>NW_027192662.1:2400000-3032305 GCF_949987515.2 Delphinus delphis
GCTTGCTTAAGGGGAAAGGTGAGTTGGGGTGCTACATAAAACCAGAGATTGAAATGAGCACAGATAAAGTTCCTTAAGCCAAATATGGAATAGACAAGAGCTACTCCTTGCTCAACGAAATGGACTCAACACCCCATATTAAACGCCTAAGAATGTACCTGACTAGTAAGTATCTTAAAACCTATGGATTGCTATGTCTCCGAAAGAGAATCAACCATGTGTACAGGGGCATAAACGCAGCAGTGATAGGATTGGAGAGGTTCGGTGAGCATATGAAGACCCATTGAAGTCATATTGCATGGTACCCATTACACGGGTCTCCACTCTCCAGGTTTAAGGTATTCTTCCTTCAGCTAAAACATGCATGTGGAACCCAGAGTATGATCAATCATGTGAATGGGAGACGTATTCAAATATTTCTCAGTTTTCCTCCCCTGGTACTCGGGTGCAACATTCCAGACGCTTTACTAACACTCTCCCCACTTGGAGAGTCAGTCCCTTTAACCTCCTGTTTGGCCCAGTTTGCAATTTCTGCGGAAGATGAACAGGAATAGCGAGAACCAATGAGAGACTAGCTGGAGGTGTCTGGACGGGCAAATTTAACTCTCATTTCCCACCAGGAAGAGGAATTAACCAAAGGCTCAGCATGCCGGGCCGGAAACAGATTAGGGCCTGAAGCCATCCTGCGGTGTTGCGGCCAGGTCACAAGAAAGCGAGTTGAAGAAAGGAGCTCAGGGGCACTGTAATTCACAAACCTGCAGAGTTATAAATGACAGCTATCGTCCAAAAATAGACTGAAGTAAGGCTGCCAAGAGGACTTGAAAGCGGGGCAGAATTGCAGGAAACCGATTTCAGGAGGTAGACTGGAATTGCATTGAAAGCATAGGAAAAGAGGCAGAACGTCCACAATGATGCACTTGGCCAAAAAGGGCGTATGCGTTTTTTCCTGAATATATTCAGGAAAAAACGCATACGCCCTTTTTGGCCAACCAAGCAAGCTTGCAAAGGAAATCTGCACTAAAATGAAGTCTCACTTCCCCCCGGTCAAAAGGGCCATCTGAAAAAAGTGTAAAATCCAGAAAGGCAGGACAGGCCATGGAGAACTGGGAGCCTTGTTATGCTGATGGGCGGGAAGTAAATTGCCAACAGACACTTGGGAGAAGTGTATGGTGTTTCCTGAAACATCTGAAAAACAAAGCAACAGAGCCTAGGGCACTGGCACTTATGGTCCTATAGCTTAGGGAAATTAAAATAAAAAATCCACAGCCACCCCAAAGTTTGGGACGCCTCTGTTTACAAGAACCTCGTTTACAGTACAAGTTCAACATCGCAGAAAGTGAAAAATGGATAAAGAAGTTGTGGTATTTACTTACAAAGCAATATCACTCAGCAATGAAATCTGTGTCATCAGGCCCTTAGCAGCACAATGAGTGGATTCAGGTATGATGATTCTAACTGAAATAAGTCACACAGAAAAAGAAACATCATAAGATATCAGTAATACACGGAATGGAAACTTGGCTACACAGGAACTGAATTACAGAACAGAACAGGGTCTCAAATTTAGAAAACCAACTTATGCTTGCTTAAGGGGAAAGGTGAGTTGGGGTGCTGCATAAAACCAGAGATTGAAATGAGCACAGATAAAGTTCCTTAAGCCAAATATGGAATAGACAAGAGCTACTCCTTGCTCAACGAAATGGACTCAACACCGCATATTAAACGCCTAAGAATGTACCTGACTAGTAAGTATCTTAAAACCTATGGATTGCTATGTCTCCAAAAGAGAATCAAGCATGTGTACAGGGACATAAACGCAGCAGTGATAGGATTGGAGAGATTCGGTGAGCAAATAAAGACCCTTTGAAGTCATATTGCATGGTACCCATTCCACGGGTTTCAACTACCCAGGTTTAAGGTATTCTTCCTTCAGCTAAAACATGCATGTGGAACCTATAGTATGATCAACCATGTGATCGGGAGACGTGTTCAAATATGTCTCAGTTTTCGTACCCTGGTACTCGGGTGCAACATTCCAGACGCTTTACTAACACTCTCCCGACTTGGAGAGTCAGTCCCTTTAACCTCCTGTTTGGCCCAGTTTGCAATTTCTGCGGAAGATGAACAGGAATAGCGAGAACCAATGAGAGACTAGCTGGAGGTGTCTGGACGGGCAAATTTAACTCTCATTTCCCACCAGGAAGAGGAATTAACCAAAGGCTCAGCATGCCGTGCCGGAACCAGATTAGGGCCTGAAGCCATCCTGCGGTGTTGCGGCCAGCTCACAAGAAAGCGAGTTGAAGAAAGGAGCTCAGGGGCACTGTAATTCACAAACCTGCAGAGTTATAAATGACAGCTATCATCCAAAAATAGACTGAAGTAAGGCTGCCAAGAGGACTTGAAAGCGGGGCAGAATTGCAGGAAACCGATTTCAGGAGGTAGACTGGAATTGCATTTCAAGCATAGGAAAAGAGGCAGAACGTCCACAATGATGCACTTGGCCAAAAAGGGCGTATGCGTTTTTTCCTGAATATATTCAGGAAAAAACGCATACGCCCTTTTTGGCCAACCAAGCAAGCTTGCAAAGGAAATCTGCACTACAATGAAGTCTCACTTCCCCCCGGTCAAAAGGGCCATCTGAAAAAAGTGTAAAATCCAGAAAGGCAGGACAGGCCATGGAGAACTGGGAGCCTTGTTATGCTGATGGGCGGGATGTAAATTGCCAACAACCACTCGGGAGAAGTGTATGGTGTTTCCTGAAACATCTAAAAAACAAAGCAACAGAACCTAGGGCACTTCCACATATGGTCCTATAGCTTAGGGAAATTAAAATCAAAAAGACACAGCCACCCCAAAGTTTGGAACGGCTCTGTTTACAAGAACCTCGTTTACAGTACAAGTTCAACATCACAGAAAGTGAAAAATGGAGAAAGAAGTTGTGGTATTTACTTACAAAGCAATATCACTCAGCAATGAAATCCGTGTCCTCAGGCCCTTAGCAGCACAATGAGTGGATTCAGGTATGATGATTCTAACTGAAATAAGTCACACAGAAAAAGAAACATCATAAGATATCAGTAATACACGGAATGTGAACTTGGCTACACAGGAACTGAATTACAGAACAGAACAGGGTCTCAAATTTAGAAAACCAACTTATGCTTGCTTAAGGGGAAAGGTGAGTTGGGGTGCTGCATAAAACCAGAGATTGAAATGAGCACAGATAAAGTTCCTTAAGCCAAATATGGAATAGACAAGAGCTACTCCTTGCTCAACGAAATGGACTCAACACCGCATATTAAACGCCTAAGAATGTACCTGACTAGTAAGTATCTTAAAACCTATAGATTGCTATGTCTCCGAAAGAGAATCAATCATGTGTACAGGGGCATAAACGCAGCAGTGATAGGATTGGAGCGGTTCAGTGAGCAAATGAAGACCCTTTGAAGTCATATTGCATGGTACCCATTCCACGGGTCTCAACTCTCCAGGTTTAAGGTATTCTTCCTTCAGCTAAAACATGCATGTGGAAACCCGAGTATGATCAACCGTGTGAACGGGAGACGTGTTCAAATATGTCTCAGTTTTCCTCCCCTGGTACTCGGGTGCAACATTCCAGACGCTTTACTAACAGTCTCCCGACTTGGAGAGTCAGTCCCTTTAAACTGCTGTTTGGTCCAGTTTGCAATTTCTGCGGAAGATGAACAGGAATAGCGAGAACCAATGAGAGGGTAGCTGGAGGTGTCTGGACGGGCAAATTTAACTCTCATTTCCCACCAGGAAGAGGAATTAACCAAAGGCTCAGCGTGCCGTGCCGGAACCAGATTAGGGCCTGAAGCCATCCTGCGGTGTGGCGGCCAGGTCACAAGAAAGCGAGTTGAAGAAAGGAGCTCAGGGGCACTGTAATTCACAAACCTGCAGAGTTATAAATGACAGCTATCGTCCAAAAATAGACTGAAGTAAGGCTGCCAAGAGGACTTGAAAGCGGGGCAGAATTGCAGGAAACCGATTTCAGGAGGTAGACTGGAATTGCATTGAAAGCATAGGAAAAGAGGCAGAACGTCCACAATGATGCACTTGGCCAAAAAGGGCGTATGCGTTTTTTCCTGAATATATTCAGGAAAAAACGCATACACCCTCTTTGGCCAACCAAGCAAGCTTGCAAAGGAAATCTGCACTACAATGAAGTCTCACTTCCCCCTGGTCAAAAGGGCCATCTGAAAAAAGTGTAAAATCCAGAAAGGCAGGACAGGCCATGGAGAACTGGGAGCCTTGTTATGCTGATGGGCGGGATGTAAATTGCCAACAGACACTCGGGAGAAGTGTATGGTGTTTCCTGAAACATCTAAAAAACAAAGCAACAGAGCCTAGGGCACTTCCACTTATGGTCCTATAGCGTAGGGAAATTAATATCAAAAAGACACAGCAACCCCAAAATTTGGGACGGCTCTTTTTACAGGAATCTCTTCTACGGCACAAGTTAAATATCCCAGAGAGCAAATAATGGATAAAGAAGTTGCGGTACTTCTGTACAACAGAATACCACTCAGCAATGAAATCTATGTCACCAGGCCCGTACCAGCATAATGAGTGCATTGAGGCACGATGATTCTAAGTGAAATAAGTCACACAGAAAAAAAAACATCATAAGGTATCACTAATACACGGAATGTGAACTTGGCTACACATGAACTGAATTACAAAACAGAACAGGGTCTCAAGTTTAGAAAACCAACTTATGCCTGCTTAAGGGGGAAGGTGAGTTGGGGTGCTGCATAAAAGCAGAGTTTGAAATTAGCACAGATACCGTTCCATAAGCCAAATATGTAATAGACAAGAGCTACCCCTTGCTCAACGAAATGGATTCAACAATGAGGTATCACCTCACACCTGGTAGAATAGGCATCATTGAAAATCTACAAACAAAAAATGCTGCAAAGGGTGTGGAGAAAAGGAACCCTCTTCCACTATTGTTGGGAATATAAATTGATACAGTCATTATGGAGAACAATATGGAATTTCTTAAGAAACTAACAATAGAATTACCATATGATACAGCAATCCCAGTACTGGACATATACCCAGACAAAACCATAAATCAAAAAGAGTCATTCACCGCAATGTTCATTGCATCACTATTTACAATATCGAGGTAATGGAAGCAACCTAAATGCCCACAGACAGACGAATGCATAAAGATGTGGTACATATATAAAATGGAATATTACTAAGCCATGAAAAGGAATGAAATTGGGTCATTTGTAGAGATGTCGATGGATCTAGAGACTGTCATACAGAGTGAAGTAAGTCAGAAAGAGAAAAACAAATCTTGTATATTCATGCATATATGTGGAACCTAGAAAAACTGTACAGATTAACCGTTTTGCAAGGCATAAATAGAGCAACAGATGTAGACAACAAACGTATGGACAACAAGGGGGGAAAGCTGTTGGGGGGGTGGTGGTGGGAGGAGTTGAGAGACTGGGATTGGCATGTATACATTTATATGTATAAAATAGATAACCAATAAGAACCTGCTGTATAAAAATATAAAATAAAATTAAAAATTAAAAAGAAGTAAAATTTAAAAAATAAAACAGAAAAAACAATTATTCCCTGCACATACATGTATTTATATGAATAAATTATTTCCATGCTTATATCTGTAAATACAAAAAAGAGGAATAAAATCTACCTTGAACCAAAAACGAAAAAGAGAAAAAAAACACAGAACCCACCAGTTACACAGAGGAAAACCGTATCAGGGCACTTGCTCCAGTTGTAAACAATTCTGAAGTTGGTCAGTGGTGGGGAATCGTCTCCCATTCAGCCAGCAGCCCCCACGCAACAAGCGTCCTCATTGCAAAGCTGGGGCACCGTGCCGAGGCATCTGTGAGTAAACGTGAGCTGAGCCCCAGGCCAGTTGCTGCTGAACTATTCCCACCCGTCCCAGGTAAAACACCTGAATATATACAAGGACTTGAAAGCCTAGAGGAAGGGCCATAGAGCCACACGAGTGACAGCATGCCGGCCGACTTGGTGCCTGCAGGCCAGCCAGGATGGTCCTGGCCCTGGGTGCTCTTCTGGAAGATTTCCATTTCCCTGCCTGAGATACCCGTCCTGTCCCTGCCCCCACTGCTTTTTTCCTTCCTCACCTCTGCCCAGGGAGAAATTCCAGCAGCAGGTATGGGTGACACATCCTCTTCTTTAGCAGGTGGCAGCCTGGCAACTGCTGCAGAAAGTCCAGCAGAGCCCCACTCACACTGGGCCACCCACAAAGCCGTGGCCTCTCACTCCCTCCCACCAGCCCAGCCCCGAGACTGCTGACAGGGCAGAGAAAATGGCGTCAGGCACGGCTGCAGGGGCTCTTGCTGCCTGGAGTGGTATTTATATTGATCTCAACCCAGGCACACCTGGGGAGGGCTGGCCGGCACGGTAAGGCTGCCCAGGTCAGCCAATCATCACCCCTCAGGGGCTCACAGTTGCAGAAAATGGAACTTGCTGAACCGGCCAGGTCCAAGGAACAGGTGTGGGCTCCTGAGAGTCAGGATAGACAAGGGGCTGCAGCTTTGGCTTGTTTTCTAATCATTTTATCTGGCCCATGAGTGGGAGACAACTTCAAGAAAACCCTCTCCTAATGAGAGGAACCCAGGAGTCAGGGAGAGGAGGGGTGGGTGGTGGTTGGAGACAGAGGCCTGGTGCCCCGGGTGCAGTGGAAGTCTCTGGAAGACCAGGTGGAGGGAGGCCTCACGGAGTGATGCCCAGGGTCACAGACCTGTCGCAGCTGCTGTTTGTTAGTTCAAGTCCTGCTCTGAGGTGCTCTGTGTCAGCTCTGAGCGACAGGTGAGCTGGGGGTGCTCTGCAATGAGGGCTATGTGCACGGTTCCTGTGTGCCCAGCCCTGCCACGGTACCTGCAAGGGTAGCTCTGTATCCTGGGAGGGGCCTGACCACGAGAGCCCCGTGGGCTGGGGTGGGGGTGGGGTACCTGCCCAGGTGAGCTCCATATTCTGGGATTGGTCTGACCACGAGAGCCCCATGGGCCGCTGGGGACCTGGTAAAGGATGTCAGGACAGTCAGTGAAGCCACCGAGGATATTCCTCCAGTTGCTCCTAATTCCTACACCCTGCTGGTCATTCTACCAACCACCAGGACATGGTATTCTGTATTAGTCTTCAATGATGCCTTCTTTTGTATTCCATTAGTCCCAGAGTCACAAGAAATTTTGGCTTGTGAGTGGTAGGACTCAACATACAACTAAAACAATACTTCCGGGCCGTCTGGCCCCAAGGGTGCAAAAATTCCCACACCATCTTTGGGGAAAGCTTAGCTAAAGACCTAAAAGTTCTACCTCTGGAAAAGGAAACCCTCCTTCAATATGCAGACGACATTCTGATCACCAGCCCTACTAAGGAGGCCTCTGAACTACCAAGCCAATAAAGGATAGAAGTTGTCCAAGAAAAAGCTCAAATATCACAGACTGCGGTGACCTGCCTGGGCTTCATTCTCACAGAAGGTCAGAGAAGCCCATCCCAGGAAAGGGAAGAAACCATTTTCAGCCTTACCCCTTTCTAAAACTAGAAGACAACTTAGGGGTTCCTGGGGAGGCCAGGGTTTGCTGCTTCTGGATCCCTAACTACAGTCTACTAGCTGGGCCTCTATATGAAACACTGAAAGGAAAAGATGATGATCCTTTTGAATAGAATCCAGAAGTGGCCTTTCAAGAATGGAAAGAGCAGTCAATTCAGACCCTTGCCCTGGAACTCCCTAATTTAGCTAAACCCTTTGACCTTTACATTCCCGGTGAAAGGTGAATCGCCATTGGAGAATTAGTGCAAAAACTGGGACCACTTGAAATGGAACAATGCAAGAATGCCATCCAGGTAGGATAAACTACGGTCACTAAGGGGCTTGGCCCACTGCCACATCTGGCCAAGATACTGGCGGTATCTAAAAACCTGGAAATCAGCAGCCCAAAAGGCCACCTCCCTCCTAAGGGAAAAGGACCCCACGTGGTGATCCTAACCACCAACCATGCCCTGAAGTTGCAGGGTTCGCTCCGTGGGCACACCGACCTCGAGTGAGGAGGCCCTCCAACTCCAACATCCAGAGAGATAACCGGGGGCAACAGGGCACCATGACGACTCGTGTGAACATCACTTGACCTGGAGTTTCTCTCATAAAACAACAAGAGTGTGTCCCAAAAGAGTAGACTACTGCTTGCAGGACTTACTGCACCCAGAGGGGAGCTAATAATCTTGGCGGGGGAACAGTATACCACACTGTCACCATAGAAAAGCCTACAGACACCGTGATGATGGTGGCCAATAAGACCGGCTGGACTCCTGTTTACTTCAAAAGGCTGTTGACTCAGTAGCCATCATGGTCCTTGGTCACCACTGACCCTGGACTGTCTGGGAGTTGAGCGGGCAGGGCTCTGACACCTGGTGCTGTTTGTACATTAATTCAGGGGCCTAACTGAAGAAAGCGCAGACTACTGGTCAGAGCATCTAGGCTGGCAGAGACGGTCAGCCTAAGGTGGCCGAACAAATGTGGGGCGGGGTGAAACTGGCCCCCACAGCGTCTCTGCACATCTCTTTCCTGGACCCTTAAAGGTCATTAGAATCTATAACACTTCCAATGCTGGTGCTCAGGTGGACGAGCAGGGAGGCAGGGGTCCTGGGGACAATCAACGTCACCGGGAGGCTGCTGGGGAGAAGCTCTGACCCTCGCCCCAGGGTATGAGGGCTCCCAACTCAGCACTCAGCAGTTACAGAAGAAGGGTCTGCACCCTCAGCACTCCAAGAATGAGGAACGGGACAAAAGGCAGAGGAGGGGTTTGTCCCCAGCAAAGCCCATTAAAAATCCCTGGGAGATAAAAATAGAATCTGGGCAATAAAGTCAAGTCTAACCTTTTTTATCCTTTGTGCTTTGTCTAATTTCACGTGCTCCTAGGGTCCCGCATGCAGAGGTTCCACACCCGGCACTTCAGACCAGATTTCCTAGTGCAGAATGGCTGGGTCGACACCTCAGCTCCTGGGGCCCAGTGCAGACTCCACGATATAGAGCCTGAGCTACAGCCAACCCAGCCCTCGAGAGCTCCGCCGCCTCCCTCCCTCCCACTGACTCTGACAGGATCTCTACACAGCAGCCCAGCCCACA
This sequence comes from Delphinus delphis, assembly GCF_949987515.2. Taxonomy (NCBI): domain Eukaryota; kingdom Metazoa; phylum Chordata; class Mammalia; order Artiodactyla; family Delphinidae; genus Delphinus; species Delphinus delphis. The sequence goes on from NW_027192662.1 coordinate 2,409,161, forward strand.
GCCCACGGGGTAGTGCATGCTCTCACCTCTCCATTCTCTGATCAAAATATAAAGTTTCCTTTGCTTGTGAACCAAACTCAGTCTCGATCTGTTGGCCCCAATGACACTGGGCAGGGGGACACTTGTTGGGGTCCACTCTTGCGGATCAGTAACAGAAATTGAGACTATTGTAACCTCAATGAACAGATGTGTGAGCCAAACTGTAGTTAACATAGAACAGTGTATAAGGCTCGGGTAAAATAAGATGTTTTTAACACTTCCATTTGATATTTCCATCACTTTTTATAAGCAAGTTCAGTGAAAAGGTTTGTCTTATTTGTCAGGTCAATATTAGAGAAACGAAGTGATTTCTTTCCAAGGATGTACATCTAATAATCTTGGTTAAACCTTCAATCTTGTTTTAAATGCTTTTCCATTGAAAATGATACCTCTCTTTCAGCTCCCCCATTTCTGAGAAGTATAAAATCTTATAATTTATTATTACCAAAGGGGAAAGGTGGGAGGAGGGATAAATTAACAGTTTGGAATGAACACATACACACTGCTATGTATAAAATAGATCATCAACAAGGAACTACTGTATAGCACAGGGAACTACACTCAACATTTTGCAATAACCTATAAGGGGAAATAATCTGAAAAAGAATAGATATTTTTATTGACATCATCTATCAATGACAGTTAAAGTGTAGCCTAAGGGAAGCTGGTGGTGAGTGCTTCTGACCCTGAAGACTTCAATCATCTAAAGTTTGGACTCTGCCTACTTCCCAAGGCCCTTAATGAACATATGTGTAGCCGTAGCTTAAAAACTTCCCCAGTTTGGGTTTCGGGGAGACACTGATTTTGAAAAAGCCCTGGTGTTCTCCTTACATGAATGGGACTCTTCCTACTGCTAAAACATGTCTGTCACACCCAGAGGATGGTATACCGTCTGATCGGGAAGAGTTTGGAAAAGGCATCTCATCTCCTCATCTCCTGGTGCTCGGGTTCACCCCTCCAGCGTCTTTACTAACAGTCTCCCCACTTGGAGATGTCAGCACTGTCAACATCCTGTTGCGTACAGTTTGGAATTTGTCCAGAGGATGAAGCGGAAGGATGAGGAACAATGAGAGACAAGTCCTAGGTGTTCAGACAGGCACATGTCACTCTAATTTCCAATCAGGAAGACGAATTGACCAAAGGCTAAGGTTGCCCATGGAAACAGTATAGGGCTTGAGGAAATCCCGCTGCTTTGTGGCCAGTTCCCATAAACACGAGTTGAACAATGGAACTCAGGGGCAGTAAAATTCACAAAACTGCAGAGTTGAAAATATCCATCACTGAAAAATGTCTTGAGGAAAGTCAGAGAAAAGGACTTGTAAGCAAGGGAGAATGGCAGGAAAGGGATTTGAGGAGGTAGAAAGGACTCGCCATTAAGCACAAGAAAAGGAGCTGAACATTGCCAACATTGCAGTTGGCCAAAAAGGGTGTATGCGTTCTTTTCTGTATATATTCAAGAAAAGGGCATACACTTTTTTAGCCAACCAAACAGGTGGGCACTGGAAGTCAATACTACAAAAGATATCACTTCGCATCAGTCAGAAGAGCCATCCTCATAAAGCGTAAACAACAGAAATGCAGGACAGGGCAACGAGAAGAGGGAGCCCTGTGAGACTTATAGTGGAAATGTATATTGCCAACGGCCATTCTGGAGAAGTGTATTGTGTTTACTAAAGCATCTAAAAAATGAGCTACAGAGCATAGGGCACTTGCACTCATGGGCGTATATCTTGGGAAAAACAAAAATCGAGAGGACACAGGCACCCCAATGTTTACCCCCTCTCTGTTTAAAAGATCCTCGACTAGGATATAACTTAAATGTCTCTGGAGGGAAAAAATGGATAGAGATGTGGTACTTAGGTAGAGTGGAATATTATTCAGCCTGGAAATCAATGAAATATGGCCAGTTGTAACAACTCCGGAGGAGTTACGTATGATCATTCTAAGTGACAGAATTCAAAAAGAAAAAGACACATATCATAAGATATCACTTAAAGGTGGAATCCAAAATGGCTACACATGAAATAAATTACAAAACAAAAACATAGTCAAATATGTAGAAAACACGCATAAGGCTGCTAAACGGGAAAGGTGGGGAGGGGTGAGGCATCATCCAGGAGGTTGAAATTAGCAAAGATACCATTCCAAATACCAAACTGATAATCAACAAGGCCTACACGGTAGCTAAAAGAACTGCACTCAGCACACTCAAGTCACCGGAAAAGAATATATACGACTGGTAAGAATCTGAAAAAGAATTTATTGATGTCTCTCTGTACGCGAATCAAGTGGATGTACAGCAGCAAGAAACAGAGCTTTGAAAATCAGCTGTAACCAATATAGTAATAAATTGAAAAAAAATAAACGACAGAGAGACAGAGAAAACCTCTTACAACTTTTCCTCAGGGACGGTGATGCAACATGGATTGAACACATCTAGACCCACAGCAGGATGAGACATAAGGCTGGAAACTGTTTGCGCTAAGAGAAATGTGAGGTTGGGTGAGGAAATGCACACCCTTTAAAGTAATACTACCTGGTACCCATTCAATGGGTCCCAAATCTGCAGGTTCAAGGGATCTTCCTACAGCTAAAACATGCATGGAAAACCCAGAGGACTGTACACCATGTGATCGGGAGATGTGTCTAAAATGCACCTCATTTATCCTCTCCTGGTGCTCCTGTTCACCATTCCAGCCACGCTACTTAGAATCTCCCCACTTGGAGAATCAGCACATTTAAACTTCTGTTTCACACATTTTGCAAATTGTGAGGAGGCTGAACGGGAAGAGGGGGAACCAATGAGAGAAGAGTTGTAGGGGTTTGGACGGGCACATATCACTCTAATTTCCCATTAAGAATAAGAATTAAAGAAAGGCTCAGCCTGCCTCGCCGGAGCCAAAATAGGGCCTGAAGCAATCCTGCGGGTTTGAGGCCAGCTCACAAAAGAGCAACTTAAAAAATGGAGCTCAGGGTCACTGCAATTCACAAACCTGCAGAGTTATAAATGAAAACTAACGTCCAAAAATATGTTGAGGTAAGGCAAAGAAGAGGATCTGAATGCAAGACAGAATTGCAAGAAACAGATTTCAAGAGATAGATTGGACTCGTCTTTAACGCACATGAAAAGCGGCAGAATTTCGACAATGATGCAGTTGGCCCAAAAGGGCGTATGCGTTTTTTCCTGACTATATCCAGGAAAAAACGCATACGCACTTTATGGGCAACGAAGCAAGCAAGCAATGCAAATGTGCACAACAAAGAAGTCTCACTTCCCACCGGTCAAAAGGGCCATCCTAAAAAATTGTAAAAACCAGAAATGCAGGACAGGCCATGGAGAACAGGGAGCCTTTATACGCTGATGGGCAGTGTGTGAACTGCCGAGAGCCACTCTGGAGAAGTGTATGGTGGTTCCTAAATCATCTAAAAAACAGAGCTACAGAGCATAGGACACTTCCAATCATGGGAGTATATCTAGGGAAGTCTAAAAATCAACAAGACACAAGCACACCACAGTTTAGGGCTACTCTGTTTACAAGAACCTCAACTTCAGTACACCTTAAATATCCCAGGAAAGAGAACAATGGATAAAGAAGATGTGGTACTTATGTACAATGGAATATCTCTTCACCATGAAATCAATGTAATAAGGCTAGTAGAAGGATAAAGAGTGGATTTAGGTCCGATAATACTACTTGAAATAAGTCAAACAGAAAAAGAAACATATCATAAGATATCACTTATAGAGGGAGGGTAAATATGGCTGCACAAGAAATGAATTACAGAACAGAACAGTGTCTCACATTTAGAAAACACACTTATGTCAGCTTAAGGGGAAAGGAGAGGTGGGGTGATGCATAAAACCAGAGTTTGAAATTAGCACAGATACCGTTCAATAAACCAAATAGGTATTAGACAAGATCTACACCTTGCTCAATGAACTGGCCTCAACACACCCTATACACCGCAGAGAAATATATCTGAGGAATAAGAATCTTAAAACCCATGTATTGATATATCTCCATAAGGGAATCAAGTGTGTGCAGAGCGGCACAAACACAGCAGTGAAAAGGAGCTAAACCCCATTATAGAAATAAATTTTAAAAACAAAACGCTGAAACAATGAAAGAGAGAAAAATTCTTACAAAATTCGCTCAGGGGCTGTGATGCAACCTGGATTGACCACATATAAACCCACAGCTGGATAAGACATAAGGCTGGACACTTGGGGCTGACAGGATTGGTGAGCTTTGGTGAGCAACTGCCGAAAGTTTAATGCAATACTTCATGCTACTCAGTCCAAGGGTCCCAACACTCCAGGTTGAAGGGAATCTTCCTACAGCTAAACCATGCTTGGGAAACCCAGCGACTGGTATACCATATGATCGGGAAAGGTTTCTAAAACGCACCTCATTTTTCCACTCCTGGGGCTCCGGATCGACATTCCAGCCGCTTTACTAACAACATCCCCACATGGAGTCAATGCCTTTAAGTTCTGGTATCGCACAGTCTGCAGTTAGTGCAGAGGATGAATGGGAATAGGGGGAACCAGTGAGAAACTAGCTGTAGCGGTTTCAATGGGCACATGTCACTCTAATATCACATCAGTAAGAAGAATTAACCAAAGGGACAGCAAGGTGCCCCAGAAGAAAAATAGGGCTTCAAGGAATCCTGTGGTTACGGGGCAAGACCACAAAAATAAGAGCTAAAAAATGGAGCTAAGGGCCACTGCAATTCAAAAACCTGCAGAGTTATAAAGGCCAACTATTTTTAAAAAATATATTGAGGTAAGGCTATGAAGAGGCATTGAAAGCAAGGCAGAATTGCAGGAAACCGATTTCAGGAGGTAGACTGGAATTGCATTGAAAACATATGAAGAGAGTCACAAACTCGACAATGATGCACTTGGCCAAAAAGGGCGTATGCGTTTTTTCCTGAATATATTCAGGAAAAAACACATACGCCCTTTTTGGCCAACCAAGCAAGCTTGTAAAGGAAATCTGCACTACAATGAAGTCTCACTTCCCCCCGGTCAGAAGGGCAATCTGAAAAAAGTGTAAAATCCAGAAAGGCAGGACAGACCATGGAGAACTGGGAGCCTTGTTATGCTGATGGGCGGGATGTAAATTGCCAACAGACACTCGGGAGAAGTGTATGGTGTTTCCTGAAACATCTAAAAAACAAAGCAACAGAGCCTAGGGCACTTCCACTTATGGTCCTATAGCTTAGGGAATTTAAAATCAAAAAGACACAGCCACCCCAAAGTTTGGAACGGCTCTGTTTACAAGAACCTCGTTTAAAGTACAAGTTCAACATCGCAGAAAGTGAAAAATGGATAAAGAAGTTGTGGTATTTACTTACAAAGCAATATCACTCAGCAATGAAATCTGTGTCACCAGGCCCTTAGCAGCACAATGAGTGGATTCAGGTATGATGATTCGAACTGAAATAAGTCACACAGAAAAAGAAACATCATAAGATATCAGTAATACACGGAATGTAAACTTGGCTACACAGGAACTGAATTACAGAACAGAACAGGGTCTCAAATTTAGAAAACCAACTTATGCTTGCTTAAGGGGAAAGGTGAGTTGGGGTGCTGCATAAAACCAGAGATTGAAATGAGCACAGATAAAGTTCCTTAAGCCAAATATGGAATAGACAAGAGCTACTCCTTGCTCAACGAAATGGACTCAACACCGCATATTAAACACCTAAAAATGTACCTGACTTGTAAGTATCTTAAAACCTATGGATTGCTATGTCTCCGAAAGAGAATCAAGCATGTGTACAGGGGCATAAACGCAGCAGTGATAGGATTGGAGAGGTTCGGTGAGCAAATGAAGACCCTTTGAAGTCATATTGCATGGTACCCATTCCACGGGTTTCAACTACCCAGGTTTAAGGTATTCTTCCTTCAGCTAAAACATGCATGTGGAACCCAGAGTATGATCAACCATGTGATCGGGAGATGTGTTCAAATATGTCTCAGTTTTCGTACCCTGGTACTCTGGTGCAACATTCCAGACGCTTTACTAACACTCTCCCGACTTGGAGAGTCAGTCCCTTTAACCTCCTGTTTGGCCCAGTTTGCAATTTCTGCGGAAGATGAACAGGAATAGCGAGAACCAATGAGAGACTAGCTGGAGGTGTCTGGACGGGCAAATTTAACTCTCATTTCCCACCAGGAAGAGGAATTAACCAAAGGCTCAGCGTGCCGTGCCGGAACCAGATTAGGGCCTGAAGCCATCCTGCGGTGTTGCGGCCAGCTCACAAGAAAGCGAGTTGAAGAAAGGAGCTCAGGGGCACTGTAATTCACAAACCTGCAGAGTTATAAATGACAGCTATCGTCCAAAAATAGACTGAAGTAAGGCTGCCAAGAGGACTTGAAAGCAGGGCAGAATTGCAGGAAACCGATTTCAGGAGGTAGACTGGAATTGCATTGAAAGCGTAGGAAAAGAGGCAGAACGTCCACAATGATGCACTTGGCCAAAAAGGGCGTATGCGTTTTTTCCTGAATATATTCAGGAAAAAACGCATACGCCCTTTTTGGCCAACCAAGCAAGCTTGCAAAGGAAATCTGCACTACAATGAAGTCCAACTTCCCCCCGGTCAAAAGGGCCATCTGAAAAAAGTGTAAAATCCAGAAAGGCAGGACAGGCCATGGAGAACTGGGAGCCTTGTTATGCTGATGGGCAGGATGTAAATTGCCAACAACCACTAGGGAGAAGTGTATGTTGTTTCCTGAAACATCTAAAAAACAAAGCAACAGAACCTAGGGCACTTCCACTTATGGTTCTATAGCTTAGGGAAATTAAAATCAAAAAGACACAGCCACCCCAAAGTTTGGAACGGCTCTGTTTACAAGAACCTCGTTTACAGTACAAGTTCAACATCGCAGAAAGTGAAAAATGGAGAAAGCAGTTGTGGTATTTACTTACAAAGCAATATCACTCAGCAATGAAATCTGTGTCATCAGGCCCTTAGCAGCACAATGAGTGGATTCAGGTATGATGATTCTAACTGAAATAAGTCACACAGAAAAAGAAACATCATAAGATATCAGTAATACACGGAATGTAAACTTGGCTACACAGGAACTGAATTACAGAACAGAACAGGGTCTCAAATTTAGAAAAACAACTTATGCTTGCTTAAGGGGAAAGGTGAGTTGGGGTGCTGCATAAAACCAGAGATTGAAATGAGCACAGATAAAGTTCCTTAAGCCAAATATGGAATAGACAAGAGCTACTCCTTGCTCAACGAAATGGACTCAACACCGCATATTAAACTCCTAAGAATGTACCTGACTAGTAAGTATCTTAAAACCTATGGATTGCTATGTCTCCGAAAGAGAATCAAGCATGTGTACAGGGGCATAAACGCAGCAGTGATAGGATTGGAGAAGTTCGGTGAGCAAATGAAGACCCTTTGAAGTCATATTGCATGGTACCCATTCCACGGGTTTCAACTACCCAGGTTTTAGGTATTCTTCCTTCAGCTAAAACATGCATGTGGAACCCAGAGTATGATCAACCATGTGATCGGGAGACGTGTTCAAATATGTCTCAGTTTTCGTACCCTGGTACTCGGGTGCAACATTCCAGACACTTTACAAACACTCTCCCCACTTGGAGAGTCAGCGCCTTTAACCTCCTGTTTGGCCCAGTTTGCAATTTCTGCGGAAGATGAACAGGAATAGCGAGAACCAATGAGAGACTAGCTGGAGGTGTCTGGACGGGCAAATTTAACTCTCATTTCCCACCAGGAAGAGGAATTAACCAAAGGCTCAGCGTGCCGTGCCGGAACCAGATTAGGGCCTGAAGCCATCCTGCGGTGTTGCGGCCAGCTCACAAGAAAGCGAGTTGAAGAAAGGAGCTCAGGGGCACTGTAATTCACAAACCTGCAGAGTTATAAATGACAGCTATCGTCCAAAAATAGACTGAAGTAAGGCTGCCAAGAGGACTTGAAAGCGGGGCAGAATTGCAGGAAACCGATTTCAGGAGGTAGACTGGAATTGCATTGAAAGCATAGGAAAAGAGGCAGAACGTCCACAATGATGCACTTGGCCAAAAAGGGCGTATGCGTTTTTTCCTGAATATATTCAGGAAAAAACGCATATGCACTTTTTGGCCAACCAAGCAAGCTTGCAAAGGAAATCTGCACTACAATGAAGTCTCACTTCCCCCCGGTCAAAAGGGACATCTGAAAAAAGTGTAAAATCCAGAAAGGCAGGACAGGCCATGGAGAACTGGGAGCCTTGTTATGCTGATGGGCGGGATGTAAATTGCCAACAGCCACTCCGGAGAAGTATATGGTGTTTCCTGAAACATCTAGAAAACAAAGCAACAGAGCCTAGGGCACTGCCACTTATGGTCCTATAGCTTAGGGAAATTAAAATCAAAAAGACACAGCCACCCCAAAGTTTGGGACGCCTCTGTTTACAAGAACCTCGTTTACAGTACAAGTTCAACATCGCAGAAAGTGAAAAATGGATAAAGAAGTTGTGGTATTTACTTACAAAGCAATATCACTCAGCAATGAAATCTGTGTTATCAGGCCCTTAGCAGCACAATGAGTGGATTCAGGTATGATGATTCTAACTGAAATAAGTCACACAGAAAAAGAAACATCATAAGATATCAGTAATACACGGAATGGAAACTTGGCTACACAGGAACTGAATTACAGAACAGAACAGGGTCTCAAATTTAGAAAACCAACTTATGCTTGCTTAAGGGGAAAGGTGAGTTGGGGTGCTGCATAAAACCAGAGATTGAAATGAGCACAGATAAAGTTCCTTAAGCCAAATATGGAATAGACAAGAGCTACTCCTTGCTCAACGAAATGGACTCAACACCCCATATTAAACGCCTAAGAATGTACCTGACTAGTAAGTATCTTAAAACCTATGGATTGCTATGTCTCCAAAAGAGAATCAAACGTGTGTACAGGGGCATAAACGCAGCAGTGATAGGATTGGAGAGGTTCGGTGAGCAAATGAAGACCCTTTGAAGTCATATTGCATGGTACCCATTCCACGGGTCTCAACTCTGCAGGTTTAAGGTATTCTTCCTTCAGCTAAAACATGCATGTGGAACCCAGAGTATGATCAACCATGTGAACGGGAGACGTGTTCAAATATGTCTCAGTTTTCCTCCCCTGGTACTCGGGTGAAACCTTCCAGACGCTTTACTAACACTCTCCCGGCTTGGAGAGTCAGTGCCTTTAACCTCCTGTTTGGCCCAGTTTGCAATTTCTGCGGAAGATGAACAGGAATAGCGAGAACCAATGACAGGCTACCTGGAGGTGTCTGAACGGGCAAATTTAACTCTCATTTCCCACCAGGAAGAGGAATTAACCAAAGGCTCAGCATGCCGTGCCAGAACCAGATTAGGGACTGAAGCCATCCTGCGGTGTTGCGGCCAGGTCACAAGAAAGCGAGTTGAAGAAAGGAGCTCAGGGGCACTGTAATTCACAAACCTGCAGAGTTATAAATGACAGCTATCGTCCAAAAATAGCCTGAAGTAAGGCTGCCAAGAGGACTTGAAAGCGGGGCAGAATTGCAGGAAACCGATTTCAGGAGGTAGACTGGAATTGCATTGAAAGCATAGGAAAAGAGGTAGAACGTCCACAATGATGCACTTGGCCAAAAAGGGCGTATGCGTTTTTTCCTGAATATATTCAGGAAAAAACGCATACGCCCTTTTTGGCCAACCAAGCAAGCTTGCAAAGGAAATCTGCACTACAATGAAGTCTCACTTCCCCCCGGTCAAAAGGGCCATCTGAAAAAAGTGTAAAATCCAGAAAGGCAGGACAGGCCATGGAGAACTGGGAGCCTTGTTATGCTGATGGGCGGGATGTAAATTGCCAACAGCCACTCCGGAGAAGTGTATGGTGTTTCCTGAAACATCTAGAAAACAAAGCAACAGAGCCTAGGGCACTGCCACTTATGGTCCTATAGCTTAGGGAAATTAAAATCAAAAAGACACAGCCACCCCAAAGTTTGGGACGCCTCTGTTTACAAGAACCTCGTTTACAGTACAAGTTCAACATCGCAGAAAGTGAAAAATGGATAAAGAAGTTGTGGTATTTACTTACAAAGCAATATCACTCAGCAATGAAATCTGTGTCATCAGGCCCTTAGCAGCACAATGAGTGGATTCAGGTATGATGATTCTAACTGAAATAAGTCACACAGAAAAAGAAACATCATAAGATATCAGTAATACACGGAATGTAAACTTGGCTACACAGGAACTGAATTACAGAACAGAACAGGGTCACAAATTTAGAAAAACAACTTATGGTTGCTTAAGGGTAAAGGTGAGTTGGGGTGCTGCATAAAACCAGAGATTGAAATGAGCACAGATAAAGTTCCTTAAGCCAAATATGGAATAGACAAGAGCTACTCCTTGCTCAACGAAATGGACTCAACACCGCATATTAAACGCCTAAGAATGTACCTGACTTGTAAGTATCTTAAAACATATGGATTGCTATGTCTCCGAAAGAGAATCAAGCATGTGTACAGGGGCATAAATGCAGCAGTGATAGGATTGGAGAGGTTCGGTGAGCAAATGAAGACCCTTTGAAGTCATATTGCATGGTACCCATTCCACGGGTTTCAACTACCCAGGTTTAAGGTATTCTTCCTTCAGCTAAAACATGCATGTGGAACCTAGAGTATGATCAACCATGTGATCGGGAGACGTGTTCAAATATGTCTCAGTTTTCGTACCCTGGTACTCGGGTGCAACATTCCAGACGCTTTACTAACACTCTCCCGACTTGGAGAGTCAATCCCTTTAACCTCCTGTTTGGCCCAGTTTGCAATTTCTGCGGAAGATGAACAGGAATAGCGAGAACCAATGAGAGGCTAGCTGGAGGTGTCTGGACGGGCAAATTTAACTCTCATTTCCCACCAGGAAGAGGAATTAACCAAAGGCTCAGCATGCCGTGCCGGAACCAGATTAGGGCCTGAAGCCATCCTGCGGTGTTGCGGCCAGCTCACAAGAAAGCGAGTTGAAGAAAGGAGCTCAGGGGCACTGTAATTCACAAACCTGCAGAGTTATAAATGACAGCTATCGTCCAAAAATATACTGAAGTAAGGCTGCCAAGAGGACTTGAAAGCGGGGCAGAATTGCAGGAAACCGATTTCAGGAGGTAGACTGGAATTGCATTGAAAGCATAGGAAAAGAGGCAGAACGTCCACAATGATGCACTTGGCCAAAAAGGGCGTATGCGTTTTTTCCTGAATATATTCAGGAAAAAACGCATACGCCCTTTTTGGCCAACCAAGCAAGCTTGCAAAGGAAATCTGCACTACAATGAAGTCTCACTTCCCCCCGGTCAAAAGGGCCATCTGAAAAAAGTGTAAAATCCAGAAAGGCAGGACAGGCCATGGAGAACTGGGAGCCTTGTTATGCTGATGGGCGGGATGTAAATTGCCAACAACCACTCGGGAGAAGTGTATGGTGTTTCCTGAAACATCTAAAAAACAAAGCAACAGAGCCTAGGGCACTGCCACTTATGGTCCTATAGCTTAGGGAAATTAAAATCAAAAAGACACAGCCACCCCAAAGTTTGGGACGCCTCTGTTTACAAGAACCTCGTTTACAGTACAAGTTCAACATCGCAGAAAGTGAAAAATGGATAAAGAAGTTGTGGTATTTACTTACAAAGCAATATCACTCAGCAATGAAATCTGTGTCATCAGGCCCTTAGCAGCACAATGAGTGGATTCAGGTATGATGATTCTAACTGAAATAAGTCACACAGAAAAAGAAACATCATAAGATATCAGTAATACACGGAATGTAAACTTGGCTACACAGGAACTGAATTACAAAACAGAACAGCGTCTCAAATTTAGAAAACCAACTTCAGCTTGCTTAAGGGGAAAGGTGAGTTGGGGTGCTGCATAAAACCAGAGATTGAAATGAGCACAGATAAAGTTCCTTAAGCCAAATATGGAATAGACAAGAGCTACTCCTTGCTCAACGAAATGGACTCAACACCGCATATTAAACGCCTAAGAATGTACCTCACTAGTAAGTATCTTAAAACCTATGGATTGCTATGTCTCCAAAAGAGAATCAAGCATGTGTACAGGGGCATAAACGCAGCAGTGATAGGATTGGAGATGTTCGGTGAGCAAATGAAGACCCTTTGAAGTCATATTGCATGGTACCCATTCCACGGGTTTCAACTACCCAGGTTTAAGGTATTCTTCCTTCAGCTAAAACATGCATGTGGAACCTAGAGTATGATCAACCATGTGATCGGCAGACGTGTTCAAATATGTCTCAGTTTTCGTACCCTGGTACTCGGGTGCAACATTCCAGACGCTTTACTAACACTCTCCCCACTTGGAGAGTCAGTCCCTTTAACCTCCTGTTTGGCCCAGTTTGCAATTTCTGCGGAAGATGAACAGGAATAGCAAGAACCAATGAGAGACTAGCTGGAGGTGTCTGGACAGGCAAATTTAACTCTCATTTCCCACCAGGAAGAGGAATTAACCAAAGGCTCAGCGTGCCGTGCCGGAACCAGATTAGGGCCTGAAGCCATCCTGCGGTGTTTCGGCCAGCTCACAAGAAAGCGAGTTGAAGAAAGGAGCTCAGGGGCACTGTAATTCACAAACCTGCAGAGTTATAAATGACAGCTATCGTCCAAAAATAGACTGAAGTAAGGCTGCCAAGAGGACTTGAAAGCGGGGCAGAATTGCAGGAAACCGATTTCAGGATGTAGACTGGGATTGCATTGAAAGCATAGGAAAAGAGGCAGAACGTCCACAATGATGCACTTGGCCAAAAAGGGCATATGCGTTTTTTCCTGAATATATTCAGGAAAAAACGCATACGCCCTTTTTGGCCAACCAAGCAAACTTGCAAAGGAAATCTGCACTACAATGAAGTCTCACTTCCCCCCGGTCAAAAGGGCCATCTGAAAAAAGTGTAAAATCGAGAAAGGCAGGACAGGCCATGGAGAACTGGGAGCCTTGTTATGCTGATGGGCGGGATGTAAATTGCCAACAGACACTCGGGAGAAGTGTATGGTGTTTCCTGAAACATCTAAAAAACAAAGCAACAGAGCCTAGGGCACTTCCACTTATGGTCCTATAGTTTAGGGAAATTAAAATCAAAAAGACACAGCCACCCCAAAGTTTGGGACGCCTCTGCTTACAAGAACCTCGTTTACCGTACAAGTTCAATATCACAGAAAGTGAAAAATGGATAAAGAACTTGTGGTACTTACGTACAATGCAGTATCACTCAGCAATGAAATCTATGTCATCAGGCCCGTAGCAGCATAATGAGTGGATTCAGGTACGATGATTCTAACTGAAATAAGTCACACAGAAAAAGAAACATCATAAGATATCACTAATACACGGATTCTAAACTTGGCTACACAGGAACTGAATTACAGAACAGAACAGGTTCTCAAATTTAGAAAACCAACTTATGCTTGCTTAAGGGGAAAGGTGAGTTGGGGTGCTGCATAAAACCAGAGATTGAAATGAGCACAGATAAAGTTCCTTAAGCCAAATATGGAATAGACAAGAGCTACTCCTTGCTCAACGAAGTGGACTCAACACCGCATATTAAACGCCTAAGTATGTACCTGACTAGTAAGTATCTTAAAACCTATGGATTGCTATGTCTCCGAAAGAGAATCAAGCATGTGTACAGGGGCATAAACGCAGCAGTGATAGGATTGGAGATGTTCGGTGAGCAAATGAAGACCCTTTGAAGTCATATTGCATGGTACCCATTCCACGGGTTTCAACTACCCAGGTTTTAGGTATTCTTCCTTCAGCTAAAACATGCATGTGGAACCCAGAGTATGATCAACCATGTGATCGGGAGACGTTTTCAAATATGTCTCAGTTTTCGTACCCTGGTACTCGGGTGCAACATTCCAGATGCTTTACTAACACTCTCCCCACTTGGAGAGTCAGCGCCTTTAACCTCCTGTTTGGCACAGTTTGCAATTTCTGCGGAAGATGAACAGGAATAGCGAGAACCAATGAGAGGCTAGCTGGAGGTGTCTGGACGGGCAAATTTAACTCTCATTTCCCACCAGGAAGAGGAAATAACCAAAGGCTCAGCGTGCCGTACCGGAACCAGATTAGGGCCTGAAGCCATCCTGTGGTGTTGCGGCCAGCTCAAAAGAAAGCGAGTTGAAGAAAGGAGCTCAGGGGCACTGTAATTCACAAACCTGCAGAGTTATAAATGACAGCTATCGTCCAAAAATAGACTGAAGTAAGGCTGCCAAGAGGACTTGAAAGCGGGGCAGAATTGCAGGAAACCGATTTCAGGAGGTAGACTGGAATTGCATTGAAAGCATAGGAAAAGAGGCAGAACGTCCACAATGATGCACTTGGCCAAAAAGGGCGTATGCGTTTTTTCCTGAATATATTCAGGAAAAAACGCATACGCCCTTTTTGGCCAACCAAGCAAGCTTGCAAAGGAAATCTGCACTACAATGAAGTCTCACTTCCCCCCGGTCAAAAGGGCCATCTGAAAAAAGTGTAAAATCCAGAAAGGCAGGACAGGCCATGGAGAACTGGGAGCCTTGTTATGCTGATGGGCGGGATGTAAATTGCCAACAGACACTCGGGAGAAGTGTATGGTGTTTCCTGAAACATCTAAAAAACAAAGCAACAGAACGTAGGGCACTTCCACTTATGGTCCTATAGCTTAGGGAAATTAAAATCAAAAAGACACAGCCACCCCAAAGTTTGGAATGGCTCTGTTTACAAGAAACTCATTTACAGTACAAGTTCAACATCGCAGAAAGTGAAAAATGGATAAAGAAGTTGTGGTATTTACTTACAAAGCAATATCACTCAGCAATGAAATCTGTGTCATCAGGCCCTTAGCATCACAATGAGTGGATTCAGGTATGATGATTCTAACTGAAATAAGTCACACAGAAAAAGAAACATCATAAGATATCAGTAATACACGGAATGTAAACTTGGCTACACAGGAACTGAATTACAGAACAGAACAGGGTCTCAAATTTAGAAAACCAACTTATGCTTGCTTAAGGGGAAAGGTGAGTTGGGGTGCTGCATAAAACCAGAGATTGAAATGAGCACAGATAAAGTTCCTTAAGCCAAATATGGAATAGACAAGAGCTACTCCTTGCTCAACGAAATGGACTCAACACCGCATATTAAACGCCTAAGAATGTACCTGACTAGTAAGTATTTTAAAACCTATGGATTGCTATGTCTCCGAAAGAGAATCAAGCATGTGTACAGGGGCATAAATGCAGCAGTGATAGGATTGGAGAGGTTCGTGAGCAAATGAAGACCCTTTGAAGTCATATTGCATGGTACCCATTCCACGGGTTTCAACTACCCAGGTGTAAGGTATTGTTCCTTCAGCTAAAACATGCATGTGGAACCTAGAGTATGATCAACCATGTGATTGGGAGACGTGTTCAAATATGTCTCAGTTTTCGTACCCTGGTACTCGGGTGCAACATTCCAGACGCTTTACTAACACTCTCCCCACTTGGAGAGTCAGCGCCTTTAAACTCCTGTTTGGCCCAGTTTGCAATTTCTGCGGAAGATGAACAGGAATAGCGAGAACCAATGAGAGGCTAGCTGGAGGTGTCTGGACGGGCAAATTTAACTCTCATTTCCCACCAGGAAGAGGAATTAACCAAAGGCTCAGCGTGCCGTGCCGGAACCACATTAGGGCCTGAAGCCATCCTGCGGTGTTGCGGCCAGCTCAAAAGAAAGCGAGTTGAAGAAAGGAGCTCAGGGGCACTGTAATTCACAAACCTGCAGAGTTATAAATGACAGCTATCGTCCAAAAATAGACTGAAGTAAGGCTGCCAAGAGGACTTGAAAGCGGGGCAGAATTGCAGGAAACCGATTTCAGGAGGTAGACTGGAATTGCATTGAAAGCATAGGAAAAGAGGCAGAACGTCCACAATGATGCACTTGGCCAAAAAGGGCGTATGCGTTTTTTCCTGAATATATTCAGGAAAAAACGCATACGCCCTTTTTGGCCAACCAAGCAAGCTTGCAAAGGAAATCTGCACTACAATGAAGTCTCACTTCCCCCTGGTCAAAAGGGCCATCTGAAAAAAGTGTAAAATCCAGAAAGGCAGGACAGGCCATGGAGAACTGGGAGCCTTGTTATGCTGATGGGCGGGATGTAAATTGCCAACAACCACTCGGGAGAAGTGTATGGTGTTTCCTGAAACATCTAAAAAACAAAGCAACAGAGCCTAGGGCACTTCCGCTTATGGTCCTATAGCTTAGGGAAATTAAAATCAAAAAGACACAGCCACCCCAATGTTTGGGACCCCTCCGTTTACAAGAAACTCGTTTACCGTACAAGTGCAATATCACAGAGAGTGAAAAATGGATAAAGAAGTTGTGGTATTTACTTACAAAGCAATATCACTCAGCAATGAAATCTGTGTCATCAGGCCCTTAGCAGCACAATGAGTGGATTCAGGTATGATGATTCTAACTGAAATAAGTCACACAGAAAAAGAAACATCATAAGATATCAGTAATATACGGAATGTAAACTTGGCTAGACAGGAAATGAATTACAGAACAGAACAGGGTCTCAAATTTAGAAAACCAACTTATTCTTGCTTAAGGGTAAAGGTGAGTTGGGGTGCTGCATAAAACCAGAGATTGAAATGAGCACAGATAAAGTTCCTTAAGCCAAATATGGAATAGACAAGAGCTACTCCTTGCTCAACGAAATGGACTCAACACCCCATATTAAACGCCTAAGAATGTACCTGACTAGTAAGTATCTTAAAACGTATGGATTGCTATGTCTCCAAAAGAGAATCAAGCGTGTGTACAGGGGCATAAACACAGCAGTGATAGGATTGGAGAGGTTCGGTGAGCAAATGAAGACCCTTTGAAGTCATATTGCATGGTACCCATTCCACGGGTTTCAACTACCCAGGTTTAAGGTATTCTTCCTTCAGCTAAAACATGCATGTGGAACCTAGAGTATGATCAACCATGTGATCGGGAGACGTGTTCAAATATGTCTCAGTTTTTGTACCCTGGTACTCGCGTGCAACATTCCAGACGCTTACTAACACTCTCCCCACTTGGAGAGTCAGTTCCTTTAACCTCCTGTTTGGCCCAGTTTGCAATTTCTGCGGAAGATGAACAGGAATAGCGAGAATCAATGAGAGACTAGCTGGAGGTGTCTGGATGGGCAAATTTAACTCTCATTTCCCACCAGGAAGAGGAATTAACCAAAGGCTCAGCGTGCTGTGCCGGAACCAGATTAGGGCCTGAAGACATCCTGCAGTGTTGCGGCCAGGTCACAAGAAAGCAAGTTGAAGAAAGGAGCTCAGGGGCAGTGTTATTCACAAACCTGCAGAGTTATAAATGACAGCTATCGTCCAAAAATATACTGAAGTAAGGCTGCCAAGAGGACTTGAAAGCGGGAGAGAATTGCAGGAAACCGATTTCAGGAGGTAGACTGGAATTGCATTGAAAGCATAGGAAAAGAGGCAGAACGTCCACAATGATGCACTTGGCCAAAAAGGGCGTATGCGTTTTTTCCTGAATATATTCAGGAAAAAACGCATACGCCCTTTTTGGCCAACCAAGCAAGCTTGCAAAGGAAACCTGCACTACAATGAAGTCTCACTTCCACCTGGTCAAAAGGGCCATCTGAAAAAAGTGTAAAATCCATAAAGGCACGACAGGCCATGGAGAACTGGGAGCCTTCTTATGCTGATGGGCGGGATGTAAATTGCCAACAACCACTCGGGAGAAGTGTATGGTGTTTCCTGAAACATCTAAAAAACAAAGCAACAGAGCCTAGGGCACTTCCACTTATGGTCCTATAGCTTAGGGAAATTAAAATCAAAAAGACACAGCCACCCCAAAGTTTGGGACGCCTCCGTTTACAAGAACCTCGTTTACCGTAGAAGTTCAATATCACAGAAAGTGAAAAATGGATAAAGAACTTGAGGTACTTACGTACAATGCAGTATCACTCAGCAATGAAATCTATGTCATCAGGCCCTTAGCAGAATAATGAGTGGATTCAGGTACGATGATTCTAACTGAAATAAGTCACACAGAAAAAGAAACATCATAAGATATCACTAATACACGGAATGTAAACTTGGCTACACAGGAACTGCATTCCAAAACAGAACAGGGTCTCAAATTTAGAAAACCAACTTATGCTTGCTTAAGGGGAAAGGTGAGTTGTGGTGCTGCATAAAACCAGAGATTGAAATGAGCACAGATAAAGTTCCTTAAGCCAAATATGGAATAGACAAGAGCTACTCCTTGTTCAACGAAATGGACTCAACACCCCATATTAAACGCCTAAGAATGTACCTGACTAGTAAGTATCTTAAAACCTATGGATTGCTATGTCTCCAAAAGAGAATCAAGCGTGTGTACAGGGGCATAAACGCAGCAGTGATAGGATTGGAGAGGTTCGGTGAGCAAATGAAGACCCTTTGAAGTCATATTGCATGGTACCCATTACACGGGTCTCAACTCTCCAGGTTTTAGGTATTCTTCCTTCACCTAAAACATGCATGTGGAACCCAGAGTATGATCAACCATGTGAACAAGAGACGTGTTCAAATATGTCTCAGTTTTTCTCCCCTGGTACTCGGGTGCAACATTCCAGACGCCTTACTAACACTCTCCCGACTTGGAGAGTCAGTGCCTTTAACCTCCTGTTTGGCCCAGTTTGCAATTTCTGCGGAAGATGAACAGGAATAGCGAGAACCAATGAGAGGCTAGCTGGAGGTGTCTGAACGGGCAAATTTAACTCTCATTTCCCACCAGGAAGAGGAAGTAACCAAAGGCTCAGCGTGCCAGGCCGGAACCAGATTAGGGCCTGAAGCCATCCTGCGGTGTTGCGGCCAGTTCACAAGAAAGCGAGTTGAAGAAAGGAGCTCAGGGGCACTGTAATTCACAAACCTGCAGAGTTATAAATGACAGCTATCGTCCAAAAATAGACTGAAGTAAGGCTGCCAAGAGGACTTGAAAGCGGGGCAGAATTGCAGGAAACCGATTTCAGGAGGTAGACTGGAATTGCATTGAAAGCATAGGAAAAGAGGCAGAACGTCCACAATGATGCACTTGGCCAAAAAGGGCGTATGCGTTTTTTCCTGAATATATTCAGGAAAAAACGCATACGCCCTTTTTGGCCAACCAAGCAAGCTTGCAAAGGAAATCTGCACTACAATGAAGTCTCACTTCCCCCCGGTCAAAAGGGCCATCTGAAAAAAGTGTAAAATCCAGAAAGGCAGGACAGGCCATGGAGAACTGGGAGCCTTGTTATGCTGATGGGCGGGATGTAAATTGCCAACAACCACTCAGGAGAAGTGTATGGTGTTTCCTGAAACATCTAAAAAACAAAGCAACACAGCCTAGGGCACTTCCACTTATGGTCCTATAGCTTAGGGAAATTAAAATCAAAAAGACACAGCCACCCAAAAGTTTGGGACGCCTCTGTTTACAAAAACCTCGTTTACAGTACAAGTTCAACATCGCAGAAAGTGAAAAATGGATAAAGAAGTTGTGGTATTCACTTACAAAGCAATATCACTCAGCAATGAAATCTATGTCATCAGGCCCTTAGCAGCACAATGAGTGGATTCACGTATGATGATTCTAACTGAAATAAGTCACACAGAAAAAGAAACATCATAAGATATCAGTAATACACGGAATGTAAACTTGGCTACACAGGAACTGAATTACAGAACAGAACTGGGTCTCAAATTTAGAAAACCAACTTATGCTTGCTTAAGGGGAAAGGTGAGTTGGGGTGCTGCATAAAACCAGAGATTGAAATGAGCACAGATAAAGTTCCTTAAGCCAAATATGGAATAGACAAGAGCTACTCCTTGCTCAATGAAATGGACTCAACACCGCATATTAAACGCCTAAGAATGTACCTGACTAGTAAGTATCTTAAAACCTATGGATTGCTATGTCTCCGAAAGAGAATCAAGCATGTGTACAGGGGCATAAACGCAACAGTGATAGGATTGGAGAGGTTCGGTGAGCAAATGAAGACCCTTTGAAGTCATATTGCATGGTACCCATTCCACGGGTTTCAACTACCCAGGTTTAAGGTATTCTTCCTTCAGCTAAAACATGCATGTGGAACCCAGAGTATGATCAACCATGTGATCGGGAGACGTGTTCAAATATGTCTCAGTTTTCGTACCCTGGTACTCGGATGCAACATTCCAGACGCTTTACTAACACTCTTCCGACTTGGAGAGTCAGTCCCTTTAACCTCCTGTTTGGCCCAGTTTGCAATTTCTGCGGAAGATGAACAGGAATAGCGAGAACCAATGAGAGGCTAGCTGGAGGTGTCTGGACGGGCAAATTTAACTCTCATTTCCCACCAGGAAGGGGAATTAACCAAAGGCTCAGCGTGCCGTGCCGGAACCAGATTAGGGCCTGAAGCCATCCTGCGGTGTTGCGGCCAGGTCACAAGAAAGCGAGTTGAAGAAAGGAGCTCAGGGGCACTGTAATTCACAAACCTGCAGAGTTATAAATGACAGCTATCGTCCAAAAATAGACTGAAGTAAGGCTGCCAAGAGGACTTGAAAGCGGGGCAGCATTGCAGGAAACCAATTTCAGGAGGTAGACTGGAATTGCATTGAAAGCATAGGAAAAGAGGCAGAACGTCCACAATGATGCACTTGGCCAAAAAGGGCGTATGCGATTTTTCCTGAATATATTCAGGAAAAAACGCATACGCCCTTTTTGGCCAACCAAGCAAGCTTGCAAAAGAAATCTGCACTACAATGAAGTCTCACTTCCCCCGGTCAAAAGGGCCATCTGAAAAAAGTGTAAAATCCAGAAAGGCAGGACAGGCCATGGAGAATTGGGAGCCTTGTTATGCTGATGGGCGGGATGTAAATTGCCAACAACCACTCCGGAGAAGTGTATGGTGTTTCCTGAAACATCTAAAAAACAAAGCAACAGAGCCTAGGGCACTTCCACTTATGGTCCTATAGCTTAGGGAAATTAAAATCAAAAAGACACAGCCACCCCAAAGTTTGGGACGCCTCTGTTTACAAGAACCTCGTTTACAGTACAAGTTCAACATCGCAGAAAGTGAAAAATGGATAAAGAAGTTGTGGTATTCACTTACAAAGCAATATCACTCAGCAATGAAATCTATGTCATCAGGCACTTAGCAGCACAATGAGTGGATTCAGGTATGATGATTCTAACTGAAATAAGTCACACAGAAAAAGAAACATCATAAGATATCAGTAATACACGGAATGTAAACTTGGCTACACAGGAACTGAATTACAGAACAGAACAGGGTCTCAAATTTAGAAAACCAACTTATTCTTGCTTAAGGGTAAAGGTGAGCTGGGGTGCTGCATAAAACCAGAGATTGAAATGAGCACAGATAAAGTTCCTTAAGCCAAATATGGAATAGACAAGAGCTACTCCTTGCTCAACGAAATGGACTCAACACCGCATATTAAACGCCTAAGAATGTACCTGACTAGTAAGTATCTTAAAACCTATGGATTGCTATGTCTCCGAAAGAGAATCAAGCATGTGTACAGGGGCATAAACGCAGCAGTGATAGGATTGGAGAGGTTCGTGAGCAAATGAAGACCCTTTGAAGTCATATTGCATGGTACCCATTCCACGGGTTTCAACTACCCAGGTTTTAGGTATTCTTCCTTCAGCTAAAACATGCATGTGGAACCCAGAGTATGATCAACCATGTGATCGGGAGACGTGTTCAAATATGTCTCAGTTTTCGTACCCTGGTACTCGGGTGCAACATTCCAGATGCTTTACTAACACTCTTCCCACTTGGAGAGTCAGTCCCTTTAACCTCCTGTTTGGCCCAGTTTGCAATTTCTGCGGAAGATGAACAGGAATAGCGAGAACCAATGAGAGACTAGCTGGAGGTGTCTGGACGGGCAAATTTAACTCTCATTTCCCACCAGGAAGAGGAATTAACCAAAGGCTCAGCGTGCCGTGCCGGAACCAGATTAGGGCCTGAAGCTATCCTGCGGTGTTGCGGCCAGCTCACAAGAAAGCGAGTTGAAGAAAGGAGCTCAGGGGCACTGTAATTCACAAACCTGCAGAGTTATAAATGACAGCTATCGTCCAAAAATTGACTGAAGTAAGGCTGCCAAGAGGACTTGAAAGCGGGGCAGAATTGCAGGAAGCCGATTTCAGGAGGTAGACTGGAATTGCATTGAAAGCATAGGAAAAGAGGCAGAACGTCCACAATGATGCACTTGGCCAAAAAGGGCGTATGCGTTTTTTCCTGAATATATTCAGGAAAAAACGCATACGCCCTTTTTGGCCAACCAAGCAAGCTTGCAAAGGAAATCTGCACTACAATGAAGTCTCACTTCCCCCCGGTCAAAAGGGCCATCTGAAAAAAGTGTAAAATCCAGAAAGGCAGGACAGGCCATGGAGAACTGGGAGCCTTGTTATGCGGATGGGCGGGATGTAAATTGCCAACAGACACTAGGGAGAAGTGTATGGTGTTTCCTGAAACATCTAAAAAACAAAGCAACAGAGCCTAGGGCACTTCCACATATGGTCCTATAGCTTAGGGAAATTAAAATCAAAAAGACACAGCCACCCCAAAGTTTGGGACGCCTCTGTTTAGAAGAACCTCGTTTACCGTACAAGTTCAATATCACAGAAAGTGAAAAATGGATAAAGAACTTGTGGTACTTACGTACAATGCAGTATCACTCAGCAATGAAATCTATGTCATCAGGCCCTTAGCAGCATAATGAGTGGATTCAGGTACGATGATTCTAACTGAAATAAGTCACACAGAAAAAGAAACATCATAAGATATCACTAATACACGGAATGTAAACTTGGCTACACAGGAACTGAATTACAGAACAGAACAGGGTCTCAAATTTAGAAAACCAACTTGTGCTTGCTTAAGGGGAAAGGTGAGTTGGGGTGCTGCATAAAACCAGAGATTGAAATGAGCACAGATAAAGTTCCTTAAGCCAAATATGGAATAGACAAGAGCTACTCCTTGCTCAACGAAATGGACTCAACACCGCATATTAAACGCCTAAGAATGTACCTGACTAGTAAGTATCTTAAAACCTATAGATTGCTATGTCTCCGAAAGAGAATCAAGCATGTGTACAGGGGCATAAACGCAGCAGTGATAGGATTGGAGAGGTTCGGTGAGCAAATGAAGACCCTTTGAAGTCATATTGCATGGTACCCATTCCACGGGTTTCAACTACCCAGGTTTTAGGTATTCTTCCTTCAGGTAAAACATGCATGTGGAACCTAGAGTAAGATCAACCATGTGATCGGGAGACGTGTTCAAATATGTCTCAGTTTTCGTACCCTGGTACTCGGGTGCAACATTCCAGACGCTTTACTAACACTCTCCCCACTTGGAGAGTCAGCGCCTTTAACCTCCTGTTTGGCCCAGTTTGCAATTTCTGTGGAAGATGAACAGGAATAGCGAGAACCAATGAGAGGCTAGCTGGAGGTGTCTGGACGGGCAAATTTAACTCTCATTTCCCACCAGGAAGAGGAAATAACCAAAGGCTCAGCGTGCCGTACCGGAACCAGATTAGAGCCTGAGGCCATCCTGCGGTGTTGCGGCCAGCTCAAAAGAAAGCGAGTTGAAGAAAGGAGCTCAGGGGCACTGTAATTCACAAACCTGCAGAGTTATAAATGACAGCTATCGTCCAAAAATAGACTGAAGTAAGGCTGCCAAGAGGACTTGAAAGCGGGGCAGTATTGCAGGATACCGATTTCAGGAGGTAGACTGGAATTGCATTG
Organism: Delphinus delphis; assembly: GCF_949987515.2. Taxonomy (NCBI): domain Eukaryota; kingdom Metazoa; phylum Chordata; class Mammalia; order Artiodactyla; family Delphinidae; genus Delphinus; species Delphinus delphis. The sequence goes on from NW_027192662.1 coordinate 2,433,021, forward strand.
AAAGCATAGGAAAAGAGGCAGAACGTCCACAATGATGCACTTGGCCAAAAAGGGCGTATGCGTTTTTTCCTGAATATATTCAGGAAAAAACGCATACGCCCTTTTTGGCCAACCAAGCAAGCTTGCAAAGGAAATCTGCACTACAATGAAGTCTCACTTCCCCCCGGTCAAAAGGGCCATCTGAAAAATGTGTAAAATCCAGAAAGGCAGGACAGGCCATGGAGAACTGGGAGCCTTGTTATGCTGATGGTTGGGATGTAAATTGCCAACAACCACTCGGGAGAAGTGTATGGTGTTTCCTGAAACATCTAAAAAACAAAGCAACAGAACCTAGGGCACTTCCACTTATGGTCCTATAGCTTAGGGAAATTAAAATCAAAAAGACACAGCCACCCCAAAGTTTGGAAAGGCTCTGTTTACAAGAACCTCGTTTACAGTACAAGTTCAACATCGCAGAAAGTGAAAAATGGATAAAGAAGTTGTGGTATTTACTTACAAAGCAACATCACTCAGCAATGAAACCTGTGTCATCAGGCCCTTAGCAGCACAATGAGTGGATTCAGGTTAGATGATTCTAACTGAAATAAGTCACACAGAAAAAGAAACATCATAAGATATCAGTAATACACGGAATGTACACTTGGCTACACAGGAACTGAATTACAGAACAGAACAGGGTCTCAAATTTAGAAAACCAACTTATTCTTGCTTAAGGGTAAAGGTGAGTTGAGGTGCTGCATAAAACCAGAGATTGAAATGAGCACAGATAAAGTTCCTTAAGCCAAATATGGAATAGACAAGAGCTACTCCTTGCTCAACGAAATGGACTCAACACCCCATATTAAACGCCTAAGAATGTACCTGACTAGTAAGTGTCTTAAAACCTATGGATTGCTATGTCTCCGAAAGAGGATCAAGCATGTGTACAGGGGCATAAACGCAGCAGTGATAGGATTGGAGAGGTTCGGTGAGCAAATGAAGACCCTTTGAAGTCATATTGCATGGTACCCATTCCACGGGTCTTAACTCTCCAGGTTTAAGGTATTCTTCCTTCAGCTAAAACATGCATGTGGAACCCAAGTATGATCAACCATGTGAACGGGAGACGTGTTCAAATATGTCTCAGTTTTCCTCCCCTGGTACTCGGGTGCAACATTCCAGACGCTTTACTAACACTCTCCCCACTTGGAGAGTCAGCGCCTTTAACCTCCTGTTTGGCCCAGTTTGCAATTTCTGCGGAAGATGAACAGGAATAGCGAGAACAAATGAGAGGCTAGCTGGAGGTGTCTGGATGCGCAAATTTAACTCTCATTTCCCACCAGGAAGAGGAATTAACCAAAGGCTCAGCGTGCCGTGCCGGAACCAGATTAGGGCCTGAAGCCATCCTGCGGTGTTGCGGCCAGGTCACAAGAAAGCAAGTTGAAGAAAGGAGCTCAGGGGCACTGTAATTCACAAACCTGCAGAGTTATAAATGACAGCTATTGTCCAAAAATAGACTGAAGTAAGGCTGCCAAGAGGACTTGAAAGCGGGGCAGAATTGCAGGAAACCGATTTCAGGAGGTAGACTGGAATTGCATTGAAAGCATAGGAAAAGAGGCAGAACGTCCACAATGATGCACTTGGCCAAAAAGGGCGTATGCGTTTTTTCCTGAATATATTCAGGAAAAAACGCATACGCCCTTTTTGGCCAACCCAGCAAGCTTGCAAAGGAAATCTGCACTACAATGAAGTCTCACTTCCCCCCGGTCAAAAGGGCCATCTGAAAAAAGTGTAAAATCCAGAAAGACAGGACAGGCCATGGAGAACTGGGAGCCTTGTTATGCTGATGGGCGGGATGTAAATTGCCAACAACCACTCGGGAGAAGTGTATGGTGTTTCCTGAAACATCTAAAAAACAAAGCAACAGAGCCTAGGGCACTTCCACTTATGGTCCTATAGCTTAGGGAAATTAAAATCAAAAAGACACAGCCACCCCAAAGTTTGGAACGGCTCTGTTTACAAGAACCTCGTTTACAGTACAAGTTCAACATCGCAGAAAGTGAAAAATGGATAAAGAAGTTGTGGTATTTACTTACAAAGCAATATCACTCAGCAATGAAATCTATGTCATCAGGCCCTTAGCAGCACAATGAGTTGATTCAGGTATGATGATTCTAACTAAAATAAGTCACACAGAAAAAGAAACATCATAAGATATCAGTAATACATGGAATGTAAACTTGGCTACACAGGAACTGAATTACAGAACAGAACAGGGTCTCAAATTTAGAAAACCAACTTATGCTTGCTTAAGGGTAAAGGTGAGTTGTGGTGCTGCATAAAACCAGAGATTGAAATGAGCACAGATAAAGTTCCTTAAGTCAAATATGGAATAGACAAGAGCTACTCCTTGCTCAACGAAATGGACTCAACACCGCATATTAAACGCCTAAGAATGTACCTGACTAGTAAGTATCTTAAAACCTATGGATTGCTATGCCTCCAAAAGAGAATCAAGCATGTGTACAGGGGCATAAATGCAGCAGTGATAGGATTGGAGAGGTTCGGTGAGCAAATGAAGACCCTTTGAAGTCATATTGCATGGTACCCATTACACGGGTCTCAACTCTCCAGGTTTAAGGTATTCTTCCTTCAGCTAAAACATGCATGTGGAACCCAGAGTATGATCAACCATGTGAACGGGAGACGTGTTCAAATATGTCTCAGTTTTCCTCCCCTGGTACTCGGGTGCAACATTCCAGATGCTTTACTAACACTCTCCCGACTTGGAGAGTCAGTCCCTTTAACCTCCTGTTTGGCCCAGTTTGCAATTTCAGCGGAAGATGAACAGGAATAGCGAGAACCAATGAGAGGCTAGCTGGAGGTGTCTGGACGGGCAAATTTAACTCTCATTTCCCACCAGGAAGAGGAATTAACCAAAGGCTCAGCATGCCGGGCCGGAACCAGATTAGGGCCTGAAGCCATCCTGCGGTGCTACGGCCAGGTCACAAGAAAGCGAGTTGAAGAAAGGAGCTCAGGGGCACTGCAATTCACAAACCCGCAGAGTTATAAATGACAGCTATCGTCCAAAAATTGATTGAAGTAAGGCTGCCAAGAGGACTTGAAAGCGGGGCAGAATTGCAGAAAACCGATTGGCACAATGATGCCATCCTGCGGTGTTGCGGCTAGCTCAAAAGAAAGCGAGTTGAAGAAAGGAGCACAGGGGCACTGTAATTCACAAACCTGCAGAGTTATAAATGACAGCTATCGTCCAAAAATATACTGAAGTAAGGCTGCCAAGAGGACTTGAAAGCGGGGCAGAATTGCAGGAAACCGATTTCAGGAGGTAGACTGGAATTGCATTGAAAGCATAGGAAAAGAGGCAGAACGTCCACAATGATGCACTTGGCCAAAAAGGGCGTATGAGTTTTTTCCTGAATATATTCAGGAAAAAACGCATACACACTTTTTGGCCAACCAAGCAAGCTTGCAAAGGAAATCTGCACTACAATGAAGTCTCACTTCCACCTGGTCAAAAGGGCCATCTGAAAAAAGTGTAAAATCCATAAAGGCACGACAGGCCATGGAGAACTGGGAGCCTTCTTATGCTGATGGGCGGGATGTAAATTGCCAACAACCACTCGGGAGAAGTGTATGGTGTTTCCTGAAACATCTAAAAAACAAAGCAACAGAGCCTAGGGCACTTCCACTTATGGTCCTATAGCTTAGGGAAATTAAAATCAAAAAGACACAGCCACCCCAAAGTTTGGGACGCCTCCGTTTACAAGAACCTCGTTTACCGTAGAAGTTCAATATCACAGAAAGTGAAAAATGGATAAAGAACTTGAGGTACTTACGTACAATGCAGTATCACTCAGCAATGAAATCTATGTCATCAGGCCCTTAGCAGAATAATGAGTGGATTCAGGTACGATGATTCTAACTGAAATAAGTCACACAGAAAAAGAAACATCATAAGATATCACTAATACACGGAATGTAAACTTGGCTACACAGGAACTGCATTCCAAAACAGAACAGGGTCTCAAATTTAGAAAACCAACTTATGCTTGCTTAAGGGGAAAGGTGAGTTGGGGTGCTGCATAAAACCAGAGATTGAAATGAGCACAGATAAAGTTCCTTAAGCCAAATATGGAATAGACAAGAGCTACTCCTTGCTCAACGAAATGGACTCAACACCCCATATTAAACGCCTAAGAATGTACCTGACTAGTAAGTATCTTAAAACCTATGGATTGCTATGTCTCCGAAGGAGAATCAAGCATGTGTACAGGGGCATAAACGCAGCAGTGATAGGATTGGAGAGGTTCGGTGAGCAAATGAAGACCCTTTGAAGTCATATTGCATGGTACCCATTACACGGGTTTCAACTACCCAGGTTTTAGGTATTCTTCCTTCAGCTAAAACATGCATGTGGAACCTAGAGTATGATCAACCATGTGATCGGGAGACGTGTTCAAATATGTCTCAGTTTTCCTCCCCTGGTACTCGGGTGCAACATTCCAGACGCTTTACTAACACTCTCCCCACTTGGAGAGTCAGCGCCTTTAACCTCCTGTTTGGCACAGCTTGCAATTTCTGCGGAAGATGAACAGGAATAGCGAGAACCAATGAGAGGCTAGCTGGAGGTGTCTGGACGGGCAAATTTAACTCTCATTTCCCACCAGGAAGAGGAAATAACCAAAGGCTCAGCGTGCCGTACCGGAACCAGATTAGGGCCTGAAGCCATCCTGCGGTGTTGCAGCCAGCTCACAAGAAAGCGAGTTGAAGAAAGGAGCTCAGGGGCACTGTAATTCACAAACCTGCAGAGTTATAAATGACAGCTATCGTCCAAAAATAGACTGAAGAAAGGCTGCCAAGAGGACTTGAAAGCGGGGCAGAATTGCAGGAAACCGATTTCAGGAGGTAGACAGGAATTGCATTGAAAGCATAGGAAAAGAGGCAGAACGTCCACAGTGATGCACTTGGCCAAAAAGGGCGTATGCGTTTTTTCCTGAATATATTCAGGAAAAAACGCATACGCCCTTTTTGGCCAACCAAGCAAGCTTGCAAAGGAAATCTGCACTACAATGAAGTCTCACTTCCCCCCGGTCAAAAGGGCCATCTGAAAAAAGTGTAAAATCCAGAAAGGCAGGACATGACATGGAGAACTGGGAGCCTTGTTATGCTGATGGGCGAGATGTAAATTGCCAACAGCCACTCTGGAGAAGTGTACGGTGTTTCCTGAAACATCTAAAAAACAAAGCAACAGAGCCTAGTGCACTTCCACTTATGGTCCTATAGCTTAGGGAAATTAAAATCAAAAAGACACAGCCACCCCAAAGTTTGGGACGCCTCTCTTTACAAGAACCTCGTTTACCGTACAAGTTCAATATCACAGAAAGTGAAAAATGGATAAAGAAGTTGTGGTACTCATGTACAAAGCAATATCACTCAGCAATGAAATCTATGTCACCAGGCCCGTAGCAGCATAATGAGTGGATTCGGGTATGGTGATTCTAACTGAAATAAGTCACACAGAAAAAGAAACATCAAAAAATATAACTAATACATGGAATTTAAACTTGACTACAGAGGAACTGAATTACAAAACAGAAGAGGGTCTCAAATTTAGAAAACCAACTTATGCTTGCTTAAGTGGAAAGGTGAGTTGGGGTGCTGCATAAAACCAGAGATTGAAATGAGCACAGATAAAGTTCCTCAAGCCAAATATGGAATAGACAAGAGCTTCTCCTTGCTCAACGAAATGGACTCCACACCCCATATTAAACGCCTAAGAATATACCTGACTAGTAAGTATCTTAAAACCTATGGATTGCTATGTCTCCGAAAGAGAATCAAGCATGTGTACAGGGGCATAAACGCAGCAGTGATAGGATTGGAGAGGTTCGGTGAGCAAATGAAGACCCTTTGAAGTCATATTGCATGGTATCCATTACACGGGTCTTAACTCTCCAGGTTTAAGGTATTCTTCCTTCAGCTAAAACATGCATGTGGAACCTAGAGTATGATCAACCATGTGATCGGGAGACGTGTTCAAATATGTCTCAGTTTTCGTACCCTGGTACTCGGGTGCAACATTCCAGACGCTTTACTAACACTCTCCCGAACTGGAGAGTCAGTCCCTTTAACCTCCTGTTTGGCCCAGTTTGCAATTTCTGCGGAAGATGAACAGGAATAGCGAGAACCAATGAGAGACTAGCTGGACGTGTCTGAACGGGCAAATTTAACTCTCATTTCCCACCAGGAAGAGGAATTAACCAAAGGCTCAGCGTGCCGTGGCGGAACCAGATTAGGGCCTGAAGCCATCCTGCGGTGTTGCGGCCAGGTCACAAGAAAGCGAGTTGAAGAAAGGAGCTCAGGGGCACTGTAATTCACAAACCTGCAGAGTTATAAATGACAGCTATCGTCCAAAAATTGACTGAAGTAAGGCTGCCAAGAGGACTTGAAAGCGGGGCAGAATTGCAGGAAACCGATTTCAGGAGGTAGACTGGAATTGCATTGAAAGCATAGGAAAAGAGGCAGAACGTCCACAATGATGCACTTGGCCAAAAAGGGCGTATGCGTTTTTTCCTGAATATATTCAGGAAAAAACGCATACGCCCTTTTTGGCCAACCAAGCAAGCTTGCAAAGGAAATCTGCACTACAATGAAGTCTCACTTCCCCCCGGTCAAAAGGGCCATCTGAAAAAAGTGTAAAATCCAGAAAGGCAGGACAGGCCATGGAGAACTGGGAGCCTTGTTATGCTGATGGGCGGGATGTAAATTGCCAACAGACACTTGGGAGAAGTGTATGCTGTTTCCTGAAACATCTAAAAAACAAAGCAACAGAGCCTAGGGCACTTCCACTTATGGTCCTGTAGCTTAGGGAAATTAAAATCAAAAAGACACAGTCACCCCAAAGTTTGGAACGGCTCTGTTTACAAGAACCTCGTTTACAGTACAAGTTCAACATCGCAGAAAGTGAAAAATGGATAAAGAAGTTGTGGTATTCACTTACAAAGCAATATCACTCAGCAATGAAATCTATGTCATCAGGCCCTTAGCAGCACAATGAGTGGATTCAGGTATGACGATTCTAACTGAAATAAGTCACACAGAAAAAGAAACATCATAAGATATCAGTAATACACGGAATGTAAACTTGGCTACACAGGAACTGAATTACAGAACAGAACAGGGTCTCAAATTTAGAAAACCAACTTATGCTTGCTTAAGGGTAAAGGTGAGTTGGGGTGCTGCATAAAACCAGAGATTGAAATGAGCACAGATAAAGTTGCTTAAGTCAAATATGGAATAGACAAGAGCTACTCCTTGCTCAACGAAATGGACTCAACACCCCATATTAAACGCCTAAGAATGTACCTGACTAGTAAGTATCTTAAAACCTATGGATCGCTATGTCTCCGAAAGAGAATCAAGCATGTGTACAGGGGCATAAACGCAGCAGTGATAGGATTGGAGAGGTTCGGTGAGCAAATGAAGACCCTTTGAAGTCATATTGCATGGTACCCATTCCACGGGTCTTAACTCTCCAGGTTTAAGGTATTCTTCCTTCAGATAAAACATGCATGTGGAACCCAAGTATGATCAACCATGTGAACGGGAGACGTGTTCAAATATGTCTCAGTTTTCCTCCCCTGGTACTCGGGTGCAACATTCCAGACGCTTTACTAACACTCTCCCCACATGGAGAGTCAACGCCTTTAACCTCCTGTTTGGCCCAGTTTGCAATTTCTGCGGAAGATGAACAGGAATAGCGAGAACCAATGAGAGACTAGCTGGAGGTGTCTGGACGGGCAAATTTAACTCTCATTTCCCACCAGGAAGAGGAAATAACCAAAGGCTCAGCGTGCCGTGCCCGAACCAGATTAGGGCCTGAAGCCATCCTGCGGTGTTGCGGCCAGGTCACAAGAAAGCAAGTTGAAGAAAGGAGCTCAGGGGCACTGTAATTCACAAACTTGCAGAGTTATAAATGACAGCTATCGTCCAAAAATAGACTGAAGTAAGGCTGCCAAGAGGACTTGAAAGCGGGGCAGAATTGCAGGAAACCGATTTCAGGAGGTAGACTGGAATTGCATTGAAAGCATAGGAAAAGAGGCAGAACGTCCACAATGATGCACTTGGCCAAAAAGGGCGTATGCGTTTTTTCCTGAATATATTCAGGAAAAAACGCATACGCCCTTTTTGGCCAACCAAGCAAACTTGCAAAGGAAATCTGCACTACAATGAAGTCTCACTTCCCCCCGGTCAAAAGGGCCATCTGAAAAAAGTGTAAAATCCAGAAAGGCAGGACAGGCCATGGAGAACTGGGAGCCTTGTTATGCTGATGGGCGGGATGTAAATTGCCAACAGACACTCGGGAGAAGTGTATGGTGTTTCCTGAAACATCTAAAAAACAAAGCAACAGAACCTAGGGCACTTCCACTTATGGTCCTATAGCTTAGGGAAATTAAAATCAAAAAGACACAGCCACCCCAAAGTTTGGAACGCCTCCGTTTACAAGAACCTCGTTTACCGTACAAGTTCAACATCGCAGAAAGTGAAAAATGGATAAAGAAGTTGTGGTATTTACTTACAAAGCAACATCACTCAGCAATGAAACCTGTGTCATCACGCCCTTAGCAGCACAATGAGTGGATTCAGGTATGATGATTCTAACTGAAATAAGTCACACAGAAAAAGAAACATCATAAGATATCAGTAATACACGGAATGTAAACTTGGCTACACAGGAACTGAATTACAGAACAGAACAGGGTCTCAAATTTAGAAAACCAACTTGTGCTTGCTTAAGGGGAAAGGTGAGTTGGGGTGCTGCATAAAACCAGAGATTGAAATGAGCACAGATAAAGTTCCTTAAGCCAAATATGGAATAGACAAGAGCTACTCCTTGCTCAACGAAATGGACTCAACACCGCATATTAAACGCCTAAGAATGTACCTGACTAGTAAGTATCTTAAAACCTATGGATTGCTATGTCTCCAAAAGAGAATCAAGCATGTGTACAGGGGCATAAACGCAGCAGTGATAGGATTGGAGAGGTTCGGTGAGCAAATGAAGACCCTTTGAAGTCATATTGCATGGTACCCATTACACGGGTCTCAACTACCCAGGTTTTAGGTATTCTTCCTTCAGCTAAAACATGCATGTGGAACCTAGAGTATGATCAACCATGTGATTGGGAGACGTGTTCAAATATGTCTCAGTTTTCGTACCCTGGTACTCGGGTGCAACATTCCAGACGCTTTACTAACACTCTCCCGACTTGGAGAGTCAGTCCCTTTAACCTCCTGTTTGTCCCAGTTTGCAATTTCTGCGGAAGATGAACAGGAATAGCGAGAACCAATGAGAGGCTAGCTGGAGGTGTCTGGACGGGCAAATTTAACTCTCATTTTCCACCATGAAGAGGAATTAACCAAAGGCTCAGCGTGCCCTGCCGGAACCAGATTAGGGCCTGAAGCCATCCTGTGGTGTTGCGGCCAGGTCACAAGAAAGCAAGTTGAAGAAAGGAGCTCAGGGGCACTGTAATTCACAAACCTGCAGAGTTATAAATGACAGCTATCGTCCAAAAATAGACTGAAGTAAGGCTGCCAAGAGGACTTGAAAGGGGGGCAGAATTGCAGGAAACCGATTTCAGGAGGTAGACTGGAATTGCATTGAAAGCATAGGAAAAGAGGCAGAGCGTCCACAATGATGCACTTGGCCAAAAAGGGCGTATGCGTTTTTTCCTGAATATATTCAGGAAAAAACGCATATGCCCTTTTTGGCCAACCAAGCAAGCTTGCAAAGGAAATCTGCACTACAATGAAGTCTCACTTCCCCCCGGTCAAAAGGGCCATCTGAAAAAAGTGTAAAATCCAGAAAGGCAGGACAGGCCATGGAGAACTGGGAGCCTTGTTATGCTGATGGGCGGGATGTAAATTGCCAACAACCACTTGGGAGAAGTGTATGGTGTTTCCAGAAACATCTAAAAAACAAAGCAACAGAGCGTAGGGCACTTCCACTTATGGTCCTATAGCTTAGGGAAATTAAAATCAAAAAGACACAGCCACCCCAATGTTTGGAACGGCTCTGTTTACAAGAACCTCGTTTACAGTACAAGTTCAACATTGCAGAAAGTGAAAAATGGATAAAGAAGTTGTGGTATTTACTTACAAAGCAATATCACTCAGCAATGAAATCTGTGTCATCAGGCCCTTAGCAGCACAATGAGTGGATTCAGGTATGATGATTCTAACTGAAATAAGTCACACAGAAAAAGAAACATCATAAGATATCAGTAATACACGGAATGTAAACTTGGCTACACAGGAACTGAATCACAGAACAGAACAGGGTCTCAAATTTAGAAAACCAACTTATGCTTGCTTAAGGGTAAAGGTGAGTTGGGGTGCTGCATAAAACCAGAGATTGAAATGAGCACAGATAAAGTTCCTTAAGCCAAATATGGAATAGACAAGAGCTATTCCTTGCTCAACGAAATGGACTCAACACCGCATATTAAACGCCTAAGAATGTACCTGACTAGTAAGTATCTTAAAACCTATGGATTGCTATGTCTCCGAAAGAGAATCAAGCATGTGTACAGGGGCATAAACGCAGCAGTGATAGGATTGGAGAGGTTTGGTGAGCAAATGAAGACCCTTTGAAGTCATATTGCATGGTACCCATTACACGGGTCTTAACTCTCCAGGTTTAAGGTATTCTTCCTTCAGCTAAAACATGCATGTGGAACCTAGAGTATGATCAACCATGTGATCGGGAGACGTGTTCAAATATGTCTCAGTTTTCGTACCTGGTACTCGGGTGCAACATTCCAGACGCTTTACTAACACTCTCCCGACTTGGAGAGTCAGCGCTTTTAACCTCCTGTTTGGCCCAGTTTGCAATTTCTGCGGAAGATGAACAGGAATAGCGAGAACCAATGAGAGGCTAGCTGGAGGTGTCTGGACGGGCAAATTTAACTCTCATTTCCCACCAGGAAGAGGAAATAACCAAAGGCTCAGCGTGCCGTACCGGAACCAGATTAGGGCCTGAAGCCATCCTGCGGTGTTGCGGCCAGCTCAAAAGAAAGCGAGTTGAAGAAAGGAGCTCAGGGGCACTGTAATTCACAAACCTGCAGAGTTATAAATGGCAGCTATCGTCCAAAAATATACTGAAGTAAGGCTGCCAAGAGCACTTGAAAGCGGGGCAGAATTGCAGGAAACCGATTTCAGGAGGTAGACTGGAATTGCATTGAAAGCATAGGAAAAGAGGCAGAACGTCCACAATGATGCACTTGGCCAATAAGGGCGTATGCGTTTTTTCCTGAATATATTCAGGAAAAAACGCATACGCCCTTTTTGGCCAACCAAGCAAGCTTGCAAAGGAAATCTGCACTACAATGAAGTCTCACTTCCCCCCGGTCAAAAGGGCCATCTGAAAAAAGGGTAAAATCCAGAAAGGCAGGACAGGCCATGGAGAACTGGGAGCCTTGTTATGCTGATGGGCGGGATGTAAATTGCCAACAACCACTCGGGAGAAGTGTATGGTGTTTCCTGAAACATGTAAAAAACAAAGCACCAGAACCTAGGGCACTTCCACTTATGGTCCTATAGCTTAGGGAAATTAAAATCAAAAAGACACAGCCACCCCAAAGTTTGGAACGGCTCTGTTTACAAGAACCTCGTTTACAGTACAAGTTCAACATCGCCGAAAGTGAAAAATGGATAAAGAACTTGTGGTATTTACTTACAAAGCAATATCACTCAGCAATGAAATCTGTGTCATCAGGCCCTTAGCAGCACAATGAGTGGATTCAGGTATGATGATTCTAACTGAAATAAGTCACACAGAAAAAGAAACATCATAAGATATCAGTAATACACGGAATTTAAACTTGGCTACACAGGAACTGAATTACAGAACAGAACAGGGTCTCAAATTTAGAAAACCAACTTATTCTTGCTTAAGGGTAAAGGTGAGTTGGGGTGCTGCATAAAACCAGAGATTGAAATGAGCACAGATAAAGTTCCTTAAGCCAAATATGGAATAGACAAGAGCTACTCCTTGCTCAACGAAATGGACTCAACACCGCATATTAAACGCCTAAGAATGTACCTGACTAGTAAGTATCTTAAAACCTATGGATTGCTATGTCTCTGAAAGAGAATCAAGCATGTGTACAGGGGCATAAACGCAGCAGTGATAGGATTGGAGAGGTTCGGTGAGCAAATGAAGACCCTTTGAAGTCATATTGCATGGTACCCATTACACGGGTCTCAACTCTCCAGGTTTAAGGTATTCTTCCTTCAGCTAAAACATGCATGTGGAACCTAGAGTATGATCAACCATGTGATAGGGAGACGTGTTCAAATATGTCTCAGTTTTCGTACCCTGGTACTCGGGTGCAACATTCCAGACGCTTTACTAACACTCTCCCCACTTGGAGAGTCAGTCCCTTTAACCTCCTGTTTGGCCCAGTTTGCAATTTCTGCGGAAGATGAACAGGAATAGCGAGAACCAATGAGAGGCTAGCTGGAGGTGTCTGGACGGGCAAATTTAACTCTCATTTCCCACCAGGAAGAGGAATTAACCAAAGGCTCAGCGTGCCGTGCCGGAACCAGATTAGGGCCTGAAGCCATCCTGCGGTGTTACGGCCAGCTCAAAAGAAAGCGAGTTGAAGAAAGGAGCTCAGGGGCACTGTAATTCACAAACCTGCAGAGTTATAAATGACAGCTATCGTCCAAAAACAGACTGAAGTAAGGCTGCCAAGAGGACTTGAAAGCGGGGCAGAATTGCAGGAAACCGATTTCAGGAGGTAGACTGGAATTGCATTGAAAGCATAGGAAAAGAGGCAGAACGTCCACAATGATGCACTTGGCCAAAAAGGGCGTATGCGTTTTTTCCTGAATATATTCAGGAAAAAACGCATACGCCCTTTTTGGCCAACCAAGCAAACTTGCAAAGGAAATCTGCACTACAATGAAGTCTCACTTCCCCCCGGTCAAAAGGGCCATCTGAAAAAAGTGTAAAATCCAGAAAGGCAGGACAGGCCATGGAGAACTGGGAGCCTTGTTATGCTGATGGGCGGGATGTAAATTGCCAACAGACACTCGGGAGAAGTGTATGGTGTTTCCTGAAACATCTAAAAAACAAAGCAACAGAACCTAGGGCACTTCCACTTATGGTCCTATAGCTTAGGGAAATTAAAATCAAAAAGACACAGCCACCCCAAAGTTTGGAACGCCTCCGTTTACAAGAACCTCGTTTACCGTACAAGTTCAACATCGCAGAAAGTGAAAAATGGATAAAGAAGTTGTGGTATTTACTTACAAAGCAACATCACTCAGCAATGAAACCTGTGTCATCACGCCCTTAGCAGCACAATGAGTGGATTCAGGTATGATGATTCTAACTGAAATAAGTCACACAGAAAAAGAAACATCATAAGATATCAGTAATACACGGAATGTAAACTTGGCTACACAGGAACTGAATTACAGAACAGAACAGGGTCTCAAATTTAGAAAACCAACTTGTGCTTGCTTAAGGGGAAAGGTGAGTTGGGGTGCTGCATAAAACCAGAGATTGAAATGAGCACAGATAAAGTTCCTTAAGCCAAATATGGAATAGACAAGAGCTACTCCTTGCTCAACGAAATGGACTCAACACCGCATATTAAACGCCTAAGAATGTACCTGACTAGTAAGTATCTTAAAACCTATGGATTGCTATGTCTCCAAAAGAGAATCAAGCATGTGTACAGGGGCATAAACGCAGCAGTGATAGGATTGGAGAGGTTCGGTGAGCAAATGAAGACCCTTTGAAGTCATATTGCATGGTACCCATTACACGGGTCTCAACTACCCAGGTTTTAGGTATTCTTCCTTCAGCTAAAACATGCATGTGGAACCTAGAGTATGATCAACCATGTGATTGGGAGACGTGTTCAAATATGTCTCAGTTTTCGTACCCTGGTACTCGGGTGCAACATTCCAGACGCTTTACTAACACTCTCCCGACTTGGAGAGTCAGTCCCTTTAACCTCCTGTTTGTCCCAGTTTGCAATTTCTGCGGAAGATGAACAGGAATAGCGAGAACCAATGAGAGGCTAGCTGGAGGTGTCTGGACGGGCAAATTTAACTCTCATTTTCCACCATGAAGAGGAATTAACCAAAGGCTCAGCGTGCCCTGCCGGAACCAGATTAGGGCCTGAAGCCATCCTGTGGTGTTGCGGCCAGGTCACAAGAAAGCAAGTTGAAGAAAGGAGCTCAGGGGCACTGTAATTCACAAACCTGCAGAGTTATAAATGACAGCTATCGTCCAAAAATAGACTGAAGTAAGGCTGCCAAGAGGACTTGAAAGCGGGGCAGAATTGCAGGAAACCGATTTCAGGAGGTAGACTGGAATTGCATTGAAAGCATAGGAAAAGAGGCAGAGCGTCCACAATGATGCACTTGGCCAAAAAGGGCGTATGCGTTTTTTCCTGAATATATTCAGGAAAAAACGCATATGCCCTTTTTGGCCAACCAAGCAAGCTTGCAAAGGAAATCTGCACTACAATGAAGTCTCACTTCCCCCCGGTCAAAAGGGCCATCTGAAAAAAGTGTAAAATCCAGAAAGGCAGGACAGGCCATGGAGAACTGTGAGCCTTGTTATGCTGATGGGCGGGATGTAAATTGCCAACAACCACTTGGGAGAAGTGTATGGTGTTTCCAGAAACATCTAAAAAACAAAGCAACAGAGCGTAGGGCACTTCCACTTATGGTCCTATAGCTTAGGGAAATTAAAATCAAAAAGACACAGCCACCCCAATGTTTGGAACGGCTCTGTTTACAAGAACCTCGTTTACAGTACAAGTTCAACATTGCAGAAAGTGAAAAATGGATAAAGAAGTTGTGGTATTTACTTACAAAGCAATATCACTCAGCAATGAAATCTGTGTCATCAGGCCCTTAGCAGCACAATGAGTGGATTCAGGTATGATGATTCTAACTGAAATAAGTCACACAGAAAAAGAAACATCATAAGATATCAGTAATACACGGAATGTAAACTTGGCTACACAGGAACTGAATCACAGAACAGAACAGGGTCTCAAATTTAGAAAACCAACTTATGCTTGCTTAAGGGTAAAGGTGAGTTGGGGTGCTGCATAAAACCAGAGATTGAAATGAGCACAGATAAAGTTCCTTAAGCCAAATATGGAATAGACAAGAGCTATTCCTTGCTCAACGAAATGGACTCAACACCGCATATTAAACGCCTAAGAATGTACCTGACTAGTAAGTATCTTAAAACCTATGGATTGCTATGTCTCCGAAAGAGAATCAAGCATGTGTACAGGGGCATAAACGCAGCAGTGATAGGATTGGAGAGGTTTGGTGAGCAAATGAAGACCCTTTGAAGTCATATTGCATGGTACCCATTACACGGGTCTTAACTCTCCAGGTTTAAGGTATTCTTCCTTCAGCTAAAACATGCATGTGGAACCTAGAGTATGATCAACCATGTGATCGGGAGACGTGTTCAAATATGTCTCAGTTTTCGTACCTGGTACTCGGGTGCAACATTCCAGACGCTTTACTAACACTCTCCCGACTTGGAGAGTCAGCGCTTTTAACCTCCTGTTTGGCCCAGTTTGCAATTTCTGCGGAAGATGAACAGGAATAGCGAGAACCAATGAGAGGCTAGCTGGAGGTGTCTGGACGGGCAAATTTAACTCTCATTTCCCACCAGGAAGAGGAAATAACCAAAGGCTCAGCGTGCCGTACCGGAACCAGATTAGGGCCTGAAGCCATCCTGCGGTGTTGCGGCCAGCTCAAAAGAAAGCGAGTTGAAGAAAGGAGCTCAGGGGCACTGTAATTCACAAACCTGCAGAGTTATAAATGGCAGCTATCGTCCAAAAATATACTGAAGTAAGGCTGCCAAGAGCACTTGAAAGCGGGGCAGAATTGCAGGAAACCGATTTCAGGAGGTAGACTGGAATTGCATTGAAAGCATAGGAAAAGAGGCAGAACGTCCACAATGATGCACTTGGCCAATAAGGGCGTATGCGTTTTTTCCTGAATATATTCAGGAAAAAACGCATACGCCCTTTTTGGCCAACCAAGCAAGCTTGCAAAGGAAATCTGCACTACAATGAAGTCTCACTTCCCCCCGGTCAAAAGGGCCATCTGAAAAAAGGGTAAAATCCAGAAAGGCAGGACAGGCCATGGAGAACTGGGAGCCTTGTTATGCTGATGGGCGGGATGTAAATTGCCAACAACCACTCGGGAGAAGTGTATGGTGTTTCCTGAAACATGTAAAAAACAAAGCACCAGAACCTAGGGCACTTCCACTTATGGTCCTATAGCTTAGGGAAATTAAAATCAAAAAGACACAGCCACCCCAAAGTTTGGAACGGCTCTGTTTACAAGAACCTCGTTTACAGTACAAGTTCAACATCGCCGAAAGTGAAAAATGGATAAAGAACTTGTGGTATTTACTTACAAAGCAATATCACTCAGCAATGAAATCTGTGTCATCAGGCCCTTAGCAGCACAATGAGTGGATTCAGGTATGATGATTCTAACTGAAATAAGTCACACAGAAAAAGAAACATCATAAGATATCAGTAATACACGGAATTTAAACTTGGCTACACAGGAACTGAATTACAGAACAGAACAGGGTCTCAAATTTAGAAAACCAACTTATTCTTGCTTAAGGGTAAAGGTGAGTTGGGGTGCTGCATAAAACCAGAGATTGAAATGAGCACAGATAAAGTTCCTTAAGCCAAATATGGAATAGACAAGAGCTACTCCTTGCTCAACGAAATGGACTCAACACCGCATATTAAACGCCTAAGAATGTACCTGACTAGTAAGTATCTTAAAACCTATGGATTGCTATGTCTCTGAAAGAGAATCAAGCATGTGTACAGGGGCATAAACGCAGCAGTGATAGGATTGGAGAGGTTCGGTGAGCAAATGAAGACCCTTTGAAGTCATATTGCATGGTACCCATTACACGGGTCTCAACTCTCCAGGTTTAAGGTATTCTTCCTTCAGCTAAAACATGCATGTGGAACCTAGAGTATGATCAACCATGTGATAGGGAGACGTGTTCAAATATGTCTCAGTTTTCGTACCCTGGTACTCGGGTGCAACATTCCAGACGCTTTACTAACACTCTCCCCACTTGGAGAGTCAGTCCCTTTAACCTCCTGTTTGGCCCAGTTTGCAATTTCTGCGGAAGATGAACAGGAATAGCGAGAACCAATGAGAGGCTAGCTGGAGGTGTCTGGACGGGCAAATTTAACTCTCATTTCCCACCAGGAAGAGGAATTAACCAAAGGCTCAGCGTGCCGTGCCGGAACCAGATTAGGGCCTGAAGCCATCCTGCGGTGTTACGGCCAGCTCAAAAGAAAGCGAGTTGAAGAAAGGAGCTCAGGGGCACTGTAATTCACAAACCTGCAGAGTTATAAATGACAGCTATCGTCCAAAAACAGACTGAAGTAAGGCTGCCAAGAGGACTTGAAAGCGGGGCAGAATTGCAGGAAACCGATTTCAGGAGGTAGACTGGAATTGCATTGAAAGCATAGGAAAAGAGGCAGAACGTCCACAATGATGCACTTGGCCAAAAAGGGCGTATGCGTTTTTTCCTGAATATATTCAGGAAAAAACGCATACGCCCTTTTTGGCCAACCCAGCAAGCTTGCAAAGGAAATCTGCACTACAATGAAGTCTCACTTCTCCCCGGTCAAAAGGGCCATCTGAAAAAAGTGTAAAATCCAGAAAGACAGAACAGGCCATGGAGAACTGGGAGCCTTGTTATGCTGATGGGCGAGATGTAAATTGCCAACAGACACTCGGGAGAAGTGTATGGTGTTTCCTGAAACATCTAAAAAACAAAGCAACAGAGCCTAGGGCACTTCCACTTATGGTCCTATAGCTTAGGGAAATTAAAATCAAAAAGATACAGCCACCCCAAAGTTTGGAAAGGCTCTGTTTACAAGAAGCTCGTTTACAGTACAAGTTCAACATCACAGAAAGTGAAAAATGGATAAAGAAGTTGTGGTATTTACTTACAAAGCAATATCACTCAGCAATGAAATCTGTGTCATCAGGCCCTTAGCAGCACAATGAGTGGATTCAGGTATGATGATTCTAACTGAAATAAGTCACACAGAAAAAGAAACATCATAAGATATCAGTAATACACGGAATGTAAACTTGGCTACACAGGAACTGAATTACAGAACAGAACAGGGTCTCAAATTTAGAAAACCAACTTATTCCTGCTTAAGGGTAAGGTGAGTTGTGGTGCTGCATAAAACCAGAAATTGAAATGAGCACAGATAAAGTTCCTTAAGCCAAATATGGAATAGACAAGAGCTACTCCTTGCTCAACGAAATGGACTCAACACCGCATATTAAACGCCTAAGAATGTACCTGACTAGTAAGTATCTTACAACCTATGGATTGCTATGTCTCCGAAAGAGAATCAAGCATGTGTACAGGGGCATAAACGCAGCAGTGATAGGATTGGAGAGGTTCATGAGCAAATGAAGACCCTTTGAAGTCATATTGCATGGTACCCATTCCACGGGTTTCAACTACCCAGGTTTAAAGTATTCTTCCTTCAGCTAAAACATGCATGTGGAACCCAGAGTATGATCAACCATGTGATCGGGAGACGTGTTTAAATATGTCTCAGTTTTCGTACCCTGGTACTCGGGTGCAACATTCCAGACGCTTTACTAACACTCTCCCCACTTGGAGAGTCAGTCCCTTTAATCTCCTGTTTGGCCCAGTTTGCAATTTCTGTGGAAGATGAACAGGAATAGCGAGAACCAATGAGAGACTAGCTGGAGGTGTCTGGATGGGCAAATTTAACTCTCATTTCCCACCAGGAAGAGGAATTAACCAAAGGCTCAGCGTGCCGTGCCAGAAACAGGTTAGGTCCTGAAGACATCCTGGGGTGTTGCGGCCAGCTCACAAGAAAGCGAGTTGAAGAAAGGAGCTCAGGGGCACTGTAATTCACAAACCTGCAGAGTTATAAATGACAGCTATCGTCCAAAAATAGACTGAAGTAAGGCTGCCAAGAGGACTTGAAAGCGGGGCAGAATTGCAGGAAACCGATTTCAGGAGGTAGACTGGAATTGCATTGAAAGCATAGGAAAAGAGGCAGAACGTCCACAATGATGCACTTGGCCAAAAAGGGCGTATGCGTTTTTTCCTGAATATATTTCAGGAAAAAACGCATACGCCCTTTTTGGCCAACCAAGCAAACTTGCAAAGGAAATCTGCACTACAATGAAGTCTCACTTCTCCCCGGTCAAAAGGGCCATCTGAAAAAAGTGTAAAATCCAGAAAGGCAACAGGCCATTGAGAACTGGGAGCCTTGTTATGCTGATGGGCGGGATGTAAATTGCCAACAACCACTCGGGAGAAGTGTATGGTGTTTCCTGAAACATCTAAAAAACAAAGCAACAGAACGTAGGGCACTTCCACTTATGGTCCTATAGATTAGGGAAATTAAAATCAAAAAGACACAGCCACCCCAAAGTTTGGAACGCCTCCATTTACAAGAACCTCGTTTACCGTACAAGTTCAATATCACAGAGAATGAAAAATGGATAAAGAACTTGTGGTACTTACGTACAATGCAGTATCACTCAGCAATGAAATCTATGTCATCAGGCCCGTAGCAGCATAATGAGTGGATTCAGGTACGATGATTCTAACTGAAATAAGTCACACAGAAAAAGAAACATCATAAGATATCAGTAATACACGGAATGTAAACTTGGCTACACAGGAACTGAATTACAGAACAGAACAGGGTCTCAAATTTAGAAAACCAACTTATGCTTGCTTAAGGGGAAAGGTGAGTTGGGGTGTTGCATAAAACCAGAGATTGAAATGAGCACAGATAAAGTTCCTTAAGCCAAATATGGAATAGACAAGAGCTACTCCTTGCTCAACGAAATGGACTCAACACCGCATATTAAACGCCTAAGAATGTACCTGACTAGTAAGTATGTTAAAACCTATGGATTGCTATGTCTCCGAAAGAGAATCAAGCATGTGTACAGGGGCATAAACGCAGCAGTGATAGGATTGGAGAGGTTTGGTGAGCAAATGAAGACCCTTTGAAGTCATATTGCATGGTACCCATTCCAAGGGTTTCAACTACCCAGGTTTAAGGTATTCTTCCTTCAGCTAAAACATGCATGTGGAACCTAGAGTATGATCAACCATGTGATCGGGAGACGTGTTCAAATATGTCTCAGTTTTCGTACTCTGGTACTCAGGTGCAACATTCCAGACGCTTTACTAACACTCTCCCCACTTGGAGAGTCAGCGCCTTTAACCTCCTGTTTGACCCAGTTTGCAATTTCTGCGGAAGGTGAACAGGAATAGCGAGAATCAATGAGAGGCTAGCTGGAGGTGTCTGGACGGGCAAATTTAACTCTCATTTCACACCAGGAAGAGGAATTAACCAAAGGCTCAGCGTGCCGTACCGGAACCAGATTAGGGCCTGAAGCCATCCTGCGGTGTTGCGGCCAGCTCAAAAGAAAGCGAGTTGAAGAAAGGAGCTCAGGGGCACTGTAATTCACAAACCTGCAGAGTTATAAATGACAGCTATCGTCCAAAAATAGACTGAAGTAAGCCTGCCAAGAGGACTTGAAAGCGGGGCAGAATTGCAGGAAACCGATTTCAGGAGGTAGACTGGAATTGCATTGAAAGCATAGGAAAAGAGGCAGAACGTCCACAATGATGCACTTGGCCAAAAAGGGCGTATGCGTTTTTTCCTGAATATATTCAGGAAAAAACGCATACGCCCTTTTTGGCCAACCAAGCAAGCTTGCAAAGGAAATCTGCACTACAATGAAGTCTCACTTCCCCCCGGTCAAAAGGGCCATCTGAAAAAAGTGTAAAATCCAGAAAGGCAGGACAGGCCATGGAGAACTGGGAGCCTTGTTATGCTGATGGCTGGGCTGTAATTTGCCAACAGACACTCGGGAGAAGTGTATGGTGTTTCCTGAAACATCTAAAAAACAAAGCAACAGAGCCTAGGGCACTGCCACTTATGGTCCTATAGCTTAGGGAAATTAAAATCAAAAAGACACAGCCACCCCGAAGTTTGGGACGCCTCTGTTTACAAGAACCTCGTTTACAGTACAAGTTCAACATCGCAGAAAGTGAAAAATGGATAAAGAAGTTGTGGTATTTACTTACAAAGCAATATCACTCAGCAATGAAATCTGTGTCATCAGGCTCTTAGCAGCACAATGAGTGGATTCAGGTATGATGATTCTAACTGAAATAACTCACACAGAAAAAGAAACATCATAAGATATCAGTAATACACGGAATGGTAACTTGGCTACACAGGAACTGAATTACAGAACAGAACAGGGTCTCAAATTTAGAAAACCAACTTATGCTTGCTTAAGGGTAAAGGTGAGTTGGGGTGCTGCATAAAACCAGAGATTGAAATGAGCACAGATAAAGTTCCTTAAGCCAAATATGGAATAGACAAGAGCTACTCCTTGCTCAACGAAATGGACTCAACACCGCATATTAAACGCCTAAGAATGTACCTGACTAGTAAGTATCTTAAAACCTATGGATTGCTATGTCTCTGAAAGAGAATCAAGCATGTGTACAGGGGCATAAACGCAGCAGTGATAGGATTGGAGAGGTTTGGTGAGCAAATGAAGACCCTTTGAAGTCATATTGCATGGTACCCATTACACGGGTCTCAACTCTCCAGGTTTAAGGTATTCTTCCTTCAGCTAAAACATGCATGTGGAACCTAGAGTATGATCAACCATGTGATCGGGAGACGTGTTCAAATATGTCTCAGTTTTCGTACCCTGGTACTCGGGTGCAACATTCCAGACGCTTTACTAACACTCTCCCCACTTGGAGAGTCAGTCCCTTTAACCTCCTGTTTGGCCCAGTTTGCAATTTCTGCGGAAGATGAACAGGAATAGCGAGAACCAATGAGAGGCTAGCTGGAGGTGTATGGACGGGCAAATTTAACTCTCATTTCCCACCAGGAAGAGGAATTAACCAAAGGCTCAGCGTGCCGTGCCGGAACCAGATTAGGGCCTGAAGCCATCCTGCGGTGTTGCGGCCAGCTCAAAGAAAGCGAGTTGAAGAAAGGAGCTCAGGGGGACTGTAATTCACAAACCTGCAGAGTTATAAATGACAGCTATCGTCCAAAAACAGACTGAAGTAAGGCTGCCAAGAGGACTTGAAAGCGGGGCAGAATTGCAGGAAACCGATTTCAGGAGGTAGACTGGAATTGCATTGAAAGCATAGGAAAAGAGGCAGAACGTCCACAATGATGCACTTGGCCAAAAAGGGCGTATGCGTTTTTTCCTGAATATATTCAGGAAAAAACGCATACGCCCTTTTTGGCCAACCCAGCAAGCTTGCAAAGGAAATCTGCACTACAATGAAGTCTCACTTCCCCCCGGTCAAAAGGGCCATCTGAAAAAAGTGTAAAATCCAGAAAGACAGAACAGGCCATGGAGAACTGGGAGCCTTGTTATGCTGATGGGCGGGATGTAAATTGCCAACAGACACTCGGGAGAAGTGTATGGTGTTTCCTGAAACATCTAAAAAACAAAGCAACAGAGCCTAGGGCACTTCCACTTATGGTCCTATAGCTTAGGGAAATTAAAATCAAAAAGACACAGCCACCCCAAAGTTTGGAAAGGCTCTGTTTACAAGAAGCTCGTTTACAGTACAAGTTCAACATCACAGAAAATGAAAAATGGATAAAGAAGTTGTGGTATTTACTTACAAAGCAATATCACTCAGCAATGAAATCTGTGTCATCAGGCCCTTAGCAGCACAATGAGTGGATTCAGGTATGATGATTCTAACTGAAATAAGTCACACAGAAAAAGAAACATCATAAGATATCAGTAATACACGGAATGTAAACTTGGCTACACAGGAACTGAATTACAGAACAGAACAGGGTCTCAAATTTAGAAAACCAACTTATTCCTGCTTAAGGGTAAGGTGAGTTGTGGTGCTGCATAAAACCAGAAATTGAAATGAGCACAGATAAAGTTCCTTAAGCCAAATATGGAATAGACAAGAGCTACTCCTTGCTCAACGAAATGGACTCAACACCGCATATTAAACGCCTAAGAATGTACCTGACTAGTAAGTATCTTACAACCTATGGATTGCTATGTCTCCGAAAGAGAATCAAGCATGTGTACAGGGGCATAAACGCAGCAGTGATAGGATTGGAGAGGTTCATGAGCAAATGAAGACCGTTTGAAGTCATATTGCATGGTACCCATTCCACGGGTTTCAACTACCCAGGTTTAAAGTATTCTTCCTTCAGCTAAAACATGCATGTGGAACCCAGAGTATGATCAACCATGTGATCGGGAGACGTGTTTAAATATGTCTCAGTTTTCGTACCCTGGTACTCGGGTGCAACATTCCAGACGCTTTACTAACACTCTCCCCACTTGGAGAGTCAGTCCCTTTAATCTCCTGTTTGGCCCAGTTTGCAATTTCTGTGGAAGATGAACAGGAATAGCGAGAACCAATGAGAGACTAGCTGGAGGTGTCTGGATGGGCAAATTTAACTCTCATTTCCCACCAGGAAGAGGAATTAACCAAAGGCTCAGCGTGCCGTGCCAGAAACAGGTTAGGTCCTGAAGACATCCTGGGGTGTTGCGGCCAGCTCACAAGAAAGCGAGTTGAAGAAAGGAGCTCAGGGGCACTGTAATTCACAAACCTGCAGAGTTATAAATGACAGCTATCGTCCAAAAATAGACTGAAGTAAGGCTGCCAAGAGGACTTGAAAGCGGGGCAGAATTGCAGGAAACCGATTTCAGGAGGTAGACTGGAATTGCATTGAAAGCATAGGAAAAGAGGCAGAACGTCCACAATGATGCACTTGGCCAAAAAGGGCGTATGCGTTTTTTCCTGAATATATTTCAGGAAAAAACGCATACGCCCTTTTTGGCCAACCAAGCAAACTTGCAAAGGAAATCTGCACTACAATGAAGTCTCACTTCTCCCCGGTCAAAAGGGCCATCTGAAAAAAGTGTAAAATCCAGAAAGGCAACAGGCCATTGAGAACTGGGAGCCTTGTTATGCTGATGGGCGGGATGTAAATTGCCAACAACCACTCGGGAGAAGTGTATGGTGTTTCCTGAAACATCTAAAAAACAAAGCAACAGAACCTAGGGCACTTCCACTTATGGTCCTATAGATTAGGGAAATTAAAATCAAAAAGACACAGCCACCCCAAAGTTTGGAACGCCTCCATTTACAAGAACCTCGTTTACCGTACAAGTTCAATATCACAGAAAGTGAAAAATGGATAAAGAACTTGTGGTACTTACGTACAATGCAGTATCACTCAGCAATGAAATCTATGTCATCAGGCCCGTAGCAGCATAATGAGTGGATTCAGGTACGATGATTCTAACTGAAATAAGTCACACAGAAAAAGAAACATCATAAGATATCAGTAATACACGGAATGTAAACTTGGCTACACAGGAACTGAATTACAGAACAGAACAGGGTCTCAAATTTAGAAAACCAACTTATGCTTGCTTAAGGGGAAAGGTGAGTTGGGGTGTTGCATAAAACCAGAGATTGAAATGAGCACAGATAAAGTTCCTTAAGCCAAATATGGAATAGACAAGAGCTACTCCTTGCTCAACGAAATGGACTCAACACCGCATATTAAACGCCTAAGAATGTACCTGACTAGTAAGTATGTTAAAACCTATGGATTGCTATGTCTCCGAAAGAGAATCAAGCATGTGTACAGGGGCATAAACGCAGCAGTGATAGGATTGGAGAGGTTTGGTGAGCAAATGAAGACCCTTTGAAGTCATATTGCATGGTACCCATTCCAAGGGTTTCAACTACCCAGGTTTAAGGTATTCTTCCTTCAGCTAAAACATGCATGTGGAACCTAGAGTATGATCAACCATGTGATCGGGAGACGTGTTCAAATATGTCTCAGTTTTCGTACTCTGGTACTCAGGTGCAACATTCCAGACGCTTTACTAACACTCTCCCCACTTGGAGAGTCAGCGCCTTTAACCTCCTGTTTGACCCAGTTTGCAATTTCTGCGGAAGGTGAACAGGAATAGCGAGAATCAATGAGAGGCTAGCTGGAGGTGTCTGGACGGGCAAATTTAACTCTCATTTCCCACCAGGAAGAGGAATTAACCAAAGGCTCAGCGTGCCGTGGCGGAACCAGATTAGGGCCTGAAGCCATCCTGCGGTGTTGCGGCCAGCTCAAAAGAAAGCGAGTTGAAGAAAGGAGCTCAGGGGCACTGTAATTCACAAACCTGCAGAGTTATAAATGACAGCTATCGTCCAAAAATAGACTGAAGTAAGCCTGCCAAGAGGACTTGAAAGCGGGGCAGAATTGCAGGAAACCGATTTCAGGAGGTAGACTGGAATTGCATTGAAAGCATAGGAAAAGAGGCAGAACGTCCACAATGATGCACTTGGCCAAAAAGGGCGTATGCGTTTTTTCCTGAATATATTCAGGAAAAAACGCATACGCCCTTTTTGGCCAACCAAGCAAGCTTGCAAAGGAAATCTGCACTACAATGAAGTCTCACTTCCCCCCGGTCAAAAGGGCCATCTGAAAAAAGTGTAAAATCCAGAAAGGCAGGACAGGCCATGGAGAACTGGGAGCCTTGTTATGCTGATGGCTGGGCTGTAAATTGCCAACAGACACTCGGGAGAAGTGTATGGTGTTTCCTGAAACATCTAAAAAACAAAGCAACAGAGCCTAGGGCACTGCCACTTATGGTCCTATAGCTTAGGGAAATTAAAATCAAAAAGACACAGCCACCCCGAAGTTTGGGACGCCTCTGTTTACAAGAACCTCGTTTACAGTACAAGTTCAACATCGCAGAAAGTGAAAAATGGATAAAGAAGTTGTGGTATTTACTTACAAAGCAATATCACTCAGCAATGAAATCTGTGTCATCAGGCTCTTAGCAGCACAATGAGTGGATTCAGGTATGATGATTCTAACTGAAATAACTCACACAGAAAAAGAAACATCATAAGATATCAGTAATACACGGAATGGTAACTTGGCTACACAGGAACTGAATTACAGAACAGAACAGGGTCTCAAATTTAGAAAACCAACTTATTCTTGCTTAAGGGTAAAGGTGAGTTGGGGTGCTGCATAAAACCAGAGATTGAAATGAGCACAGATAAAGTTCCTTAAGCCAAATATGGAATAGACAAGAGCTACTCCTTGCTCAACGAAATGGACTCAACACCGCATATTAAACGCCTAAGAATGTACCTGACTAGTAAGTATCTTAAAACCTATGGATTGCTATGTCTCTGAAAGAGAATCAAGCATGTGTACAGGGGCATAAACGCAGCAGTGATAGGATTGGAGAGGTTTGGTGAGCAAATGAAGACCCTTTGAAGTCATATTGCATGGTACCCATTACACGGGTCTCAACTCTCCAGGTTTAAGGTATTCTTCCTTCAGCTAAAACATGCATGTGGAACCTAGAGTATGATCAACCATGTGATCGGGAGACGTGTTCAAATATGTCTCAGTTTTCGTACCCTGGTACTCGGGTGCAACATTCCAGACGCTTTACTAACACTCTCCCCACTTGGAGAGTCAGTCCCTTTAACCTCCTGTTTGGCCCAGTTTGCAATTTCTGCGGAAGATGAACAGGAATAGCGAGAACCAATGAGAGGCTAGCTGGAGGTGTATGGACGGGCAAATTTAACTCTCATTTCCCACCAGGAAGAGGAATTAACCAAAGGCTCAGCGTGCCGTGCCGGAACCAGATTAGGGCCTGAAGCCATCCTGCGGTGTTGCGGCCAGCTCAAAAGAAAGCGAGTTGAAGAAAGGAGCTCAGGGGGACTGTAATTCACAAACCTGCAGAGTTATAAATGACAGCTATCGTCCAAAAACAGACTGAAGTAAGGCTGCCAAGAGGACTTGAAAGCGGGGCAGAATTGCAGGAAACCGATTTCAGGAGGTAGACTGGAATTGCATTGAAAGCATAGGAAAAGAGGCAGAACGTCCACAATGATGCACTTGGCCAAAAAGGGCGTATGCGTTTTTTCCTGAATATATTCAGGAAAAAACGCATACGCCCTTTTTGGCCAACCCAGCAAGCTTGCAAAGGAAATCTGCACTACAATGAAGTCTCACTTCCCCCCGGTCAAAAGGGCCATCTGAAAAAAGTGTAAAATCCAGA
This sequence comes from Delphinus delphis, assembly GCF_949987515.2. Lineage (NCBI taxonomy): Eukaryota > Metazoa > Chordata > Mammalia > Artiodactyla > Delphinidae > Delphinus > Delphinus delphis. Next base: position 2,460,258 of record NW_027192662.1, read on the forward strand.
AAGACAGAACAGGCCATGGAGAACTGGGAGCCTTGTTATGCTGATGGGCGGGATGTAAATTGCCAACAGACACTCGGGAGAAGTGTATGGTGTTTCCTGAAACATCTAAAAAACAAAGCAACAGAGCCTAGGGCACTTCCACTTATGGTCCTATAGCTTAGGGAAATTAAAATCAAAAAGACACAGCCACCCCAAAGTTTGGAAAGGCTCTGTTTACAAGAAGCTCGTTTACAGTACAAGTTCAACATCACAGAAAATGAAAAATGGATAAAGAAGTTGTGGTATTTACTTACAAAGCAATATCACTCAGCAATGAAATCTGTGTCATCAGGCCCTTAGCAGCACAATGAGTGGATTCAGGTATGATGATTCTAACTGAAATAAGTCACACAGAAAAAGAAACATCATAAGATATCAGTAATACACGGAATGTAAACTTGGCTACACAGGAACTGAATTACAGAACAGAACAGGGTCTCAAATTTAGAAAACCAACTTATTCTTGCTTAAGGGTAAAGGTGAGTTTTGGTGCTGCATAAAACCAGAAATTGAAATGAGCACAGATAAAGTTCCTTAAGCCAAATATGTAATAGACAAGAGCTACTCCTTGCTCAACGAAATGGACTCAACACCGCATATTAAATGCCTAAGAATGTACCTGACTAGTAAGTATCTTACAACCTATGGATTGCTATGTCTCTGAAAGAGAATCAAGCATGTGTACATGGCATAAACGCAGCAGTGATAGGATTGGAGAGGTTCATGAGCAAATGAAGACCGTTTGAAGTCATATTGCATGGTACCCATTCCACGGGTTTCAACTACCCAGGTTTAAGGTATTCTTCCTTCAGCTAAAACATGCATGTGGAACCCAGAGTATGATCAACCATGTGATCGGGAGACGTGTTTAAATATGTCTCAGTTTTCGTACCCTGGTACTCGGGTGCAACATTCCAGACGCTTTACTAACACTCTCCCCACTTGGAGAGTCAGTCCCTTTAATCTCCTGTTTGGCCCAGTTTGCAATTTCTGTGGAAGATGAACAGGAATAGCGAGAACCAATGAGAGACTAGCTGGAGGTGTCTGGATGGGCAAATTTAACTCTCATTTCCCACCAGGAAGAGGAATTAACCAAAGGCTCAGCGTGCCGTGCCAGAAACAGATTAGGTCCTGAAGACATCCTGGGGTGTTGCGGCCAGCTCACAAGAAAGCGAGTTGAAGAAAGGAGCTCAGGGGCACTGTAATTCACAAACCTGCAGAGTTATAAATGACAGCTATCGTCCAAAAATAGACTGAAGTAAGGCTGCCAAGAGGACTTGAAAGCGGGGCAGAATTGCAGGAAACCGATTTCAGGAGGTAGACTGGAATTGCATTGAAAGCATAGGAAAAGAGGCAGAACGTCCACAATGATGCACTTGGCCAAAAAGGGCGTATGCGTTTTTTCCTGAATATATTTCAGGAAAAAACGCATACGCCCTTTTTGGCCAACCAAGCAAACTTGCAAAGGAAATCTGCACTACAATGAAGTCTCACTTCTCCCCGGTCAAAAGGGCCATCTGAAAAAAGTGTAAAATCCAGAAAGGCAACAGGCCATTGAGAACTGGGAGCCTTGTTATGCTGATGGGCGGGATGTAAATTGCCAACAACCACTCGGGAGAAGTGTATGGTGTTTCCTGAAACATCTAAAAAACAAAGCAACAGAACCTAGGGCACTTCCACTTATGGTCCTATAGCTTAGGGAAATTAAAATCAAAAAGACACAGCCACCCCAAAGTTTGGAACGCCTCCATTTACAAGAAACTCGTTTACCGTACAAGTTCAATATCACAGAAAGTGAAAAATGGATAAAGAACTTGTGGTACTTACGTACAATGCAGTATAACTCAGCAATGAAATCTATGTCATCAGGCCCGTAGCAGCATAATGAGTGGATTCAGGTACGATGATTCTAACTGAAATAAGTCACACAGAAAAAGAAACATCATAAGATATCAGTAATACACGGAATGTAAACTTGGCTACACAGGAACTGAATTACAGAACAGAACAGGGTCTCAAATTTAGAAAACCAACTTATGCTTGCTTAAGGGGAAAGGTGAGTTGGGGTGCTGCATAAAACCAGAGAGTGAAATGAGCACAGATAAAGTTCCTTAAGCCAAATATGGAATAGACAAGAGCTACTCCTTGCTCAACGAAATGGACTCAACACCGCATATTAAACACCTAAGAATGTACCTGACTAGTAAGTATGTTAAAACCTATGGATTGCTATGTCTCCGAAAGAGAATCAAGCATGTGTACAGGGGCATAAACGCAGCAGTGATAGGATTGGAGAGGTTTGGTGAGCAAATGAAGACCCTTTGAAGTCATATTGCATGGTACCCATTCCACGGGTTTCAACTACCCAGGTTTAAGGTATTCTTCCTTCAGCTAAAACATGCATGTGGAACCTAGAGTATGATCAACCATGTGATCGGGAGACGTGTTCAAATATGTCTCAGTTTTCGTACTCTGGTACTCAGGTGCAACATTCCAGACGCTTTACTAACACTCTCCCCACTTGGAGAGTCAGCGCCTTTAACCTCCTGTTTGACCCAGTTTGCAATTTCTGCGGAAGGTGAACAGGAATAGCGAGAATCAATGAGAGGCTAGCTGGAGGTGTCTGGACGGGCAAATTTAACTCTCATTTCCCACCAGGAAGAGGAAATAACCAAAGGCTCAGCATGCCGTACCGGAACCAGATTAGGGCCTGAAGCCATCCTGCGGTGTTGCGGCCAGCTCAAAAGAAAGCGAGTTGAAGAAAGGAGCTCAGGGGCACTGTAATTCACAAACCTGCAGAGTTATAAATGACAGCTATCGTCCAAAAATAGACTGAAGTAAGGCTGCCAAGAGGACTTGAAAGCGGGGCAGTATTGCAGGAAACCGATTTCAGGAGGTAGACTGGAATTGCATTGAAAGCATAGGAAAAGAGGCAGAACGTCCACAATGATGCACTTGGCCAAAAAGGGTGTATGCGTTTTTTCCTGAATATATTCAGGAAAAAACGCATACGCCCTTTTTGGCCAACCAAGCAAGCTTGCAAAGGAAATCTGCACTACAATGAAGTCTCACTTCCCCCCGGTCAAAAGGGCCATCTGAAAAAAGTGTAAAATCCAGAAAGGCAGGACAGGCCATGGAGAACTGGGAGCCTTGTTATGCTGATGGCCGGGCTGTAAATTGCCAACAGACACTCGGGAGAAGTGTATGGTGTTTCCTGAAACATCTAAAAAACAAAGCAACAGAGCTTAGGGCACTGCCACTTATGATCCTATAGCTTAGGGAAATAAAAATAAAAAAGACACAGCCACCCCGAAGTTTGGGACGCCTCTGTTTACAAGAACCTCGTTTACAGTACAAGTTCAACATCGCAGAAAGTGAAAAATGGATAAAGAAGTTGTGGTATTTACTTACAAAGCAATATCACTCAGCAATGAAATCTATGTCATCAGGCCCTTAGCAGCACAATGAGTGGATTCAGGTATGATGATTCTAACTGAAATAAGTCACACAGAAAAAGAAACATCATAAGATATCAGTAATACACGGAATGGAAACTTGGCTACACAGGAACTGAATTACAGAACAGAACAGGGTCTCAAATTTAGAAAACCAACTTATGCTTGCTTAAGGGTAAAGGTGAGTTGGGGTGCTGCATAAAACCAGAGATTGAAATGAGCACAGATAAAGTTCCTTAAGCCAAATATGGAATAGACAAGAGCTACTCCTTGCTCAACGAAATGGACTCAACACCGCATATTAAACGCCTAAGAATGTACCTGACTAGTAAGTATCTTAAAACCTATGGATTGCTATGTCTCCGAAAGAGAATCAAGCATGTGTACAGGGGCATAAACGCAGCAGTGATAGGATTGGAGAGGTTCGTGAGCAAATGAAGACCCTTTGAAGTCATATTGCATGGTACCCATTCCACGGGTTTCAACTATCCAGGTTTTAGGTATTCTTCCTTCAGCTAAAACATGCATGTGGAACCTAGAGTATGATCAACCATGTGATCGGGAGACGTGTTCAAATATGTCTCAGTTTTCGTACCCTGGTACTCGGGTGCAACATTCCAGACGCTTTACTGACACTCTCCCCACTTGGAGAGTCAGTCCCTTTAACCTCCTGTTTGGCCCAGTTTGCAATTTCTGTGGAAGATGAACAAGAATAGCGAGAACCAATGAGAGACTAGCTGGTGGTGTCTGGACGGGCAAATTTAACTCTCATTTCCCACCAGGAAGAGGAATTAACCAAAGGCTCAGCGTGCCGTGCCAGAACCAGATTAGGGCCTGAAGCCATCCTGCGGTGTTGCGGCCAGGTCACAAGAAAGCGAGTTGAAGAAAGGAGCTCAGGGGCACTGTAATTCACAAACCTGCAGAGTTATAAATGACAGCTATCGTCCAAAAATAGACTGAAGTAAGGCTGCCAAGAGGACTTGAAAGCGGGGCAGAATTGCAGGAAACCGATTTCAGGAGGTAGACTGGAATTGCATTGAAAGCATAGGAAAAGAGGCAGAACGTCCACAATGATGCACTTGGCCAAAAAGGGCGTATGCGTTTTTTCCTGAATATATTCAGGAAAAAACGCATACGCCCTTTTTGGCCAACCAAGCAAGCTTGCAAAGGAAATCTGCACTACAATGAAGTCTCACTTCCCCCCGGTCAAAAGGGCCATCTGAAAAAAGTGTAAAATTCAGAAAGGCAAGATAGGCCATGGAGAACTGGGAGCCTTGTTATGCTGATGGGCGGGATGTAAATTGCCAACAGACACTGGGGAGAAGTGTATGGTGTTTCCTGAAACATCTAAAAAACAAAGCAACAGAGCCTAGGGCACTTCCACTTATGGTCCTATAGCTTAGGGAAATTAAAATCAAAAAGACACAGCCACCTCAAAGTTTGGGACGCCTCTGTTTACAAGAACCTCGTTTACCATACAAGTTCAATATCACAGAAAGTGGAAAATGGATAAAGAACTTGTGGTACTTACGTACAATGCAGTATCACTGAACAATGAAATCTATGTCACCAGGCCCGTAGCAGCATAATGAGTGGATTCAGGTACGATGATTCTAACTGAAATAAGTCACACAGAAAAAGAAACATCAGAAGATATCACTAATACGCGGAATGTAAACTTGGCTACACAGGAACTGAATTCCAAAACAGAACAGGTTCTCAAATTTAGAAAACCAACTTATGCTTGCTTAAGGGGAAAGGTGAGTTGGGTTGCTGCATAAAACCAGAGATTGAAATGAGCACAGATAAAGTTCCTTAAGCCAAATATGGAATAGACAAGAGCTACTCCTTGCTCAACTAAATGGACTCAACACCGCATATTAAACGCCTAAGAATGTACCTGACTAGTAAGTATGTTAAAACCTATGGATTGCTATGTCTCCGAAAGAGAATCAAGCATGTGTACAGGGGCATAAACGCAGCAGTGATAGGATTGGAGAGGTTCGGTGAGCAAATGAAGACCCTTTGAAGTCATATTGCATGGTACCCATTACACGGGTCTCAACTCTCCAGGTTTAAGGTATTCTTCCTTCAGCTAAAACATGCATGTGGAACCCAGAGTATGATCAACCATGTGAACGGGAGACGTGTTCAAATATGTCTCAGTTTTCCTCCCCTGGTACTCGGGTGCAACATTCCAGACGCTTTACTAACACTCTCCCCACTTGGAGAGTCAGCGCCTTTAACCTCCTGTTTGGCCCAGTTTGCAATTTCTACGGAAGATGAACAGGAATAGCGAGAACCAATGAGAGGCTAGCTGGAGGTGTCTGGACGGGCAAATTTAACTCTCATTTCCCACCAGGAAGAGGAAATAACCAAAGGCTCAGCGTGCCGTACCGGAACCAGATTAGGGCCTGAAGCCATCCTGCGGTGTTGTGGCCAGGTCACAAGAAAGCGAGTTGAAGAAAGCAGCTCAGGGGCACTGTAATTCACAAACCTGCAGAGTTATAAATGACAGCTATCGTCCAAAAATAGACTGAAGTAAGGCTGCCAAGAGGACTTGAAAGCGGGGCAGAATTGCAGGAAACCGATTTCAGGAGGTAGACTGGAATTGCATTGAAAGCATAGGAAAAGAGGCAGAACGTCCACAATGATGCACTTGGCCAAAAAGGGCGTATGCGTTTTTTCCTGAATATATTCAGGAAAAAACGCATACGCCCTTTTTGGCCAATCAAGCAAGCTTGCAAAGGAAATCTGCACTACAATGAAGTCTCACTTCCCCCCGGTCAAAAGGGCCATCTGAAAAAAGTGTAAAATCCAGAAAGGCAGGACAGGCCATGGAGAACTGGGAGCCTTGTTATGCTGATGGGCGGGATGTAAATTGCCAACAACCACTCGGGAGAAGTGTATTGTGTTTCCTGAAACATCTAAAAAACAAAGCAACAGAGCCTAGGGCACCGCCACTTATGGTCCTATAGCTTAGGGAAATTAAAATCAAAAAGACACAGCCACCCCAAAGTTTGGGACGCCTCTGTTTACAAGAACCTCGTTTACAGTACAAGTTCAACATCGCAGAAAGTGAAAAATGGATAAAGAAGTTGTGGTATTTACTTACAAAGCAATATCACTCAGCAATGAAATCTATGTCATCAGGCCCTTAGCATCACAATGAGTGGATTCAGGTATGATGATTCTAAATGAAATAAGTCACACAGAAAAAGAAACATCATAAGATATCAGTAATACACGGAATGTAAACTTGGCTACACAGGAACTGAATTACAGAACAGAACAGGGTCTCAAATTTAGAAAACCAACTTATGCTTGCTTAAGGGTAAAGGTGAGTTGGGGTGCTGCATAAAACCAGAGATTGAAATGAGCACAGATAAAGTTCCTTAAGTCAAATATGGAATAGACAAGAGCTACTCCTTGCTCAATGAAATGGACTCAACACCGCATATTAAACGCCTAAGAATGTACCTGACTAGTAAGTATCGTAAAACCTATGGATTGCTATGTCTCCGAAAGAGAATCAAGCATGTGTACAGGGGCATAAACGCAGCAGTGAGAGGACTGGAGAGGTTCGGTGAGCAAATGAAGACCCTTTGAAGTCATATTGCATGGTACCCATTACACGGGTCTCAACTCTCCAGGTTTAAGGTATTCTTCCTTCAGCTAAAACATGCATGTGGAACCCAAGTATGATCAACCATGTGAACGGGAGATGTGTTCAAATATGTCTCAGTTTTCCTCCCCTGGTACTCGGGTGCAACATTCCAGACGCTTTACTAACACTCTCCCCACTTGGAGAGTCAGTGCCTTTAACCTCCTGTTTGGCCCAGTTTGCAATTTCTGCGGAAGATGAACAGGAATAGCGAGAACCAATGAGAGGCTAGCTGGAGGTGTCTGGACGGGCAAATTTAACTCTCATTTCCCACCAGGAAGAGGAGATAACCAAAGGCTCAGCGTGCCGTACCGGAACCACATTAGGGCCTGAAGCCATCCAGCAGTGTTGCGGCCAGGTCACAAGCAAGCGAGTTGAAGAAAGGAGCTCAGGGGCACTGTAATTCACAAACCTGCAGAGTTATAAATGACAGCTATCGTCCAAAAATAGACTGAAGTACCGCTGCCAAGACGACTTGAAAGCGGGGCAGAATTGCAGGAAACCGATTTCAGGAGGTAGACTGGAATTGCATTGAAAGCATAGGAAAAGAGGCAGAACGTCCACAATGATGCACTTGGCCAAAAAGGCCGTATGCGTTTTTTCCTGAATATATTCAGGAAAAACTGCATACGCCCTTTTTGGCCAACCCAGCAAGCTTGCAAAGGAAATCTGCACTACAATGAAGTCTCACTTCCCCCCGGTCAAAAGGGCCATCTGAAAAAAGTGTAAAATCCAGAAAGACAGGACAGGCCATGGAGAACTGGGAGCCTTGTTATGCTGATGGGCGGGATGTAAATTGCCAACAACCACTCGGGAGAAGTGTATGGTGTTTCCTGAAACATCTAAAAAACAAAGCAACAGAACCTAGGGCACTTCCACTTATGGTCCTATAGCTTAGGGAAATTAAAATCAAAAAGACACAGCCACCCCAAAGTTTGGAACGGCTCTGTTTACAAGAACCTCGTTTACAGTACAAGTTCAACATCGCAGAAAGTGAAAAATGGATAAAGAAGTTGTGGTATTTACTTACAAAGCAATATCACTCAGCAATGAAATCTATGTCATCAGGCCCTTAGCAGCACAATGAGTGGATTCAGGTATGATGATTCTAACTGAAATAAGTCACACAGAAAAAGAAACATCATAAGATATCAGTAATACATGGAATGTAAACTTGGCTACACAGGAACTAATTACAGAACAGAACAGGGTCTCAAATTTAGAAAACCAACTTATGCTTGCTTAAGGGTAAAGGTGAGTTGGGGTGCTGCATAAAACCAGAGATTGAAATGAGCACAGATAAAGTTCCTTAAGCCAAATATGGAATAGACAAGAGCTACTCCTTGCTCAACGAAATGGACTCAACACCCCATATTAAACGCCTAAGAATGTACCTGACTAGTAAGTATCTTAAAACCTATGGATTGCTATGTCTCCAAAAGAGAATCAAGCATGTGTACAGGGGCATAAACGCAGCAGTGATAGGATTGGAGAGGTTCGGTGCGCAAATGAAGACCCTTTGAAGTCATATTGCATGGTACCCATTCCACGGGTTTCAACTACCCAGGTTTAAGGTATTCTTCCTTCAGCTAAAACATGCATGTGGAACCTAGAGTATGATCAACCATGTGATCGGGAGACGTGTTCAAATATGTCTCAGTTTTCGTACCCTGGTACTCGGGTGCAACATTCCAGACGCTTTACTAACACTCTCCCGACTTGGAGAGTCAGTCCCTTTAACCTCCTGTTTGGCCCAGTTTGCAATTTCTGCGGAAGATGAACAGGAATAGCGAGAACCAATGAGAGGCTAGCTGGAGGTGTCTGGACGGGCAAATTTAACTCTCATTTTCCACCATGAAGAGGAATTAACCAAAGGCTCAGCGTGTCCTGCCGGAACCAGATTAGGGCCTGAAGCCATCCTGCGGTGTTGCGGCCAGGTCACAAGAAAGCAAGTTGAAGAAAGGAGCTCAGGGGCACTGTAATTCACAAACCTGCAGAGTTATAAATGACAGCTATCGTCCAAAAATAGACTGAAGTAAGGCTGCCAAGAGGACTTGAAAGCGGGGCAGAATTGCAGGAAACCGATTTCAGGAGGTAGACTGGAATTGCATTGAAAGCATAGGAAAAGAGGCAGAACGTCCACAATGATGCACTTGGCCAAAAAGGGCGTATGCGTTTTTTCCTGAATATATTCAGGAAAAAACGCATACGCCCTTTTTGGCCAACCAAGCAAGCTTGCAAAGGAAATCTGCACTACAATGAAGTCTCACTTCCCCCCGGTCAAAAGGGCCATCTGAAAAAAGGGTAAAATCCAGAAAGGCAGGACAGGCCATGGAGAACTGGGAGCCTTGTTATGCTGATGGGCGGGATGTAAATTGCCAACAACCACTCGGGAGAAGTGTATGGTGTTTCCTGAAACATCTAAAAAACAAAGCAACAGAACCTAGGGCACTTCCACTTATGGTCCTATAGCTTAGGGAAATTAAAATCAAAAAGACACAGCCACCCCAAAGTTTGGAACGCCTCTGTTTACAAGAACCTCGTTTACAGTACAAGTTCAACATCACCGAAAGTGAGAAATGGATAAAGAAGTTGTGGTATTTACTTACAAAGCAATATCACTCAGCAATGAAATCTGTGTCATCAGGCCCTTAGCAGCACAATGAGTGGATTCAGGTATGATGATTCTAACTGAAATAAGTCACACAGAAAAAGAAACATCATAAGATATCAGTAATACACGGAATTTAAACTTGGCTACACAGGAACTGAATTACAGAACAGAACAGGGTCTCAAATTTAGAAAACCAACTTATTCTTGCTTAAGGGTAAAGGTGAGTTTGGGTGCTGCATAAAACCAGAGATTGAAATGAGCACAGATAAAGTTCCTTAAGCCAAATATGGAATAGACAAGAGCTACTCCTTGCTCAACGAAATGGACTCAACACCGCATATTAAATGCCTAAGAATGTACCTGACTAATAAGTATCTTAAAACCTATGGATTGCTATGTCTCTGAAAGAGAATCAAGCATGTGTACAGGGACATAAACGCAGCAGTGATAGGATTGGAGAGGTTCGGTGAGCAAATGAAGACCCTTTGAAGTCATATTGCATGGTACCCATTACACGGGTCTCAACTCTCCAGGTTTAAGGTATTCTTCCTTCAGCTAAAACATGCATGTGGAACCTAGAGTATGATCAACCATATGATCGGGAGACGTGTTCAAATATGTCTCAGTTTTCGTACCCTGGTACTCGGGTGCAACATTCCAGACGCTTTACTAACACTCTCCCCACTTGGAGAGTCAGTCCCTTTAACCTCCTGTTTGGCCCAGTTTGCAATTTCTGCGGAAGATGAACAGGAATAGCGAGAACCAATGAGAGGCTAGCTGGAGGTGTCTGGACGGGCAAATTTAACTCTCATTTCCCACCAGGAAGAGGAATTAACCAAAGGCTCAGCGTGCCGTGCCGGAACCAGATTAGGGCCTGAAGCCATCCTGCGGTGTTGCGGCCAGCTCAAAAGAAAGCGAGTTGAAGAAAGGAGCTCAGGGGCACTGTAATTCACAAACCTGCAGAGTTATAAATGACAGCTATCGTCCAAAAACAGACTGAAGTAAGGCTGCCAAGAGGACTTGAAAGCGGGCCAGAATTGCAGGAAACTGATTTCAGGAGGTAGACTGGAATTGCATTGAAAGCATAGGAAAAGAGGCAGAACGTCCACAATGATGCACTTGGCCAAAAAGGGCGTATGCGTTTTTTCCTGAATATATTCAGGAAAAAACGCATACGCCCTTTTTGGCCAACCCAGCAAGCTTGCAAAGGAAATCTGCACTACAATGAAGTCTCACTTCCCCCCGGTCAAAAGGGCCATCTGAAAAAAGTGTAAAATCCAGAAAGACAGAACAGGCCATGGAGAACTGTGAGCCTTGTTATGCTGATGGGCGGGATGTAAATTGCCAACAGACACTCGGGAGAAGTGTATGGTGTTTCCTGAAACATCTAAAAAACAAAGCAACAGAGCCTAGGGCACTTCCACTTATGGTCCTATAGCTTAGGGAAATTACAATCAAAAAGACACAGCCACCCCAAAGTTTGGAAAGGCTCTGTTTACAAGAAGCTCGTTTACAGTACAAGTTCAACATCACAGAAAATGAAAAATGGATAAAGAAGTTGTGGTATTTACTTACAAAGCAATATCACTCAGCAATGAAATCTGTGTCATCAGGCCCTTAGCAGCACAATGAGTGGATTCAGGTATGATGATTCTAACTGAAATAAGTCACACAGAAAAAGAAACATCATAAGATATCAGTAATACACGGAATGTAAACTTGGCTACACAGGAACTGAATTACAGAACAGAACAGGGTCTCAAATTTAGAAAACCAACTTATTCTTGCTTAAGGGTAAAGGTGAGTTGTGGTGCTGCATAAAACCAGAGATTGAAATGAGCACAGATAAAGTTCCTTAAGCCAAATATGGAATAGACAAGAGCTACTCCTTGCTCAACGAAATGGACTCAACACCGCATATTAAACGCCTAAGAATGTACCTGACTAGTAAGTATCTTAAAACTTATGCATTGCTATGTCTCCGAAAGAGAATCAAGCATGTGTACAGGGGCATAAACGCAGCAGTGATAGGATTGGAGAGGTTCATGAGCAAATTAAGACCGTTTGAAGTCATATTGCATGGTACCCATTCCACGGGTTTCAACTACCCAGGTTTAAGGTATTCTTCCTTCAGCTAAAACATGCATGTGGAACCTAGAGTATGATCAACCATGTGATCGGGAGACGCGTTTAAATATGTCTCAGTTTTCGTACCCTGGTACTCGGGTGCAACATTCCAGACGCTTTACTAACACTCTCCCCACTTGGAGAGTCAGTCCCTTTAATCTCCTGTTTGGCCCAGTTTGCAATTTCTGTGGAAGATGAACAGGAATAGCGAGAACCAATGAGAGACTAGCTGGAGGTGTCTGGATGGGCAAATTTAACTCTCATTTCCCACCAGGAAGAGGAATTAACCAAAGGCTCAGCGTGCCGTGCCAGAACCAGATTAGGTCCTGAAGACATCCTGGGGTGTTGCGGCCAGCTCACAAGAAAGCGAGTTGAAGAAAGGAGCTCAGGGGCACTGTAATTAACAAACCTGCAGAGTTATAAATGACAGGTATCGTCCAAAAATATACTGAAGTAAGGCTGCCAAGAGGACTTGAAAGCGGGGCAGAATTGCAGGAAACCGATTTCAGGAGGTAGACTGGAATTGCATTGAAAGCATAGGAAAAGAGGCAGAACGTCCACAATGATGCACTTGGCCAAAAAGGGCGTATGCGTTTTTTCCTGAATATATTTCAGGAAAAAACGCATACGCCCTTTTTGGCCTACCAAGCAAACTTGCAAAGGAAATCTGCACTACAATGAAGCCTCACTTCTCCCCGGTCAAAAGGGCCATCTGAAAAAAGTGTAAAATCCAGAAAGGTAACAGGCCATTGAGAACTGGGAGCCTTGTTATGCTGATGGGCGGGATGTAAATTGCCAACAACCACTGGGGAGAAGTGTATGGTGTTTCCTGAAACATCTAAAAAACAAAGCAACAGAACCTAGGGCACTTCCACTTATGGTCCTATAGCTTAGGGAAATTAAAATCAAAAAGACACAGCCACCCCAAAGTTTGGAACGCCTCCGTTTACAAGAACCTCGTTTACCGTACAAGTTCAATATCACAGAAAGTGAAAAATGGATAAAGAACTTGTGGTACTTACGTACAATGCAGTATCACTCAGCAATGAAATCTATGTCATCAGGCCCGTAGCAGCATAATGAGTGGATTCAGGTACGATGATTCTAACTGAAATAAGTCACACAGAAAAAGAAACATCATAAGATATCACTAATACACGGAATGTAAACTTGGCTACACAGGAACTGCATTCCAAAACAGAACAGGGTCTCAAATTTAGAAAACCAACTTATGCTTGCTTCAGGGTAAAGGTGAGTTGGGGTGCTGCATAAAACCAGAGATTGAAATGAGCACAGATAAAGTTCCTTAAGCCAAATATGGAATAGACAAGAGCTACTCCTTGCTCAACGAAATGGACTCAAAACCCCATATTAAACGCCTGAGAATGTACCTGACTAGTAAGTATCTTAAAACCTATGGATTGCTATGTGTCCAAAAGAGAATCAAGCGTGTGTACAGGGGCATAAACACAGCAGTGATAGGATTGGAGAGGTTCGGTGAGCAAATGAAGACCCTTTGAAGTCATATTGCATGGTACCCATTCCACGGGTTTCAACTACCCAGGTTTAAGGTATTCTTCCTTCAGCTAAAACATGCATGTGGAACCTAGAGTATGATCAACCATGTGATCGGGAGACGTGTTCAAATATGTCTCAGTTTTCGTACCCTGGTACTCGGGTGCAACATTCCAGACGCTTTACTAACACTCTCCCGACTTGGAGAGTCAGTCCCTTTAACCTCCTGTTTGGCCCAGTTTGCAATTTCTGCGGAAGATGAACAGGAATAGCGAGAACCAATGAGAGGCTAGCTGGAGGTGTCTGGACGGGCAAATTTAACTCTCATTTTCCACCATGAAGAGGAATTAACCAAAGGCTCAGCGTGTCCTGCCGGAACCAGATTAGGGCCTGAAGCCATCCTGTGGTGTTGCGGCCAGGTCACAAGAAAGCAAGTTGAAGAAAGGAGCTCAGGGGCACTGTAATTCACAAACCTGCAGAGTTATAAATGACAGCTATCGTCCAAAAATAGACTGAAGTAAGGCTGCCAAGAGGACTTGAAAGCGGGGCAGAATTGCAGGAAACCGATTTCAGGAGGTAGACTGGAATTGCATTGAAAGCATAGGAAAAGAGGCAGAACGTCCACAATGATGCACTTGGCCAAAAAGGGCGTATGCGTTTTTTCCTGAATATATTCAGGAAAAAACGCATACGCCCTTTTTGGCCAACCAAGCAAGCTTGCAAAGGAAATCTGCACTACAATGAAGTCTCACTTCCCCCCGGTCAAAAGGGCCATCTGAAAAAAGGGTAAAATCCAGAAAGGCAGGACAGGCCATGGAGAACTGGGAGCCTTGTTATGCTGATGGGCGGGATGTAAATTGCCAACAACCACTCGGGAGAAGTGTATGGTGTTTCCTGAAACATCTAAAAAACAAAGCAACAGAACCTAGGGCACTTCCACTTATGGTCCTATAGCTTAGGGAAATTAAAATCAAAAAGACACAGCCACCCCAAAGTTTGGAACGCCTCTGTTTACAAGAACCTCGTTTACAGTACAAGTTCAACATCGCCGAAAGTGAAAAATGGATAAAGAACTTGTGGTATTTACTTACAAAGCAATATCACTCAGCAATGAAATCTGTGTCATCAGGCCCTTAGCAGCACAATGAGTGGATTCAGGTATGATGATTCTAACTGAAATAAGTCACACAGAAAAAGAAACATCATAAGATATCAGTAATACACGGAATTTAAACTTGGCTACACAGGAACTGAATTACAGAACAGAACAGGGTCTCAAATTTAGAAAACCAACTTATTCTTGCTTAAGGGTAAAGGTGAGTTTGGGTGCTGCATAAAACCAGAGATTGAAATGAGCACAGATAAAGTTCCTTAAGCCAAATATGGAATAGACAAGAGCTACTCCTTGCTCAACGAAATGGACTCAACACCGCATATTAAATGCCTAAGAATGTACCTGATTAATAAGTATCTTAAAACCTATGGATTGCTATGTCTCTGAAAGAGAATCAAGCATGTGTACAGGGGCATAAACGCAGCAGTGATAGGATTGGAGAGGTTCGGTGAGCAAATGAAGACCCTTTGAAGTCATATTGCATGGTACCCATTACACGGGTCTCAACTCTCCAGGTTTAAGGTATTCTTCCTTCAGCTAAAACATGCATGTGGAACCTAGAGTATGATCAACCATGTGATCGGGAGACGTGTTCAAATATGTCTCAGTTTTCGTACCCTGGTACTCGGGTGCAACATTCCAGACGCTTTACTGACACTCTCCCCACTTGGAGAGTCAGTCCCTTTAACCTCCTGTTTGGCCCAGTTTGCAATTTCTGTGGAAGATGAACAAGAATAGCGAGAACCAATGAGAGACTAGCTGGTGGTGTCTGGACGGGCAAATTTAACTCTCATTTCCCACCAGGAAGAGGAATTAACCAAAGGCTCAGCGTGCCGTGCCAGAACCAGATTAGGGCCTGAAGCCATCCTGCGGTGTTGCGGCCAGGTCACAAGAAAGCGAGTTGAAGAAAGCAGCTCAGGGGCACTGTAATTCACAAACCTGCAGAGTTATAAATGACAGCTATGGTCCAAAAATAGACTGAAGTAAGGCTGCCAAGAGGACTTGAAAGCGGGGCAGAATTGCAGGAAACCGATTTCAGGAGGTAGACTGGAATTGCATTGAAAGCATAGGAAAAGAGGCAGAACGTCCACAATGACGCACTTGGCCAAAAAGGGCGTATGCGTTTTTTCCTGAATATATTCAGGAAAAAACGCATACGCCCTTTTTGGCCAACCAAGCAAGCTTGCAAAGGAAATCTGCACTACAATGAAGTCTCACTTCCCCCCGGTCAAAAGGGCCATCTGAAAAAAGTGTAAAATTCAGAAAGGCAAGATAGGCCGTGGAGAACTGGGAGCCTTGTTATGCTGATGGGCGGGATGTAAATTGCCAACAGACACTCGGGAGAAGTGTATGGTGTTTCCTGAAACATCTAAAAAACAAAGCAACAGAGCCTAGGGCACTTCCACTTATGGTCCTATAGCTTAGGGAAATTAAAATCAAAAAGACACAGCCACCTCAAAGTTTGGGACGCCTCTGTTTACAAGAACCTCGTTTACCGTACAAGTTCAATATCACAGAAAGTGGAAAATGGATAAAGAACTTGTGGTACTTACGTACAATGCAGTATCACTGAACAATGAAATCTATGTCACCAGGCCCGTAGCAGCATAATGAGTGGATTCAGGTACGATGATTCTAACTGAAATAAGTCACACAGAAAAAGAAACATCAGAAGATATCACTAATACGCGGAATGTAAACTTGGCTACACAGGAACTGAATTCCAAAACAGAACAGGTTCTCAAATTTAGAAAACCAACTTATGCTTGCTTAAGGGGAAAGGTGAGTTGGGTTGCTGCATAAAACCAGAGATTGAAATGAGCACAGATAAAGTTCCTTAAGCCAAATATGGAATAGACAAGAGCTACTCCTTGCTCAACTAAATGGACTCAACACCGCATATTAAACGCCTAAGAATGTACCTGACTAGTAAGTATGTTAAAACCTATGGATTGCTATGTCTCCGAAAGAGAATCAAGCATGTGTACAGGGGCATAAACGCAGCAGTGATAGGATTGGAGAGGTTCGGTGAGCAAATGAAGACCCTTTGAAGTCATATTGCATGGGACCCATTACACGGGTCTCAACTCTCCAGGTTTAAGGTATTCTTCCTTCAGCTAAAACATGCATGTGCAACCCAAGTATGATCAACCATGTGAACGGGAGACGTGTTCAAATATGTCTCAGTTTTCCTCCCCTGGTACTCGGGTGCAACATTCCAGACGCTTTACTAACACTCTCCCCACTTGGAGAGTCAGCGCCTTTAACCTCCTGTTTGGCCCAGTTTGCAATTTCTGCGGAAGATGAACAGGAATAGCGAGAACCAATGAGAGGCTAGCTGGAGGTGTCTGGACGGGCAAATTTAACTCTCATTTCCCACCAGGAAGAGGAAATAACCAAAGGCTCAGCGTGCCGTACCGGAACCAGATTAGGGCCTGAAGCCATCCTGCGGTGTTGTGGCCAGGTCACAAGAAAGCGAGTTGAAGAAAGCAGCTCAGGGGCACTGTAATTCACAAACCTGCAGAGTTATAAATGACAGCTATCGTCCAAAAATAGACTGAAGTAAGGCTGCCAAGAGGACTTGAAAGCGGGGCAGAATTGCAGGAAACCGATTTCAGGAGGTAGACTGGAATTGCATTGAAAGCATAGGAAAAGAGGCAGAACGTCCACAATGATGCACTTGGCCAAAAAGGGCGTATGCGTTTTTTCCTGAATATATTCAGGAAAAAACGCATACGCCCTTTTTGGCCAATCAAGCAAGCTTGCAAAGGAAATCTGCACTACAATGAAGTCTCACTTCCCCCCGGTCAAAAGGGCCATCTGAAAAAAGTGTAAAATCCAGAAAGGCAGGACAGGCCATGGAGAACTGGGAGCCTTGTTATGCTGATGGGCGGGATGTAAATTGCCAACAACCACTCGGGAGAAGTGTATTGTGTTTCCTGAAACATCTAAAAAACAAAGCAACAGAGCCTAGGGCACCGCCACTTATGGTCCTATAGCTTAGGGAAATTAAAATCAAAAAGACACAGCCACCCCAAAGTTTGGGACGCCTCTGTTTACAAGAACCTCGTTTACAGTACAAGTTCAACATCGCAGAAAGTGAAAAATGGATAAAGAAGTTGTGGTATTTACTTACAAAGCAATATCACTCAGCAATGAAATCTGTGTCATCAGGCCCTTAGCAGCACAATGAGTGGATTCAGGTATGATGATTCTAACTGAAATAAGTCACACAGAAAAAGAAACATCATAAGATATCAGTAATACACGGAATGTAAACTTGGCTACACAGGAACTGAATTACAGAACAGAACAGGGTCTCAAATTTAGAAAACCAACTTATGCTTGCTTAAGGGTAAAGGTGAGTTGGGGTGCTGCATAAAACCAGAGATTGAAATGAGCACAGATAAAGTTCCTTAAGTCAAATATGGAATAGACAAGAGCTACTCCTTGCTCAATGAAATGGACTCAACACCGCATATTAAACGCCTAAGAATGTACCTGACTAGTAAGTATCGTAAAACCTATGGATTGCTATGTCTCCGAAAGAGAATCAAGCATGTGTACAGGGGCATAAACGCAGCAGTGAGAGGATTGGAGAGGTTCGGTGAGCAAATGAAGACCCTTTGAAGTCATATTGCATGGTACCCATTACACGGGTCTCAACTCTCCAGGTTTAAGGTATTCTTCCTTCAGCTAAAACATGCATGTGGAACCCAAGTATGATCAACCATGTGAACGGGAGACGTGTTCAAATATGTCTCAGTTTTCCTCCCCTGGTACTCGGGTGCAACATTCCAGACGCTTTACTAACACTCTCCCCACTTGGAGAGTCAGTGCCTTTAACCTCCTGTTTGGCCCAGTTTGCAATTTCTGCGGAAGATGAACAGGAATAGCGAGAACCAATGAGAGGCTAGCTGGAGGTGTCTGGACGGGCAAATTTAACTCTCATTTCCCACCAGGAAGAGGAGATAACCAAAGACTCAGCGTGCCGTACCGGAACCACATTAGGGCCTGAAGCCATCCAGCGGTGTTGCGGCCAGGTCACAAGCAAGCGAGTTGAAGAAAGGAGCTCAGGGGCACTGTAATTCACAAACCTGCAGAGTTATAAATGACAGCTATCGTCCAAAAATAGACTGAAGTACCGCTGCCAAGACGACTTGAAAGCGGGGCAGAATTGCAGGAAACCGATTTCAGGAGGTAGACTGGAATTGCATTGAAAGCATAGGAAAAGAGGCAGAACGTCCACAATGATGCACTTGGCCAAAAAGGCCGTATGCGTTTTTTCCTGAATATATTCAGGAAAAAATGCATACGCCCTTTTTGGCCAACCCAGCAAGCTTGCAAAGGAAATCTGCACTACAATGAAGTCTCACTTCCCCCCGGTCAAAAGGGCCATCTGAAAAAAGTGTAAAATCCAGAAAGACAGGACAGGCCATGGAGAACTGGGAGCCTTGTTATGCTGATGGGCGGGATGTAAATTGCCAACAACCACTCGGGAGAAGTGTATGGTGTTTCCTGAAACATCTAAAAAACAAAGCAACAGAACCTAGGGCACTTCCACTTATGGTCCTATAGCTTAGGGAAATTAAAATCAAAAAGACACAGCCACCCCAAAGTTTGGAACGGCTCTGTTTACAAGAACCTCGTTTACAGTACAAGTTCAACATCGCAGAAAGTGAAAAATGGATAAAGAAGTTGTGGTATTTACTTACAAAGCAATATCACTCAGCAATGAAATCTATGTCATCAGGCCCTTAGCAGCACAATGAGTGGATTCAGGTATGATGATTCTAACTGAAATAAGTCACACAGAAAAAGAAACATCATAAGATATCAGTAATACATGGAATGTAAACTTGGCTACACAGGAACTAATTACAGAACAGAACAGGGTCTCAAATTTAGAAAACCAACTTATGCTTGCTTAAGGGTAAAGGTGAGTTGGGGTGCTGCATAAAACCAGAGATTGAAATGAGCACAGATAAAGTTCCTTAAGCCAAATATGGAATAGACAAGAGCTACTCCTTGCTCAACGAAATGGACTCAACACCCCATATTAAACGCCTAAGAATGTACCTGACTAGTAAGTATCTTAAAACCTATGGATTGCTATGTCTCCAAAAGAGAATCAAGCATGTGTACAGGGGCATAAACGCAGCAGTGATAGGATTGGAGAGGTTCGGTGCGCAAATGAAGACCCTTTGAAGTCATATTGCATGGTACCCATTCCACGGGTTTCAACTACCCAGGTTTAAGGTATTCTTCCTTCAGCTAAAACATGCATGTGGAACCTAGAGTATGATCAACCATGTGATCGGGAGACGTGTTCAAATATGTCTCAGTTTTCGTACCCTGGTACTCGGGTGCAACATTCCAGACGCTTTACTAACACTCTCCCGACTTGGAGAGTCAGTCCCTTTAACCTCCTGTTTGGCCCAGTTTGCAATTTCTGCGGAAGATGAACAGGAATAGCGAGAACCAATGAGAGGCTAGCTGGAGGTGTCTGGACGGGCAAATTTAACTCTCATTTTCCACCATGAAGAGGAATTAACCAAAGGCTCAGCGTGTCCTGCCGGAACCAGATTAGGGCCTGAAGCCATCCTGTGGTGTTGCGGCCAGGTCACAAGAAAGCAAGTTGAAGAAAGGAGCTCAGGGGCACTGTAATTCACAAACCTGCAGAGTTATAAATGACAGCTATCGTCCAAAAATAGACTGAAGTAAGGCTGCCAAGAGGACTTGAAAGCGGGGCAGAATTGCAGGAAACCGATTTCAGGAGGTAGACTGGAATTGCATTGAAAGCATAGGAAAAGAGGCAGAACGTCCACAATGATGCACTTGGCCAAAAAGGGCGTATGCGTTTTTTCCTGAATATATTCAGGAAAAAACGCATACGCCCTTTTTGGCCAACCAAGCAAGCTTGCAAAGGAAATCTGCACTACAATGAAGTCTCACTTCCCCCCGGTCAAAAGGGCCATCTGAAAAAAGGGTAAAATCCAGAAAGGCAGGACAGGCCATGGAGAACTGGGAGCCTTGTTATGCTGATGGGCGGGATGTAAATTGCCAACAACCACTCGGGAGAAGTGTATGGTGTTTCCTGAAACATCTAAAAAACAAAGCAACAGAACCTAGGGCACTTCCACTTATGGTCCTATAGCTTAGGGAAATTAAAATCAAAAAGACACAGCCACCCCAAAGTTTGGAACGCCTCTGTTTACAAGAACCTCGTTTACAGTACAAGTTCAACATCGCCGAAAGTGAAAAATGGATAAAGAACTTGTGGTATTTACTTACAAAGCAATATCACTCAGCAATGAAATCTGTGTCATCAGGCCCTTAGCAGCACAATGAGTGGATTCAGGTATGATGATTCTAACTGAAATAAGTCACACAGAAAAAGAAACATCATAAGATATCAGTAATACACGGAATTTAAACTTGGCTACACAGGAACTGAATTACAGAACAGAACAGGGTCTCAAATTTAGAAAACCAACTTATTCTTGCTTAAGGGTAAAGGTGAGTTTGGGTGCTGCATAAAACCAGAGATTGAAATGAGCACAGATAAAGTTCCTTAAGCCAAATATGGAATAGACAAGAGCTACTCCTTGCTCAACGAAATGGACTCAACACCGCATATTAAATGCCTAAGAATGTACCTGACTAATAAGTATCTTAAAACCTATGGATTGCTATGTCTCTGAAAGAGAATCAAGCATGTGTACAGGGGCATAAACGCAGCAGTGATAGGATTGGAGAGGTTCGGTGAGCAAATGAAGACCCTTTGAAGTCATATTGCATGGTACCCATTACACGGGTCTCAACTCTCCAGGTTTAAGGTATTCTTCCTTCAGCTAAAACATGCATGTGGAACCTAGAGTATGATCAACCATGTGATCGGGAGACGTGTTCAAATATGTCTCAGTTTTCGTACCCTGGTACTCGGGTGCAACATTCCAGACGCTTTACTAACACTCTCCCCACTTGGAGAGTCAGTCCCTTTAACCTCCTGTTTGGCCCAGTTTGCAATTTCTGCGGAAGATGAACAGGAATAGCGAGAACCAATGAGAGGCTAGCTGGAGGTGTCTGGACGGGCAAATTTAACTCTCATTTCCCACCAGGAAGAGGAATTAACCAAACGCTCAGCGTGCCGTGCCGGAACCAGATTAGGGCCTGAAGCCATCCTGCGGTGTTGCGGCCAGCTCAAAAGAAAGCGAGTTGAAGAAAGGAGCTCAGGGGCACTGTAATTCACAAACCTGCAGAGTTATAAATGACAGCTATCGTCCAAAAACAGACTGAAGTAAGGCTGCCAAGAGGACTTGAAAGCGGGCCAGAATTGCAGGAAACTGATTTCAGGAGGTAGACTGGAATTGCATTGAAAGCATAGGAAAAGAGGCAGAACGTCCACAATGATGCACTTGGCCAAAAAGGGCGTATGCGTTTTTTCCTGAATATATTCAGGAAAAAACGCATACGCCCTTTTTGGCCAACCCAGCAAGCTTGCAAAGGAAATCTGCACTACAATGAAGTCTCACTTCCCCCCGGTCAAAAGGGCCATCTGAAAAAAGTGTAAAATCCAGAAAGACAGAACAGGCCATGGAGAACTGGGAGCCTTGTTATGCTGATGGGCGGGATGTAAATTGCCAACAGACACTCGGGAGAAGTGTATGGTGTTTCCTGAAACATCTAAAAAACAAAGCAACAGAGCCTAGGGCACTTCCACTTATGGTCCTATAGCTTAGGGAAATTACAATCAAAAAGACACAGCCACCCCAAAGTTTGGAAAGGCTCAGTTTACAAGAAGCTCGTTTACAGTACAAGTTCAACATCACAGAAAATGAAAAATGGATAAAGAAGTTGTGGTATTTACTTACAAAGCAATATCACTCAGCAATGAAATCTGTGTCATCAGGCCCTTAGCAGCACAATGAGTGGATTCAGGTATGATGATTCTAACTGAAATAAGTCACACAGAAAAAGAAACATCATAAGATATCAGTAATACACGGAATGTAAACTTGGCTACACAGGAACTGAATTACAGAACAGAACAGGGTCTCAAATTTAGAAAACCAACTTATTCTTGCTTAAGGGTAAAGGTGAGTTGTGGTGCTGCATAAAACCAGAGATTGAAATGAGCACAGATAAAGTTCCTTAAGCCAAATATGGAATAGACAAGAGCTACTCCTTGCTCAACGAAATGGACTCAACACCGCATATTAAACGCCTAAGAATGTACCTGACTAGTAAGTATCTTAAAACTTATGGATTGCTATGTCTCCGAAAGAGAATCAAGCATGTGTACAGGGGCATAAACGCAGCAGTGATAGGATTGGAGAGGTTCATGAGCAAATGAAGACCGTTTGAAGTCATATTGCATGGTACCCATTCCACGGGTTTCAACTACCCAGGTTTAAGGTATTCTTCCTTCAGCTAAAACATGCATGTGGAACCTAGAGTATGATCAACCATGTGATCGGGAGACGTGTTTAAATATGTCTCAGTTTTCGTACCCTGGTACTCGGGTGCAACATTCCAGACGCTTTACTAACACTCTCCCCACTTGGAGAGTCAGTCCCTTTAATCTCCTGTTTGGTCCAGTTTGCAATTTCTGTGGAAGATGAACAGGAATAGCGAGAACCAATGAGAGACTAGCTGGAGGTGTCTGGATGGGCAAATTTAACTCTCATTTCCCACCAGGAAGAGGAATTAACCAAAGGCTCAGCGTGCCGTGCCAGAACCAGATTAGGTCCTGAAGACATCCTGGGGTGTTGCGGCCAGCTCACAAGAAAGCGAGTTGAAGAAAGGAGCTCAGGGGCACTGTAATTAACAAACCTGCAGAGTTATAAATGACAGGTATCGTCCAAAAATATACTGAAGTAAGGCTGCCAAGAGGACTTGAAAGCGGGGCAGAATTGCAGGAAACCGATTTCAGGAGGTAGACTGGAATTGCATTGAAAGCATAGGAAAAGAGGCAGAACGTCCACAATGATGCACTTGGCCAAAAAGGGCGTATGCGTTTTTTCCTGAATATATTTCAGGAAAAAACGCATACGCCCTTTTTGGCCTACCAAGCAAACTTGCAAAGGAAATCTGCACTACAATGAAGTCTCACTTCTCCCCGGTCAAAAGGGCCATCTGAAAAAAGTGTAAAATCCAGAAAGGCAACAGGCCATTGAGAACTGGGAGCCTTGTTATGCTGATGGGCGGGATGTAAATTGCCAACAACCACTGGGGAGAAGTGTATGGTGTTTCCTGAAACATCTAAAAAACAAAGCAACAGAACCTAGGGCACTTCCACTTATGGTCCTATAGCTTAGGGAAATTAAAATCAAAAAGACACAGCCACCCCAAAGTTTGGAACGCCTCCGTTTACAAGAACCTCGTTTACCGTACAAGTTCAATATCACAGAAAGTGAAAAATGGATAAAGAACTTGTGGTACTTACGTACAATGCAGTATCACTCAGCAATGAAATCTATGTCATCAGGCCCGTAGCAGCATAATGAGTGGATTCAGGTACGATGATTCTAACTGAAATAAGTCACACAGAAAAAGAAACATCATAAGATATCACTAATACACGGAATGTAAACTTGGCTACACAGGAACTGCATTCCAAAACAGAACAGGGTCTCAAATTTAGAAAACCAACTTATGCTTGCTTCAGGGTAAAGGTGAGTTGGGGTGCTGCATAAAACCAGAGATTGAAATGAGCACAGATAAAGTTCCTTAAGCCAAATATGGAATAGACAAGAGCTACTCCTTGCTCAACGAAATGGAATCAAAACCCCATATTAAACGCCTGAGAATGTACCTGACTAGTAAGTATCTTAAAACCTATGGATTGCTATGTGTCCAAAAGAGAATCAAGCATGTGTACAGGGGCATAAACACAGCAGTGATAGGATTGGAGAGGTTCGGTGAGCAAATGAAGACCCTTTGAAGTCATATTGCATGGTACCCATTCCACGGGTTTCAACTACCCAGGTTTAAGGTATTCTTCCTTCAGCTAAAACATGCATGTGGAACCTAGAGTATGATCAAACATGTGATCGGGAGACGTGTTCAAATATGTCTCAGTTTTCGTACCCTGGTACTCGGGTGCAACATTCCAGACGCTTTACTAACACTCTCCCGACTTGGAGAGTCAGTCCCTTTAACCTCCTGTTTGGCCCAGTTTGCAATTTCTGCGGAAGATGAACAGGAATAGCGAGAACCAATGAGAGGCTAGCTGGAGGTGTCTGGACGGGCAAATTTAACTCTCATTTTCCACCATGAAGAGGAATTAACCAAAGGCTCAGCGTGTCCTGCCGGAACCAGATTAGGGCCTGAAGCCATCCTGTGGTGTTGCGGCCAGGTCACAAGAAAGCAAGTTGAAGAAAGGAGCTCAGGGGCACTGTAATTCACAAACCTGCAGAGTTATAAATGACAGCTATCGTCCAAAAATAGACTGAAGTAAGGCTGCCAAGAGGACTTGAAAGCGGGGCAGAATTGCAGGAAACCGATTTCAGGAGGTAGACTGGAATTGCATTGAAAGCATAGGAAAAGAGGCAGAACGTCCACAATGATGCACTTGGCCAAAAAGGGCGTATGCGTTTTTTCCTGAATATATTCAGGAAAAAACGCATACGCCCTTTTTGGCCAACCAAGCAAGCTTGCAAAGGAAATCTGCACTACAATGAAGTCTCACTTCCCCCCGGTCAAAAGGGCCATCTGAAAAAAGGGTAAAATCCAGAAAGGCAGGACAGGCCATGGAGAACTGGGAGCCTTGTTATGCTGATGGGCGGGATGTAAATTGCCAACAACCACTCGGGAGAAGTGTATGGTGTTTCCTGAAACATCTAAAAAACAAAGCAACAGAACCTAGGGCACTTCCACTTATGGTCCTATAGCTTAGGGAAATTAAAATCAAAAAGACACAGCCACCCCAAAGTTTGGAAAGGCTCTGTTTACAAGAAGCTCGTTTACAGTACAAGTTCAACATCACAGAAAATGAAAAATGGATAAAGAAGTTGTGGTATTTACTTACAAAGCAATATCACTCAGCAATGAAATCTGTGTCATCAGGCCCTTAGCAGCACAATGAGTGGATTCAGGTACGATGATTCTAACTGAAATAAGTCACACAGAAAAAGAAACATCATAAGATATCAGTAATACACGGAATGTAAACTTGGCTACACAGGAACTGAATTACAGAACAGAACAGGGTCTCAAATTTAGAAAACCAACTTATTCTTGCTTAAGGGTAAAGGTGAGTTGTGGTGCTGCATAAAACCAGAGATTGAAATGAGCACAGATAAAGTTCCTTAAGCCAAATATGGAATAGACAAGAGCTACTCCTTGCTCAACGAAATGGACTCAACACCGCATATTAAACGCCTAAGAATGTACCTGACTAGTAAGTATCTTAAAACTTATGGATTGCTATGTCTCCGAAAGAGAATCAAGCATGTGTACAGGGGCATAAACGCAGCAGTGATAGGATTGGAGAGGTTCATGAGCAAATGAAGACCGTTTGAAGTCATATTGCATGGTACCCATTCCACGGGTTTCAACTACCCAGGTTTAAGGTATTCTTCCTTCAGCTAAAACATGCATGTGGAACCTAGAGTATGATCAACCATGTGATCGGGAGACGTGTTTAAATATGTCTCAGTTTTCGTACCCTGGTACTCGGGTGCAACATTCCAGACGCTTTACTAACACTCTCCCCACTTGGAGAGTCAGTCCCTTTAATCTCCTGTTTGGCCCAGTTTGCAATTTCTGTGGAAGATGAACAGGAATAGCGAGAACCAATGAGAGACTAGCTGGAGGTGTCTGGATGGGCAAATTTAACTCTCATTTCCCACCAGGAAGAGGAATTAACCAAAGGCTCAGCGTGCCGTGCCAGAACCAGATTAGGTCCTGAAGACATCCTGGGGTGTTGCGGCCAGCTCACAAGAAAGCGAGTTGAAGAAAGGAGCTCAGGGGCACTGTAATTCACAAACCTGCAGAGTTATAAATGACAGGTATCGTCCAAAAATATACTGAAGTAAGGCTGCCAAGAGGACTTGAAAGCGGGGCAGAATTGCAGGAAACCGATTTCAGGAAGTAGACTGGAATTGCATTGAAAGCATAGGAAAAGAGGCAGAACGTCCACAATGATGCACTTGGCCAAAAAGGGCGTATGCGTTTTTTCCTGAATATATTTCAGGAAAAAACGCATACGCCCTTTTTGGCCTACCAAGCAAACTTGCAAAGGAAATCTGCACTACAATGAAGTCTCACTTCTCCCCGGTCAAAAGGGCCATCTGAAAAAAGTGTAAAATCCTGAAAGGCAACAGGCCATTGAGAACTGGGAGCCTTGTTATGCTGATGGGCGGGATGTAAATTGCCAACAGACACTCGGGAGAAGTGTATGGTGTTTCCTGAAACATCTAAAAAACAAAGCAACAGAGCCTAGGGCACTGCCATTTATGGTCCTATAGCTTAGGGAAATTAAAATCAAAAAGACACAGCCACCCCAAAGTTTGGGACGCCTCCGTTTACAAGAACCTCGTTTACCGTACAAGTTCAATATCACAGAAAGTGAAAAATGGATAAAGAACTTGTGGTACTTACGTACAATGCAGTATCACTCAGTAATGAAATCTATGTCATCAGGCCCGTAGCAGCATAATGAGTGGATTCAGGTACGATGATTCTAACTGAAATAAGTCACACAGAAAAAGAAACATCATAAGATATCACTAATACACGGAATGTAAACTTGGCTACACAGGAACTGCATTCCAAAACAGAACAGGGTCTCAAATTTAGAAAACCAACTTATGCTTGCTTCAGGGTAAAGGTGAGTTGGGGTGCTGCATAAAACCAGAGATTGAAATGAGCACAGATAAAGTTCCTTAAGCCAAATATGGAATAGACAAGAGCTACTCCTTGCTCAACGAAATGGACTCAAAACCCCATATTAAACGCCTGAGAATGTACCTGACTAGTAAGTATCTTAAAACCTATGGATTGCTATGTGTCCAAAAGAGAATCAAGCGTGTGTACAGTGGCATGAACACAGCAGTGATAGGATTGGAGAGGTTCGGTGAGCAAATGAAGACCCTTTGAAGTCATATTGCATGGTACCCATTACACGGGTATCAATTCTCCAGGTTTAAGGTATTCTTCCTTCAGCTAAAACATGCATGTGGAACCCAGAGTATGATCAACCATGTGATCGGGAGACGTGTTCAAATATGTCTCACTTTTCCTCCCCTGGTACTCGGGTGCAACATTCCAGACGCTTTACTAACACTCTCCCCAGTTGGAGAGTCAGCGCCTTTAACCTCCTGTTTGGCACAGTTTGCAATTTCTGCGGAAGATGAACAGGAATAGCGAGAATCAATGAGAGGCTAGCTGGAGGTGTCTGGACGGGCAAATTTAACTCTCATTTCCCACCAGGAAGAGGAATTAACCAAAGGCTCAGCGTGCCGTGGCGGAACCAGATTAGGGCCTGAAGCCATCCTGCGGTGTTGCGGCCAGCTCAAAAGAAAGCGAGTTGAAGAAAGGAGCTCAGGGGCACTGTAATTCACAAACCTGCAGAGTTATAAATGACAGCTATCGTCCAAAAATAGACTGAAGTAAGGCTGCTAAGAGGACTTGAAAGCGGGGCAGAATTGCAGGAAACCGATTTCAGGAGGTAGACTGGAATTGCATTGAAAGCATAGGAAAAGAGGCAGAACGTCCACAATGATGCACTTGGCCAAAAAGGGCGTATGCGTTTTTTCCTGAATATATTCAGGAAAAAACGCATACGCCCTTTTTGGCCAACCAAGCAAGCTTGCAAAGGAAATCTGCACTACAATGAAGTCTCACTTCCCCCCGGTCAAAAGGGCCATCTGAAAAAAGTGTAAAATCCAGAAAGGCAGGACAGGCCATGGAGAACTGGGAGCCTTGTTATGCTGATGGCCGGGCTGTAAATTGCCAACAGACACTCGGGAGAAGTGTATGGTGTTTCCTGAAACATCTAAAAAACAAAGCAACAGAGCCTAGGGCACTGCCACTTATGGTCCTATAGCTTAGGGAAATTAAAATCAAAAAGACACAGCCACCCCGAAGTTTGGGACGCCTCTGTTTACAAGAACCTCGTTTACAGTACAAGTTCAACATCGCAGAAAGTGAAAAATGGATAAAGAAGTTGTGGTATTTACTTACAAAGCAATATCACTCAGCAATGAAATCTATGTCATCAGGCCCTTAGCAGCACAATGAGTGGATTCAGGTATGATGATTCTAACTGAAATAAGTCACACAGAAAAAGAAACATCATAAGATATCAGTAATACACGGAATGTAAACTTGGCTACACAGGAACTGAATTACAGAACAGAACAGGGTCTCCAATTTAGAAAACCAACTTATGCTTGCTTAAGGGGAAAGGTGAGTTGGGGTGCTGCATAAAACCAGAGATTGAAATGAGCACAGATAAAGTTCCTTAAGCCAAATATGGAATAGACAAGAGCTACTCCTTGCTCAACGAAATGGACTCAACACCGCATATTAAACGCCTAAGAATGTACCTGACTAGTAAGTATCTTAAAACCTATGGATTGGTATGTCTCCGAAAGAGAATCAAGCATGTGTACAGGGGCATAAACGCAGCAGTGAAATAATTGGAGAGGTTCGTGAGCAAATGAAGACCCTTTGAAGTCATATTGCATGGTACCCATTCCACGGGTTTCAACTACCCAGGTTTTAGGTATTCTTCCTTCAGCTAAAACATGCATGTGGAACCTAGAGTATGATCAACCATGTGATCGGGAGACGTGTTCAAATATGTCTCAGTTTTCGTACCCTGGTACTCGGGTGCAACATTCCAGACGCTTTACTGACACTCTCCCCACTTGGAGAGTCAGTCCCTTTAACCTCCTGTTTGGCCCGGTTTGCAATTTCTGTGGAAGATGAACAGGAATAGCGAGAACCAATGAGAGACTAGCTGGTGGTGTCTGGACGGGCAAATTTAACTCTCATTTCAAAGCAGGAAGAGGAATTAACCAAAGGCTCAGCGTGCCGTGCCAGAACCAGATTAGGGCCTGAAGCCATCCTGCGGTGTTGCGGCCAGGTCACAAGAAAGCGAGTTGAAGAAAGGAACTCAGGGGCACTGTAATTCACAAACCTGCAGAGTTATAAATGACAGCTATGGTCCAAAAATAGACTGAAGTAAGGCTGCCAAGAGGACTTGAAAGTGGGGCAGAATTGCAGGAAACCGATTTCAGGAGGTAGACTGGAATTGCATTGAAAGCATAGGAAAAGAGGCAGAACGTCCACAATGATGCACTTGGCCAAAAAGGGCGTATGCGTTTTTTCCTGAATATATTCAGGAAAAAACGCATACGCCCTTTTTGGCCAACCAAGCAAGCTTGCAAAGGAAATCTGCACTACAATGAAGTCTCACTTCCCCCCGGTCAAAAGGGCCATCTGAAAAAAGTGTAAAATCCAGAAAGGCAGGACAGGCCATGGAGAACTGGGAGCCTTGTTATGCTGATGGCCGGGCTGTAAATTGCCAACAGACACTCGGGAGAAGTGTATGGTGTTTCCTGAAACATCTAAAAAACAAAGCAACAGAGCCTAGGGCACTGCCACTTATGGTCCTATAGCTTAGGGAAATTAAAATCAAAAAGACACAGCCACCCCGAAGTTTGGGACGCCTCTGTTTACAAGAACCTCGTTTACAGTACAAGTTCAACATCGCAGAAAGTGAAAAATGGATAAAGAAGTTGTGGTATTTACTTACAAAGCAATATCACTCAGCAATGAAATCTATGTCATCAGGCCCTTAGCAGCACAATGAGTGGATTCAGGTATGATGATTCTAACTGAAATAAGTCACACAGAAAAAGAAACATCATAAGATATCAGTAATACACGGAATGTAAACTTGGCTACACAGGAACTGAATTACAGAACAGAACAGGGTCTCCAATTTAGAAAACCAACTTATGCTTGCTTAAGGGGAAAGGTGAGTTGGGGTGCTGCATAAAACCAGAGATTGAAATGAGCACAGATAAAGTTCCTTAAGCCAAATATGGAATAGACAAGAGCTACTCCTTGCTCAACGAAATGGACTCAACACCGCATATTAAACGCCTAAGAATGTACCTGACTAGTAAGTATCTTAAAACCTATGGATTGGTATGTCTCCGAAAGAGAATCAAGCATGTGTACAGGGGCATAAACGCAGCAGTGAAATAATTGGAGAGGTTCGTGAGCAAATGAAGACCCTTTGAAGTCATATTGCATGGTACCCATTCCACGGGTTTCAACTACCCAGGTTTTAGGTATTCTTCCTTCAGCTAAAACATGCATGTGGAACCTAGAGTATGATCAACCATGTGATCGGGAGACGTGTTCAAATATGTCTCAGTTTTCGTACCCTGGTACTCGGGTGCAACATTCCAGACGCTTTACTGACACTCTCCCCACTTGGAGAGTCAGTCCCTTTAACCTCCTGTTTGGCCCGGTTTGCAATTTCTGTGGAAGATGAACAGGAATAGCGAGAACCAATGAGAGACTAGCTGGTGGTGTCTGGACGGGCAAATTTAACTCTCATTTCAAAGCAGGAAGAGGAATTAACCAAAGGCTCAGCGTGCCGTGCCAGAACCAGATTAGGGCCTGAAGCCATCCTGCGGTGTTGCGGCCAGGTCACAAGAAAGCGAGTTGAAGAAAGGAACTCAGGGGCACTGTAATTCACAAACCTGCAGAGTTATAAATGACAGCTATGGTCCAAAAATAGACTGAAGTAAGGCTGCCAAGAGGACTTGAAAGTGGGGCAGAATTGCAGGAAACCGATTTCAGGAGGTAGACTGGAATTGCATTGAAAGCATAGGAAAAGAGGCAGAACGTCCACAATGATGCACTTGGCCAAAAAGGGCGTATGCGTTTTTTCCTGAATATATTCAGGAAAAAACGCATACGCCCTTTTTGGCCAACCAAGCAAGCTTGCAAAGGAAATCTGCACTACAATGAAGTCTCACTTCCCCCCGGTCAAAAGGGCCATCTGAAAAAAGTGTAAAATCCAGAAAGGCAGGACAGGCCATGGAGAACTGGGAGCCTTGTTATGCTGATGGCCGGGCTGTAAATTGCCAACAGACACTCGGGAGAAGTGTATGGTGTTTCCTGAAACATCTAAAAAACAAAGCAACAGAGCCTAGGGCACTGCCACTTATGGTCCTATAGCTTAGGGAAATTAAAATCAAAAAGACACAGCCACCCCGAAGTTTGGGACGCCTCTGTTTACAAGAACCTCGTTTACAGTACAAGTTCAACATCGCAGAAAGTGAAAAATGGATAAAGAAGTTGTGGTATTTACTTACAAAGCAATATCACTCAGCAATGAAATCTATGTCATCAGGCCCTTAGCAGCACAATGAGTGGATTCAGGTATGATGATTCTAACTGAAATAAGTCACACAGAAAAAGAAACATCATAAGATATCAGTAATACACGGAATGTAAACTTGGCTACACAGGAACTGAATTACAGAACAGAACAGGGTCTCCAATTTAGAAAACCAACTTATGCTTGCTTAAGGGGAAAGGTGAGTTGGGGTGCTGCATAAAACCAGAGATTGAAATGAGCACAGATAAAGTTCCTTAAGCCAAATATGGAATAGACAAGAGCTACTCCTTGCTCAACGAAATGGACTCAACACCGCATATTAAACGCCTAAGAATGTACCTGACTAGTAAGTATCTTAAAACCTATGGATTGGTATGTCTCCGAAAGAGAATCAAGCATGTGTACAGGGGCATAAACGCAGCAGTGAAATAATTGGAGAGGTTCGTGAGCAAATGAAGACCCTTTGAAGTCATATTGCATGGTACCCATTCCACGGGTTTCAACTACCCAGGTTTTAGGTATTCTTCCTTCAGCTAAAACATGCATGTGGAACCTAGAGTATGATCAACCATGTGATCGGGAGACGTGTTCAAATATGTCTCAGTTTTCGTACCCTGGTACTCGGGTGCAACATTCCAGACGCTTTACTGACACTCTCCCCACTTGGAGAGTCAGTCCCTTTAACCTCCTGTTTGGCCCGGTTTGCAATTTCTGTGGAAGATGAACAGGAATAGCGAGAACCAATGAGAGACTAGCTGGTGGTGTCTGGACGGGCAAATTTAACTCTCATTTCAAAGCAGGAAGAGGAATTAACCAAAGGCTCAGCGTGCCGTGCCAGAACCAGATTAGGGCCTGAAGCCATCCTGCGGTGTTGCGGCCAGGTCACAAGAAAGCGAGTTGAAGAAAGGAACTCAGGGGCACTGTAATTCACAAACCTGCAGAGTTATAAATGACAGCTATGGTCCAAAAATAGACTGAAGTAAGGCTGCCAAGAGGACTTGAAAGTGGGGCAGAATTGCAGGAAACCGATTTCAGGAGGTAGACTGGAATTGCATTGAAAGCATAGGAAAAGAGGCAGAACGTCCACAATGATGCACTTGGCCAAAAAGGGCGTATGCGTTTTTTCCTGAATATATTCAGGAAAAAACGCATACGCCCTTTTTGGCCAACCAAGCAAACTTGCAAAGGAAATCTGCACTACAATGAAGTCTCACGTCCCCCCGGTCAAAAGGGCCATCTGAAAAAAGTGTAAAATTCAGAAAGGCAAGATAGGCCATGGAGAACTGGGAGCCTTGTTATGCTGATGGGCGGGATGTAAATTGCCAACAGACACTTGGGAGAAGTGTATGGTGTTTCCTGAAACATCTAAAAAACAAAGCAACAGAGCCTAGGGCACTTCCACTTATGGTCCTATAGCTTAGGGAAATTAAAATCAAAAAGACACAGCCACCTCAAAGTTTGGGACGCCTCTGTTTACAAGAACCTCGTTTACCGTACAAGTTCAATATCACAGAAAGTGGAAAATGGATAAAGAACTTGTGGTACTTACGTACAATGCAGTATCACTGAACAATGAAATCTATGTCATCATGCCCTTAGCAGCACAATGAGTGGATTCAAGTACGATGATTCTAACTGAAATAAGTCACACAGAAAAAGAAACATCAGAAGATATCACTAATACGCGGAATGTAAACTTGGCTACACAGGAACTGAATTCCAAAACAGAACAGGTTCTCCAATTTAGAAAACCAACTTATGCTTGCTTACGGGGAAAGGTGAGTTGGGTTGCTGCATAAAACCAGAGATTGAAATGAGCACAGATAAAGTTCCTTAAGCCAAATATGGAATAGACAAGAGCTACTCCTTGCTCAACGAAATGGACTCAACACCGCATATTAAACGCCTAAGAATGTACCTGACTAGTAAGTATGTTAAAACCTATGGATTGCTATGTCTCTGAAAGAGAATCAAGCATGTGTACAGGGGCATAAACGCAGCAGTGATAGGATTGGAGAGGTTCGGTGAGCAAATGAAGACCCTTTGATGTCATATTGCATGGTACCCATTCCACGGGTTTCAACTACCCAGGTTTTAGGTATTCTTCCTTCAGCTAAAATATGCATGTGGAACCCAGAGTATGATCAACCATGTGATCGGGAGACGTGTTCAAATATGTCTCAGTTTTCCTCCCCTGGTACTCGGGTGCAACATTCCAGACGCTTTACTAACACTCTCCCCACTTGGAGAGTCAGCGCCTTTAACCTCCTGTTTGGCCCAGTTTGCAATTTCTGCGGAAGATGAACAGGAATAACGAGAACCAATGAGAGGCTAGCTGGAGGTGTCTGGACGGGCAAATTTAACTCTCATTTCCCACCAGGAAGAGGAAATAACCAAAGGCTCAGAGTGCCGTACCGGAACCAGATTAGGGCCTGAAGCCATCTTGCGGTGTTGCGGCCAGCTCAAAAGAAAGCGAGTTGAAGAAAGGAGCTCAGGGGCTCTCTAATTCACAAACCTGCAGAGTTATAAATGACAGCTATCGTCCAAATATAGACTGAAGTAAGGCTGCCAAGAGGACTTGAAAGCGGGGCAGAATTCCAGGAAACCGATTTCAGGAGGTAGACTGGAATTGCATTGAAAGCATAGGAAAAGAGGCAGAACGTCCACAATGATGCACTTGGCCAAAAAGGGCGTATGCGTTTTTTCCTGAATATATTCAGGAAAAAACGCATACGCCCTTTTTGGCCAACCAAGCAAACTTGCAAAGGAAATCTGCACTACAATGAAGTCTCACTTCCCCCCGGTCAAAAGGGCCATCTGAAAAAAGTGTAAAATCCAGAAAGGCAGGACAGGCCATGGAGAACTGGGAGCCTTGTTATGCTGAAGGGCGGGATGTAAATTGCCAACAGACACTCGGGAGAAGTGCATGGTGTTTCCTGAAACATCTAAAAAACAAAGCAACAGAGCCTAGGGCACTTCCACTTATGGTCCTATAGCTTAGGGAAATTAAAATCAAAAAGACACAGCCACCCCAAAGTTTGGAACGGCACTGTTTACAAGAACCTCGTTTACAGTACAAGTTCAACATCGAAGAAAGTGAAAAATGGATAAAGAAGTTGTGGTATTTACTTACAAAGCAATATTACTCAGCAATGAAATCTGTGTCATCAGGCCCTTAGCAGCACAATGAGTGGATTCAGGTATGATGATTCTAACTGAAATAAGTCACACAGAAAAAGAAACATCATAAGATATCAGTAATACACGGAATGTAAACTTGGCTACACAGGAACTGAATTACAGAACAGAACAGGGTCTCAAATTTAGAAAACGAACTTATGCTTGCTTAAGGGTAAAGGTGAGTTGGGGTGATGCATAAAACCAGAGATTGAAATGAGCACAGATAAAGTTCCTTAAGCCAAATATGGAATAGACAAGAGCTACTCCTTGCTGAACGAAATGGACTCAACACTGCATATGAAACGCCTAAGAATGTACCTGACTAGTAAGTATCTTAAAACCTATGGATTGCTATGTCTCTGAAAGAGAATCATGCATGTGTACAGGGGCATAAACGCAGCAGTGATAGGATTGGAGAGGTTCGGTGAGCAAATGAACACCCTTTGAAGTCATATTGCATGGTACCCATTCCACGGGTTTCAACTACCCAGGTTTAAGGTATTCTCCCTTCAGCTAAATCATGCATGTGGAACCTAGAGTATGATCAACCATGTGATCGGGAGACGTGTTCAATTATGTCTCAGTTTTCGTAACCTGGTACTCGGGTGCAACATTCCAGACGCTTTACTAACACTTTCCCGACTTGGAGAGTCAGTCCCTTTAACCTCCTGTTTGGCCCTGTTTGCAATTTCTGCGGAAGATGAACAGGAATAGCGAGAACCAATGAGAGACTAGCTGGAGGTGTCTGGACGGGCAAATTTAACTCTGATTTCCCACCAGGAAGAGGAATGAACCAAAGGCTTAGCGTGCCGTGCCGGAACCAGATTAGGGCCTGAAGCCATGCTGCGGTGTTGAGGCCAGGTCACAAGAAAGCGAGTTGAAGAAAGGAGCTCAGGGGCACTGTAATTCACAAACCTGCAGAGTTATAAATGACAGCTATCGTCCAAAAATATACTGAAATAAGGCTGCCAAGAGGACTTGAAAGCGGGGCAGAATTGCAGGAAACCAATTTCAGGAGGTAGACTGGAATTGCATTGAAAGTATAGGAAAAGAGGCAGAACGTCCACTATGATGCACTTGGCCAAAAAGGGCGTATGCGTTTTTTCCTGAATATATTCAGGAAAAAACGCATACGCCCTTTTTGGCCAACCAAGCAAGCTTGCAAAGGAAATCTGCACTACAATGAAGTCTCACTTCCCCCCGGTCAAAAGGGCCATCTGAAAAAAGTGTAAAATCCAGAAAGGCAGGACAGGCCATGGAGAACTGGGAGCCTTGTTATGCTGATGGGCGGGATGTAAATTGCCAACAGACACTCGGGAGAAGTGTATGGTGTTTCCTGAAACATCTAAAAAACAAAGCAACAGAGCCTAGGGCACATCCACTTATGGTCCTATAGCTTAGGGTAATTAAAATCAAAAAGACACAGCCACCCCGAAGTTTGGGACGCCTCTGTTTACAAGAACCTCGTTTACCGTACAAGTGCAATATCACAGAAAGTGAAAAATGGATAAAGAACTTGTGGTACTTACGTACAATGCAGTATCACTCAGCAATGAAATCTATGTCATCAGGCCCGTAGCAGCATAATGAGTGGATTCAGGTACGATGATTCTAACTGAAATAAGTCACACAGAAAAAGAAACATCATAAGATATCACTAATACACGGAATGTAAACTTGGCTACACAGGAACTGCATTCCAAAACAGAACAGGGTCTCAAATTTAGAAAACCAACTTATGCTTGCTTAAGGGGAAAGGTGAGTTTGGGTGCTGCATAAAACCAGGATTGAAATGAGCACAGATAAAGTTCCTTAAGCCAAATATGGAATAGACAACAGCTACTCCTTGCTCAACGATATGGACTCAAAACCCCATATTAAACGCCTAAGAATGTACCTGACTAGTAAGTATCTTAAAACTTATGGATTGCTATGTCTCCAAAAGAGAATCAAGCGTGTGTACAGGGGCATAAACGCAGCAGTGATAGGATTGGAGAGGTTCGGTGAGCAAATGAAGACCGTTTGAAATCATATTGCATGGTACCCATTCCACGGGACTCAACTCTCCAGGTTTTAGGTATTCTTCCTTCAGCTAAAACATGCATGTGGAACCCAGAGTATGATCAACCATGTGAACGGGAGACTTGTTCAACTATGTCTCAGTTTTCCTCCCCTGGTACTCGGGTGCAACATTCCAGACGCTTTACTAACACTCTGCTGACTTGGAGAGTCAGTCCCGTTAACCTCCTGTTTGGCCCAGTTTGCAATTTCTGCGGAAGATGAACAGGAATAGCGAGAACCAATGAGAGGCTAGCTGGAGGTGTCTGCACGGGCAAATTTAACTCTCATTTCCCACCAGGAAGAGGAATTAACCAAAGGCTCAGCATGCCGGGCCGGAACCAGATTAGGGCCTGAAGCCATCCTGCGGTGTTGCGGCCAGCTCAAAAGAAAGCGAGTTGAAGAAAGGAGCTCAGGGGCACTGTAATTCACAAACCTGCAGAGTTATAAATGACAGCTATCGTCCAAAAATAGACTGAAGTAAGGCTGCCAAGAGGACTTGAAAGCGGGGCAGAATTGCAGGAAACCGATTTCAGGAGGTAGACTGGAATTGCATTGAAAGCATAGGAAAAGAGGCAGAACGTCCACAATGATGCACTTGGCCAAAAAGGGCGTATGCGTTTTTTCCTGAATATATTCAGGAAAAAACGCATACGCCCTTTTTGGCCAACCAAGCAAGCTTGCAAAGGAAATCTGCACTACAATGAAGTCTCACTTCCCCCCGGTCAAAAGGGCCATCTGAAAAAAGTGTAAAATCCAGAAAGGCAACAGGCCATTGAGAACTGGGAGCCTTGTTATGCTGATGGGCGGGATGTAAATTGCCAACAGACACTCGGGAGAACTGTATGGTGTTTCCTGAAACATCTAAAAAACAAAACAACAGAGCCTAGGGCACTTCCACTTATGGTCCTATAGCTTAGGGAAATTAAAATCAAAAAGACACAGCCACCCCAAAGTTTGGAACGGCTCTGTTTACAAGAACCTCGTTAACAGTACAAGTTCAACATCGCAGAAAGTGAAAAATGGATAAAGAAGTTGTGGTATTCACTTACAAAGCAATATCACTCAGCAATGAAATCTATGTCATCATGCCCTTAGCAGCACAATGAGTGGATTCAGGTATGATGATTCTAACTGAAATAAGTCACACAGAAAAAGAAACATCATAAGATATCAGTAATACACGGAATGTAAACTTGGCTACACAGGAACTGAATTACAGAACAGAACAGGGTCTCAAATTTAGAAAACCAACTTATGCTTGCTTAAGGGTAAAGGTGAGTTGGGGTGCTGCATAAAACCAGAGATTGAAATGAGCACAGATAAAGTTCCTTAAGCCAAATATGGAATAGACAAGAGCTACTCCTTGCTCAACGAAATGGACTCAACACCGCATATTAAACGCCTAAGAATGTACCTGACTAGTAAGTATCTTAAAACCTATGGATTGCTATGTCTCCGAAAGAGAATCAAGCATGTGTACAGGGGCATAAACGCAGCAGTGATAGGATTGGAGAGGTTCGGTGAGCAAATGAAGACCCTTTGAAGTCATATTGCATGGTACCCATTCCACGGGTTTCAACTACCCAGGTTTAAGGTATTCTTCCTTCAGCTAAAACATGCATGTGGAACCTAGAGTATGATCAACCATGTGATCGGGAGACGTGTTCAAATATGTCTCAGTTTTCGTACCCTGGTACTCGGGTGCAACATTCCAGACGCTTTACTAACACTATCCCCACTTGGAGAGTCAGTCCCTTTAACATCCTGTTTGGCCCAGTTTGCAATTTCTGCGGAAGATGAACAGGAATAGCGAGAACCAATGAGAGGCTAGCTGGAGGTGTCTGGACGGGCAAATTTAACTCTCATTTCCCACCAGGAAGAGGAATTAACCAAAGGCTCAGCGTGCCGTGCCGGAACCAGATTAGGGCCTGAAGCCATGCTGCTGTGTTGCGGCCAGGTCACAAGAAAGCGAGTTGAAGAAAGGAGCTCAGGGGCACTGTAATTCACAAACCTGCAGAGTTATAAATGACAGCTATCGTCCAAAAATAGACTGAACTAAGGCTGCCAAGAGGACTTGAAAGCGGGGCAGAATTGCAGGAAACCGATTTCAGGAGGTAGACTGGAATTGCATTGAAAGCATAGGAAAAGAGGCAGAACGTCCACAATGATGCACTTGGCCAAAAAGGGCGTATGCGTTTTTTCCTGAATATATTCAGGAAAAAACGCATACGCCCTTTTGGGCCAACCAAGCAAGCTTGCAAAGGAAATCTGCACTACAATGAAGTCTCACTTCCCCCCGGTCAAAAGGGCCATCTGAAAAAAGTGTAAAATCCAGAAAGGCAGGACAGGCCATGGAGAACTGGGAGCCTTGTTATGCTGAAGGGCGGGATGTAAATTGCCAACAGACACTCGGGAGAAGTGTATGGTGTTTCCTGAAACATCTAAAAAACAAAGCAACAGAACGTAGGGCACTTCCACTTATGGTCCTATAGCTTAGGGAAATTAAAATCAAAAAGACACAGCCACCCCAAAGTTTGGAACGGCACTGTTTACAAGAACCTCGTTTACAGTACAAGTTCAACATTGCAGAAAGTGAAAAATGGATAAAGAAGTTGTGGTATTTACTTACAAAGCAATATCACTCAGCAATGAAATCTGTGTCATCAGGCCCTTAGCAGCACAATGAGTGGATTCAGGTATGATGATTCTAACTGAAATAAGTCACACAGAAAAAGAAACATCATAAGATATCAGTAATACACGGAATGTAAACTTGGCTACACAGGAACTGAATTACAGAACAGAACAGGGTCTCAAATTTAGAAAACCAACTTATGCTTGCTTAAGGGTAAAGGTGAGTTGGGGTGCTGCATAAAACCAGAGATTGAAATTAGCACAGATAAAGTTCCTTAAGCCAAATATGGAATAGACAAGAGCTACTCCTTGCTCAATGAAATGGACTCAACACCGCATATTAAACGCCTAAGAATGTACCTGACTAGTAAGTATCTTAAAACCTATGGATTGCTATGTCTCCGAAAGAGAATCAAGCATGTGTACCGGGGCATAAACGCAGCAGTGATAGGATTGGAGAGGTTCGGTGAGCAAATGAAGACCCTTTGAAGTCATATTGCATGGTACCCATTACACGGGTCTTAACTCTCCAGGTTTAAGGTATTCTTCCTTCACTAAAACCTGCATGTGGAACCCAGAGTATGATCAACCATGTGAACGGGAGACGTGTTCAAATATGCCTCAGTTTTCCCCCCCTGGTACTTGGGTGCAACATTCCAGACGCTTTACTCACACTCTCCCCACTTGGAGAGTCAGCGCCTTTAACCTTCTGTTTGGCACAGTTTGCAATTTCTGCGGAAGATGAACAGGAATAGCGAGAACCAATGAGAGGCTAGCTGGAGGTGTCTGGACGGGCAAATTTAACTCTCATTTCCCACCAGGAAGAGGAAATAACCAAAGGCTCAGCGTGCCGTACCGGAACCAGATTAGGGCCTGAAGCCATCCTGCGGTGTTGCAGCCAGCTCAAAAGAAAGCGAGTTGAAGAAAGGAGCTCAGGGGCACTGTAATTCACAAACCTGCAGAGTTATAAATGACAGCTATCATCCAAAAATAGACTGAAGTAAGGCTGCCAAGAGGACTTGAAAGCGGGGCAGAATTGCAGGAAACCGATTTCAGGAGGTAGACTGGAATTGCATTGAAAGCATAGGAAAAGAGGCAGAACGTCCACAATGATGCACTTGGCCAAAAAGGGCGTATGCGTTTTTTCCTGAATATATTCAGGAAAAAACGCATACGCCCTTTTTGGCCAACCAAGCAAGCTTGCAAAGGAAATCTGCACTACAATGAAGTCTCACTTCCCCCCGGTCAAAAGGCCCATGTGAAGAAAGTGTAAACTCCAGAAAGGCAGGACAGGCCATGGAGAACTGGGAGCCTTGTTATGCTGATGGGCGGGATGTAAATTGCCAACAGACACTCGGGAGAAGTGTATGGTGTTTCCTGAAACATCTAAAAAACAAAGCAACAGAGCCTAGGGCACTGCCACTTATGGTCCTATAGCTTAGGGAAATTACAATCAAAAAGACACAGCCACCCCAAAGTTTGGGACGCCTCTGTTTACAAGAACCTCGTTTACAGTACAAGTTCAACATCGCAGAAAGTGAAAAATGGATAAAGAAGTTGTGGTATTTACTTACAAAGCAATATCACTCAGCAATGAAATCTATGTCATCAGGCCCTTAGCAGCACAATGAGTGGATTCAGGTATGATGATTCTAACTGAAATAAGTCACACAGAAAAAGAAACATCATAAGATATCAGTAATACACGGAATGTAAACTTGGCTACAGAGGAACTGAATTACAGAACAGAACAGGGTCTAAAATTTAGAAAACCAACTTATGCTTGCTTAAGGGTAAAGGTGAGTTGGGTTGCTGCATAAAACCAGAGATTGAAATGAGCACAGATAAAGTTCCTTAAGCCAAATATGGAATAGACAAGAGCTACTCCTTGCTCAACGAAATGGACTCAACACCGCATATTAAACGCCTAAGAATGTACCTGACTAGTAAGTATCTTAAAACCTATGGATTGCTATGTCTCCGAAAGAGAATCAAGCATGTGTACCGGGGCATAAACGCAGCAGTGATAGGATTGGAGAGGTTCGGTGAGCAAATGAAGACCTTTGAATTCATATTGCATGGTACCCATTACACGGGTCTCAACTCTCCAGGTTTAAGGTATTCTTCCTTCAGCTAAAACATGCATGTGGAACCCAGAGTATGATCAACCATGTGAACGGGAGACGTGTTCAAATATGTCTCAGTTTTCCTCCCCTGGTACTCGGGTGCAACATTCCAGACGCTTTACTAATACTCTCCCGACTTGGAGAGTCAGCGCCTTTAACCTCCTATTTGGCCCAGTTTCCAATTTCTGCGGAAGGTGAACAGGAATAGCGAGAACCAATGAGAGACTAGCTGGAGGTGTCTGGACGGGCGAATTTAACTCTCATTTCCCACCAGGAAGAGGAATTAACCAAAGGCTCAGCGTGCCGTGCCAGAACCAGATTAGGGCCTGAAGCCATCCTGCGGTGTTGCGGCCAGGTCACAAGAAAGCGAGTTGAAGAAAGGAGCTCAGGGGCACTGTAATTCACAAACCTGCAGAGTTATAAATGACAGCTATCGTCCAAAAATATACTGAAGTAAGGCTGCCAAGAGGACTTGAAAGCGGGGCAGAATTGCAGGAAACCGATTTCAGGAGGTAGACTGGAATTGCATTGAAAGCATAGGAAAAGAGGCAGAACGTCCACAATGATGCACTTGGCCAAAAAGGACGTATGCGTTTTTTCCTGAATATATTCAGGAAAAAACGCATACGCCCTTTTTGGCCAACCAAGCAAGCTTGCAAAGGAAATCTGCACTACAATGAAGTCTCACTTCCCCCCGGTCAAAAGGGCCATCTGAGAAAAGTGTAAAATCCAGAAAGGCAACAGGCCATTGAGAACTGGGAGCCTTGCTATGCTGATGGGCGGGATGTAAATTGCCAACAGACACTTGGGAGAAGTGTATGGTGTTTCCTGAAACATCTAAAAAACAAAGCAACAGAGCCTAGGGCACTTCCACTTATGGTCCTATAGCTTAGGGAAATTAAAATCAAAAAGACACAGCCACCCCAAAGTTCGGAACGGCTCTGTTTACAAGAACGTTGTTTACAGTACAAGTTCAACATCGCAGAAAGTGAAAAATGGATAAAGAAGTTGTGGTATTTAC
Organism: Delphinus delphis; assembly: GCF_949987515.2. Classification (NCBI taxonomy): domain Eukaryota; kingdom Metazoa; phylum Chordata; class Mammalia; order Artiodactyla; family Delphinidae; genus Delphinus; species Delphinus delphis. The sequence continues at coordinate 2,503,182 of NW_027192662.1, forward strand.
TTACAAAGCAATATCACTCAGCAATGAAATCTGTGTCATCAGGCCCGTAGCAGCACAATGAGTGGATTCAGGTATGATGATTCTAACTGAAATAAGTCACACAGAAAAAGAAACATCATAAGATATCAGTAATACACGGAATGTAAACTTGGCTACACAGGAACTGAATTACAGAACTGAACAGGGTCTAAAATTTAGAAAACCAACTTATGCTTCCTTAAGGGTAAAGGTGAGTTGGGGTGCTGCATAAAACCAGAGATTGAAATGAGCCCAGATAAAGTTCCTTAAACCAAATATGGAATAGACAAGAGCTACTCCTTGCTCAACGAAATGGACTCAACACCGCATATTAAACGCCTAAGAATGTACCTGACTAGTAAGTATCTTAAAACCTATGGATTGCTATGTCTCCGAAAGAGAATCAAGCATGTTTACAGGGGCATAAACGCAGCAGTGATAGGATTGGAGAGGTTCGGTGAGCAAATGAAGACCCTTTGAAGTCATATTGCATGGTACCCATTACACGGGTCTCAACTCTCCAGGTTTAAGGTATTCTTCCTTCAGCTAAAACATGCATGTGAAACACAGAGTATGATCAACCGTGTGAACGGGAGACGTGTTAAAATATGTCTCAGTTTTCGTACCCTGGTACTCGGGTGCAACATTCCAGACGCTTTACTAACGCTCTCCCGACTTGGAGAGTAAGCGCCTTTAACCTCCTGTTTGGCCCAGTTTGCAATTTCTGCGGAAGGTGAACAGGAATAGTGATAACCAATGAGAGACTAGCTGGAGGTGTCTGGACGGGCAAATTTAACTCTCATTTCCCACCAGGAAGAGGAATTAACCAAAGGCTCAGCGTGCCGGGCCGGAACCAGATTAGGGCCTGAATCCATCCTGCGGTGTTGCGGCCAGCTCACAAGAAAGCGAGTTGAAGAAAGGAGCTCAGGGCAACTGTAATTCACAAACCTGCAGCGTTATAAATGACAGCTATCGTCCAAAAATATTCTGAAGAAAGGCTGCCAAGAGGACTTGAAAGTGGGGCAGAATTGCAGGAAACCGATTTCAGGAGGTAGACTGGAATTGCATTGAAAGCATAGGAAAAGAGGCAGAACGTCCACAATGATGCACTTGGCCAAAAAGGGCGTATGCGTTTTTTCCTGAATATATTCAGGAAAAAACGCATACGCCCTTTTTGGCCAACCAAGCAAGCTTGCAAAGGAAATCTGCACTACAATGAAGTCTCACTTCTGCCCGGTCAAAAGGGCCATCTGAAAAAAGTGTAAAATCCAGAAAGGCAGGACAGGCCATGGAGAACTGGGAGCCTTGTTATGCTGATGGGCGGGATGTAAATTGCCAACAGACACTCAGGAGAAGTGTATGGTGTTTCCTGAAACATCTAAAAAACAAAGCAACAGAACCTAGGGCACTTCCACTTATGGTCCTATAACTTAGGGAAATTAAAATCAAAAAGACACAGCCACCCCAAACTTTGGGACGCCTCCGTTTACAACAACCTCGTTTACAGTACAAGTTCAATATCACAGAAAGTGAAAAATGGATAAAGAACTTGTGGTACTTATGTACAATGCAGTATCACTCAGCAATGAAATCTATGTCATCAGGCCCGTAGCAGCATAATGAGTGGATTCAGGTACGATGATTCTAACTGAAATAAGTCACACAGAAAAAGAAACATCATAAGATATCACTAATATACGGAATGTAAACTGGGCTACACAGGAACTGAATTACAGAACAGAACAGGGTCTCAAATTTAGAAAACCAACTTATGCTTGCTTAAGGGGAAAGGTGAGTTGGGGTGCTGCATAAAACCAGAGATTGAAATGAGCACAGATAAAGTTCCTTAAGCCAAATATGGAATAGACAAGAGCTACTCCTCGCTAAACGAAATGGACACAACTCCCCATATTAAATGCCTAAGAATGTACCTGACTAGTAAGTATCTTAAAACCTATGGATTGCTATGTCTCCGAAAGAGAATCAAGCGTGTGTACAGGGGCATAAACGCAGCAGTGATAGGATTGGAGAGGTTCGGTGAGCAAATGAAGACCCTTTGAAGTCATATTGCATGGTACCCATTACACGGGTCTCAAGTCTCCAGGTTTAAGGTATTCTTCCTTCAGCTAAAACATGCATGTGGAACCTAGAGTATGATCAACCATGTGATCGGGAGACGTGTTCAAATATGTCTCAGTTTTCGTACCCTGGTACTCGGGTGCAACATTCCAGACGCTTTACTAATGCTCTCCCGACTTGGAGAGTAAGCGCCTTTAACCTCCTGTTTGGCCCAGTTTGCAATTTCTGCGGAAGATGAACAGGAATAGCGATAACCAATGAGAGACTAGCTGGAGGTGTCTGGACGGGCAAATTTAACTCTCATTTCCCACCAGGAAGAGGAATTAACCAAAGGCTCAGCGTGCCGGGCCGGAACCAGATTAGGGCCTGAACCCATCCTGCGGTGTTGCGGCCAGCTCACAAGAAAGCGAGTTGAAGAAAGGAGCTCAGGGGCACTGTAATTCACAAACCTGCAGCGTTATAAATGACAGCTATCGTCCAAAAATATACTGAAGAAAGGCTGCCAAGAGGACTTGAAAGTGGGGCAGAATTGCAGGAAACCGATTTTAGGAGGTAGACTGGAATTGCATTGAAAGCATAGGAAAAGAGGCAGAACGTCCACAATGATGCACTTGGCCAAAAAGGGCGTATGCGTTTTTTCCTGAATATATTCAGGAAAAAACGCATACGCGCTTTTTGGCCAACCAAGCAAGCTTGCAAAGGAAATCTGCACTACAATGAAGTCTCACTTCTGCCCGGTCAAAAGGGCCATCTGAAAAAAGTGTAAAATCCAGAAAGGCAGGACAGGCCATGGAGAACTGGGGGCCTTGTTATGCTGATGGGCGGGATGTAAATTGCCAACAGACACTCAGGAGAAGTGTATGGTGTTTCCTGAAACATCTAAAAAACAAAGCAACAGAACCTAGGGCACTTCCACTTATGGTCCTATAGCTTAGGGAAATTAAAATCAAAAAGACACAGCCACCCCAAAGTTTGGGACGCCTCCATTTACAACAACCTCGTTTACCGTACAAGTTCAATATCACAGAAAGTGAAAAATGGATAAAGAACTTGTGGTACTTATGTACAATGCAGTATCACTCAGCAATGAAATCTATGTCATCAGGCCCGTAACAGCATAATGAGTGGATTCAGGTACGATGATTCTAACTGAAATAAGTCACACAGAAAAAGAAACATCATAAGATATCACTAATATACGGAATGTAAACTGGGCTACACAGGAACTGAATTACAGAACAGAACAGGGTCTCAAATTTAGAAAACCAACTTATGCTTGCTTAAGGGTAAAGGTGAGTTGGAGTGCTGCATAAAACCAGAGATTGAAATGAGCACAGATAAAGTTCCTTAAGCCAAATATGGAATAGACAAGAGCTACTCCTTGCTCAACGAAATGGACTCAACACCCCATATTAAACGCCTAAGAATGTACCTGACTAGTAAGTATCTTAAAACCTATGGATTGCTATGTCTCCGAAAGAGAATCAAGCATGTGTACAGGGGCATAAACGCGGCAGTGATAGGATTGGAGAGGTTCGGTGAGCAAATGAAGACCCTTTGAAGTCATATTGCATGGTACCCATTCCACGGGTTTCAACTACCCAGGTTTAAGGTATTCTTCCTTCAGCTAAAACATGCATGTGGAACCTAGAGTATGATCAACCATGTGATCGGGAGACGTGTTCAAATATGTCTCAGTTTTCATACCCTGGTACTCGGGTGCAACATTCCAGACGCTTTACTAACACTCTCCCGACTTGGAGAGTCAGTCCCTTTAACCTCCTGTTTGACCCAGTTTGCAATTTCTGCGGAAGATGAACAGGAATAGCGAGAACCAATGAGAGACTAGCTGGAGGTGTCTGGACGGGCAAATTTAACTCTCATTTCCCACCAGGAAGAGGAAATAACCAAAGGCTTAGCGTGCCGTACCGGAACCAGATTAGGGCCTGAAGCCATCCTGCGGTGTTGCGGCCAACTCAAAAGAAAGCGAGTTGAAGAAATGAGCTCAGGGGCACTGTAATTCACAAACCTGCAGAGTTATAAATGACAGCTATCGTCCAAAAATAGACTGAAGTAAGGCTGCCAAGAGGACTTGAAACGGGGCAGAATTGCAGGAAACCGATTTCAGGAGGTAGACTGGAATTGCATTGAAAGCATAGGAAAAGAGGCAGAACGTCCACAATGATGCACTTGGCCAAAAAGGGCGTATGCGTTTTTTCCTGAATATATTCAGGAAAAAACGCATACGCCCTTTTTGGCCAACCAAGCAAGCTTGCAAAGGAAATCTGCACTACAATGAAGTCTCACTTCCCCCCGGTCAAAAGGGCCATCTGAAAAAAGTGTAAAATCCAGAAAGGCAGGACAGGCCATGGAGAACTGGGAGCCTTGTTATGCTGATGGCCGGGCTGTAAATTGCCAACAGACACTCGGGAGAAGTGTATGGTGTTTCCTGAAACATCTAAAAAACAAAGCAACAGAGCCTAGGGCACTGCCACTTATGGTCCTATAGCTTAGGGAAATTAAAATCAAAAAGACACAGCCACCCCGAAGTTTGGGACGCCTCTGTTTACAAGAACCTCGTTTACAGTACAAGTTCAACATCGCAGAAAGTGAAAAATGGATAAAGAAGTTGTGGTATTTACTTACAAAGCAATATCACTCAGCAATGAAATCTATGTCATCAGGCCCTTAGCAGCACAATGAGTGGATTCAGGTATGATGATTCTAACTGAAATAAGTCACACAGAAAAAGAAACATCATAAGATATCAGTAATACACGGAATGTAAACTTGGCTACACAGGAACTGAATTACAGAACAGAACAGGGTCTCCAATTTAGAAAACCAACTTATGCTTGCTTAAGGGGAAAGGTGAGTTGGGGTGCTGCATAAAACCAGAGATTGAAATGAGCACAGATAAAGTTCCTTAAGCCAAATATGGAATAGACAAGAGCTACTCCTTGCTCAACGAAATGGACTCAACACCGCATATTAAACGCCTAAGAATGTACCTGACTAGTAAGTATCTTAAAACCTATGGATTGGTATGTCTCCGAAAGAGAATCAAGCATGTGTACAGGGGCATAAACGCAGCAGTGAAATAATTGGAGAGGTTCGTGAGCAAATGAAGACCCTTTGAAGTCATATTGCATGGTACCCATTCCACGGGTTTCAACTACCCAGGTTTTAGGTATTCTTCCTTCAGCTAAAACATGCATGTGGAACCTAGAGTATGATCAACCATGTGATCGGGAGACGTGTTCAAATATGTCTCAGTTTTCGTACCCTGGTACTCGGGTGCAACATTCCAGACGCTTTACTGACACTCTCCCCACTTGGAGAGTCAGTCCCTTTAACCTCCTGTTTGGCCCGGTTTGCAATTTCTGTGGAAGATGAACAGGAATAGCGAGAACCAATGAGAGACTAGCTGGTGGTGTCTGGACGGGCAAATTTAACTCTCATTTCAAAGCAGGAAGAGGAATTAACCAAAGGCTCAGCGTGCCGTGCCAGAACCAGATTAGGGCCTGAAGCCATCCTGCGGTGTTGCGGCCAGGTCACAAGAAAGCGAGTTGAAGAAAGGAACTCAGGGGCACTGTAATTCACAAACCTGCAGAGTTATAAATGACAGCTATGGTCCAAAAATAGACTGAAGTAAGGCTGCCAAGAGGACTTGAAAGTGGGGCAGAATTGCAGGAAACCGATTTCAGGAGGTAGACTGGAATTGCATTGAAAGCATAGGAAAAGAGGCAGAACGTCCACAATGATGCACTTGGCCAAAAAGGGCGTATGCGTTTTTTCCTGAATATATTCAGGAAAAAACGCATACGCCCTTTTTGGCCAACCAAGCAAACTTGCAAAGGAAATCTGCACTACAATGAAGTCTCACGTCCCCCCGGTCAAAAGGGCCATCTGAAAAAAGTGTAAAATTCAGAAAGGCAAGATAGGCCATGGAGAACTGGGAGCCTTGTTATGCTGATGGGCGGGATGTAAATTGCCAACAGACACTTGGGAGAAGTGTATGGTGTTTCCTGAAACATCTAAAAAACAAAGCAACAGAGCCTAGGGCACTTCCACTTATGGTCCTATAGCTTAGGGAAATTAAAATCAAAAAGACACAGCCACCTCAAAGTTTGGGACGCCTCTGTTTACAAGAACCTCGTTTACCGTACAAGTTCAATATCACAGAAAGTGGAAAATGGATAAAGAACTTGTGGTACTTACGTACAATGCAGTATCACTGAACAATGAAATCTATGTCATCATGCCCTTAGCAGCACAATGAGTGGATTCAAGTACGATGATTCTAACTGAAATAAGTCACACAGAAAAAGAAACATCAGAAGATATCACTAATACGCGGAATGTAAACTTGGCTACACAGGAACTGAATTCCAAAACAGAACAGGTTCTCCAATTTAGAAAACCAACTTATGCTTGCTTACGGGGAAAGGTGAGTTGGGTTGCTGCATAAAACCAGAGATTGAAATGAGCACAGATAAAGTTCCTTAAGCCAAATATGGAATAGACAAGAGCTACTCCTTGCTCAACGAAATGGACTCAACACCGCATATTAAACGCCTAAGAATGTACCTGACTAGTAAGTATGTTAAAACCTATGGATTGCTATGTCTCTGAAAGAGAATCAAGCATGTGTACAGGGGCATAAACGCAGCAGTGATAGGATTGGAGAGGTTCGGTGAGCAAATGAAGACCCTTTGATGTCATATTGCATGGTACCCATTCCACGGGTTTCAACTACCCAGGTTTTAGGTATTCTTCCTTCAGCTAAAATATGCATGTGGAACCCAGAGTATGATCAACCATGTGATCGGGAGACGTGTTCAAATATGTCTCAGTTTTCCTCCCCTGGTACTCGGGTGCAACATTCCAGACGCTTTACTAACACTCTCCCCACTTGGAGAGTCAGCGCCTTTAACCTCCTGTTTGGCCCAGTTTGCAATTTCTGCGGAAGATGAACAGGAATAACGAGAACCAATGAGAGGCTAGCTGGAGGTGTCTGGACGGGCAAATTTAACTCTCATTTCCCACCAGGAAGAGGAAATAACCAAAGGCTCAGAGTGCCGTACCGGAACCAGATTAGGGCCTGAAGCCATCTTGCGGTGTTGCGGCCAGCTCAAAAGAAAGCGAGTTGAAGAAAGGAGCTCAGGGGCTCTCTAATTCACAAACCTGCAGAGTTATAAATGACAGCTATCGTCCAAATATAGACTGAAGTAAGGCTGCCAAGAGGACTTGAAAGCGGGGCAGAATTCCAGGAAACCGATTTCAGGAGGTAGACTGGAATTGCATTGAAAGCATAGGAAAAGAGGCAGAACGTCCACAATGATGCACTTGGCCAAAAAGGGCGTATGCGTTTTTTCCTGAATATATTCAGGAAAAAACGCATACGCCCTTTTTGGCCAACCAAGCAAACTTGCAAAGGAAATCTGCACTACAATGAAGTCTCACTTCCCCCCGGTCAAAAGGGCCATCTGAAAAAAGTGTAAAATCCAGAAAGGCAGGACAGGCCATGGAGAACTGGGAGCCTTGTTATGCTGAAGGGCGGGATGTAAATTGCCAACAGACACTCGGGAGAAGTGCATGGTGTTTCCTGAAACATCTAAAAAACAAAGCAACAGAGCCTAGGGCACTTCCACTTATGGTCCTATAGCTTAGGGAAATTAAAATCAAAAAGACACAGCCACCCCAAAGTTTGGAACGGCACTGTTTACAAGAACCTCGTTTACAGTACAAGTTCAACATCGAAGAAAGTGAAAAATGGATAAAGAAGTTGTGGTATTTACTTACAAAGCAATATTACTCAGCAATGAAATCTGTGTCATCAGGCCCTTAGCAGCACAATGAGTGGATTCAGGTATGATGATTCTAACTGAAATAAGTCACACAGAAAAAGAAACATCATAAGATATCAGTAATACACGGAATGTAAACTTGGCTACACAGGAACTGAATTACAGAACAGAACAGGGTCTCAAATTTAGAAAACGAACTTATGCTTGCTTAAGGGTAAAGGTGAGTTGGGGTGATGCATAAAACCAGAGATTGAAATGAGCACAGATAAAGTTCCTTAAGCCAAATATGGAATAGACAAGAGCTACTCCTTGCTGAACGAAATGGACTCAACACTGCATATGAAACGCCTAAGAATGTACCTGACTAGTAAGTATCTTAAAACCTATGGATTGCTATGTCTCTGAAAGAGAATCATGCATGTGTACAGGGGCATAAACGCAGCAGTGATAGGATTGGAGAGGTTCGGTGAGCAAATGAACACCCTTTGAAGTCATATTGCATGGTACCCATTCCACGGGTTTCAACTACCCAGGTTTAAGGTATTCTCCCTTCAGCTAAATCATGCATGTGGAACCTAGAGTATGATCAACCATGTGATCGGGAGACGTGTTCAATTATGTCTCAGTTTTCGTAACCTGGTACTCGGGTGCAACATTCCAGACGCTTTACTAACACTTTCCCGACTTGGAGAGTCAGTCCCTTTAACCTCCTGTTTGGCCCTGTTTGCAATTTCTGCGGAAGATGAACAGGAATAGCGAGAACCAATGAGAGACTAGCTGGAGGTGTCTGGACGGGCAAATTTAACTCTGATTTCCCACCAGGAAGAGGAATGAACCAAAGGCTTAGCGTGCCGTGCCGGAACCAGATTAGGGCCTGAAGCCATGCTGCGGTGTTGAGGCCAGGTCACAAGAAAGCGAGTTGAAGAAAGGAGCTCAGGGGCACTGTAATTCACAAACCTGCAGAGTTATAAATGACAGCTATCGTCCAAAAATATACTGAAATAAGGCTGCCAAGAGGACTTGAAAGCGGGGCAGAATTGCAGGAAACCAATTTCAGGAGGTAGACTGGAATTGCATTGAAAGTATAGGAAAAGAGGCAGAACGTCCACTATGATGCACTTGGCCAAAAAGGGCGTATGCGTTTTTTCCTGAATATATTCAGGAAAAAACGCATACGCCCTTTTTGGCCAACCAAGCAAGCTTGCAAAGGAAATCTGCACTACAATGAAGTCTCACTTCCCCCCGGTCAAAAGGGCCATCTGAAAAAAGTGTAAAATCCAGAAAGGCAGGACAGGCCATGGAGAACTGGGAGCCTTGTTATGCTGATGGGCGGGATGTAAATTGCCAACAGACACTCGGGAGAAGTGTATGGTGTTTCCTGAAACATCTAAAAAACAAAGCAACAGAGCCTAGGGCACATCCACTTATGGTCCTATAGCTTAGGGTAATTAAAATCAAAAAGACACAGCCACCCCGAAGTTTGGGACGCCTCTGTTTACAAGAACCTCGTTTACCGTACAAGTGCAATATCACAGAAAGTGAAAAATGGATAAAGAACTTGTGGTACTTACGTACAATGCAGTATCACTCAGCAATGAAATCTATGTCATCAGGCCCGTAGCAGCATAATGAGTGGATTCAGGTACGATGATTCTAACTGAAATAAGTCACACAGAAAAAGAAACATCATAAGATATCACTAATACACGGAATGTAAACTTGGCTACACAGGAACTGCATTCCAAAACAGAACAGGGTCTCAAATTTAGAAAACCAACTTATGCTTGCTTAAGGGGAAAGGTGAGTTTGGGTGCTGCATAAAACCAGGATTGAAATGAGCACAGATAAAGTTCCTTAAGCCAAATATGGAATAGACAACAGCTACTCCTTGCTCAACGATATGGACTCAAAACCCCATATTAAACGCCTAAGAATGTACCTGACTAGTAAGTATCTTAAAACTTATGGATTGCTATGTCTCCAAAAGAGAATCAAGCGTGTGTACAGGGGCATAAACGCAGCAGTGATAGGATTGGAGAGGTTCGGTGAGCAAATGAAGACCGTTTGAAATCATATTGCATGGTACCCATTCCACGGGACTCAACTCTCCAGGTTTTAGGTATTCTTCCTTCAGCTAAAACATGCATGTGGAACCCAGAGTATGATCAACCATGTGAACGGGAGACTTGTTCAACTATGTCTCAGTTTTCCTCCCCTGGTACTCGGGTGCAACATTCCAGACGCTTTACTAACACTCTGCTGACTTGGAGAGTCAGTCCCGTTAACCTCCTGTTTGGCCCAGTTTGCAATTTCTGCGGAAGATGAACAGGAATAGCGAGAACCAATGAGAGGCTAGCTGGAGGTGTCTGCACGGGCAAATTTAACTCTCATTTCCCACCAGGAAGAGGAATTAACCAAAGGCTCAGCATGCCGGGCCGGAACCAGATTAGGGCCTGAAGCCATCCTGCGGTGTTGCGGCCAGCTCAAAAGAAAGCGAGTTGAAGAAAGGAGCTCAGGGGCACTGTAATTCACAAACCTGCAGAGTTATAAATGACAGCTATCGTCCAAAAATAGACTGAAGTAAGGCTGCCAAGAGGACTTGAAAGCGGGGCAGAATTGCAGGAAACCGATTTCAGGAGGTAGACTGGAATTGCATTGAAAGCATAGGAAAAGAGGCAGAACGTCCACAATGATGCACTTGGCCAAAAAGGGCGTATGCGTTTTTTCCTGAATATATTCAGGAAAAAACGCATACGCCCTTTTTGGCCAACCAAGCAAGCTTGCAAAGGAAATCTGCACTACAATGAAGTCTCACTTCCCCCCGGTCAAAAGGGCCATCTGAAAAAAGTGTAAAATCCAGAAAGGCAACAGGCCATTGAGAACTGGGAGCCTTGTTATGCTGATGGGCGGGATGTAAATTGCCAACAGACACTCGGGAGAACTGTATGGTGTTTCCTGAAACATCTAAAAAACAAAACAACAGAGCCTAGGGCACTTCCACTTATGGTCCTATAGCTTAGGGAAATTAAAATCAAAAAGACACAGCCACCCCAAAGTTTGGAACGGCTCTGTTTACAAGAACCTCGTTAACAGTACAAGTTCAACATCGCAGAAAGTGAAAAATGGATAAAGAAGTTGTGGTATTCACTTACAAAGCAATATCACTCAGCAATGAAATCTATGTCATCATGCCCTTAGCAGCACAATGAGTGGATTCAGGTATGATGATTCTAACTGAAATAAGTCACACAGAAAAAGAAACATCATAAGATATCAGTAATACACGGAATGTAAACTTGGCTACACAGGAACTGAATTACAGAACAGAACAGGGTCTCAAATTTAGAAAACCAACTTATGCTTGCTTAAGGGTAAAGGTGAGTTGGGGTGCTGCATAAAACCAGAGATTGAAATGAGCACAGATAAAGTTCCTTAAGCCAAATATGGAATAGACAAGAGCTACTCCTTGCTCAACGAAATGGACTCAACACCGCATATTAAACGCCTAAGAATGTACCTGACTAGTAAGTATCTTAAAACCTATGGATTGCTATGTCTCCGAAAGAGAATCAAGCATGTGTACAGGGGCATAAACGCAGCAGTGATAGGATTGGAGAGGTTCGGTGAGCAAATGAAGACCCTTTGAAGTCATATTGCATGGTACCCATTCCACGGGTTTCAACTACCCAGGTTTAAGGTATTCTTCCTTCAGCTAAAACATGCATGTGGAACCTAGAGTATGATCAACCATGTGATCGGGAGACGTGTTCAAATATGTCTCAGTTTTCGTACCCTGGTACTCGGGTGCAACATTCCAGACGCTTTACTAACACTATCCCCACTTGGAGAGTCAGTCCCTTTAACATCCTGTTTGGCCCAGTTTGCAATTTCTGCGGAAGATGAACAGGAATAGCGAGAACCAATGAGAGGCTAGCTGGAGGTGTCTGGACGGGCAAATTTAACTCTCATTTCCCACCAGGAAGAGGAATTAACCAAAGGCTCAGCGTGCCGTGCCGGAACCAGATTAGGGCCTGAAGCCATGCTGCTGTGTTGCGGCCAGGTCACAAGAAAGCGAGTTGAAGAAAGGAGCTCAGGGGCACTGTAATTCACAAACCTGCAGAGTTATAAATGACAGCTATCGTCCAAAAATAGACTGAACTAAGGCTGCCAAGAGGACTTGAAAGCGGGGCAGAATTGCAGGAAACCGATTTCAGGAGGTAGACTGGAATTGCATTGAAAGCATAGGAAAAGAGGCAGAACGTCCACAATGATGCACTTGGCCAAAAAGGGCGTATGCGTTTTTTCCTGAATATATTCAGGAAAAAACGCATACGCCCTTTTGGGCCAACCAAGCAAGCTTGCAAAGGAAATCTGCACTACAATGAAGTCTCACTTCCCCCCGGTCAAAAGGGCCATCTGAAAAAAGTGTAAAATCCAGAAAGGCAGGACAGGCCATGGAGAACTGGGAGCCTTGTTATGCTGAAGGGCGGGATGTAAATTGCCAACAGACACTCGGGAGAAGTGTATGGTGTTTCCTGAAACATCTAAAAAACAAAGCAACAGAACGTAGGGCACTTCCACTTATGGTCCTATAGCTTAGGGAAATTAAAATCAAAAAGACACAGCCACCCCAAAGTTTGGAACGGCACTGTTTACAAGAACCTCGTTTACAGTACAAGTTCAACATTGCAGAAAGTGAAAAATGGATAAAGAAGTTGTGGTATTTACTTACAAAGCAATATCACTCAGCAATGAAATCTGTGTCATCAGGCCCTTAGCAGCACAATGAGTGGATTCAGGTATGATGATTCTAACTGAAATAAGTCACACAGAAAAAGAAACATCATAAGATATCAGTAATACACGGAATGTAAACTTGGCTACACAGGAACTGAATTACAGAACAGAACAGGGTCTCAAATTTAGAAAACCAACTTATGCTTGCTTAAGGGTAAAGGTGAGTTGGGGTGCTGCATAAAACCAGAGATTGAAATTAGCACAGATAAAGTTCCTTAAGCCAAATATGGAATAGACAAGAGCTACTCCTTGCTCAATGAAATGGACTCAACACCGCATATTAAACGCCTAAGAATGTACCTGACTAGTAAGTATCTTAAAACCTATGGATTGCTATGTCTCCGAAAGAGAATCAAGCATGTGTACCGGGGCATAAACGCAGCAGTGATAGGATTGGAGAGGTTCGGTGAGCAAATGAAGACCCTTTGAAGTCATATTGCATGGTACCCATTACACGGGTCTTAACTCTCCAGGTTTAAGGTATTCTTCCTTCACTAAAACCTGCATGTGGAACCCAGAGTATGATCAACCATGTGAACGGGAGACGTGTTCAAATATGCCTCAGTTTTCCCCCCCTGGTACTTGGGTGCAACATTCCAGACGCTTTACTCACACTCTCCCCACTTGGAGAGTCAGCGCCTTTAACCTTCTGTTTGGCACAGTTTGCAATTTCTGCGGAAGATGAACAGGAATAGCGAGAACCAATGAGAGGCTAGCTGGAGGTGTCTGGACGGGCAAATTTAACTCTCATTTCCCACCAGGAAGAGGAAATAACCAAAGGCTCAGCGTGCCGTACCGGAACCAGATTAGGGCCTGAAGCCATCCTGCGGTGTTGCAGCCAGCTCAAAAGAAAGCGAGTTGAAGAAAGGAGCTCAGGGGCACTGTAATTCACAAACCTGCAGAGTTATAAATGACAGCTATCATCCAAAAATAGACTGAAGTAAGGCTGCCAAGAGGACTTGAAAGCGGGGCAGAATTGCAGGAAACCGATTTCAGGAGGTAGACTGGAATTGCATTGAAAGCATAGGAAAAGAGGCAGAACGTCCACAATGATGCACTTGGCCAAAAAGGGCGTATGCGTTTTTTCCTGAATATATTCAGGAAAAAACGCATACGCCCTTTTTGGCCAACCAAGCAAGCTTGCAAAGGAAATCTGCACTACAATGAAGTCTCACTTCCCCCCGGTCAAAAGGCCCATGTGAAGAAAGTGTAAACTCCAGAAAGGCAGGACAGGCCATGGAGAACTGGGAGCCTTGTTATGCTGATGGGCGGGATGTAAATTGCCAACAGACACTCGGGAGAAGTGTATGGTGTTTCCTGAAACATCTAAAAAACAAAGCAACAGAGCCTAGGGCACTGCCACTTATGGTCCTATAGCTTAGGGAAATTACAATCAAAAAGACACAGCCACCCCAAAGTTTGGGACGCCTCTGTTTACAAGAACCTCGTTTACAGTACAAGTTCAACATCGCAGAAAGTGAAAAATGGATAAAGAAGTTGTGGTATTTACTTACAAAGCAATATCACTCAGCAATGAAATCTATGTCATCAGGCCCTTAGCAGCACAATGAGTGGATTCAGGTATGATGATTCTAACTGAAATAAGTCACACAGAAAAAGAAACATCATAAGATATCAGTAATACACGGAATGTAAACTTGGCTACAGAGGAACTGAATTACAGAACAGAACAGGGTCTAAAATTTAGAAAACCAACTTATGCTTGCTTAAGGGTAAAGGTGAGTTGGGTTGCTGCATAAAACCAGAGATTGAAATGAGCACAGATAAAGTTCCTTAAGCCAAATATGGAATAGACAAGAGCTACTCCTTGCTCAACGAAATGGACTCAACACCGCATATTAAACGCCTAAGAATGTACCTGACTAGTAAGTATCTTAAAACCTATGGATTGCTATGTCTCCGAAAGAGAATCAAGCATGTGTACCGGGGCATAAACGCAGCAGTGATAGGATTGGAGAGGTTCGGTGAGCAAATGAAGACCTTTGAATTCATATTGCATGGTACCCATTACACGGGTCTCAACTCTCCAGGTTTAAGGTATTCTTCCTTCAGCTAAAACATGCATGTGGAACCCAGAGTATGATCAACCATGTGAACGGGAGACGTGTTCAAATATGTCTCAGTTTTCCTCCCCTGGTACTCGGGTGCAACATTCCAGACGCTTTACTAATACTCTCCCGACTTGGAGAGTCAGCGCCTTTAACCTCCTATTTGGCCCAGTTTCCAATTTCTGCGGAAGGTGAACAGGAATAGCGAGAACCAATGAGAGACTAGCTGGAGGTGTCTGGACGGGCGAATTTAACTCTCATTTCCCACCAGGAAGAGGAATTAACCAAAGGCTCAGCGTGCCGTGCCAGAACCAGATTAGGGCCTGAAGCCATCCTGCGGTGTTGCGGCCAGGTCACAAGAAAGCGAGTTGAAGAAAGGAGCTCAGGGGCACTGTAATTCACAAACCTGCAGAGTTATAAATGACAGCTATCGTCCAAAAATATACTGAAGTAAGGCTGCCAAGAGGACTTGAAAGCGGGGCAGAATTGCAGGAAACCGATTTCAGGAGGTAGACTGGAATTGCATTGAAAGCATAGGAAAAGAGGCAGAACGTCCACAATGATGCACTTGGCCAAAAAGGACGTATGCGTTTTTTCCTGAATATATTCAGGAAAAAACGCATACGCCCTTTTTGGCCAACCAAGCAAGCTTGCAAAGGAAATCTGCACTACAATGAAGTCTCACTTCCCCCCGGTCAAAAGGGCCATCTGAGAAAAGTGTAAAATCCAGAAAGGCAACAGGCCATTGAGAACTGGGAGCCTTGCTATGCTGATGGGCGGGATGTAAATTGCCAACAGACACTTGGGAGAAGTGTATGGTGTTTCCTGAAACATCTAAAAAACAAAGCAACAGAGCCTAGGGCACTTCCACTTATGGTCCTATAGCTTAGGGAAATTAAAATCAAAAAGACACAGCCACCCCAAAGTTCGGAACGGCTCTGTTTACAAGAACGTTGTTTACAGTACAAGTTCAACATCGCAGAAAGTGAAAAATGGATAAAGAAGTTGTGGTATTTACTTACAAAGCAATATCACTCAGCAATGAAATCTGTGTCATCAGGCCCGTAGCAGCACAATGAGTGGATTCAGGTATGATGATTCTAACTGAAATAAGTCACACAGAAAAAGAAACATCATAAGATATCAGTAATACACGGAATGTAAACTTGGCTACACAGGAACTGAATTACAGAACTGAACAGGGTCTAAAATTTAGAAAACCAACTTATGCTTCCTTAAGGGTAAAGGTGAGTTGGGGTGCTGCATAAAACCAGAGATTGAAATGAGCCCAGATAAAGTTCCTTAAACCAAATATGGAATAGACAAGAGCTACTCCTTGCTCAACGAAATGGACTCAACACCGCATATTAAACGCCTAAGAATGTACCTGACTAGTAAGTATCTTAAAACCTATGGATTGCTATGTCTCCGAAAGAGAATCAAGCATGTTTACAGGGGCATAAACGCAGCAGTGATAGGATTGGAGAGGTTCGGTGAGCAAATGAAGACCCTTTGAAGTCATATTGCATGGTACCCATTACACGGGTCTCAACTCTCCAGGTTTAAGGTATTCTTCCTTCAGCTAAAACATGCATGTGAAACACAGAGTATGATCAACCGTGTGAACGGGAGACGTGTTAAAATATGTCTCAGTTTTCGTACCCTGGTACTCGGGTGCAACATTCCAGACGCTTTACTAACGCTCTCCCGACTTGGAGAGTAAGCGCCTTTAACCTCCTGTTTGGCCCAGTTTGCAATTTCTGCGGAAGGTGAACAGGAATAGTGATAACCAATGAGAGACTAGCTGGAGGTGTCTGGACGGGCAAATTTAACTCTCATTTCCCACCAGGAAGAGGAATTAACCAAAGGCTCAGCGTGCCGGGCCGGAACCAGATTAGGGCCTGAATCCATCCTGCGGTGTTGCGGCCAGCTCACAAGAAAGCGAGTTGAAGAAAGGAGCTCAGGGCAACTGTAATTCACAAACCTGCAGCGTTATAAATGACAGCTATCGTCCAAAAATATTCTGAAGAAAGGCTGCCAAGAGGACTTGAAAGTGGGGCAGAATTGCAGGAAACCGATTTCAGGAGGTAGACTGGAATTGCATTGAAAGCATAGGAAAAGAGGCAGAACGTCCACAATGATGCACTTGGCCAAAAAGGGCGTATGCGTTTTTTCCTGAATATATTCAGGAAAAAACGCATACGCCCTTTTTGGCCAACCAAGCAAGCTTGCAAAGGAAATCTGCACTACAATGAAGTCTCACTTCTGCCCGGTCAAAAGGGCCATCTGAAAAAAGTGTAAAATCCAGAAAGGCAGGACAGGCCATGGAGAACTGGGAGCCTTGTTATGCTGATGGGCGGGATGTAAATTGCCAACAGACACTCAGGAGAAGTGTATGGTGTTTCCTGAAACATCTAAAAAACAAAGCAACAGAACCTAGGGCACTTCCACTTATGGTCCTATAACTTAGGGAAATTAAAATCAAAAAGACACAGCCACCCCAAACTTTGGGACGCCTCCGTTTACAACAACCTCGTTTACAGTACAAGTTCAATATCACAGAAAGTGAAAAATGGATAAAGAACTTGTGGTACTTATGTACAATGCAGTATCACTCAGCAATGAAATCTATGTCATCAGGCCCGTAGCAGCATAATGAGTGGATTCAGGTACGATGATTCTAACTGAAATAAGTCACACAGAAAAAGAAACATCATAAGATATCACTAATATACGGAATGTAAACTGGGCTACACAGGAACTGAATTACAGAACAGAACAGGGTCTCAAATTTAGAAAACCAACTTATGCTTGCTTAAGGGGAAAGGTGAGTTGGGGTGCTGCATAAAACCAGAGATTGAAATGAGCACAGATAAAGTTCCTTAAGCCAAATATGGAATAGACAAGAGCTACTCCTCGCTAAACGAAATGGACACAACTCCCCATATTAAATGCCTAAGAATGTACCTGACTAGTAAGTATCTTAAAACCTATGGATTGCTATGTCTCCGAAAGAGAATCAAGCGTGTGTACAGGGGCATAAACGCAGCAGTGATAGGATTGGAGAGGTTCGGTGAGCAAATGAAGACCCTTTGAAGTCATATTGCATGGTACCCATTACACGGGTCTCAAGTCTCCAGGTTTAAGGTATTCTTCCTTCAGCTAAAACATGCATGTGGAACCTAGAGTATGATCAACCATGTGATCGGGAGACGTGTTCAAATATGTCTCAGTTTTCGTACCCTGGTACTCGGGTGCAACATTCCAGACGCTTTACTAATGCTCTCCCGACTTGGAGAGTAAGCGCCTTTAACCTCCTGTTTGGCCCAGTTTGCAATTTCTGCGGAAGATGAACAGGAATAGCGATAACCAATGAGAGACTAGCTGGAGGTGTCTGGACGGGCAAATTTAACTCTCATTTCCCACCAGGAAGAGGAATTAACCAAAGGCTCAGCGTGCCGGGCCGGAACCAGATTAGGGCCTGAACCCATCCTGCGGTGTTGCGGCCAGCTCACAAGAAAGCGAGTTGAAGAAAGGAGCTCAGGGGCACTGTAATTCACAAACCTGCAGCGTTATAAATGACAGCTATCGTCCAAAAATATACTGAAGAAAGGCTGCCAAGAGGACTTGAAAGTGGGGCAGAATTGCAGGAAACCGATTTTAGGAGGTAGACTGGAATTGCATTGAAAGCATAGGAAAAGAGGCAGAACGTCCACAATGATGCACTTGGCCAAAAAGGGCGTATGCGTTTTTTCCTGAATATATTCAGGAAAAAACGCATACGCGCTTTTTGGCCAACCAAGCAAGCTTGCAAAGGAAATCTGCACTACAATGAAGTCTCACTTCTGCCCGGTCAAAAGGGCCATCTGAAAAAAGTGTAAAATCCAGAAAGGCAGGACAGGCCATGGAGAACTGGGGGCCTTGTTATGCTGATGGGCGGGATGTAAATTGCCAACAGACACTCAGGAGAAGTGTATGGTGTTTCCTGAAACATCTAAAAAACAAAGCAACAGAACCTAGGGCACTTCCACTTATGGTCCTATAGCTTAGGGAAATTAAAATCAAAAAGACACAGCCACCCCAAAGTTTGGGACGCCTCCATTTACAACAACCTCGTTTACCGTACAAGTTCAATATCACAGAAAGTGAAAAATGGATAAAGAACTTGTGGTACTTATGTACAATGCAGTATCACTCAGCAATGAAATCTATGTCATCAGGCCCGTAACAGCATAATGAGTGGATTCAGGTACGATGATTCTAACTGAAATAAGTCACACAGAAAAAGAAACATCATAAGATATCACTAATATACGGAATGTAAACTGGGCTACACAGGAACTGAATTACAGAACAGAACAGGGTCTCAAATTTAGAAAACCAACTTATGCTTGCTTAAGGGTAAAGGTGAGTTGGAGTGCTGCATAAAACCAGAGATTGAAATGAGCACAGATAAAGTTCCTTAAGCCAAATATGGAATAGACAAGAGCTACTCCTTGCTCAACGAAATGGACTCAACACCCCATATTAAACGCCTAAGAATGTACCTGACTAGTAAGTATCTTAAAACCTATGGATTGCTATGTCTCCGAAAGAGAATCAAGCATGTGTACAGGGGCATAAACGCGGCAGTGATAGGATTGGAGAGGTTCGGTGAGCAAATGAAGACCCTTTGAAGTCATATTGCATGGTACCCATTCCACGGGTTTCAACTACCCAGGTTTAAGGTATTCTTCCTTCAGCTAAAACATGCATGTGGAACCTAGAGTATGATCAACCATGTGATCGGGAGACGTGTTCAAATATGTCTCAGTTTTCATACCCTGGTACTCGGGTGCAACATTCCAGACGCTTTACTAACACTCTCCCGACTTGGAGAGTCAGTCCCTTTAACCTCCTGTTTGACCCAGTTTGCAATTTCTGCGGAAGATGAACAGGAATAGCGAGAACCAATGAGAGACTAGCTGGAGGTGTCTGGACGGGCAAATTTAACTCTCATTTCCCACCAGGAAGAGGAAATAACCAAAGGCTTAGCGTGCCGTACCGGAACCAGATTAGGGCCTGAAGCCATCCTGCGGTGTTGCGGCCAACTCAAAAGAAAGCGAGTTGAAGAAATGAGCTCAGGGGCACTGTAATTCACAAACCTGCAGAGTTATAAATGACAGCTATCGTCCAAAAATATACTGAAGTAAGGCTGCCAAGAGGACTTGAAACGGGGCAGAATTGCAGGAAACCGATTTCAGGAGGTAGACTGGAATTGCATTGAAAGCATAGGAAAAGAGGCAGAACGTCCACAATGATGCACTTGGCCAAAAAGGGCGTATGCGTTTTTTCCTGAATATATTCAGGAAAAAACGCATACGCCCTTTTTGGCCAACCAAGCAAGCTTGCAAAGGAAATCTGCACTACAATGAAGTCTCACTTCCCCCCGGTCAAAAGGGCCATCTGAAAAAAGTGTAAAATCCAGAAAGGCAGGACAGGCCATGGAGAACTGGGAGCCTTGTTATGCTGATGGGCGGGATGTAAATTGCCAACAACCACTCGGGAGAAGTGTATGGTGTTTCCTGAAACATCTAAAAAACAAAGCAACAGAACCTAGGGCACTTCCACTTATGGTCCTATAGCTTAGGGAAATTAAAATCAAAAAGACACAGCCACCCCAAAGTTTGGGACGCCTCCATTTACAACAACCTCGTTTACCGTACAAGTTCAATATCACAGAAAGTGAAAAATGGATAAAGAACTTGTGGTACTTACGTACAATGCAGTATCACTCAGCAATGAAATCTATGTCATCAGGCCCGTAGCAGCATAATGAGTCGATTCAGGTACGATGATTCTAACTGAAATAAGTCACACAGAAAAAGAAACATCATAAGATATCACTAATACACGGAATGTAAACTTGGCTACACAGGAACTGGATTCCAAAACAGAACAGGGTCTCAAATTTAGAAAACCAACTTATGCTTGCTTAAGGGGAAAGGTGAGTTGGGGTGCTGCATAAAACCAGAGATTGAAATGAGCACAGATAAAGTTCCTTAAGCCAAATATGGAATAGACAAGAGCTACTCCTTGCTAAACGAAATGGACACAACACCCCATATTAAATGCCTAAGAATGTACCTGACTAGTAAGTATCTTAAAACCTATGGATTGCTATGTCTCCGAAAGAGAATCAAACGTGTGTACAGGGGCACAAACGCAGCAGTGATAGGATTGGAGAGGTTCGGTGAGCAAATGAAGACCCTTTGAAGTCATATTGCATGGTACCCATTCCACGGGTTTCAACTACCCAGGTTTAAGGTATTCTACCTTCAGCTAAAACATGCATGTGGAACCCAGAGTATGATCAACCGTGTGAACGGGAGACGTGTTCAAATATGTCTCAGTTTTCCTCCCCTGGTACTCGGGTGCAACATTCCAGACGCTTTACTAACACTCTCCCGACTTGGAGAGTCAGCGCCTTTAACCTCCTGTTTGGCCCAGTTTGCAATTTCTGCGGAAGATGAACAGGAATAGGGAGAACCAATGAGAGGCTAGCTGGAGGTGTCTGGACGGGCAAATTTAACTCTCATTTCCCACCAGGAGGAGGAAATAACCAAAGGCTCAGCGTGCCGTGCCAGAACCAGATTAGGGCCTGAAGCCATCCTGCAGTGTTGCGGCCAGGTCACAAGAAAGCGAGTTGAAGAAAGGAGCTCAGGGGCACTGTAATTCACAAACCTGCAGAGTTATAAATGACAGCTATCGTCCAAAAATAGACTGAAGTAAGGCTGCCAAGAGGACTTGAAAGCGGGGCAGAATTGCAGGAAACCGATTTCAGGAGGTAGACTGGAATTGCATTGAAAACATAGGAAAAGAGGCAGAACGTCCACAGTGATGCACTTGGCCAAAAAGGGCGTATGCGTTTTTTCCTGAATATATTCAGGAAAAAACGCATACGCCCTTTTTGGCCAACGAAGCAAGCTTGCAAAGGAAATCTGCACTACAATGAAGTCTCACTTCCCCCCGGTCAAAAGGGCAATCTGAAAAAAGTGTAAAATCCAGAAAGGCAGGACAGGCCATGGAGAACTGGGAGCCTTGTTATGCTGATGGGCGGGATGTAAATTGCCAACAGACACTCGGGAGAAGTGTATGGTGTTTCCTGAAACATCTAAAAAACAAAGCAACAGAGCCTAGGGCACTGCCATTTATGGTCCTATAGCTTAAGGAAATTAAAATCAAAAAGACACAGCCACCCCAAAGTTTGGGACGCCTCCGTTTACAAGAACCTCGTTTACCGTACAAGTTCAATATCACAGAAAGTGAAAAATGGATAAAGAACTTGTGGTACTTACGTACAATGCAGTATCACTCAGTAATGAAATCTATGTCATCAGGCCCATAGCAGCATAATGAGTGGATTCAGGTACTATGATTCTAACTGAAATAAGTCACACAGAAAAAGAAACATCATAAGATATCACTAATACACGGAATGTAAACTTGGCTACACAGGAACTGCATTCCAAAACAGAACAGGGTCTCAAATTGAGAAAACCAACTTATGCTTGCTTAAGGGTAAAGGTGAGTTGTGGTGCTGCATAAAACCAGAGATTGAAATGAGCACAGATAAAGTTCCTTAAGCCAAATATGGAATAGACAAGAGCTACTCCTTGCTCAACGAAATGGACTCAACACCGCATATTAAACGCCTAAGAAAGTACCTGACTAGTAAGTATCGTAAAACCTATGGATTGCTATGTCTCCAAAAGAGAATCAAGCATGTGTACAGGGGCATAAACGCAGCAGTGATAGGATTTGAGAGGTTCGGTGAGCAAATGAAGACCCTTTGAAGTCATATTGCATGGTACCCATTCCACGGGTCTCAACGCTCCAGGTTTAAGGTATTCTTCCTTCAGCTAAAACATGCATGTGGAACCCAAGTATGATCAACCATGTGAACGGGAGACGTGTTCAAATATGTCTCAGTTTTCGTACCCTGGTACTCGGGTGCAACATTCCAGACGCTTTACTAACACTCTCCCCACTTGGAGAGTCAGCGCCTTTAACCTCCTGTTTGGCCCAGTTTGCAATTTCTGCGGAAGATGAACAGGAATAGCGAGAACCAATGGAGACTAGCTGGAGGTGTCTGGACGGGCAAATTTAACTCTCATTTCCTACCAGGAAGAGGAATTAACCAAAGGCTCAGCGTGCCGTGCCAGAACCAGATTAGGGCCTGAAGCCATCCTGCGGTGTTTCAGCCAGCTCACAAGAAAGCGAGTTGAAGAAAGGAGCTCAGGGACACTGTAATTCACAAACCTGCAGAGTTATAAATGACAGCTATCGTCCAAAAATATACTGAAGTAAGGCTGCCAAGAGGACTTGAAAGCGGGGCAGAATTGCAGGAAACCGATTTCAGGAGGTAGACTGGAATTGCATTGAAAGCATAGGAAAAGAGGCAGAACGTCCACAATGATGCACTTGGCCAAAAAGGGCGTATGCTTTTTTTCCTGAATATATTCAGGAAAAAACGCATACGCCCTTTTTGGCCAACCAAGCAAGCTTGCAAAGGAAATCTGCACTACAAGGAAGTCTCACTTCCCCCCGGTCAAAAGGGCCATCTGAAAAAAGTGTAAAATCCAGAAAGGCAGGACAGGCCATGGAGAACTGGGAGCCTTGTTATGCTGATGGGCGGGATGTAAATTGCCAACAACCACTCGGAAGAAGTGTATGGTGTTTCCTGAAACATCTAAAAAACAAAGCAACAGAACCTAGGGCACTTCCACTTATGGTCCTATAGCTTAGGGAAATTAAAATCAAAGAGACACAGCCACCCCAAAGTTTGGAACGGCTCTGTTGACAAGAACCTCGTTTACAGTACAAGTTCAACATCGCAGAAAGTGAAAAATGGATAAAGAAGTTGTGGTATTTACTTAGAAAGCAATATCACTCAGCAATGAAATCTGTGTCATCAGGCCCTTAGCAGCACAATGAGTGGATTCAGGTATGATGATTCTAACTGAAATAAGTCACACAGAAAAAGAAACATCATAAGATATCAGTAATACACGGAATGTATACTTGGTTACACTGGAACTGAATTACAGAACAGAACAGGGTCTCAAATTTAGAAAACCAACTTATGCTTGCTTAAGGGGAAAGGTGAGTTGTGGTGCTGCATAAAACCAGAGATTGAAATGAGCACAGATAAAGTTCCTTAAGCCAAATATGGAATAGACAAGAGCTACTCCTTGCTCAACGAAATGGACTCAACACCCCATATTAAACGCCTAAGAATGTACCTGACTAGTAAGTATCTTAAAACCTATGGATTGCTATGTCTCCGAAAGAGAATCAAGCATGTGTACAGGGGCATAAACGCAGCAGTGATAGGATTGGAGAGGTTCGGTGAGCAAATGAAGACCCTTTGAAGTCATATTGCATGGTACCCATTCCACGGGTTTCAAATACCCACGTTTAAGGTATTCTTCCTTCAGCTAAAACATGCATGTGGAACCTAGAGTATGATCAACCATGTGATTGGGAGACGTGTTCAAATATGTCTCACTTTTCATACCCTGGTACTCGGGTGCAACATTCCAGACGCTTTACTAACACTCTCCCGACTTGGAGAGTCAGTCCCTTTAACCTCCTGTTTGGCCCAGTTTGCAATTTCTGCGGAAGATGAACAGGAATAGCGAGAACCAATGAGAGACTAGCTGGAGGTGTCTGGACGGGCAAATTTAACTCTCATTTCCCACCAGGAAGAGGAATTAACCAAAGGCTCAGCGTGCCGTGCCGGAACCAGATTAGGGCCTGAAGACATCCTGCGGTTTTGCGGCCAGCTCACAAGAAAGCGAGTTGAAGAAAGGAGCTCAGGGGCACTGTAATTCACAAACCTGCAGAGTTATAAATGACAGCTATCGTCCAAAAATAGACTGAAGTAAGGCTGCCAAGAGGACTTGAAAGCGGGGCAGAATTGCAGGAAACCGATTTCAGGAGGTAGACTGGAATTGCATTGAAAGCATAGGAAAAGAGGCAGAACGTCCACAATGATGCACTTGGCCAAAAAGGGCGTATGCGTTTTTTCCTGAATATATTCAGGAAAAAACGCATACGCCCTTTTTGGCCAACCAAGCAAGCTTGCAAAGGAAATCTGCACTACAATGAAGTCTCACTTCCCCCCGGTCAAAAGGGCCATCTGAGAAAAGTGTAAAATCCAGAAAGGCAGGACAGGCCATGGAGAACTGGGAGCCTTGTTATGCTGATGGGCGGGATGTAAATTGCCAACAGACACTCGGGAGAAGTGTATGGTGTTTCCTGAAACATCTAAAAAACAAAGCAACAGAGCCTAGGGCACTTCCACTTATGGTCCTATAGCTTAGGGAAATTAAAATCAAAAAGACACAGCCACCCCAAAGTTTGGAATGGCTCTGTTTACAAGAACCTCGTTTACAGTACAAGTTCAACATCGCAGAAAGTGAAAAATGGATAAAGAAGTTGTGGTATTCACTTACAAAGCAATATCACTCAGCAATGAAATCTATGTCATCAGGCCCTTAGCAGCACAATGAGTGGATTCAGGTATGATGATTCTAACTGAAATAAGTCACACAGAAAAAGAAACATCATAAGATATCAGTAATACACGGAATGGAAACTTGGCTACACAGGAACTGAATTACAGAACAGAACAGGGTCTCAAATTTAGAAAACCAACTTATGCTTGCTTAAGGGTAAAGGTGAGTTGGGGTGCTGCATAAAACCAGAGATTGAAATGAGCACAGATAAAGTTCCTTAAGCCAAATATGGAATAGACAAGAGCTACTCCTTGCTCAATGAAATGGACTCAACACCGCATATTAAACGCCTAAGAATGTATCTGACTAGTAAGTATCTTCAAACCTATGGATTGCTATGTCTCCGAAAGAGAATCAAGCATGTGTACAGGGGCACAAACGCAGCAGTGATAGGATTGGAGAGGTTCGGTGAGCAAATGAAGACCCTTTGAAATCATATTGCATGGTACCCATTCCACGGGTTTCAACTACCCAGGTTTAAGGTATTCTTCCTTCAGCTAAAACATGCATGTGGAACCTAGAGTATGATCAACCATGTGATCGGGAGATGTGTTCAAATATGTCTCAGTTTTCGTACCCTGGTACTCGGGTGCAACATTCCAGACGCTTTACTAACACTCTCCCGACTTGGAGAGTCAGTCCCTTTAACCTCCTGTTTGGCCCAGTTTGCAATTTCTGCGGAAGATGAACAGGAATAGCGAGAACCAATGAGAGGCTAGCTGGAGGTGTCTGGACGGGCAAATTTAACTCTCATTTCCCACCAGGAGGAGGAAATAACCAAAGGCTCAGCGTGCCGTGCCGGAACCAGATTAGGGCCTGAAGCCATCCTGCGGTGTTGCGGCCAGCTCACAAGAAAGCGAGTTGAAGAAAGGAGCTCAGGGGCACTGTAATTCACAAACCTGCAGAGTTATAAATGACAGCTATCGTCCAAAAATATACTGAAGTAAGGCTGCCAAGAGGACTTGAAAGCGGGGCAGAATTGCAGGAAACCAATTTCAGGAGGTAGACTGGAATTGCATTGAAAGCATAGGAAAAGAGGCAGAACGTCCACAATGATGCACTTGGCCAAAAAGGGCGTATGCGTTTTTTCCTGAATATATTCAGGAAAAAACGCATACGCCCTTTTTGGCCAACCAAGCAAACTTGCAAAGGAAATCTGCACTACAATGAAGCCTCACTTCTGCCCGGTCAAAAGGGCCATCTGAAAAAAGTGTAAAATCGAGAAAGGCAGGACAGGCCATGGAGAACTGGGAGCCTTGTTATGCTGATGGGCGGGATGTAAATTGCCAACAGACACTCCGGAGAAGTGTATGGTGTTTCCTGAAACATCTAAAAAACAAAGCAACAGAGCCTAGGGCACTTCCACTTATGGTCCTATAGCTTAGGGAAATTAAAATCAAAAAGACACAGCCACCCCGAAGTTTGGGACGCCTCTGTTTACAAGAACCTCGTTTACCGTACAAGTTCAATATCACAGAAAGTGAAAAATGGATAAAGAACTTGTGGTACTTACGTACAATGCAGTATCACTCAGCAATGAAATCAGTGTCATCAGGACCGTAGCAGCATAGTGAGTGGATTCAGGTACGATGATTCTAACTGAAATAAGTCACACAGAAAAAGAAACATCATAAGATATCAGTAATACACGGAATGTAAACTTGGCTACACAGGAACTGAATTCCAAAACAGAACAGGTTCTCAAATTTAGAAAACCAACTTATGCTTGCTTAAGGGTAAAGGTGAGTTGGGGTGCTGCATAAAACCAGAGATTGAAATGAGCACAGATAAAGTTCCTTAAGCCAAATATGGAATAGACAAGAGCTACTCCTTGCTCAACAAAATGGACTCAACACCCCATATTAAACGCCTAAGAATGTACCTGACTAGTAAGTATCTTCAAACCTATGGATTGCTATGTCTCCGAAAGAGAATCAAGCATGTGTACAGGGGCATAAACGCAGCAGTGATTGGATTGGAGAGGTTCGTGAGCAAATGAAGACCCTTTGAAGTCATATTGCATGGTACCGATTCCACGGGTTTCAACTACCCAGGTTTAAGGTATTCTTCCTTCAGCTAAAACATGCATGTGGAACCTAGAGTATGATCAACCATGTGATCGGGAGACGTGTTCAAATATGTCTCAGTTTTCGTACCTTGGTACTCGGGTGCAACATTCCAGACGCTTTACTAACACTCTCCCCACTTGGAGAGTCAGTCCCTTTAACCTCCTGTTTGGCCCAGTTTGCAATTTCTGTGGAAGATGAACAGGAATAGCGAGATCCAATGAGAGACTAGCTGGAGGTGTCTGGATGGGCAAATTTATCTCTCATTTCCCACCAGGAAGAGGAATTAACCAAAGGCTCAGCGTGCCTTGCCAGAACCAGATTAGGGCCTGAAGCCATCCTGCGGTGTTGCGGCCAGGTCACAAGAAAGCGAGTTGAAGAAAGGAGCTCAGGGGCACTGTAATTCACAAACCTGCAGAGTTATAAATGACAGCTATCGTCCAAAAATATACTGCAGTAAGGCTGCCAAGAGGACTTGAAAGCGGGGCAGAATTGCAGGAAACCGATTTCAGGAGGTAGACTGGAATTGCATTGAAAGCATAGGAAAAGAGGCAGAACGTCCACAATGATGCACTTGGCCAAAAAGGGCGTATGCGTTTTTTCCTGAATATATTCAGGAAAAAACGCATACGCCCTTTTTGGCCAACCAAGCAAACTTGCAAAGGAAATCTGCACTACAATGAAGTCTCACTTCCCCCCGGTCAAAAGGGCCATCTGAAAAAAGTGTAAAATCCAGAAAGGCAGGACAGGCCATGGAGAACTGGGAGCCTTGTTATGCTGATGGGCGGGATGTAAATTGCCAACAACCACTCGGGAGAAGTGTATGGTGTTTCCTGAAACATCTAAAAAACAAAGCAACAGAGCCTAGGGCACTGCCACTTATGGTCCTATAGCTTAGGGAAATTAAAATCAAAAAGACACAGCCACCCCAAAGTTTGGGACGCCTCTGTTTACAAGAACCCCGTTTACAGTACAAGTTCAACTTCGCAGAAAGTGAAAAATGGATAAAGAAGTTGTGGTATTTACTTACAAAGCAATATCACTCAGCAATGAAATCTATGTCATCAGGCCCTTAGCAGCACAATGAGTGGATTCAGGTACGATGATTCTAACTGAAATAAGTCACACAGAAAAAGAAACATCATAAGATATCAGTAATACACGGAATGTAAACTTGGCTACACAGGAACTGAATTACAGAACAGAACAGGGTCTCAAATTTAGAAAACCAACTTATGCTTGCTTAAGGGGAAAGGTGAGTTGGGGTGCTGCATAAAACCAGAGATTGAAATGAGCACAGATAAAGTTCCTTAAGCCAAATATCGAACAGACAAGAGCTACTCCTTGCTCAACAAAATGGACTCAACACCCCATATTAAACGCCTAAGAATGTACCTGACTAGTAAGTATCTTCAAACCTATGGATTGCTATGTCTCCGAAAGAGAATCAAGGATGTGTACAGGGGCATAAACGCAGCAGTGATAGGATTGGAGAGGTTCGTGAGCAAATGAAGACCCTTTGAAGTCATATTGCATGGTACCCATTCCACGGGTTTCAACTACCCAGGATTAAGGTATTCTTCCTTCAGCTAAAACATGCATGTGGAACCTAGAGTATGATCAACCATGTGATCGGGAGACGTGTTCAAATATGTCTCAGTTTTCGTACCCTGGTACTCGGGTGCAACATTCCAGACGCTTTACTAACACTCTCCCCACTTGGAGAGTCAGTCTCTTTAACCTCCTGTTTGGCCCAGTTTGCAATTTCTGTGGAAGATGAACAGGAATAGCGAGATCCAATGAGAGACTAGCTGGAGGTGTCTGGACGGGCAAATTTAACTCTCATTTCCCACTAGGAAGAGGAATTAACCAAAGGCTCAGCGTGCCGTGCCGGAACCACATTACGGCCTGAAGCCATCCTGCGGTGTTGCGGCCAGGTCACAAGAAAGCGAGTTGAAGAAAGCAGCTCAGGGGCACTGTAATTCACAAACCTGCAGAGTTATAAATGACAGCTATCGTCCAAAAATAGACTGAAGTAAGGCTGCCAAGAGGACTTGAAAGCGGGGCAGAATTGCAGGAAACCGATTTCAGGAGGTAGACTGGAATTGCATTGAAAGCATAGGAAAAGAGGCAGAACGTCCACAATGATGCACTTGGCCAAAAAGGGCGTATGCGTTTTTTCCTGAATATATTCAGGAAAAAACGCATACGCCCTTTTTGGCCAACCAAGCAAACTTGCAAAGGAAATCTGCACTACAATGAAGTCTCAATTCCCCCCGGTCAAAAGGGCCATCTGAAAAAAGTGTAAAATCCAGAAAGGCAGGACAGGCCATGGAGAACTGGGAGCCTTGTTATGCTCATGGGCGGGATGTAAATTACCAACAGACACTCAGGAGAAGTGTATGGTGTTTCCTGAAACATCTAAAAAACAAAGCAACAGAGCCTAGGGCACTGCCACTTATGGTCTTATAGCTTAGGGAAATTAAAATCAAAAAGACACAGCCACCCCAAAGTTTGGAACGGCTCTGTTTACAAGAACCTTGTTTACAGTACAAGTTCAACATCGCAGAAAGTGAAAAATGGATAAAGAAGTTGTGGTATTTACTTACAAAGCAATATCACTCAGCAATGAAATCTGTGTCATCAGGCCCTTAGCAGCACAATGAGTGGATTCAGGTATGATGATTCTAACTGAAATAAGTCACACAGAAAAAGAAACATCATAAGATATCACTAATACACGGAATGGAAACTTGGCTACACAGGAACTGAATTACAGAACAGAACAGGGTCTCAAATTTAGAAAACCAACTTATGCTTGCTTAAGGGTAAAGGTGAGTTGGGGTGCTGCATAAAACCAGAGATTGAAATGAGCACAGATAAAGTTCCTTAAGCCAAATAAGGAATAGACAAGAGCTACTCCTTGCTCAATGAAATGGACTCAACACCGCATATTAAACGCCTAAGAATGTACCTGACTAGTAAGTATCTTAAAACCTATGGATTGCTATGTCTCCGAAAGAGAATCAAGCATGTGTACAGGGGCATAAACGCAGCAGTGATAGGATTGGAGAGGTTCGGTGAGCAAATGAAGACCCTTTGAAGTCATATTGCATGGTACCCATTCCACGGGTTTCACCTACCCAGGTTTTAGGTATTTTCCTTCAGCTAAAACATTCATGTGGAACCCAGAGTATGATCAACCATGTGATCGGGAGACGTGTTCAAATATGTCTCAGTTTTCGTACCCTGGTACTCGGGTGCAACATTCCAGACGCTTTACTAACACTCTCCCGACTTGGAGAGTCAGCGCCTTTAACCTCCTGTTTGGCCCAGTTTGCAATTTCTGCGGAAGATGAACAGGAATAGCGAGAACCAATGAGAGACTACCTGGAGGTGTCTGGACGGGCAAATTTAACTCTCATTTCCCACAAGGAAGAGGAAATAACCAAAGGCTCAGCGTGCCGTGCCGGAACCAGAATAGGGCCTGAAGCCATCCTGCGGTGTTGCGGCCAGGTCACAAGAAAGCGAGTTGAAGAAAGGAGCTCAGGGGCACTGTAATTCACAAACCTGCAGAGTTATAAATGACAGCTATCGTCCAAAAATAGACTGAAGTAAGGCTGCCAAGAGGACTTGAAAGCGGGGCAGAATTGCAGGAAACCGATTTCAGGAGGTAGACTGGAATTGCATTGAAAGCATAGGAAAAGAGGCAGAACGTCCACAATGATGCACTTGGCCAAAAAGGGCGTATGCGTTTTTTCCTGAATATATTCAGGAAAAAACGCATACGCCCTTTTTGGCCAACCAAGCAAGCTTGCAAAGGAAATCTGCACTACAATGAAGTCTCACTTCCCCCCGGTCAAAAGGGCCATCTGAAAAAAGTGTAAAATCCAGAAAGGCAGGACAGACCATGGAGAACTGGGAGCCTTGTTATGCTGATGGGCGGGATGTAAATTGCCAACAACCACTCAGGAGAAGTGTATGGTGTTTCCTGAAACATCTAAAAAACAAAGCAACACAGCCTAGGGCACTTCCACTTATGGTCCTATAGCTTAGGGAAATTAAAATCAAAAAGACACAGCCACCCCAAAGTTTGGAACGGCTCTGTTTACAAGAACCTCGTTTACAGTACAAGTTCAACATCGCAGAAAGTGAAAAATGGAGAAAGAAATTGTGGTATTTACTTACAAAGCAATATCATTCAGCAATGAAATCTGTGTCATCAGGCCCTTAGCAGCACAATGAGTGGATTCAGGTATGATGATTCTAACTGAAATAAGTCACACAGAAAAAGAAACATCATAAGATATCAGTAATACACGGAATGTAAACTTGGCTACACAGGAACTGAATTACAGAACAGAACAGGGTCTCAAATTTAGAAAACCAACTTATGCTTGCTTAAGGGTAAAGGTGAGTTGCGGCGCTGCATAAAACCAGAGATTGAAATGAGCACAGATAAAGTTCCTTAAGCCAAATATGGAATAGACAAGAGCTACTCCTTGCTCAACGAAATGGACTCAACACCGCATATTAAACGCCTAAGAATGTACCTGACTAGTAAGTATCTTAAAACCTATGGATTGCTATGTCTCCGAAAGAGAATCAAGCATGTGTACAGGGGCATAAACGCAGCAGTGATAGGATTGGAGAGGTTCGGTGAGCAAATGAAGACCCTTTGAAGTCATATTGCATGGTACCCATTCCACGGGTTTCACCTACCCAGGTTTTAGGTATTTTCCTTCAGCTAAAACATGCATGTGGAACCCAGAGTATGATCAACCATGTGATCGGGAGACGTGTTCAAATATGTCTCAGTTTTCGTACCCTGGTACTCGGGTGCAACATTCCAGACACTTTACTAACACTCTCCCGACTTGGAGAGTCAGTCCCTTTAACCTCCTGTTTGGCCCAGTTTGCAATTTCTGCGGAAGATGAACAGGAATAGCGAGAACCAATGAGAGACTAGCTGGAGGTGTCTGGACGGGCAAATTTAACTCTCATTTCCCACCAGGAAGAGGAATTAACCAAAGGCTCAGCGTGACGTGCCGGAACCAGATAGGGCCTGAAGCCATCCTGCGGTGTTGCGGCCAGGTCACAAGAAAGCGAGTTGAAGAAAGGAGCTCAGGGGCACTGTAATTCACAAACCTGCAGAGTTATAAATGACAGCTATCGTCCAAAAATATACTGAAGTAAGGCTGCCAAGAGGACTTGAAAGCGGGGCAGAATTGCAGGAAACCTATTTCAGGAGGTAGACTGGAATTGCATTGAAAGCATAGGAAAAGAGGCAGAACGTCCACAATGATGCACTTGGCCAAAAAGGGCGTATGCGTTTTTTCCTGAATATATTCAGGAAAAAACGCATACGCCCTTTTTGGCCAACCAAGCAAACTTGCAAAGGAAATCTGCACTACAATGAAGTCTCACTTCTCCCTGGTCAAAAGGGCCATCTGAAAAAAGTGTAAAATCCAGAATGGCAGGACAGGCCATGGAGAACTGGGAGCCTTGTTATGCTGATGGGCGGGATGTAAATTGCCAACAGACACTCAGGAGAAGTGTATGGTGTTTCCTGAAACATCTAAAAAACAAAGCAACAGAGCCTAGGGCACTTCCACTTATGGTCCTATAGCTTAGGGAAATTAAAATCAAAAAGACGCAGCCACCCCAAAGTTTGGGATGCCTCCGTTTACAAGAACCTCGTTTACCGTACAAGTTCAATATCACAGAAAGTGAAAAATGGATAAGGAACTTGTGGTACTTACGTACAATGCACTATCACTCAGCAATGAAATCTATGTCATCAGTCCCGTAGCAGCATAATGAGTGGATTCAAGTA
Organism: Delphinus delphis; assembly: GCF_949987515.2. Classification (NCBI taxonomy): domain Eukaryota; kingdom Metazoa; phylum Chordata; class Mammalia; order Artiodactyla; family Delphinidae; genus Delphinus; species Delphinus delphis. The sequence continues at coordinate 2,536,419 of NW_027192662.1, forward strand.
CTATGATTCTAACTGAAATAAGTCACACAGAAAAAGAAACATCATAAGATATCAGTAATACACGGAATGTAAACTTGGCTACACAGGAACTGCATTCCAAAACAGAACAGGGTCTCAAATTTAGAAAACCAACTTATGCTTGCTTAAAGGGAAAGGTGAGTTGGGGTGCTGCATAAAACCAGAGATTGAAATGAGCACAGATAAAGTTCCTTAAGCGAAATATGGAATAGACAAGAGCTACTCCTTGCTCAACGAAATGGACTCAAAACCCCATATTAAACGCCTAAGAATGTACCTGACTAGTAAGTATCTTAAAACCTATGGATTGCTATGTCTCCGAAAGAGAATCAAGCATGTGTACAGGGGCATAAACGCAGCAGTGATAGGATTGGAGAGGTTCGTGAGCAAATGAAGACCCTTTGAAGTCATATTGCATGGTACCCATTCCACGGGTTTCCACTACCCATGTTTAAGGTATTCTTCCTTCAGCTAAAACATGCATGTGGAACCTAGAGTATGATCAACCATGTGATCGGGAGACGTGTTCAAATATGTCTCAGTTTTCGTACCTTGGTACTCGGGTGCAACATTCCAGACGCTTTACTAACACTCTCCCCACTTGGAGAGTCAGTCCCTTTAACCTCCTGTTTGGCCCAGTTTGCAATTTCTGTGGAAGATGAACAGGAATAGCGAGAACCAATGAGAGACTAGCTGGAGGTGTCTGGATGGGCAAATTTAACTCTCATTTCCCACCAGGAAGAGGAATTAACCAAAGGCTCAGCGTGCCATGCCAGAACCAGATTAGGGCCTGAAGACATCCTGCGGTGTTGCGGCCAGGTCACAAGAAAGCGAGTTGAAGAAAGGAGCTCAGGGGCACTGTAATTCACAAACCTGCAGAGTTATAAATGACAGCTATCGTCCAAAAATATACTGAAGTAAGGCTGCCAAGAGGACTTGAAAGCGGGGCAGAATTGCAGGAAACCTATTTCAGGAGGTAGACTGGAATTGCATTGAAAGCATAGGAAAAGAGGCAGAACGTCCACAATGATGCACTTGGCCAAAAAGGGCGTATGCGTTTTTTCCTGAATATATTCAGGAAAAAACGCATACGCCCTTTTTGGCCAACCAAGCAAACTTGCAAAGGAAATCTGCACTACAATGAAGTCTCACTTCTCCCTGGTCAAAAGGGCCATCTGAAAAAAGTGTAAAATCCAGAATGGCAGGACAGGCCATGGAGAACTGGGAGCCTTGTTATGCTGATGGGCGGGATGTAAATTGCCAACAGACACTCAGGAGAAGTGTATGGTGTTTCCTGAAACATCTAAAAAACAAAGCAACAGAGCCTAGGGCACTTCCACTTATGGTCCTATAGCTTAGGGAAATTAAAATCAAAAAGACGCAGCCACCCCAAAGTTTGGGATGCCTCCGTTTACAAGAACCTCGTTTACCGTACAAGTTCAATATCACAGAAAGTGAAAAATGGATAAAGAACTTGTGGTACTTACGTACAATGCACTATCACTCAGCAATGAAATCTATGTCATCAGGCCCGTAGCAGCATAATGAGTGGATTCAAGTACTATGATTCTAACTGAAATAAGTCACACAGAAAAAGAAACATCATAAGATATCAGTAATACACGGAATGTAAACTTGGCTACACAGGAACTGCATTCCAAAACAGAACAGGGTCTCAAATTTAGAAAACCAACTTATGCTTGCTTAAAGGGAAAGGTGAGTTGGGGTGCTGCATAAAACCAGAGATTGAAATGAGCACAGATAAAGTTCCTTAAGCGAAATATGGAATAGACAAGAGCTACTCCTTGCTCAACGAAATGGACTCAAAACCCCATATTAAACGCCTAAGAATGTACCTGACTAGTAAGTATCTTAAAACCTATGGATTGCTATGTCTCCGAAAGAGAATCAAGCATGTGTACAGGGGCATAAACGCAGCAGTGATAGGATTGGAGAGGTTCAGTGAGCAAATGAAGACCCTTTGAAGTCATATTGCATGGTACCCATTCCACGGGTCTCAACTCTCCAGGTTTAAGGTATTCATCCTTTAGCTAAAACATGCATGTGGAACCCAGAGTATGATCAACCATGTGAACGGGAGACGTGTTCAAATATGTCTCAGTTTTCCTCCCCTGGTACTCGGGTGCAACATTCCAGACGCTTTACTAACACTCTCCCGACTTGGAGAGTCAGTCCCTTTAACCTCCTGTTTGGCCCAGTTTGCAATTTCAGCGGAAGATGTACAGTAATAGGGAGAACCAATGAGAGGCTAGCTGGAGGTGTCTGGACGGGCAAATTTAACTCTCATTTCCCACCAGGAAGAGGAATTAACAAAAGGCTCAGCGTGCCGTGCCAGAACCAGATTACGGCCTGAAGCCATCCTGCGGTGTTTCAGCCAGCTCACAAGAAAGCGAGTTGAAGAAAGGAGCTCAGGGGCACTGTAATTCACACACCTGCAGAGTTATAAATGACAACTATCGTCCAAAAATAGACTGAAGTAAGGCTGCCAAGAGGACTTGAAAGCGGGGCAGAATTGCAGGAAACCGATTTCAGGAGGTAGACTGGAATTGCATTGAAAGCATAGGAAAAGAGGCAGAACGTCCACAATGATGCACTTGGCCAAAAAGGGCATATGCGTTTTTTCCTGAATATATTCAGGAAAAAACGCATACGCCCTTTTTGGCCAACCAAGCAAGCTTGCAAAGGAAATCTCCACTAAAATGAAGTCTCACTTCCCCCCGGTCAAAAGGGCCATCTGAAAAAAGTGTAAAATCCAGAAAGGCAGGACAGGCCATGGAGAACTGGGAGCCTTGTTATGCTGATGGGCGGGATGTAAATTGCCAACAACCCCTTGGGAGAAGTGTATGGTGTTTCCTGAAACATCTAAAAAACAAAGCAACAGAACCTAGGGCACTTCCACTTATGGTCCTATAGCTTAGGGAAATTAAAATAAAAAAGACACAGCCACCCCAAAGTTTGGAACGGCACTGTTTACAAGAACCTCGTTTACAGTACAAGTTCAACATCGCAGAAAGTGAAAAATGGATAAAGAAGTTGTGGTATTTACTTACAAAGCAATATCACTCAGCAATGAAATCTGTGTCATCAGGCCCTTAGCAGCACAATGAGTGGATTCAGGTATGATGATTCTAACTGAAATAAGTCACACAGAAAAAGAAACATCATAAGATATCAGTAATACACGGAATGGAAACTTGGCTACACAGGAACTGAATTACAGAACAGAACAGGGTCTCAAATTTAGAAAACCAACTTATGCTTGCTTAAGGGTAAAGGTGAGTTGGGGTGCTGCATAAAACCAGAGATTGAAATGAGCACAGATAAAGTTCCTTAAGTCAAATATGGAATAGACAAGAGCTACTCCTTGCTCAACGAAATGGACTCAACACCGCATATTAAACGCCTAAGAATGTACCTGACTAGTAAGTATCTTAAAACCTATGGATTGCTATGTCTCCGAAAGAGAATCAAGCATGTGTACAGGGGCATAAAAGCAGCAGTGATAGGATTGGAGAGGTTCGGTGAGCAAATGAAGACCCTTTGAAGTCATACTGCATGGTACCCATTCCACGGGTTTCAACTACCCAGGTTTTAGGTATTCTTCCTTCAGCTAAAACATGCATGTGGAACCCAAGTATGATCAACCATGTGAACGGGAGACGTGTTCAAATATGTCTCAGTTTTCCTCCCCTGGTACTCGGGTGCAACATTCCAGACGCTTTACTAACACTCTCCCGACTTGGAGAGTCAGCGCCTTTAACCTCCTGTTTGGCCCAGTTTGCAATTTCTGCGGAAGATGAACAGGAATAGCGAGAACCAATGAGAGGCTAGCTGGAGGTGTCTGGACGGGCAAATTTAACTCTCATTTCCCACCAGGAAGAGGAAATAACCGAAGGCTCAACGTGCCGTGCCGGAACCAGATTAGTGCCTGAAGCCATCCTGCGGTGTTGCGGCCAGGTCACAAGAAAGCAAGTTGAAGAAAGGAGCTCAGGGGCACTGTAATTCACAAACCTGCAGAGTTATAAATGACAGCTATCGTCCAAAAATAGACTGAAGTAAGGCTGCCAAGAGGACTTGAAAGCGGGGCAGAATTGCAGGAAACCGATTTCAGGAGGTAGACTGGAATTGCATTGAAAGCATAGGAAAAGAGGCAGAATGTCCACAATGATGCACTTGGCCAAAAAGGGCGTATGCGTTTTTTCCTGAATATATTCAGGAAAAAACGCATACGCCCTTTTTGGCCAACAAAGCAAGCTTGCAAAGGAAATCTGCACTACAATGAAGTCTCACTTCCCCCCGGTCAAAAGGGCCATCTGAAAAAAGTGTAAAATCCAGAAAGGCAGGACAGGCCATGGAGAACTGGGAGCCTTGTTATGCTGATGGGCGGGATGTAAATTGCCAACAACCACTCGGGAGAAGTGTATGGTGTTTCCTGAAACATCTAAAAAAAAAAGCAACAGAACCTAGGGCAATTCCACTTATGGTCCTATAGCTTAGGGAAATTAAAATCAAAAAGACACAGCCACCCCAACGTTTGGGACGCCTCCGTTTACAAGAACCTCGTTTACCGTACAAGTTCAATATCACAGAAAGTGAAAAATGGATAAAGAACTTGTGGTAGTTACGTACAATGCAGTATCACTCAGCAATGAAATCTATGTTATCAGGCCCGTAGCAGCATAATGAGTGGATTCAGGTACGATGATTCTAACTGAAATAAGTCACACAGAAAAAGAAACATCATAAGATATCACTAATACACGGAATGTAAACTTGGCTACACAGGAACTGCATTCCAAAACAGAACAGGGTCTCAAATTTAGAAAACCAACTTATGCTTGCTTAAGGGGAAAGGTGAGTTGGGGTGCTGCATAAAACCAGAGATTGAAATGAGCACAGATAAAGTTCCTTAAGCCAAATATGGAATAGACAAGAGCTACTCCTTGCTCAACGAAATGGACTCAAAACCCCATATTAAACGCCTAAGAATGTACCTGACTAGTAAGTATCTTAAAACCTATGGATTGCTATGTCTCCGAAAGAGAATCAAGCGTGTGTACAGGGGCATAAACGCAGCAGTGATAGGATTGGAGAGGTTCGGTGAGCAAATGAAGACCCTTTGAAGTCATATTGCATGGTACCCATTACACGGGTCTCAACTCTCCAGGTTTAAGGTATTCTTCCTTAAGCTAAAACATGCATGTGGAACCTAGAGTATGATCAACCATGTGAACGGGAGTCGTGTTCAAATATGTCTCAGATTTCCTCCCCTGGTACTCGGGTGCAACATTCCAGACGCTTTACTAACACTCTCCCGACTTGGAGAGTCAGTCCCTTTAACCTCCTGTTTAGCCCAGTTTGCAATTTCTGCGGAAGATGAACAGGAATAGAGAGAACCAATTAGAGGCTAGCTGGAGGTGTCTGGACGGGCAAATTTAACTCTCATTTCCCACCAGGAAGAGGAATTAACCAAAGGCTCAGCGTGCCGTAACGGAACCAGATTAGGGCCTGAAGCCATCCTGCGGTGTTGCGGCCAGCTCAAAAGAAACCGAGTTGAAGAAAGGAGCTCAGGGGCACTGTAATTCACAAACCTGCAGAGTTATAAGTGACAGCTGTCGTCCAAACATATACTGAAGTAAGGCTGCCAAGAGGACTTGAAAGCGGGGCAGAATTGCAGGAAACCGATTTCAGGAGGTAGACTGGAATTGCATTGAAAGCATAGGAAAAGAGGCAGAACGTCCACAATGATGCACTTGGCCAAAAAGGGCGTATGCGTTTTTTCCTGAATATATTCAGGAAAAAACGCATACGCCCTTTTTGGCCAACCAAGCAAGCTTGCAAAGGAAATCTGCACTACAATGAAGTCTCACTTCCCCCCGGTCAAAAGGGCCATCTGAAAAAAGTGTAAAATCCAGAAAGGCAGGACAGGCCATGGAGAACTGGGAGCCTTGTTATGCTGATGGGTGGGATTTAAATTGCCAACAGACCCTCGGGAGAAGTGTATGGTGTTTCCTGAAACATCTAAAAAACAAAGCAACAGAGCCTAGGGCACTGCCACTTATGGTCCGATAGCTTAGGGAAATTAAAATCAAAAAGACACAGCCACCCCAAAGTTTGGGACGCCTCTGTTTACAAGAACCTCGTTTACAGTACAAGTTCAACATCGCAGAAAGTGAAAAATGGATAAAGAAGTTGTGGTATTTACTTACAAAGCAATATCACTCAGCAATGAAATCTATGTCATCAGGCCCTTAGCAGCACAATGAGTGGATTCAGGTATGATGATTCTAACTGAAATAAGTCACACAGAAAAAGAAACATCATAAGATATCAGTAATACACGGAATGTAAACTTGGGTACACAGGAACTGAATTACAGAACAGAACAGTGTCTCAAATTTAGAAAACCAACTTATGCTTGCTTAAGGGTAAAGGTGAGTTGGGGTGCTGCATAAAACCAGAGATTGAAATGAGCACAGATAAAGTTCCTTAAGCCAAATATGGAATAGACAAGAGCTACTCCTTGCTCAACGAAATGGACTCAACACCGCATATTAAACGTCTAAGAATGTACCTGACTAGTAAGTATCTTAAAACCTGTGGATTGCTATGTCTCCGAAAGAGAATCAAGCATGTGTACAGGGTCATAAACGCAGCAGTGATAGGATTGGAGAGGTTCGTGAGCAAATGAAGACCCTTTGAAGTCATATTGCATGGTACCCATTACACGGGTCTCAACTCTCCAGGTTTAAGGTATTCTTCCTTCAGCTAAAACATGCATGTGGAACCTAGAGTATGATCAACCATGTGAACGGGAGTCGTGTTCAAATATGTCTCAGTTTTCGTACCCTGGTACTCGGGTGCAACATTCCAGACGCTTTACTAACACTCTCCCGACTTGGAGAGTCAGTCCCTTTAACCTCCTGTTTGGCTCAGTTTGCAATTTCTGCGGAAGATGAACAGGAATAGCGAGAACCAATGAGAGGCTAGCTGGAGGTGTCTGGACGGGCAAATTTAACTCTCATTTCCCACCAGGAAGAGGAATTAACCAAAGGCTCAGCATGCCGGGCCGGAACCAGATTAGGGCCTGAAGCCATCCTGCGGTATTACGGCCAGGTCACAAGAAAGCGAGTTGAAGAAAGGAGCTCAGGGGCACTGTAATTCACAAACCTGCAGAGTTATAAATGACAGCTATCGTCCAAAAATAGACTGAAGTAAGGCTGCCAAGAGGACTTGAAAGCGGGACGGAATTGCAGCAAACCGATTTCAGGAGGTAGACTGGAATTGCATTGAAAGCATAGGAAAAGAGGCAGAACGTCCACAATGATGCACTTGGCCAAAAAGGGCGTATGCGTTTTTTCCTGAATATATTCAGGAAAAAACGCATACGCCCTTTTTGGCCAACCAAGCAAGCTTGCAAAGGAAATCTGCACTACAATGAAGTCTCACTTCCCCCCGGTCAAAAGGGCCATCTGAAAAAAGTGTAAAATCCAGAAAGGCAGGACAGGCCATGGAGAACTGGGAGCCTCGTTATAGTGATGGGCGGGATGTAAATTGCCAACAACCACTCAGGAGAAGTGTATGGTGTTTCCTGAAACATCTAAAAAACAAAGCAACAGAACCTAGGGCACTTCCACTTATGGTCCTATAGCTTAGGGAAATTAAAATCAAAAAGACACAGCCACCCCAAAGTTTGGAACGGCTCTGTTTACAAGATCCTCGTTTACAGTACAAGTTCAACATCGCAGAAAGTGAAAAATGGAGAAAGAAGTTGTGGTATTTACTTACAAAGCAATATCATTCAGCAATGAAATCTGTGTCATCAGGCCCTTAGCAGCACAATGAGTGGATTCAGGTATGATGATTCTAACTGAAATAAGTCACACAGAAAAAGAAACATCATAAGATATCAGTAATACACGGAATGTAAACTTGGCTACACAGGAACTGAATTACAGAACAGAACAGTGTCTCAAATTTAGAAAACCAAATTATGCTTGCTTAAGGGTAAAGGTGAGTTGGGGTGCTGCATAAAACCAGAGATTGAAATGAGCACAGATAAAGTTACTTAAGCCAAATATGGAATAGACAAGAGCTACTCCTTGCTCAACGAAATGGACTCAACACCGCATATTAAACGCCTAAGAATGTACCTGACTAGTAAGTATCTTAAAACCTATGGATTGCTATGTCTCCGAAAGAGAATCAAGCATGTGTACAGGGGCATAAACGCAGCAGTGATAGGATTGGAGAGGTTCGGTGAGCAAATGAAGACCCTTTGAAGTCATATTGCATGGTACCCATTCCACGGGTTTCACCTACCCAGGTTTTAGGTATTTTCCTTCAGCTAAAACATGCATGTGGAACCCAGAGTATGATCAACCATGTGATCGGGAGACGTGTTCAAATATGTCTCAGTTTTCGTACCCTGGTACTCGGGTGCAACATTCCAGACGCTTTACTAACACTCTCCCGACTTGGAGAGTCAGTCCCTTTAACCTCCTGTTTGGCCCAGTTTACAATTTCTGCGGAAGATGAACAGGAGTAGCGAGAACCAATTAGAGGCTAGCTGGAGGTGTCTGGACGGGCAAATTTAACTCTCATTTCCCACCAGGAAGAGGAAATAACCAAAGGCTCAGCGTGCCGTACCGGAACCAGATTAGGGCCTGAAGCCATCCTGCGGTGTTGCGGCCAGCTCAAAAGAAAGCGAGTTGAAGAAAGGAGCTCAGGGGCACTGTAATTCACAAACCTGCAGAGTTATAAATGACAGCTATCGTCCAAAAATAGACTGAAGTAAGGCTGCCAAGAGGACTTGAAAGCGGGGCAGAATTGCAGGAAACCGATTTCAGGAGGTAGACTGGAATTGCATTGAAAGCATAGGAAAAGAGGCAGAACGTCCACAATGATGCACTTGGCCAAAAAGGGCGTATGCGTTTTTTCCTGAATATATTCAGGAAAAAACGCATACGCCCTTTTTGGCCAACCAAGCAAGCTTGCAAAGGAAATCTGCACTACAATGAAGTCTCACTTCCCCCGGTCAAAAAAGCCATCTGAAAAAAGTGTAAAATCCAGAAAGGCAGGACAGGCCATGGAGAACTGGGAGCCTTGTTATGCTGATGGGCGGGATGTAAATTGCCAACAACCACTCGGGAGAAGTGTATGGTGTTTCTTGAAACATCTAAAAAACAAAGCAACAGAACCTAGGGCACTTCCACTTATGGTCCTATAGCTTAGGGAAATTAAAATCAAAAAGACACAGCCACCCCGAAGTTTGGGACGCCTCTGTTTACAAGAACCTCGTTTACAGTACAAGTTCAACATCGCAGAAAGTGAAAAATGGATAAAGAAATTGTGGTATTTACTTACAAAGCAATATCACTCAGCAATGAAATCTGTGTCATCAGGCACTTAGCAGCACAATGAGTGGATTCAGGTATGATGATTCTAACTGAAATAAGTCACACAGAAAAAGAAACATCATAAGATATCAGTAATACACGGAATGTAAACTTGGCTACACAGGAACTGAATTACAGAACAGAACAGGATCTCAAATTAAGTAACCAACTTATGCTTGCTTAAGGGGAAAGGTGAGTTGGGGTGCTGCATAAAACAGAGATTGAAATGAGCACAGATAAAGTTCCTTAAGTCAAATATGGAATAGACAAGAGCTACTCCTTGCTCAACGAAATGGACTCAACACCGCATATTAAACTCCTAAGAATGTACCTGACTAGTAAGTATCTTAAAACCTATGGATTGCTATGTCTCCGAAAGAGAATCAAGCATGTGTACAGGGGCATAAACGCAGCAGTGATTGGATTGGAGAGGTTCGGTGAGCAAATGAAGACCCTTTGAAGTCATATTGCATGGTACCCATTACACGGGTCTTAACTCTCCAGGTTTAAGGTATTCTTCCTTCAGCTAAAACATGCATGTGGAACCCAAGTATGATCAACCATGTGAACGGGAGACGTGTTCAAATATGTCTCAGTTTTCCTCCCCTGGTACTCGGGTGCAACATTCCAGACGCTTTACTAACACTCTCCCCACTTGGAGAGTCAGCGCCTTTAACCTCCTGTTTGGCCCAGTTTGCAATTTCTGTGGAAGATGAACAGGAATAGCGAGAACCAATGAGAGACTACCTGGAGGTGTCTGGACGGGCAAATTTAACTCTCATTTCCCACCAGGAAGAGGAAATAACCAAAGGCTCAGCGTGCTGTGCCGGAACCAGATTAGGGCCTGAAGCCATCCTGCGGTGTTGCGGCCAGGTCACAAGAAAGCGAGTTGAAGAAAGGAGCTCAGGGGCACTGTAATTCACAAACCTGCAGAGTTATAAATGACAGCTATCGTCCAAAAATAGACTGAAGTAAGGCTGCCAAGAGGACTTGAAAGCGGGGCAGAATTGCAGGAAACCGATTTCAGGAGGTAGACTGGAATTGCATTGAAAGCATAGGAAAAGAGGCAGAACGTCCACAATGATGCACTTGGCCAAAAAGGGCGTATGCGTATTTTCCTGAATATATTCAGGAAAAAACTCATACGCCCTTTTTGGCCAACCAAGCAAGCTTGCAAAGGAAATCTGCACTACAATGAAGTCTCACTTCCCCCCGGTCAAAAGGGCCATCTGAAAAAAGTGTAAAATCCAGAAAGGCAGGACAGGCCATGGAGAACTGGGAGCCTTGTTATGCTGAAGGGCGGGATGTAAATTGCCAACAACCACTCGGGAGAAGTGTATGGTGTTTCCTGAAACATCTAAAAAACAAAGCAACAGAACCTAGGGCACTTCCACTTATGGTCCTATAGCTTAGGGAAATTAAAATCAAAAAGACACAGCCTCCCCAAAGTTTGGAACAGCTCTGTTTACAAGAACCTCATTTACAGTACAAGTTCAACATTGCAGAAAGTGAAAAATGGATAAAGAAGTTGTGGAATTTACTTACAAAGCAATATCACTCAGCAATGAAATCTGTGTCATCAGGCCCTTAGCAGCACAATGAGTGGATTCAGGTATGATGATTCTAACTGAAGTAAGTCACACAGAAAAAGAAACATCATAAGATATCAGTAATACACGGAATGTAAACTTGGCTACACAGGAACTGAATTACAGAACAGAACAGGGTCTCAAATTTAGAAAACCAACTTATGCTTGCTTAAGGGTAAAGGTGAGTTGGGGTGCTGCATAAAACCAGAGATTGAAATGAGCACAGATAAAGTTCCTTAAGCCAAATATGGAATAGACAAGAGCTACTCCTTGCTCAACGAAATGGACTCAACACCGCATATTAAACGCCTAAGAATGTACCTGACTAGTAAGTATCTTAAAACCTATGGATTGCTATGTCTCCGAAAGAGAATCAAGCATGTGTACAGGGGCATAAACGCAGCAGTGATAGGATTGGAGAGGTTCGTGAGCAAATGAAGACCCTTTGAAGTCATATTGCATGGTACCCATTCCACGGGTTTCCACTACCCATGTTTAAGGTATTCTTCCTTCAGCTAAAACATGCATGTGGAACCTAGAGTATGATCAACCATGTGATCGGGAGACGTGTTCAAATATGTCTCAGTTTTCGTACCTTGGTACTCGGCTGCAACATTCCAGACGCTTTACTAACACTCTCCCCACTTAGAGAGTCAGTCCCTTTAACCTCCTGTTTGGCCCAGTTTGCAATTTCTGTGGAAGATGAACAGGAATAGCGAGAACCAATGAGAGACTAGCTGGAGGTGTCTGGATGGGCAAATTTAACTCTCATTTCCCACCAGGAAGAGGAATTAACCAAAGGCTCAGCGTGCCATGCCAGAACCAGATTAGGGCCTGAAGACATCCTGCGGTGCTGCGGCCAGGTCACAAGAAAGCGAGTTGAAGAAAGGAGCTCAGGGGCACTGTAATTCACACACCTGCAGAGTTATAAATGACAACTATCGTCCAAAAATAGACTGAAGTAAGGTTGCCAAGAGGACTTGAAAGCGGGGCAGAATTGCAGGAAACCGATTTCAGGAGGTAGACTGGAATTGCATTGAAAGCATAGGAAAAGAGGCAGAACGTCCACAATGATACACTTGGCCAAAAAGGGCATATGCGTTTTTTCCTGAATATATTCAGGAAAAAACGCATACGCCCTTTTTGGCCAACCAAGCAAGCTTGCAAAGGAAATCTCCACTAAAATGAAGTCTCACTTCCCCCCGGTCAAAAGGGCCATCTGAAAAAAGTGTAAAATCCAGAAAGGCAGGACAGGCCATGGAGAACTGGGAGCCTTGTTATGCTGATGGGCGGGATGTAAATTGCCAACAACCACTCGGGAGAAGTGTATGGTGTTTCCTGAAACATCTAAAAAACAAAGCAACAGAACCTAGGGCACTTCCACTTATGGTCCTATAGCTTAGGGAAATTAAAATAAAAAAGACACAGCCACCCCAAAGTTTGGAACGGCACTGTTTACAAGAACCTCGTTTACAGTACAAGTTCAACATCGCAGAAAGTGAAAAATGGATAAAGAAGTTGTGGTATTTACTTACAAAGCAATATCACTCAGCAATGAAATCTGTGTTATCAGGCCCTTAGCAGCACAATGAGTGGATTCAGGTATGATGATTCTAACTGAAATAAGTCACACAGAAAAAGAAACATCATAAGATATCAGTAATACACGGAATGGAAACTTGGCTACACAGGAACTGAATTACAGAACAGAACAGGGTCTCAAATTTAGAAAACCAACTTATGCTTGCTTAAGGGTAAAGGTGAGTTGGGGTGCTGCATAAAACCAGAGATTGAAATGAGCACAGATAAAGTTCCTTAAGTCAAATATGGAATAGACAAGAGCTACTCCTTGCTCAACGAAATGGACTCAACACCGCATATTAAACGCCTAAGAATGTACCTGACTAGTAAGTATCTTAAAACCTATGGATTGCTATGTCTCCGAAAGAGAATCAAGCATGTGTACAGGGGCATAAAAGCAGCAGTGATAGGATTGGAGAGGTTCGGTGAGCAAATGAAGACCCTTTGAAGTCATACTGCATGGTACCCATTCCACGGGTTTCAACTACCCAGGTTTTAGGTATTCTTCCTTCAGCTAAAACATGCATGTGGAACCCAAGTATGATCAACCATGTGAACGGGAGACGTGTTCAAATATGTCTCAGTTTTCCTCCCCTGGTACTCGGGTGCAACATTCCAGACGCTTTACTAACACTCTCCCGACTTGGAGAGTCAGCGCCTTTAACCTCCTGTTTGGCCCAGTTTGCAATTTCTGCGGAAGATGAACAGGAATAGCGAGAACCAATGAGAGGCTAGCTGGAGGTGTCTGGACGGGCAAATTTAACTCTCATTTCCCACCAGGAAGAGGAAATAACCGAAGGCTCAACGTGCCGTGCCGGAACCAGATTAGTGCCTGAAGCCATCCTGCGGTGTTGCGGCCAGGTCACAAGAAAGCAAGTTGAAGAAAGGAGCTCAGGGGCACTGTAATTCACAAACCTGCAGAGTTATAAATGACAGCTATCGTCCAAAAATAGACTGAAGTAAGGCTGCCAAGAGGACTTGAAAGCGGGGCAGAATTGCAGGAAACCGATTTCAGGAGGTAGACTGGAATTGCATTGAAAGCATAGGAAAAGAGGCAGAACGTCCACAATGATGCACTTGGCCAAAAAGGGCGTATGCGTTTTTTCCTGAATATATTCAGGAAAAAACGCATACGCCCTTTTTGGCCAACCAAGCAAGCTTGCAAAGGAAATCTGCACTACAATGAAGTCTCACTTCCCCCCGGTCAAAAGGGCCATTTGAAAAAAGTGTAAAATCCAGAAAGGCAGGACAGGCCATGGAGAACTGGGAGCCTTGTTATGCTGATGGGCGGGATGTAAATTGCCAACAACCACTCGGGAGAAGTGTATGGTGTTTCCTGAAACATCTAAAAAAAAAAGCAACAGAACCTAGGGCACTTCCACTTATGGTCCTATAGCTTAGGGAAATTAAAATCAAAAAGACACAGCCACCCCAACGTTTGGGACGCCTCCGTTTACAAGAACCTCGTTTACCATACAAGTTCAATATCACAGAAAGTGAAAAATGGATAAAGAACTTGTGGTACTTACGTACAATGCAGTATCACTCAGCAATGAAATCTATGTTATCAGGCCCGTAGCAGCATAATGAGTGGATTCAGGTACGATGATTCTAACTGAAATAAGTCACACAGAAAAAGAAACATCATAAGATATCAGTAATACACGGAATGTAAACTTGGCTACACAGGAACTGCATTCCAAAACAGAACAGGGTCTCAAATTTAGAAAAGCAACTTATGCTTGCTTAAGGGGAAAGGTGAGTTGGGGTGCTGCATAAAACCAGAGATTGAAATGAGCACAGATAAAGTTCCTTAAGCCAAATATGGAATAGACAAGAGCTACTCCTTGCTCAACGAAATGGACTCAAAACCCCATATTAAACGCCTAAGAATGTACCTGACTAGTAAGTATCTTAAAACCTATGGATTGCTATGTCTCCGAAAGAGAATCAAGCGTGTGTACAGGGGCATAAACGCAGCAGTGATAGGATTGGAGAGGTTCGGTGAGCAAATGAAGACCCTTTGAAGTCATATTGCATGGTACCCATTACACGGGTCTCAACTCTCCAGGTTTAAGGTATTCTTCCTTAAGCTAAAACATGCATGTGGAACCTAGAGTATGATCAACCATGTGAACGGGAGTCGTGTTCAAATATGTCTCAGATTTCCTCCCCTGGTACTCGGGTGCAACATTCCAGACGCTTTACTAACACTCTCCCGACTTGGAGAGTCAGTCCCTTTAACCTCCTGTTTGGCCCAGTTTGCAATTTCTGCGGAAGATGAACAGGAATAGTGAGAACCAATGAGAGGCTAGCTGGAGGTGTCTGGACGGGCAAATTTAACTCTCATTTCCCACCAGGAAGAGGAATTAACCAAAGGCTCAGCATGCCGGGCCGGAACCAGATTAGGGCCTGAAGCCATCCTGCGGTGTTACGGCCAGGTCACAAGAAAGCGAGTTGAAGAAAGGAGCTCAGGGGCACTGTAATTCACAAACCTGCAGAGTTATAAATGACAGCTATCGTCCAAAAATAGACTGAAGTAAGGCTGCCAAGAGGACTTGAAAGCGGGGCAGAATTGCAGGAAACCGATTTCAGGAGGTAGACTGGAATTGCATTGAAAGCATAGGAAAAGAGGCAGAACGTCCACAATGATGCACTTGGCCAAAAAGGGCGTATGTGTTTTTTCCTGAATATATTCAGGAAAAAACGCATATGCCCTTTTTGGCCAACCAAGCAAGCTTGCAAAGGAAATCTGCACTACAATGAAGTCTCACTTCCCCCCGGTCAAAAGGGCCATCTGAAAAAAGTGTAAAATCCAGAAAGGCAGGACAGGCCATGGAGAACTGGGAGCCTTCTTATGCTGAAGGTCGGGATGTAAATTGCCAACAAACACTCGGGAGAAGTGTATGGTGTTTCCTGTAACATCTAAAAAACAAAGCAACAGAGCCTAGGACACTTCCACTTATGGTCCTATAGCTTAGGCAATTTAAAATAAAAAAGACACAGCCACCCCAAAGTTTGGAACAGCTCTGTTTACAAGAACCTCGTTTACAGTACAAGTTCAACATCGCAGAAAGTGAAAAATGGATAAAGAAGTTGTGGTATTTACTTACAATGCAATATCACTCAGCAATGAAATCTGTGTCATCAGGCCCTTAGCAGCACAATGAGTGGATTCAGGTATGATGATTCTAACTGAAATAAGTCACACAGAAAAAGAAACATCATAAGATATCAGTAATACACGGAATGTAAACTTGGCTACACAGGAACTGAATTACAGAACAGAACAGGGTCTCAAATTTAGAAAACCAACTTATGCTTGCTTAAGGGTAAAGGTGAGTTGGGGTGCTGCATAAAACCAGAGATTGAAATGAGCACAGATAAAGTTCCTTAAGCCAAATATGGAATAGACAAGAGCTACTCCTTGCTCAACGAAATGGACTCAACACCGCATATTAAACGTCTAAGAATGTACCTGACTAGTAAGTATCTTAAAACCTATGGATTGCTATGTCTCCGAAAGAGAATCAAGCATGTGTACAGGGGCATAAACGCAGCAGTGATAGGATTGGAGAGGTTCGTGAGCAAATGAAGACCCTTTGAAATCATATTGCATGGTACCCATTCCATGGGTTTCAACTACCCAGGTTTAAGGTATTCTTCCTTCAGCTAAAACATGCATGTGGAACCTAGAGTATGATCAACCATGTGATCGGGAGACGTGTTCAAATATGTCTCAGTTTTCGTACCCTGGTACTCGGGTGCAACATTCCAGAGGCTTTACTAACCCTCTCCCGACTTGGAGAGTCAGTCCCTTTAACCTCCTGTTTGGCCCAGTTTGCAATTTCTGCGGAAGATGAACAGGAATAGAGAGAACCAATGAGAGGCTAGCTGGAGGTGTCTGGACGGGCAAATTTAACTCTCATTTCCCACCAGGAAGAGGAAATAACCAAAGGCTCAGCGTGCCGTAACGGAACCAGATTAGGGCCTGAAGCCATCCTGCGGTCTTGCGGCCAGCTCAAAAGAAAGCGAGTTGAAGAAAGGAGCTCAGGGGCACTGTAATTCACAAACCTGCAGAGTTATAAGTGACAGCTATCGTCCAAACATATACTGAAGTAAGGCTGCCAAGAGGACTTGAAAGCGGGGCAGAATTGCAGGAAACCGATTTCAGGAGGTAGACTGGAATTGCATTGAAAGCATAGGAAAAGAGGCAGAACGTCCACAATGATGCACTTGGCCAAAAAGGGCGTATGCGTTTTTTCCTGAATATATTCAGGAATAAACGCATACGCCCTTTTTGGCCAACCAAGCAAACTTGCAAAGGAAATCTGCACTACAATGAAGTCTCACTTCCCCCCGGTCAAAAGGGCCATCTGAAAAAAGTGTAAAATCCAGAAAGGCAGGACAGGCCATGGAGAACTGGGAGCCTTGTTATGCTGATGGGCGGGATGTAAATTGCCAACAGACACTCGGGAGAAGTGTATGGTGTTTCCTGAAACATCTAAAAAACAAAGCAACAGAGCCTAGGGCACTTCCACTTATGGTCCTATAGCTTAGGGAAATTAAAATCAAAAAGACACAGCCACCCCAAAGTTTGGGACGCCTCTGTTTACAAGAACCTCGTTTACCGTACAAGTTCAATATCACAGAAAGTGAAAAATGGATAAAGAACTGTGGTACTTACATACAATGCAGTATCACTCAGCAATGAAATCTATGTCATCAGGCGCGTAGCAGCATAATAAGTGGATTCAGGTACGATGATTCTAACTGAAATAAGTCACACAGAAAAAGAAACATCATAAGATATCACTAATACACGGAATGTAAACTTGGCTACACAGGAACTGCATTCCAAAACAGAACAGTGTCTCAAATTTAGAAAACCAACTTATGCTTGCTTAAGGGGAAAGGTGAGTTGGGGTGCTGCATAAAACCAGAGATTGAAATGAGCACAGATAAAGTTCCTTAAGCCAAATATGGAATAGACAAGAGCTACTCCTTGCTCAACGAAATGGACTCAAAACCCCATATTAAACGCCTAAGAATGTACCTGACTAGTAAGTATCTTAAAACCTATGGATTGCTATGTCTCCAAAAGAGAATCAAGCGTGTGTACAGGGCCATAAACGCAGCAGTGATAGGATTGGAGAGGTTCGTTGAGCAAATGAAGACCCTTTGAAGTCATATTGCATGGTACCCATTCCACGGGTTTCAACTACCCAGGTTTTAGGTATTCTTCCTTCAGCTAAAACATGCATGTGGAACCCAGAGTATGATCAACCATGTGATCGGGAGATGTGTTCAAATATGTCTCAGTTTTCCTCCCCTGGTACTCGGGTGCAACATTCCAGACGCCTTACTAACACTCTCCCCACTTGGAGAGTCAGCGCCTTTAACCTCCTGTTTGGCCCAGTTTGCAATTTCTGCGGAAGATGAACAGGAATAGTGAGAACCAATGAGAGGCTAGCTGGAGGTGTCTGGACGGGCAAATTTAACTCTCATTTCCCACCAGGAAGAGGAAATAACCAAAGGCTCAGTGTGCCGTGCCGGAACCAGATTAGGGCCTGAAGCCATCCTGCGGTGTTGCGGGCAGCTCAAAAGAAAGCGAGTTGAAGAAAGGAGCTCAGGGGCACTGTAATTCACAAACCTGCAGAGTTATAAATGACAGCTATCGTCCAAAAATAGACTGAAGTAAGGTTGCCAAGAGGACTTGAAAGCGGGGCAGAATTGCAGGAAACCGATTTCAGGAGGTAGACTGGAATTGCATTGAAAGCATAGGAAAAGAGGCAGAACGTCCACAATGATGCACTTGGCCACAAAGGGCGTATGCGTTTTTTCCTGAATATATTCAGGAAAAAACGCATACGCCCTTTTTGGCCAACCAAGCAAGCTTGCAAAGGAAATCTGCACTACAATGAAGTCTCACTTCCCCCCGGTCAAAAGGGCCATCTGAAAAAAGGGTAAAATCCAGAAAGGCAGGACAGGCCATGGAGAACTGGGAGCCTTGTTATGCTGATGGGCGGGATGTAAATTGCCAACAACCACTCGGGAGAAGTGTATGGTGTTTCCTGAAACTTCTAAAAAACAAAGCAACAGAACCTAGGGCACTTCCACTTATGGTCCTATAGCTTAGGGAAATTAAAATAAAAAAGACACAGCCACCCCAAAGTTTGGGACGCCTCTGTTTACAAGAACCTCGTTTACAGTACAAGTTCAACATCGCAGAAAGTGAAAAATGGATAAAGAAGTTGTGGTATTTACTTACAAAGCAGTATCAGTCAGCAATGAAATCTGTGTCATCAGACCCTTAGCAGCACAATGAGTGGATTCAGGTATGATGATTCTAACTGAAATAAGTCACACAGAAAAAGAAACATCATAAGATATCAGTAATACACGGAATGGAAACTTGGCTACACAGGAACTGAATTACAGAACAGAACAGGGTCTCAAATTTAGAAAACCAACTTATTCTTGCTTAAGGGTAAAGGTGAGTTGGAGTGCTGCATAAAACCAGAGATTGAAATGAGCACAGATAAAGTTCCTTAAGCCAAATATGGAATAGACAAGAGCTACTCCTTGCTCAACGAAATGGACTCAACACCGCATATTAAACGCCTAAGAATGTACCTGACTAGTAAGTATCTTAAAACCTATGGATTGCTATGTCTCCGAAAGAGAATCAAGCATGTGTACAGGGGCATAAACGCAGCAGTGATAGGATTGGAGAGGTTCGTGAGCAAATGAAGACCCTTTGAAGTCATATTGCATGGTACCCATTACACGGGTCTCAACTCTCCAGGTTTAAGGTATTCTTCCTTCAGCTAAAACATTCATGTGGAACCTAGAGTATGATCAACCATGTGAACGGGAGTCGTGTTCAAATATGTCTCAGTTTTCATACCCTGGTACTCGGGTGCAACATTCCAGACGCTTTACTAACACTCTCCCGACTTGGAGAGTCAGTCCCTTTAACCTCCTGTTGGGCCCAGTTTGCAATTTCTGCGGAAGATGAACAGGAATAGCGAGAACCAATGAGAGGCTAGCTGGAAGTGTCTGGACGGGCAAATTTAACTCTCATTTCCCACCAGGAAGAGGAATTAACCAAAGGCTCAGCATGCCGGGCCGGAAACAGATTTGGGCCTGAAGCCATCCTGCGGTATTACGGCCAGGTCACAAGAAAGCGAGTTGAAGAAAGGAGCTCAGGGGCACTGTAATTCACAAACCTGCAGAGTTATAAATGACAGCTATCGTCCAAAAATAGACTGAAGTAAGGCTGCCAAGAGGACTTGAAAGCGGGGCAGAATTGCAGGAAACCGATTTCAGGAGGTAGACTGGAATTGCATTGAAAGCATAGGAAAAGAGGCAGAACGTCCACAATGATGCACTTGGCCAAAAAGGGCGTATGCGTTTTTTCCTGAATATATTCAGGAAAAAACGCATACGCCCTTTTCGGCCAACCAAGCAAACTTGCAAAGGAAATCTGCACTACAATGAAGTCTCACTTCCCCCCGGTCAAAAGGGCCATCTGAAAAAAGTGTAAAATCCAGAAAGGTAGGACAGGCCATGGAGAACTGGGAGCCTTGTTATGCTGATGGGCGGGATGTAAATTGCCAACAGACACTCGGGAGAAGTGTATGGTGTTTCCTGAAACATCTAAAAAACAAAGCAACAGAGCCTAGGGCACTTCCACTTATGGTCCTATAGCTTAGGGAAATTAAAATCAAAAAGACACAGCCACCCCAAATTTTGGGACGCCTCTGTTTACAAGAACCTCGTTTACCGTACAAGTTCAATATCACAGAAAGTGAAAAATGGATAAAGAACTGTGGTACTTACGTACAATGCAGTATCACTCAGCAATGAAATCTATGTCATCAGGCCCGTAGCAGCATAATGAGTGGATTCAGGTACGATGATTCTAACTGAAATAAGTCACACAGAAAAAGAAACATCATAAGATATCACTAATACACGGAATGTAAACTTGGCTACACAGGAACTGCATTCCAAAACAGAACAGGGTCTCAAATTTAGAAAACCAACTTATGCTTGCTTAAGGGGAAAGGTGAGTTGGGGTGCTGCATAAAACCAGAGATTGAAATGAGCACAGATAAAGTTCCTTAAGCCAAATATGGAATAGACAAGAGCTACTCCTTGCTCAACGAAATGGACTCAAAACCCCATATTAAACGCCTAAGAATGTACCTGACTTGTAAGTATCTTAAAACCTATGGATTGCTATGTCTCCAAAAGAGAATCAAGCGTGTGTACAGGGCCATAAACGCAGCAGTGATAGGATTGGAGAGGTTCGTTGAGCAAATGAAGACCCTTTGAAGTCATATTGCATGGTACCCATTCCACGGGTTTCAACTACCCAGGTTTTAGGTATTCTTCCTTCAGCTAAAACATGTATGTGGAACCCAGAGTATGATCAACCATGTGATCAGGAGATGTGTTCAAATATGTCTCAGTTTTCCTCCCCTGGTACTCGGGTGCAACATTCCAGACGCCTTACTAACACTCTCCCCACTTGGAGAGTCAGTCCCTTTAACCTCCTGTTTGGCCCAGTTTGCAATTTCTGCGGAAGATGAACAGGAATAGCGAGAACCAATGAGAGGCTAGCTGGAGGTGTCTGGACGGGCAAATTTAACTCTCATTTCCCACCAGGAAGAGGAAATAACCAAAGGCTCAGTGTGCCGTGCCGGAACCAGATTAGGGCCTGAAGCCAACCTGCGGTGTTGTGGGCAGCTCAAAAGAAAGCGAGTTGAAGAAAGGAGCTCAGGGGCACTGTAATTCACAAACCTGCAGAGTTATAAGTGACAGCTATCGTCCAAAAATAGACTGAAGTAAGGCTGCCAAGAGGACTTGAAAGCGGGGCAGAATTGCAGGAAACCGATTTCAGGAGGTAGACTGGAATTGCATTGAAAGCATAGGAAAAGAGGCAGAACGTCCACAATGATGCACTTGGCCAAAAAGGGCGTATGCGTTTTTTCCTGAATATATTCAGGAAAAAACGCATACGCCCTTTTTGGCCAACCAAGCAAGCTTGCAAAGGAAATCTGCACTACAATGAAGTCTCACTTCCCCCCGGTCAAAAGGGCCATCTGAAAAAAGTGTAAAATCCAGAAAGGCAGGACAGACCATGGAGAACTGGGAGCCTTGTTATGCTGATGGGCGGGATGTAAATTGCCAACAACCACTTGGGAGAAGTGTATGGTGTTTCCTGAAACATCTAAAAAACAAAGCAACAGAACCTAGGGCACTTCCACTTATGGTCCTATAGCTTAGGGAAATTAAAATCAAAAAGACACAGCCACCCCAAAGTTTGGAACAGCTCTGGTTACAAGAACCTCGTTTACAGTACAAGTTCAACATCGCAGAAAGTGAAAAATGGATAAAGAAGTTGTGGTATTTACTTACAAAGCAGTATCAGTCAGCAATGAAATCTGTGTCATCAGGCCCTTAGCAGCACAATGAGTGGATTCAGGTATGATGATTCTAACTGAAATAAGTCACACAGAAAAAGAAACATCATAAGATATCAGTAATACACGGAATGGAAACTTGGCTACACAGGAACTGAATTACAGAACAGAACAGGGTCTCAAATTTAGAAAACCAACTTATTCTTGCTTAAGGGTAAAGGTGAGTTGGAGTGCTGCATAAAACCAGAGATTGAAATGAGCACAGATAAAGTTCCTTAAGCCAAATATGGAATAGACAAGAGCTACTCCTTGCTCAACGAAATGGACTCAACACCGCATATTAAACGCCTAAGAATGTACCTGACTAGTAAGTATCTTAAAACCTATGGATTGCTATGTCTCCGAAAGAGAATCAAGCATGTGTACAGGGGCATAAACGCAGCAGTGATAGGATTGGAGAGGTTCGTTGAGCAAATGAAGACCCTTTGAAGTCATATTGCATGGTACCCATTCCACGGGTTTCAACTACCCAGGTTTAAGGTATTCTTCCTTCAGCTAAAACATGCATGTGGAACCTAGAGTATGATCAACCATGTGATCGGGAGACGTGTTCAAATATGTCTCAGTTTTCGTACCCTGGTACTCGGGTGCAACATTCCAGACGCTTTAATAACACTCTCCCGACTTGGAGAGTCAGTCCCTTTAACCTCCTGTTTGGCCCAGTTTGCAATTTCTGCGGAAGATGAACAGGAATAGCGAGAACCAATGAGAGACTAGCTGGAGGTGTCGGAACGGGCAAATTTAACTCTCATTTCCCACCAGGAAGAGGAATTAACCAAAGGCTCAGCGTGCCGGGCCGGAACCAGATTAGGGCCTGAAGCCATCCTGCGGTGTTGCGGCCAGCTCAAAAGAAAGCGAGTTGAAGAAAGGAGCTCAGGGGCACTGTAATTCACAAACCTGCAGAGTTATAAATGACAGCTATCGTCCAAAAATATACTGAAGTAAGGCTGCCAAGAGGACTTGAAAGCGGGACAGAATTGCAGGAAACCGATTTCAGGAGGTAGACTGGAATTGCATTGAAAGCATAGGAAAAGAGGCAGAACGTCCACAATGATGCACTTGGCCAAAAAGGGTGTATGCGTTTTTTCCTGAATATATTCAGGAAAAAACGCATACGCCCTTTTTGGCCAACCAAGCAAGCTTGCAAAGGAAATCTGCACGACAATGAAGTCTCACTTCCCCCTGGTCAAAAGGGCCATCTGAAAAAAGTGTAAAATCCAGAAAGGCAGGACAGGCCATGGAGAACTGGGAGCCTTGTTATGCTGATGGGCGGGAAGTAAATTGCCAACAGACACTTGGGAGAAGTGTATGGTGTTTCCTGAAACATCTAAAAAACAAAGCAACAGAGCCTAGGGCACTTCCACTTATGGTCCTATAGCTTAGGGAAATTAAAATCAAAAAGACACAGCCACCCCAAAGTTTGGGACGCCTCTGTTTACAAGAACCTCGTTTACCGTACAAGTTCAATATCACAGAAAGTGAAAAATGGATAAAGAACTTGTGGTACTTACGTACAATGCAGTATCACTCAGCAATGAAATCTATGTCATCAGGCCCGTAGCAGCATAATGAGTGGATTCAGGTACGATGATTCTAACTGAAATAAGTCACACAGAAAAAGAAACATCATAAGATATCACTAATACACGGAATGTAAACTTGGCTACACAGGAACTGCATTCCAAAACAGAACAGGGTCTCAAATTTAGAAAACCAACTTATGCTTGCTTAAGGGGAAAGGTGAGTTGGGGTGCTGCATAAAACCAGAGATTGAAATGAGCACAGATAAAGTTCCTTAAGCCAAATATGGAATAGACAAGAGCTACTCCTTGCTCAACGAAATGGACTCAAAACCCCATATTAAACGCCTAAGAATGTACCTGACTTGTAAGTATCTTAAAACCTATGGATTGCTATGTCTCCAAAAGAGAATCAAGCGTGTGTACAGGGCCATAAACGCAGCAGTGATAGGATTGGAGAGGTTCGTTGAGCAAATGAAGACCCTTTGAAGTCATATTGCATGGTACCCATTCCACGGGTTTCAACTACCCAGGTTTTAGGTATTCTTCCTTCAGCTAAAACATGTATGTGGAACCCAGAGTATGATCAACCATGTGATCAGGAGATGTGTTCAAATATGTCTCAGTTTTCCTCCCCTGGTACTCGGGTGCAACATTCCAGACGCCTTACTAACACTCTCCCCACTTGGAGAGTCAGTCCCTTTAACCTCCTGTTTGGCCCAGTTTGCAATTTCTGCGGAAGATGAACAGGAATAGCGAGAACCAATGAGAGGCTAGCTGGAGGTGTCTGGACGGGCAAATTTAACTCTCATTTCCCACCAGGAAGAGGAAATAACCAAAGGCTCAGTGTGCCGTGCCGGAACCAGATTAGGGCCTGAAGCCAACCTGCGGTGTTGTGGGCAGCTCAAAAGAAAGCGAGTTGAAGAAAGGAGCTCAGGGGCACTGTAATTCACAAACCTGCAGAGTTATAAGTGACAGCTATCGTCCAAAAATAGACTGAAGTAAGGCTGCCAAGAGGACTTGAAAGCGGGGCAGAATTGCAGGAAACCGATTTCAGGAGGTAGACTGGAATTGCATTGAAAGCATAGGAAAAGAGGCAGAACGTCCACAATGATGCACTTGGCCAAAAAGGGCGTATGCGTTTTTTCCTGAATATATTCAGGAAAAAACGCATACGCCCTTTTTGGCCAACCAAGCAAGCTTGCAAAGGAAATCTGCACTACAATGAAGTCTCACTTCCCCCCGGTCAAAAGGGCCATCTGAAAAAAGTGTAAAATCCAGAAAGGCAGGACAGACCATGGAGAACTGGGAGCCTTGTTATGCTGATGGGCGGGATGTAAATTGCCAACAACCACTTGGGAGAAGTGTATGGTGTTTCCTGAAACATCTAAAAAACAAAGCAACAGAACCTAGGGCACTTCCACTTATGGTCCTATAACTTAGGGAAATTAAAATCAAAAAGACACAGCCACCCCAATGTTTGGAACAGCTCTGGTTACAAGAACCTCGTTTACAGTACAAGTTCAACATCGCAGAAAGTGAAAAATGGATAAAGAAGTTGTGGTATTTACTTACAAAGCAATATCACTCAGCAATGAAATCTGTGTCATCAGGCCCTTAGCAGCACAATGAGTGGATTCAGGTATGATGATTCTAACTGAAATAAGTCACACAGAAAAAGAAACATCATAAGATATCACTAATACACGGAATGTAAACTTGGCTACACAGGAACTGAATTACAGAACAGAACAGGTTCTCAAATTTAGAAAACCAACTTATGCTTGCTTAAGGGTAAAGGTGAGTTGGGGTGCTGCATAAAACCAGAGATTGAAATGAGCACAGATAAAGTTCCTTAAGCCAAATATGGAATAGACAAGAGCTACTCCTTGCTCAACGAAATGGACTCAACACCGCATATTAAACGCCTTAGAATGTACCTGACTAGTAAGTATCCTAAAACCTATGGATTGCTATGTCTCCGAAAGAGAATCAAGCATTTGTACAGGGGCATAAACGCAGCAGTGATAGGATTGGAGATGTTCGGTGAGCAAATGAAGACCCTTTGAAGTCATATTGCATGGTACCCATTCCACGGGTTTTAACTAACCAGGTTTTAGGTATTCTTCCTTCAGCTAAAACATGCATGTGGAACCCAGAGTATGATCAACCATGTGATCGGGAGACGTGTTCAAATATGTCTCAGTTTTCGTACCCTGGTACTCGGGTGCAACATTCCAGACGCTTTACTAACACTCTCCCGACTTGGAAAGTCTGTCCCTTTAACCTCCTGTTTGGCCCAGTTTGCAATTTCTGCGGAAGATGAACAGGAATAGCGAGAACCAATGAGAGGCTAGCTGGAGGTGTCTGGACGGGCAAATTTAACTCTCATTTCCCACCAGGAAGAGGAATTAACCAAAGGCTCAGCATGCCGGGCCGGAACCAGATTAGGGCCTGAAGCCATCCTGCGGTGTTGCGGCCAGGTCACAAGAAAGCGAGTTGAAGAAAGGAGCTCAGGGGCACTGTAATTCACAAACCTGCAGAGTTATAAATGACAGCTATCGTCCAAAAATAGACTGAAGTAAGGCTGCCAAGAGGACGTGAAAGCGGGGCAGAATTGCAGGAAACCGAATTCAGGAGGTAGACTGGAATTGCATTGAAAGCATAGGAAAAGAGGCAGAACGTCCACAATGATGCACTTGGCCAAAAAGGGCGTATGCGTTTTTTCCTGAATATATTCAGGAAAAAACGCATACGCCCTTTTTGGCCAACCAAGCAAACTTGCAAAGGAAATCTGCACTACAATGAAGTCTCACTTCCCCCCGGTCAAAAGGGCCATCTGAAAAAAGTGTAAAATCCAGAAAGGTAGGACAGGCCATGGAGAACTGGGAGCCTTGTTATGCTGATGGGCGGGATGTAAATTGCCAACAGACACTCGGGAGAAGTGTATGGTGTTTCCTGAAACATCTAAAAAACAAAGCAACAGAGCCTAGGGCACTTCCACTTATGGTCCTATAGCTTAGGGAAATTAAAATCAAAAAGACACAGCCACCCCAAATTTTGGGACGCCTCTGTTTACAAGAACCTCGTTTACCGTACAAGTTCAATATCACAGAAAGTGAAAAATGGATAAAGAACTGTGGTACTTACGTACAATGCAGTATCACTCAGCAATGAAATCTATGTCATCAGGCCCGTAGCAGCATAATGAGTGGATTCAGGTACGATGATTCTAACTGAAATAAGTCACACAGAAAAAGAAACATCATAAGATATCACTAATACACGGAATGTAAACTTGGCTACACAGGAACTGCATTCCAAAACAGAACAGGGTCTCAAATTTAGAAAACCAACTTATGCTTGCTTAAGGGGAAAGGTGAGTTGGGGTGCTGCATAAAACCAGAGATTGAAATGAGCACAGATAAAGTTCCTTAAGCCAAATATGGAATAGACAAGAGCTACTCCTTGCTCAACGAAATGGACTCAAAACCCCATATTAAACGCCTAAGAATGTACCTGACTAGTAAGTATCTTAAAACCTATGGATTGCTATGTCTCCAAAAGAGAATCAAGCGTGTGTACAGGGCCATAAACGCAGCAGTGATAGGATTGGAGAGGTTCGTTGAGCAAATGAAGACCCTTTGAAGTCATATTGCATGGTACCCATTACACGGGTTTCAACTACCCAGGTTTTAGGTATTCTTCCTTCAGCTAAAACATGTATGTGGAACCCAGAGTATGATCAACCATGTGATCAGGAGATGTGTTCAAATATGTCTCAGTTTTCCTCCCCTGGTACTCGGGTGCAACATTCCAGACGCCTTACTAACACTCTCCCCACTTGGAGAGTCAGTCCCTTTAACCTCCTGTTTGGCCCAGTTTGCAATTTCTGCGGAAGATGAACAGGAATAGCGAGAACCAATGAGAGGCTAGCTGGAGGTGTCTGGACGGGCAAATTTAACTCTCATTTCCCACCAGGAAGAGGAAATAACCAAAGGCTCAGTGTGCCGTGCCGGAACCAGATTAGGGCCTGAAGCCAACCTGCGGTGTTGTGGGCAGCTCAAAAGAAAGCGAGTTGAAGAAAGGAGCTCAGGGGCACTGTAATTCACAAACCTGCAGAGTTATAAGTGACAGCTATCGTCCAAAAATAGACTGAAGTAAGGCTGCCAAGAGGACTTGAAAGCGGGGCAGAATTGCAGGAAACCGATTTCAGGAGGTAGACTGGAATTGCATTGAAAGCATAGGAAAAGAGGTAGAACGTCCACAATGATGCACTTGGCCAAAAAGGGCGTATGCGTTTTTTCCTGAATATATTCAGGAAAAAACGCATACGCCCTTTTTGGCCAACCAAGCAAGCTTGCAAAGGAAATCTGCACTACAATGAAGTCTCACTTCCCCCCGGTCAAAAGGGCCATCTGAAAAAAGTGTAAAATCCAGAAAGGCAGGACAGACCATGGAGAACTGGGAGCCTTGTTATGCTGATGGGCGGGATGTAAATTGCCAACAACCACTTGGGAGAAGTGTATGGTGTTTCCTGAAACATCTAAAAAACAAAGCAACAGAACCTAGGGCACTTCCACTTATGGTCCTATAGCTTAGGGAAATTAAAATCAAAAAGACACAGCCACCCCAAAGTTTGGAACAGCTCTGGTTACAAGAACCTCGTTTACAGTACAAGTTCAACATCGCAGAAAGTGAAAAATGGATAAAGAAGTTGTGGTATTTACTTACAAAGCAATATCACTCAGCAATGAAATCTGTGTCATCAGGCCCTTAGCAGCACAATGAGTGGATTCAGGTATGATGATTCTAACTGAAATAAGTCACACAGAAAAAGAAACATCATAAGATATCAGTAATACACGGAATGGAAACTTGGCTACACAGGAACTGAATTACAGAACAGAACAGGGTCTCAAATTTAGAAAACGAACTTATGCTTGCTTGAGGGTAAAGGTGCGTTGGGGTGCTGCATAAAACCAGAGATTGAAATGAGCACAGATAAAGTTCCTTAAGCCAAATATGGAATAGACAAGAGCTACTCCTTGCTCAACGAAATGGACTCAACACTGTATATTAAACGCCTAAGAATGTACCTGACTAGTAAGTATCTTAAAACCTATGGATTGCTATGTCTCCGAAAGAGAATCAAGCATGTGTACAGGGGCATAAACGCAGCAGTGATAGGATTGGAGAGGTTCAGTGAGCAAATGAAGACCCTTTGAAGTCATATTGCATGGTACCCATGGTACCCATTCCTGGGTAGTTTCAACTACCCAGGTTTAAGGTATTCTGCCTTCAGCTAAAACATGCATGTGGAACCTAGAGTATGATCAACCATGTGATCGGGAGACGTGTTCAAATATGTCTCAGTTTTCGTACCCTGGTACTCGGGTGCAACATTCCAGACGCTTTAATAACACTCTCCCGACTTGGAGAGTCAGTCCCTTTAACCTCCTGTTTGGCCCAGTTTGCAATTTCTGCGGAAGATGAACAGGAATAGCGAGAACCAATGAGAGACTAGCTGGAGGTGTCGGAACGGGCAAATTTAACTCTCATTTCCCACCAGGAAGAGGAATTAACCAAAGGCTCAGCGTGCCGGGCCGGAAACAGATTAGGGCCTGAAGCCATCCTGCGGTGTTGCGGCCAGCTCAAAAGAAAGCGAGTTGAAGAAAGGAGCTCAGGGGCACTGTAATTCACAAACCTGCAGAGTTATAAATGACAGCTATCGTCCAAAAATAGACTGAAGTAAGGCTGCCAAGAGGACTTGAAAGCGGGGCAGAATTGCAGGAAACCGATTTCAGGAGGTAGACTGGAATTGCATTGAAAGCATAGGAAAAGAGGCAGAACGTCCACAATGATGCACTTGGCCAAAAAGGGCGTATGCGTTTTTTCCTGAATATATTCAGGAAAAAACGCATACGCCCTTTTTGGCCAACCAAGCAAGCTTGCAAAGGAAATCTGCACTACAATGAAGTCTCACTTCCCCCCGGTCAAAAGGGCCATCTGAAAAAAGTGTAAAATCCAGAAAGGCAGGACAGACCATGGAGAACTGGGAGCCTTGTTATGCTGATGGGCGGGATGTAAATTGCCAACAACCACTTGGGAGAAGTGTATGGTGTTTCCTGAAACATCTAAAAAACAAAGGAACAGAACCTAGGGCACTTCCACTTATGGTCCTATAGCTTAGGGAAATTAAAATCAAAAAGACACAGCCACCCCAAAGTTTGGAACAGCTCTGGTTACAAGAACCTCGTTTACAGTACAAGTTCAACATCGCAGAAAGTGAAAAATGGATAAAGAAGTTGTGGTATTTACTTACAAAGCAATATCACTCAGCAATGAAATCTGTGTCATCAGGCCCTTAGCAGCACAATGAGTGGATTCAGGTATGATGATTCTAACTGAAATAAGTCACACAGAAAAAGAAACATCATAAGATATCAGTAATACACGGAATGGAAACTTGGCTACACAGGAACTGAATTACAGAACAGAACAGGGTCTCAAATTTAGAAAACGAACTTATGCTTGCTTGAGGTTAAAGGTGAGTTGGGGTGCTGCATAAAACCAGAGATTGAAATGAGCACAGATAAAGTTACTTAAGCCAAATATGGAATAGACAAGAGCTACTCCTTGCTCAACGAAATGGACTCAACACTGTATATTAAACGCCTAAGAATGTACCTGACTAGTAAGTATCTTAAAACCTATGGATTGCTATGTCTCCGAAAGAGAATCAAGCATGTGTACAGGGGCATAAACGCAGCAGTGATAGGATTGGAGAGGTTCGGTGAGCAAATGAAGACCCTTTGAAGTCATATTGCATGGTACCCATGGTACCCATTCCTGGGTAGTTTCAACTACCCAGGTTTAAGGTATTCTGCCTTCAGCTAAAACATTCATGTGGAACCTAGAGTATGATCAACCATGTGATCGGGAGACGTGTTCAAATATGTCTCAGTTTTCGTACCCTGGTACTCGGGTGCAACATTCCAGACGCTTTAATAACACTCTCCCGACTTGGAGAGTCAGTCCCTTTAACCTCCTGTTTGGCCCAGTTTGCAATTTCTGCGGAAGATGAACAGGAATAGCGAGAACCAATGAGAGACTAGCTGGAGGTGTCGGAACGGGCAAATTTAACTCTCATTTCCCACCAGGAAGAGGAATTAACCAAAGGCTCAGCGTGCCGGGCCGGAACCAGATTAGGGCCTGAAGCCATCCTGCGGTGTTGCGGCCAGCTCAAAAGAAAGCGAGTTGAAGAAAGGAGCTCAGGGGCACTGTAATTCACAAACCTGCAGAGTTATAAATGACAGCTATCGTCCAAAAATATACTGAAGTAAGGCTGCCAAGAGGACTTGAAAGCGGGACAGAATTGCAGGAAACCGATTTCAGGAGGTAGACTGGAATTGCATTGAAAGCATAGGAAAAGAGGCAGAACGTCCACAATGATGCACTTGGCCAAAAAGGGCGTATGCGTTTTTTCCTGAATATATTCAGGAAAAAACGCATACGCCCTTTTTGGCCAACCAAGCAAGCTTGCAAAGGAAATCTGCACGACAATGAAGTCTCACTTCCCCCTGGTCAAAAGGGCCATCTGAAAAAAGTGTAAAATCCAGAAAGGCAGGACAGGCCATGGAGAACTGGGAGCCTTGTTATGCTGATGGGCGGGAAGTAAATTGCCAACAGACACTTGGGAGAAGTGTATGGTGTTTCCTGAAACATCTAAAAAACAAAGCAACAGAGCCTAGGGCACTTCCACTTATGGTCCTATAGCTTAGGGAAATTAAAATCAAAAAGACACAGCCACCTCAAAGTTTGGGACGCCTCTGTTTACAAGAACCTCGTTTACCGTACAAGTTCAATATCACAGAAAGTGAAAAATGGATAAAGAACTTGTGGTACTTACGTACAATGCAGTATCACTCAGCAATGAAATCTATGTCATCAGGCCCGTAGCAGCATAATGAGTGGATTCAGGTACGATGATTCTAACTGAAATAAGTCACACAGAAAAAGAAACATCATAAGATATCACTAATACACGGAATGTAAACTTGGCTACACAGGAACTGAATTACAGAACAGAACAGGTTCTCAAATTTAGAAAACCAACTTATGCTTGCTTAAGGGTAAAGGTGAGTTGGGGTGCTGCATAAAGCCAGAGATTGAAATGAGCACAGATAAAGTTCCTTAAGCCAAATATGGAATAGACAAGAGCTACTCCTTGCTCAACGAAATGGACTCAACACCGCATATTAAACGCCTTAGAATGTACCTGACTAGTAAGTATCCTAAAACCTATGGATTGCTATGTCTCCGAAAGAGAATCAAGCATTTGTACAGGGGCATAAACGCAGCAGTGATAGGATTGGAGATGTTCGGTGAGCAAATGAAGACCCTTTGAAGTCATATTGCATGGTACCCATTCCACGGGTTTTAACTAACCAGGTTTTAGGTATTCTTCCTTCAGCTAAAACATGCATGTGGAACCCAGAGTATGATCAACCATGTGATCGGGAGACGTGTTCAAATATGTCTCAGTTTTCCTCCCCTGGTACTCGGGTGCAACATTCCAGACGCTTTACTAACACTCTCCCGACTTGGAAAGTCTGTCCCTTTAACCTCCTGTTTGGCCCAGTTTGCAATTTCTGCGGAAGATGAACAGGAATAGCGAGAACCAATGAGAGGCTAGCTGGAGGTGTCTGGACGGGCAAATTTAACTCTCATTTCCCACCAGGAAGAGGAATTAACCAAAGGCTCAGCATGCCGGGCCGGAACCAGATTAGGGCCTGAAGCCATCCTGCGGTGTTGCGGCCAGGTCACAAGAAAGCGAGTTGAAGAAAGGAGCTCAGGGGCACTGTAATTCACAAACCTGCAGAGTTATAAATGACAGCTATCGTCCAAAAATAGACTGAAGTAAGGCTGCCAAGAGGACGTGAAAGCGGGGCAGAATTGCAGGAAACCGAATTCAGGAGGTAGACTGGAATTGCATTGAAAGCATAGGAAAAGAGGCAGAACGTCCACAATGATGCACTTGGCCAAAAAGGGCGTATGCGTTTTTTCCTGAATATATTCAGGAAAAAACGCATACGCCCTTTTTGGCCAACCAAGCAAACTTGCAAAGGAAATCTGCACTACAATGAAGTCTCACTTCCCCCCGGTCAAAAGGGCCATCTGAAAAAAGTGTAAAATCCAGAAAGGCAGGACAGGCCATGGAGAACTGGGAGCCTTGTTATGCTGATGGGCGGGATGTAAATTGCCAACAACCACTTGGGAGAAGTGTATGGTGTTTCCTGAAACATCTAAAAAACAAAGCAACAGAACCTAGGGCACTTCCACTTATGGTCCTATAGCTTAGGGAAATTAAAATCAAAAAGACACAGGCACCCCAAAGTTTGGGACGCCTCTGTTTACAAGAACCTCGTTTACCGTACAAGTTCAATATCACAGAAAGTGAAAAATGGATAAAGAACTTGTGGTACTTACGTACAATGCAGTATCACTCAGCAATGAAATCTATGTCATCAGGCCCGTAGCAGCATAATGAGTGGATTCAGGTACGATGATTCTAACTGAAATAAGTCACACAGAAAAAGAAACATCATAAGATATCAGTAATACACGGAATGTAAACTTGGCTACACAGGAACTGCATTCCAAAACAGAACAGGGTCTCAAATTTAGAAAACAACTTATGCTTGCTTAAGGGGAAAGGTGAGTTGGGGTGCTGCATAAAACCAGAGATTGAAATGAGCACAGATAAAGTTCCTTAAGCCAAATATGGAATAGACAAGAGCTACTCCTTGCTCAACGAAATGGACTCAACACCGCATATTAAACGCCTAAGAATGTACCTGACTAGTAAGTATCTTAAAATGTATGGATTGCTATGTCTCCAAAAGAGAATCAAGCATGTGTACAGGGGCATAAACGCAGCAGTGATAGGATTGGAGAGGTTCGGTGAGCCAATGAAGACCCTTTGAAGTCATATTGCATGGTACCCATTCCACGGGTTTCAACTACGCAGGTTTAAAGTATTCTTCCTTCAGCTAAAACATGCATGTGGACCCAGAGTATGATCAACCATGTGAACGGGAGACGTGTTCAAATATGTCTCAGTTTTCCTCCCCTGGTACTCGGGTGCAACATTCCAGACGCTTTACTAACACTCTCCCGACTTGGAGAGTCAGTCCCTTTAACCTCCTGTTTGGCCCAGTTTGCAATTTCTGCGGAAGATGAACAGGAATAGCGAGAACCAATGAGAGGCTAGCTGGAGGTGTCCGGACGGGCAAATTTAACTCTCATTTCCCACCAGGAAGAGGAATTAACCAAAGGCTCAGCATGCCGGGCCGGAACCAGATTAGGGCCTGAAGCCATCCTGCGGTGTTGCGGCCAGGTCACAAGAAAGCGAGTTGAAGAAAGGAGCTCAGGGCCACTGTAATTCACAAACCTGCAGAGTTATAAATGACAGCTATCGTCCAAAAATATACTGAAGTAAGGCAGCCAAGAGGACTTGAAAGCGGGGCAGAATTGCAGGAAACCTATTTCAGGAGGTAGACTGGAATTAAATTGAAAGCATAGGAAAAGAGGCAGAACGTCCACAATGATGCACTTGGCCAAAAAGGGCGTATGCGTTTTTTCCTGAATATATCCAGGAAAAAACGCATACGCACTTTTTGGCCAACCAAGCAAGCTTGCAAAGGAAATCTGCACTACAATGTAGTCTCACTTCCCCCCAGGTCAAAAGGGCCATCTGAAAAAAGTGTAAAATCCAGAAAGGCAGGACAGGCCATGGAGAACTGGGAGCCTTGTTATGCTGATGGGCGGGATGTAAATTGCCAACAGACACTCAGGAGAAGTGTATGGTGTTTCCTGAAACATCTAAAAAACAAAGCAACAGAGCCTAGGGCACTTCCACTTATGGTCCTATAGCTTAGGGAAATTAAAATCAAAAAGACACAGCCACCCGAAAGTTTGGAACGGCTCTGTTTACAAGAACCTCGTTTACAGTACAAGTTCAATATCACAGAAAGTGAAAAATGGAGAAAGAAGTTGTGGTATTTACTTACAAAGCAATATCACTCAGCAATGAAATCTGTGTCATCAGGCCCTTAGCAGCACAATGAGTGGATTCAGGTATGATGATTCTAACTGAAATAAGTCACACAGAAAAAGAAACATCATAAGATATCAATAATACACGGAATGGAAACTTGGCTACACAGGAACTGAATTACAGAACAGAACAGGGTCTCAAATTTAGAAAACCAACTTATGCTTGCTTAAGGGGAAAGGTGAGTTGGGGTGCTGCATAAAACCAGAGATTGAAATGAGCACAGATAAAGTTCCTTAAGCCAAATATGGAATAGACAAGAGCTACTCCTTGCTCAACGAAATGGACTCAACACCGCATATTAAACGCCTAAGAATGTACCTGACTAGTAAGTATCTTAAAACCTATGGATTGCTATGTCTCCGAAAGAGAATCAAGCATGTGTACAGGGGCATAAACGCAGCAGTGATAGGATTGGAGAGGTTCGGTGAGCAAATGAAGACCCTTTGAAGTCATATTGCATGGTACCCATTCCAAGGGTTTCAACTACCCAGGTTTAAGGTATTCTTCCTTCAGCTAAAACATGCATGTGGAACCCAGAGTATGATCAACCATGTGATCGGGAGACATGTTCAAATATGTCTCAGTTTTCGTACCCTGGTACTCGGGTGCAACATTACAGCCGCTTAACTAACACTCTCCCGACTTGGAGAGTCAGTCCCTTTAACCTCCTGTTTGGCCCAGTTTGCAATTTCTGCGGAAGATGAACAGGAATAGCGAGAACCAATGAGAGACTAGCTGGAGGTGTCTGGACGGGCAAATTTAACTCTCATTTCCCACCAGGAAGAGGAATTAACCAAAGGCTCAGTGTGCCGTGCCGGAACCAGATTAGGGCCTGAAGCCATCCTGCGGTGTTGCGGCCAGCTCACAAGAAAGCGAGTTGAAGAAAGGAGCTCAGGGGCACTGTAATTCACAAACCTGCAGAGTTATAAATGACAGCTATCGTCCAAAAATAGACTGAAGTAAGGCTGCCAAGAGGACTTGAAAGCGGGGCAGAATTGCAGGAAACCGATTTCAGGAGGTAGACTGGAATTGCATTGAAAGCATAGGAAAAGAGGCAGAACGTCCACAATGATGCACTTGGCCAAAAAGGGCGTATGCGTTTTTTCCTGAATATATTCAGGAAAAAACGCATACGCCCTTTTTGGCCAACCAAGCAAGCTTGCAAAGGAAATCTGCACTACAATGAAGTCTCACTTCCCCCCGGTCAAAAGGGCCATCTGAAAAAAGTGTAAAATCCAGAAAGGCAGGACAGGCCATGGAGAACTGGGAGCCTTGTTATGCTGATGGGCGGGATGTAAATTGCCAACAGACACTGGGGAGAAGTGTATGGTGTTTCCTGAAACATCTAACAAACAAAGCAACAGAGCCTAGGGCACTTCCACTTATGGTCTTATAGCTTAGGGAAATTAAAATAAAAAAGACACAGCCACCCCAAAGTTTGGGACGCCTCTGTTTATAAGAACCTCGTTTACAGTACAAGTTCAATATCACAGAAATTGAAAAATGGATAAAGAACTTGTGGTACTTACGTACAATGCAGTATCACTCAGCAATGAAATCTATGTCATCAGGCCCGTAGCAGCATAATGAGTGGATTCAGGTACGATGAATCTAACTGAAATAAGTCACACAGAAAAAGAAACATCATAAGATATCACTAATACACGGAATGTAAACTTGGCTACACAGGAACTGCATTCCAAAACAGAACAGGGTCTCAAATTTAGAAAACCAACTTATGCTTGCTTAAGGGGAAAGGTGAGTTGGGGTGCTGCATAAAACCAGAGATTGAAATGAGCACAGATAAAGTTCCTTAAGCCAAATATGGAATAGACAAGAGCTACTCCTTGCTCAACGAAATGGACTCAAAACCCCATATTAAACGCCTAAGAATGTACCTGACTAGTAAGTATCTTAAATCCTATGGATTGCTATGTCTCCAAAAGACAATCAAGCGTGTGTACAGGGGCATAAACGCAGCAGTGATAGGATTGGAGAGGTTCGGTGAGCAAATGAAGACCCTTTGAAGTCATATTGCATGGTACCCATTCCACGGGTCTCAACTCTCCAGGTTTAAGGTATTCTTCCTTCAGCTAAAACATGCATGTGGAACCCAGAGTATGATCAACCATGTGAACGGGAGACGTGTTCAAATATGTCTCAGTTTTCCTCCCCTGGTACTCGGGTGCAACATTCCAGACGCTTTACTAACACTCTCCCGACTTGGAGAGTCAGTCCCTTTAACCTCCTGTTTGGCCCAGTTTGCAATTTCTGCGGAAGATGAACAGGAATAGCGAGAACCAATGAGAGGCTAGCTGGAGGTGTCTGGACGGGCAAATTTAACTCTCATTTCCCACCAGAAAGAGGAATTAACCAAAGGCTCAGCGTGCCGTGCCGGAACCAGATTAGGGCCTGAAGCCATCCTGCGGTGTTGCAGCTAGCTCACAAGAAAGCGAGTTGAAGAAAGGAGCTCAGGGGCACTGTAATTCACAAACCTGCAGAGTTATAAATGACAGCTATCGTCCAAAAATATACTGAAGTAAGGCTGCCTAGAGGACTTGAAATCGGGGCAGAATTGCAGGAAACCGATTTCAGGAGGTAGACTGGAATTGCACTGAAAGCATAGGAAAAGAGGCAGAACGTCCACAATGATGCACTTGGCCAAAAAGGGCGTATGCGTTTTTTCCTGAATATATTCAGGAAAAAACGCATACGCCCTTTTTGGCCAACCAAGCAGGCTTGCAAAGGAAATCTGCACTACAATGAAGTCTCACTTCCCCCCGGTCAAAAGGGCCATCTGAAAAAAGTGTAAAATCCAGAAAGGCAGGACAGGCCATGGAGAACTGGGAGCCTTGTTATGCTGATGGGCGGGATGTAAATTGCCAACAGACACTCAGGAGAAGTGTATGGTGTTTCCTGAAACATCTAAAAAACAAAGCAACAGATCCTAGGGCACTTCCACTTATGGTCCTATAGCTTAGGGAAATTAAAATCAAAAAGACACAGCCACCCCAAAGTTTGGGACGCCTCTGTTTACAAGAACCTCGTTTACAGTACAAGTTCAACATCGCAGAAAGTGAAAAATGGATAAAGAAGTTGTGGTATTTACTTACAAAGCAATATCACTCAGCAATGAAATCTGTGTCATCAGGCCCTTAGCAGCACAATGAGTGGATTCAGGTATGATGATTCTAACTGAAATAAGTCACACAGAAAAAGAAACATCATAAGATATCAGTAATACACGGAATGGAAACTTGGCTACACAGGAACTGAATTACAGAACAGAACATGGTCTCAAAGTTAGAAAAACAACTTATGCTTGCTTAAGGGGAAAGGTGAGTTGGGGTGCTGCATAAAACCAGAGATTGAAATGAGCACAGATAAAGTTCCTTAATCCAAATATGGAATAGACAAGAGCTACTCCTTGCTCAACGAA
Source organism: Delphinus delphis (assembly GCF_949987515.2). Taxonomy (NCBI): domain Eukaryota; kingdom Metazoa; phylum Chordata; class Mammalia; order Artiodactyla; family Delphinidae; genus Delphinus; species Delphinus delphis. The sequence goes on from NW_027192662.1 coordinate 2,574,601, forward strand.
ATGGACTCAACACCGCATATTAAACGCCTAAGAATGTACCTGACTTGTAAGTATCTTAAAACCTATGGATTGCTATGTCTCCGAAAGAGAATCAAGCATGTGTACAGGGGCATAAACGCAGCAGTGATAGGATTGGAGAGGTTCGGTGAGCAAATGAAGACCCTTTGAAGTCATATTGCATGGTACCCATTCCACGGGTTTCAACTACCCAGGTTTAAGGTATTCTTCCTTCAGCTAAAACATGCATGTGGACCCCAGAGTATGATCAACCATGTGATCGGGAGACGTGTTCAAATATGTCTCAGTTTTCCTCCCCTGGTACTCGGGTGCAACATTCCAGACGCTTTACTAACACTCTCCCGACTTGGAGAGTCAGTCCCTTTAACCTCCTGTTTGGCCCAGTTTGCAATTTCTGTGGAAGATGAACAGGAATAGCGAGAACCAATGAGAGACTAGCTGGAGGTGTCTGGACGGGCAAATTTAACTCTCATTTCCCACCAGGAAGAGGAATTAACCAAAGGCTCAGCGTGCCGTGCCGGAACCAGATTAGGGCCTGAAGCCATCCTGCGGTGTTGGGGCCAGGTCACAAGAAAGCGAGTTGAAGAAAGGAGCTCAGGGGCACTGTAATTCACAAACCTGCAGAGTTATAAATGACAGCTATCGTCCAAAAATAGACTGAAGTAAGGCTGCCAAGAGGACTTGAAAGCGGGGCAGAATTGCAGGAAACCGATTTCAGGAGGTAGACTGAAATTGCATTGAAAGCATAGGAAAAGAGGCAGAACGTCCACAATGATGCACTTGGCCAAAAAGGGCGTATGAGTTTTTCATGAATATATTCAGGAAAAAACGCATACGCCCTTTTTGGCCAACCAAGCAAGCTTGCAAAGGAAATCTGCACTACAATGAAGTCTCACTCGCCCCCGGTTAAAAGGGCCATCTGAAAAAAGTGTAAAATCCAGAAAGGCAGGACAGGCCATGGAGAACTGGGAGCCTTGTTATGCTGATGGGCGGGATGTAAATTGCCAACAGCCACTCAGGAGAAGTGTATGGTGTTTCCTGAAACATCTAAAAAACAAAGCAACAGAGCCTAGGGCACTTCCACTTATGGTCCTATAGCTTAGGGAAATTAAAATCAAAAAGACACAGCCACCCGAAAGTTTGGGACGCCTCTGTTTACAAGAACCTCCTTTACAGTACAAGTTCAACATCGCAGAAACTGAAAAATGGATAAAAAAGTTGTGGTATTTACTTACAAAGCAATATCACTCAGCAATGAAATCTGTGTCATCAGGCCCTTAGCAGCACAATGAGTGGATTCAGGTATGATGATTCTAACTGAAATAAGTCACCCAGAAAAAGAAACATCATAAGATATCAGTAATACACGGAATGTAAACTTGGCTACACAGGAACTGAATTACAGAACAGAACAGGGTTTCAAATTTAGAAAACCAACTTATGCTTGCTTAAGGGTAAAGGTGAGTTGGGGTGCTGCATAAAACCAGAGATTGAAATGAGCACAGATAAAGTTCCTTAAGCCAAATATGGAATAGGCAAGAGCTACTCCTTGCTCAACGAAATGCACTCAACACCGCATATTAAACGCCTAAGAATGTACCTGACTAGTAAGTATCTTAAAACCTATGGATTGCTATGTCTCCGAAAGAGAATCAAGCATGTGTACAGGGGCATAAACGCAGCAGTGATAGGATTGGAGAGGTTCGGTGAGCAAATGAAGACCCTTTGAAGTCATATTGCATGGTACCCATTCCACGGGTTTCAACTACCCAGGTTTAAGGTATTCTTCCTTCAGCTAAAACATGCATGTGGAACCTAGAGTATGATCAACCATGTGATCGGGAGACGTGTTCAAATATGTCTCAGTTTTCGTACCCTGGTACTCGCGTGCAACATTCCACACGCTTCACTAACACTCTCCCGACTTGGAGAGTCAGTCCCTTTAACCTCCTGTTTGGCCCAGTTTGCAATTTCTGCGGAAGATGAACAGGAATAGCGAGAACCAATGAGAGACTAGCTGGAGGTGTCTGGACGGGCAAATTTAACTCTCATTTCCCACCAGGAAGAGGAATTAACCAAAGGCTCAGCGTGCCGTGCCGGAACCAGATTAGGGCCTGAAGCCATCCTGCGGTGTTGCGGCCAGCTCACAAGAAAGCGAGTTGAAGAAAGGAGCTCAGGGGCACTGTAATTCACAAACCTGCAGAGTTATAAATGACAGCTATCGTCCAAAAATAGACTGAAGTAAGGCTGCCAAGAGGACTTGAAAGCGGGGCAGAATTGCAGGAAACCGATTTCAGCAGGTAGACTGAAATTGCATTGAAAGCATAGGAAAAGAGGCAGAACGTACACAATGATGCACTTGGCCAAAAAGGGCGTATGCGTTTTTTCCTGAATATATTCAGGAAAAAACGCATACGCCCTTTTTGGCCAACCAAGCAAGCTTGCAAAGGAAATCTGCACTACAATGAAGTCTCACTTCCCCCCTGGTCAAAAGGGCCATCTGAAAAAAGTGTAAAATCCAGAAAGGCAGGACAGGCCATGGAGAACTGGGAGCCTTGTTATGCTGATGGGCGGGATGTAAATTGCCAACAGCCACTCAGGAGAAGTGTATGGTGTTTCCTGAAACATCTAAAAAACAAAGCAACAGAGCCTAGGGCACTTCCACTTATGGTCCTATAGCTTAGGGAAATTAAAATCAAAAAGACACAGCCATCCCAAAGTTTCGAACGGCTTTGTTTACAAGAACCTCGTTTACAGTACAAGTTCAACATCGCAGAAAGTGAAAAATGGAGAAAGAAGTTGTGGTATTTACTTACAAAGCAATATCACTCAGCAATGAAATCTGTGTCATCAGGCCCTTAGCAGCACAATGAGTGGATTCAGGTATGATGATTCTAACTGAAATAAGTCACACAGAAAAAGAAACTTCATAAGATATCAGTAATACACGGAATGTGAACTTGGCTACACAGGAACTGAATCACAGAACAGAACAGGGTCTCAAATTTAGAAAACCAACTTATGCTTGCTTAAGGGTAAAGGTGAGTTGGGGTGCTGCATAAAACCAGAGATTGAAATGAGCACAGATAAAGTTCCTTAAGCCAAATATGGAATAGACAAGAGCTACTCCTTGCTCAACGAAATGGACTCAACACCGCATATTAAACGCCTAAGAATGTACCTGACTAGTAAGTATCTTAAAACCTATGGATTGCTATGTCTCCGAAAGAGAATCAAGCATGTGTACAGGGGCATAAACGCAGCAGTGATAGGATTGGAGAGGTTCGGTGAGCAAATGAAGACCCTTTGAAGTCATATTGCATGGTACCCATTCCACGGGTTTCAACTACCCAGGTTTAAGGTATTCTTCCTTCAGCTAAAACATGCATGTGGAACCTAGAGTATGATCTACCATGTGATCGGGAAACGTGTTCAAATATGTCTCAGTTTTCGTACCCTGGTACTCGGGTGCAACATTCCAGACGCTTTACTAACACTCTCCCCACTTGGAGAGTCAGCGCCTTTAACCTCCTGTTTGGCCCAGTTTGCAATTTCTGCGGAAGATGAACAGGAATAGGGAGAACCAATGAGAGACTAGCTTCGGGTGTCTGGACGGGCAAATTTAACTCTCATTTCCCACCAGGAAGAGGAATTAACCAAAGGCTCAGCGTGCCGTGCCGGAACCAGATTAGGGCCTGAAGCCATCCTGCGGTGTTGCGGCCAGCTCAAAAGAAAGCGAGTTGAAGAAAGGAGCTGAGGGGCACTGTAATTCACAAAACTGCAGAGTTATAAATGACAGCTATCGTCCAAAAATATACTGAAGTAAGGCTGCCACGAGGACTTTAAAGCGGGGCAGAATTGCAGGAAACCGATTTCATGAGGGAGACTGGAATTGCATTGAAAGCATAGGAAAAGAGGCAGAACGTCCACAATGATGCACTTGGCCAAAAAGGGCGTATGCGTTTTTTCCTGAATATATTCAGGAAAAAACGCATATGCCCTTTTTGGCCAACCAAGCAAGCTTGCAAAGGAAATCTGCACTGCAATGAAGTCTCACTTCCCCCCGGTCAAAAGGGCCATCTGAAAAAAGTGTAAAATCCAGAAAGGCAGGACAGGCCATGGAGAACTGGGAGCCTTGTTATGCTGATGGGCGGGATGTAAATTGCCAACAGACACTCGGGAGAAGTGCATGGTGTTTCTTGAAACATCTAAAAAACAAAGCAACAGAGCCTAGGGCACTTCCACTTATGGTCCTATAGCTTAGGGAAAATAAATCAAAAAGACACAGCCACCCCAAAGTTTGGGACGCCTCTGTTTACAAGAACCTCGTTTACCGTACAAGTTCAATATCACAGAAAGTGAAAAATGGATAAAGAAATTGTGGTACTTACGTACAATGCAGTATCACTCAGCAATGAAATCTATGTCATCAGGCCCTTAGCAGCACAATGAGTGGATTCAGGTATGATGATTCTAACTGAAATAAGTCACACAGAAAAAAGAAATATCATTAGATATCAGTAATACACGGAATGTAAACTTGGCTACACAGGAACTGAATTACAGAACAGAACAGGGTCTCAAATTTAGAAAACCAACTTATGCTTGCTTAAGGGGAAAGGTGAGTTGGGGTGCTGCATAAAACCAGAGATTGAAATGAGCACAGATAAAGTTCCTTAAGCCAAATATGGAATAGACAAGAGCTACTCCTTGCTCAACGAAATGGACTCAACACCCCATATTAAACGCCTAAGAATGTACCTGACTAGTAAGTATCTTAAAACCTATGGATTGCTATGTCTCCAAAAGAGAATCAAGCGTGTGTACAGGGGCATAAACGCAGCAGTGATAGGATTGGAGAGGTTCGGTGAGCAAATGAAGACCCTTTGAAGTCATATTGCATGGTACCCATTCCACGGGTCTCAACTCTCCAGGTTTAAGGTATTCTTCCTTCAGCTAAAACATGCATGTGGAACCTAGAGTATGATCAACCATGTGATTGGGAGACGTATTCAAATATGTCTCAGTTTTCGTACCCTGGTACTCGGGTGCAACATTCCAGACGCTTTACTAACACTCTCCCCACTTGGAGAGTCAGCGCCTTTAACCTCCTGTTTGGCCCAGTTTGCAATTTCTGCGGAAGATGAACAGGAATAGGGAGAACCAATGAGAGACTAGCTGGAGGTGTCTGGAAGGGCAAATTTAACTCTCATTTCCCACCAGGAAGAGGAAATAACCAAAGGCTCAGCATGCCGTGCCGGAACCAGATTAGGGCCTGAAGCCATCCTGCGGTGTTGCGGCCAGCTCAAAAGAAAGCGAGTTGAAGAAAGGAGCTCAGGGGCACTGTAATTCACAAACTTGCAGAGTTATAAATGACAGCTATCGTCCAAAAATATACTGAAGTAAGGCAGCCAAGAGGACTTGAAAGCGGGGCAGAATTGCAGGAAACCTATTTCAGGAGGTAGACTGGAATTAAATTGAAAGCATAGGAAAAGAGGCAGAACGTCCACAATGATGCACTTGGCCAAAAAGGGCGTATGCGTTTTTTCCTGAATATATCCAGGAAAAAACGCATACGCACTTTTTGGCCAACCAAGCAAGCTTGCAAAGGAAATCTGCACTACAATGAAGTCTCACTTCCCCCCGGTCAAAAGGCCCATCTGAAAAAAGTGTAAAATCCAGAAAGGAAGGACAGGCCATGGAGAACTGGGAACCTTGTTATGCTGATGGGCGGGATGTAAATTGCCAACAGACACTCGGGAGAAGTGTATGGTGTTTCCTGAAACATCTAAAAAACAAAGCAACAGAGCCTAGGGCACTTCCACTTATGGTCCTATAGCTTAGGGAAATTAAAATCAAAAAGACACAGCCACCCCAAAGTTTGGGACGCCTCTGTTTACAAGAACCTCGTTTCCAGTACAAGTTCAACATCGCAGAAAGTGAAAAATGGATAAAGAAGTTGTGGTATTTACTTACAAAGCAATATCACTCAGCAATGAAATCTATGTCATCAGGCCCTTAGCAGCACAATGAGTGGATTCAGGTATGATGATTCTAACTGAAATAAGTCACACAGAAAAAGAAACATCATAAGATATCAGTAATACACGGAATGTAAACTTGGCTACACAGGAACTGAATTACAGAACAGAACAGGGTCTCAAATTTAGAAAACCAACTTATGCTTGCTTCAGGGTAAAGGTGTGTTGGGGTGCTGCATAAAACCAGAGATCGAAATGAGCACAGATAAAGTTCCTTAAGCCAAATATGGAATAGACAAGAGCTACTCCTTGCTCAACGAAATGGACTCAACACCCCATATTAAACGCCTAAGAATGTACCTGACTAGTAAGTATCTTAAAACCTATGGATTGCTATGTCTCCGAAAGAGAATCAAGCGTGTGTACAGGGGCATAAAAGCAGCAGTGATAGGATTGGAGAGGTTCGGTGAGCAAATGAAGACCCTTTGAAGTCATATTGCATGGTACCCATTCCACGGGTTTCAACTACCGAGGTTTAAGGTATTCTTCCTTCAGCTAAAACATGCATGTGGAACCTAACGTATGATCAACCATGTGATCGGGAGACGTGTTCAAATATGTCTCAGTTTTCGTACCCTGGTACTCGGGTGCAACATTCCAGATGCTTTACTAACACTCTCCCCACTTGGAGAGTCAGTCCCTTTAACCTCCTGTTTGGCCCAGTTTGCAATTTCTGCGGAAGATGAACAGGAATAGCGAGAACCAATGAGAGACTAGCTGGAGGTGTCTGGACGGGCAAATTTAACTTTCATTTCCCACCAGGAAGAGGAATTAACCAAAGGCTCAGCGTGCCGTGCCGGAACCAGATTAGGGCCTGAAGCCATCCTGCGGTGTTGCGGCCAGGTCACAAGAAAGCGAGTTGAAGAAAGGAGCTCAGGGGCACTGTAATTCACAAACCTGCAGAGTTATAAATGACAGCTATCGTCCAAAAACATACTGAAGTAAGGCTGCCAAGAGGACTTGAAAGCGGGGCAGAATTGCAGGAAACAGATTTCAGGAGGTAGACTGGAATTGCATTGAAAGCACTGGAAAAGAGGCAGAACGTCCACAATGATGCACTTGGCCAAAAAGGGCGTATGCGTTTTTTCCTGAATATATTCAGGAAAAAATGCATACGCCCTTTTTGGCCAACCAAGCAAGCTTACAAAGGAAATCTGCACTACAATGAAGTCTCACTTCCCCCCAGTCAAAAGGGCCATCTGAAAAAAGTGTAAAATCCAGAAAGGCAGGACAGGCCATGGAGAACTGGGAGCCTTGTTATGCTGATGGGCGGGATGTAAATTGCCAACAGACACTCGGGAGAAGTGTATGGTGTTTCCTGAAACATCTGAAAAACCAAGCAACAGAGCCTAGGGCACTTCCACTTATGGTACTATAGCTTAGGGAAATTAAAATCAAAAAGACACAGCCACCCCAAAGTTTGGAACGCCTCTGTTTACAAGAACCTCGTTTACCGTACAAATTCAATATCACAGAAAGTGAAAAATGGATAAAGAACTTGTGGTACTTACGTACAATGCAGTATCAGTCAGCAATGAAATCTATGTCATCAGGCCCGTAGCAGCATAATGAGTGGATTCAGGTACGATGATTCTAACTGAAATAAGTCACACAGAAAAAGAAACATCATAAGATATCAGTAATACACGGAATGTAAACTTGGCTACACAGGAACTGAATTCCAAAACAGAACAGGGTCTCAAATTTAGAAAACCAACTTATGCTTGCTTAAGGGTAAAGGTGAGTTGGGGTGCTGCATAAAACCAGAGATTGAAATGAGCACTGATAAAGTTCCTTAAGCCAAATATGGAATAGACAAGAGCTACTCCTTGCTCAACGAAATGGACTCAACACCGCATATTAAACGCCTAAAAATGTACTTGACTAGTAAGTATCTTAAAACCTATGGATTGCTATGTCTCCGAAAGAGAATCAAGCATGTGTACAGGGGCATAAACGCAGCAGTGATGGGATTGGAGAGTTTCGGTGAGCAAATGAAGACCCTTTGAAGTCATATTGCATGGTACCCATTCCACGGGTCTCAACTCTCCAGGTTTAAGGTATTCTTCCTTCAGCTAAAACATGCATGTGGAACCCAGAGTATGATCAACCGTGGGAACGTGAGACGTTTTCAAATATGTCTCAGTTTTCCTCCGCTGGTACTCGGGTGCAACATTCCAGACGCTTTACTAACACTCTCCCCACTTGGAGAGTCAGCGCCTTTAACCTCCTGTTTGGCCCAGTTTGCAATTTCTGCGGAAGATGAACAGGAATACGGAGAACCAATGAGAGACTAGCTGGAGGTGTCTGGACGGGCAAATTTAACTCTCATTTCCCACCAGGAAGAGGAAATAACCAAAGGCTCAGCGTGCCGTGCCGGAACCAGATTAGGGCCTGAAGCCATCCTGCGGTGTTGCGGCCAGCTCAAAAGAAAGCGAGTTGAAGAAAGGAGCTCAGGGGCACTGTAATTCACAAACCTGCAGAGTTATAAATGACAGCTATCGTCCAAAAATATACTGAAGTAAGGCTGCCAAGAGTACTTGAAAGTCGGGCAGAATTGCAGGAAACCGATTTCAGGAGGTAGACTGGAATTGCATTGAAAGCATAGGAAAAGAGGCAGAACGTCCACAATGATGCACTTGGCCAAAAAGGGCGTATGCGTTTTTTCCTGAATATATTCAGGAAAAAACGCATACGCCCTTTTTGGCCAACCAAGCAAAATTGCAAAGGAAATCTGCACTACAATGAAGTCTCACTTCCCCCCGGTCAAAAGGGCCATCTGAAAAAAGTGTAAAATCCAGAAAGGCAGGACAGGCCATGGAGAACTGGGAGCCTTGTTATGCTGATGGGCGGGATGTAAATTGCCAGAGACACTCAGGAGAAGTGTATGGTGTTTCCTGAAACATCTAATAAACAAAGCAACAGAGCCTAGGGCACTTCCACTTATGGTCCTATAGTTAGGGAAATTAAAATCAAAAAGACACAGCCACCCCAAAGTTTGGGACGCCTCTGTTTACAAGAACCTCGTTTACCGTACAAGTTCAATATCACAGAAAGTGAAAAATGGATAAAGAACTTGTGGTACTTACGTACAATGCAGTATCACTCAGCAATGAAATCTATGTCATCAGGCCCGTAGCAGCATAATGAGTGGATTCAGGTACGATGATTCTAATTGAAATAAGTCACACAGAAAAAGAAACATCATAAGATATCACTAATACACGGAATGTAAACTTGGCTACACAGGAACTGCATTCCAAAACAGAACAGGGTCTCAAATTTAGAAAACAAACTTATGCTTGCTTAAGGGAAAAGGTGAGTTGGGGTGCTGCATAAAACCAGAGATGGAAATGAGCACAGATAAAGTTCCTTAAGCCAAATATGGAATAGACAAGAGCTACTCTTTGCTCAACGAAATGGACTCAACACCGCATATTAAACGCCTAAGAATGTACCTGACTAGTAAGTATCTTAAAACCTATGGATTGCTATGTCTCCGAAAGAGAATCAAGCATGTGTACAGGGGCATAAACGCAGCAGTGATAGGATTGGAGAGGTTCGGTGAGCAAATGAAGACCCTTTGAAGTCATATTGCATGGTACCCATTCCACGGGTTTCAACTACCCAGGTTTAAGGTATTCTTCCTTCAGCTAAAACATGCATGTGGAACCTAGAGTATGATCAACCATGTGATCGGCAGACGTGTTCAAATATGTCTCAGTTTTCGTACCCTGGTCCTCGGGTGCAACATTCCAGACGCTTTACTAACACTGTCCTGACTTGGAGAGTCAGTCCCTTTAACCTTCTGTTTGGCCCAGTTTGCAATTTCTGCGGAAGATGAACAGGAATAGGGAGAACCAATGAGAGACTAGCTGGATGTGTCTGGACGGGCAAATTTAACTCTCATTTCCAACCAGGAAGAGGAATTAACCAAAGGCTCAGCGTGCTGTGCCGGAACCAGATTAGGGCCTGAAGCTATCCTGCGGTGTTGCGGCCAGCTCACAAGAAAGCGAGTTGAAGAAAGGAGCTCAGGGGCACTGTAATTCACAAACCTGCAGAGTTATAAATGACAGCTATCGTCCAAAAATATACTGAAGTAAGGCTGCCAAGAGGACTTGAAAGCGGGGCAGAATTGCAGGAAACCGATTTCAGGAGGTAGACTGGAATTGCATTGAAAGCATAAGAAAAGAGGCAGAACGTCCACAATGATGCACTTGGTCAAAAAGGGCGTATGCGTTTTTTCCTGAATATACTGAGGAAAAAACGCATACGCACTTTTTGGCCAACCAAGCAAGCTTGCAAAGGAAATCTGCACTACAATGAAGTCTCACTTCCCCCCGGTCAAAAGGGCCATCTGAAAAAAGTGTAAAATCCAGAAAGGCAGGACAGGCCATGGAGAACTGGGAGCCATGTTATGCTGATGGGCAGGATGTAAATTGCCAACAGACACTCGGGAGAAATGTATGGTGTTTCCTGAAACATCTAAAAAACAAAGCAACAGAGCCTAGGGCACTTCCACTTATGGTCCTATAGCATAGGGAAATTAAAATCAAAAAGACACAGCCACCCCAAAGTTTGGGACGCCTCTCTTTACAAGAACCTCGTTTACCGTACAAGTTCAATATCACAGAAAGTGAAAAATGGATAAAGAACTTGTGGTACTTACGTACAATGCAGTATCACTCAGCAATGAAATCTATGTCATCAGGCCCGTAGCAGCATAATGAGTGGATTCAGGTACGATGATTCTAACTGAAATAAGTCACACAGAAAAAGAAACATCATAAGATATCAGTAATACACGGAATGTAAACTTGGCTACACAGGAACTGAATTACAGAACAGAACAGTGTCTCAAATTTAGAAAAGCAACTTATGCTTGCTTAAGGGGAAAGGTGAGTTGGGGTGCTGCATAAAACCAGAGATTGAAATGAGCACAGATAAAGTTCCTTAAGCCAAATATGGAATAGACAAGAGCTACTCCTTGCTCAACGAAATGGACTCAACACCCCATATTAAACGCCTAAGAATGTACCTGACTAGTAAGTATCTTAAAACCTATGGATTGCTATGTCTCCAAAAGAGAATCAAGCATGTGTACAGGGGCATAAACGCAGCAGTGATAGGATTGGAGAGGTTCGGTGAGCAAATGAAGACCCTTTGAAGTCATATTGCATGGTACTCATTACACGGGTCTCAACTCTCCAGGTTTAAGGTATTCTTCCTTCAGCTAAAACATGCATGTGGAACCCAGAGTATGATCAACCGTGTGAACGGGAGACGTGTTCAAATATGTCTCAGTTTTCCTCCCCTGGTACTCGGGTGCAACATTCCAGATGCTTTACTAACACTCTCCCCACTTGGAGGGTCAGCGCCTTTAACATCCTGTTTGGCCCAGTTTGCAATTTCTGTGGAAGATGAACAGGAATAGCGAGAACCAATGAGAGACTAGCTAGAGGTGTCTGGACGGGCAAATTTAACGCTCATTTCCCACCAGGAAGAGGAAATAACCAAAGGCTCAGCGTGCCGTGCCGGAACCAGATTAGGGCCTGAAGCCATCCTGCGGTGTTGCGGCCAGCTCACAAGAAAGCGAGTTGAAGAAAGGAGCTCAGGGGCACTGTAATTCACAAACCTGCAGAGTTATAAATGACAGCTATCGTCCAAAAATAGACTGACGTAAGGCTGCCAAGAGGACTTGAAAGCGGGGCAGAATTGCAGGAAACCGATTTCAGGAGGTAGACTGGAATTGCATTGAAAGCATAGGAAAAGAGGCAGAACGTCCACAATGATGCCCTTGGCCAAAAAGGGCGTATGCGTTTTTTCCTGAATATATTCAGGAAAAAACGCATACGCCCTTTTTGGCCAACCAAGCAAGCTTGCAAAGGAAATCTGCACTACAATGAAGTCTCACTTCCCCCCGGTCAAAAGGACCATCTGCAAAAAGTGTAAAATCCAGAAAGGCAGGACAGGCCATGGAGAACTGGGAGCCTTGTTATGCTGATGGGCGGGATGTTAATTGCCAACAGACACTCGGGAGAAGTGTATGGTGTTTCCTGAAACATCTAAAAAACAAAGCAACAGAGCCTAGGGCACTTCCACTTATGGTCCTATAGCTTAGGGAAATTAAAATAAAAAAGACACAGCCACCCCAAAGTTTGGAACGGCTCTGTTTACAAGAACCTCGTTTACAGTACAAGTACAACATCACAGAAAGTGAAAAATGGATAAAGAAGTTGTGGTATTTACTTACAAAGCAATATCACTCACCATGAAATCTATGTCATCAGGCCCTTAGCAGCACAATGAGTGGATTCAGGTATGATGATTCTAACTGAAATAAGTCACACAGAAAAAGAAACATCATAAGATATCAGTAATACATGGAATGTAAACTTGTCTACACAGGAACTGAATTACAGAACAGAACAGGGTCTCAAATTTAGAAAACAAACTTATGCTTGCTTAAGGGGAAAGGTGAGTTGGGGTGCTGCATAAAACCAGAGATTGAAATGAGCACAGATAAAGTTCCTTAAGCCAAATATGGAATAGACAAGAGCTACTCCTTGCTCAACGAAATGGACTCAACACCCCATATTAAACGCCTAAGAATGTACCTGACTAGTAAATATCTTAAAACCTATGGATTGCTATGTCTCCAAAAGAGAATCAAGCGTGTGTACAGGGGCATAAACGCAGCAGTGATAGGATTGGAGAGGTTCGGTGAGCAAATGAAGACCCTTTGAAGTCATATTGCATGGTACCCATTCCACGGGTCTCAACTCTCCAGGTTTAAGGTATTCTTCCTTCAGCTAAAACATGCATGTGGAACCAAGAGTATGATCAACCGTGTGAACGGGAGACGTGTTCAGATATGTCTCAGTTTTCCTCCCCTGGTACTCGGGTGCAACATTCCAGACGCTTTACTAACACTCTCCCCACTTGGAGAGTCAGCGCCTTTAACCTCCTGTTTGGCCCAGTTTGCAATTTCTGCGGAAGATGAACAGGAATAGGGAGAACCAATGAGAGACTAGCTGGAGGTGTCTGGACGGGCAAATTTAACTCTCATTTCCCACCAGGAAGAGGAAATAACAAAAGGCTCAGCGTGCCGTGCCGGAACCAGATTAGGGCCTGAAGCCATCCTGCGGTGTTGCGGCCAGCTCAAAAGAAAGCGAGTTGAAGAAAGGAGCTCAGGGGCACTGTAATTCACAAACCTGCAGAGTTATAAATGACAGCTATCGTCCAAAAATATACTGACGTAAGGCTGCCAAGAGGACTTGAAAGCGGGGCAGAATTGCAGGAAACCGATTTCAGGAGGTAGACTGGAATTGCATTGAAAGCATAAGAAAAGAGGCAGAACGTCCACAATGATGCACTTGGCCAAAAAGGGCGTATGCGTTTTTTCCTGAATATACTGAGGAAAAAACGCATACGCACTTTTTGGCCAACCAAGCAAGCTTGCAAAGGAAATCTGCACTACAATGAAGTCTCACTTCCCCCCGGTCAAAAGGCCCATCTGAAAAAAGTGTAAAATCCAGAAATGCAGGACAGGCCATGGAGAACTGGGAGCCATGTTATGCTGATGGGCAGGATGTAAATTGCCAACAGACACTCGGGAGAAATGTATGGTGTTTCCTGAAACATCTAAAAAACAAAGCAACAGAGCCTAGGGCACTTCCACTTATGGTCCTATAGCATAGGGAAATTAAAATCAAAAAGACACAGCCACCCCAAAGTTTGGGACGCCTCTGTTTACAAGAACCTCGTTTACCGTACAAGTTCAATATCACAGAAAGTGAAAAATGGATAAAGAACTTGTGGTACTTACGTACAATGCAGTATCACTCAGCAATGAAATCTATGTCATCAGGCCCGTAGCAGCATAAAGAGTGGATTCAGGTACGATGATTCTAACTGCAATAAGTCACACAGAAAAAGAAACATCATAAGATATCAGTAATACACGGAATGTAAACTTGGCTACACAGGAACTGAATTACAGAACAGAACAGGGTCTCAAATTTAGAAAAGCAACTTATGCTTGCTTAAGGGGAAAGGTGAGTTGGGGTGCTGCATAAAACCAGAGATTGAAATGAGCACAGATAAAGTTCCTTAAGCCAAATATGGAATAGACAAGAGCTACTCCTTGCTCAACGAAATGGACTCAACACCCCATATTAAACGCCTAAGAATGTACCTGACTAGTAAGTATCTTAAAACCTATGGATTGCTATGTCTCCAAAAGAGAATCAAGCATGTGTACAGGGGCATAAACGCAGCAGTGACAGGATTGGAGAGGTTCGGTGAGCAAATGAAGACCCTTTGAAGTCATATTGCATGGTACCCATTCCACGGGTCTCAACTCTCCAGGTTTAAGGTATTCTTCCTTCAGCTAAAACATGTATGTGGAACCCAGAGTATGATCAACCGTGTGAATGGGAGACGTGATCAAATATGTCTCAGTTTTCCTCCCCTGGTACTCGGGTGCAACATTCCAGACGCTTTACTAACACTCTCCGCACTTGGAGAGTCAACGCCTTTAACCTCCTGTTTGGCCCAGTTTGCAATTTCTGCGGAAGATGAACAGGAATAGGGAGAACCAATGAGAGACTAGCTGGAGGTGTCTGGACGGGCAAATTTAACTCTCATTTCCCACCAGGAAGAGGAAATAACCAAAGGCTCAGCGTGCCATGCCGGAACCAGATTAGGGCCTGAAGCCATCCTGCGGTGTTGCGGCCAGCTCACAAGAAAGCGAGTTGAAGAAAGGAGCTCAGGGGCACTGTAATTCACAAACCTGCAGAGTTATAAATGACAGCTATCGTCCAAAAATAGACTGAAGTAAGGCTGCCAAGAGGACTTGAAATCGGGGCAGAATTGCAGGAAACCGATTTCAGGAGGTAGACTGGAATTGCATTGAAAGCATAGGAAAAGAGGCAGAACGTCCACAATGATGCACTTGGCCAAAAAGGGCGTATGCGTTTTTTCCTGAATATATTCAGGAAAAAACGCATACGCCCTTTTTGGCCAACCAAGCAAGCTTGCAAAGGAAATCTGCACTACAATGAAGTCTCACTTCCCCCCGGTCAAAAGGGCCATCTGAAAAAAGTGTAAAATCCAGAAAGGCAGGACAGGCCATGGAGAACTGGGAGCCTTGTTATGCTGATGGGCGGGATGTAAATTGCCAACAGACACTCGGGAGAAGTGTATGGTGTTTCCTGAAACATCTAAAAAACAAAGCAACAGAGCCTAGGGCACTTCCACTTATGGTCCTACAGCTTAGGGAAATTAAAATCAAAAAGACACAGCCACCCCAAAGTTTGGGACGCCTCTGTTTACAAGAACCTCGTTAACCGTACAAGTTCAATATCACAGAAAGTGAAAAATGGATAAAGAACTTGTGGTACTTACGTACAATGCAGTATCACTCAGCAATGAAATCTATGTCATCAGGCCCGTAGCAGCATAATGAGTGGATTCAGGTACGATGATTCTAACTGAAATAAGTCACACAGAAAAAGAAACATCATAAGATATCACTAATACACGGAATGTAAACTTGGCTACACAGGAACTGAATTCCAAAACAGAACAGGGTCTCAAATTTAGAAAACCAACTTATGCTTGCTTAAGGGGAAAGGTGAGTTGAGGTGCTGCATAAAACCAGAGATTGAAATGAGCACAGATAAAGTTCCTTAAGCCAAATATGGAATAGACAAGAGCTACTCCTTGCTCAACAAAATGGACTCAACACCCCATATTAAATGCCTAAGAATGTACCTGACTAGTAAGTATCTTAAAACCTATGGATTGCTATGTCTCCAAAAGAGAATCAAGCGTGTGTACAGGGGAATAAACGCAGCAGTGATAGGATTGGATGGGTTCGGTGAGCAAATGAAGACCCTTTGAAGTCATATTGCATGGTACCCATTCCACGCGTCTCAACTCTCCAGGTTTAAGGTATTCTTCCTTCAGCTAAAACATGCATGTGGAACCCAGAGTATGATCAACCGTGTGAACGGGAGACGTGTTAAAATATGTCTCAGTTCTCCTCCCCTGGTACTCGGGTGCAAATTCCAGACGCTTTACTAACACTCTCCCCACTTGGAGAGTCAGCGCCTTTAATCTCCTGTTTGGCCCAGTTTGCAATTTCTGCGGAAGATGAACAGGAATATGGAGAACCAATGAGAGACTAGCTGGAGGTGTCTGGACGGGCAAATTTAACTCTCATTTCCCACCAGGAAGAGGAAATAACCAAAGGCTCAGCGTGCCGTGCCGGAACCAGATTAGGGCCTGAAGCCATCCTGCGGTGTTGCGGCCAGCTCAAAAGAAAGCGAGTTGAAGAAAGGAGCTCAGGGGCACTGTAATTCACAAACCTGCAGAGTTATAAATGACAGCTATCGTCCAAAAATATACTGAAGTAAGGCTGCCAAGAGTACTTGAAAGTCGGGCAGAATTGCAGGAAACCGATTTCAGGAGGTAGACTGGAATTGCATTGAAAGCATAGGAAAAGAGGCAGAACGTCCACAATGATGCACTTGGCCAAAAAGGGCGTATGCGTTTTTTCCTGAATATATTCAGGAAAAAACGCATACGCCCTTTTTGGCCAACCAAGCAAAATTGCAAAGGAAATCTGCACTACAATGAAGTCTCACTTCCCCCCGGTCAAAAGGGCCATCTGAAAAAAGTGTAAAATCCAGAAAGGCAGGACAGGCCATGGAGAACTGGGAGCCTTGTTATGCTGATGGGCGGGATGTAAATTGCCAGAGACACTCAGGAGAAGTGTATGGTGTTTCCTGAAACATCTAATAAACAAAGCAACAGAGCCTAGGGCACTTCCACTTATGGTCCTATAGCTTAGGGAAATTAAAATCAAAAAGACACAGCCACCCCAAAGTTTGGGACGCCTCTGTTTACAAGAACCTCGTTTACCGTACAAGTTCAATATCACAGAAAGTGAAAAATGGATAAAGAACTTGTGGTACTTACGTACAATGCAGTATCACTCAGCAATGAAATCTATGTCATCAGGCCCGTAGCAGCATAATGAGTGGATTCAGGTACGATGATTCTAATTGAAATAAGTCACACAGAAAAAGAAACATCATAAGATATCACTAATACACGGAATGTAAACTTGGCTACACAGGAACTGCATTCCAAAACAGAACAGGGTCTCAAATTTAGAAAACAAACTTATGCTTGCTTAAGGGAAAAGGTGAGTTGGGGTGCTGCATAAAACCAGAGATGGAAATGAGCACAGATAAAGTTCCTTAAGCCAAATATGGAATAGACAAGAGCTACTCTTTGCTCAACGAAATGGACTCAACACCGCATATTAAACGCCTAAGAATGTACCTGACTAGTAAGTATCTTAAAACCTATGGATTGCTATGTCTCCGAAAGAGAATCAAGCATGTGTACAGGGGCATAAACGCAGCAGTGATAGGATTGGAGAGGTTCGGTGAGCAAATGAAGACCCTTTGAAGTCATATTGCATGGTACCCATTCCACGGGTCTCAACTCTCCAGGTTTAAGGTATTCTTCCTTCAGCTAAAACATGCATGTGGAACCAAGAGTATGATCAACCGTGTGAACGGGAGACGTGTTCAGATATGTCTCAGTTTTCCTCCCCTGGTACTCGGGTGCAACATTCCAGACGCTTTACTAACACTCTCCCCACTTGGAGAGTCAGCGCCTTTAACCTCCTGTTTGGCCCAGTTTGCAATTTCTGCGGAAGATGAACAGGAATAGGGAGAACCAATGAGAGACTAGCTGGAGGTGTCTGGACGGGCAAATTTAACTCTCATTTCCCACCAGGAAGAGGAAATAACAAAAGGCTCAGCGTGCCGTGCCGGAACCAGATTAGGGCCTGAAGCCATCCTGCGGTGTTGCGGCCAGCTCAAAAGAAAGCGAGTTGAAGAAAGGAGCTCAGGGGCACTGTAATTCACAAACCTGCAGAGTTATAAATGACAGCTATCGTCCAAAAATATACTGACGTAAGGCTGCCAAGAGGACTTGAAAGCGGGGCAGAATTGCAGGAAACCGATTTCAGGAGGTAGACTGGAATTGCATTGAAAGCATAAGAAAAGAGGCAGAACGTCCACAATGATGCACTTGGCCAAAAAGGGCGTATGCGTTTTTTCCTGAATATACTGAGGAAAAAACGCATACGCACTTTTTGGCCAACCAAGCAAGCTTGCAAAGGAAATCTGCACTACAATGAAGTCTCACTTCCCCCCGGTCAAAAGGGCCATCTGAAAAAAGTGTAAAATCCAGAAAGGCAGGACAGGCCATGGAGAACTGGGAGCCATGTTATGCTGATGGGCAGGATGTAAATTGCCAACAGACACTCGGGAGAAATGTATGGTGTTTCCTGAAACATCTAAAAAACAAAGCAACAGAGCCTAGGGCACTTCCACTTATGGTCCTATAGCATAGGGAAATTAAAATCAAAAAGACACAGCCACCCCAAAGTTTGGGACGCCTCTGTTTACAAGAACCTCGTTTACCGTACAAGTTCAATATCACAGAAAGTGAAAAATGGATAAAGAACTTGTGGTACTTACGTACAATGCAGTATCACTCAGCAATGAAATCTATGTCATCAGGCCCGTAGCAGCATAAAGAGTGGATTCAGGTACGATGATTCTAACTGCAATAAGTCACACAGAAAAAGAAACATCATAAGATATCAGTAATACACGGAATGTAAACTTGGCTACACAGGAACTGAATTACAGAACAGAACAGGGTCTCAAATTTAGAAAAGCAACTTATGCTTGCTTAAGGGGAAAGGTGAGTTGGGGTGCTGCATAAAACCAGAGATTGAAATGAGCACAGATAAAGTTCCTTAAGCCAAATATGGAATAGACAAGAGCTACTCCTTGCTCAACGAAATGGACTCAACACCCCATATTAAACGCCTAAGAATGTACCTGACTAGTAAGTATCTTAAAACCTATGGATTGCTATGTCTCCAAAAGAGAATCAAGCATGTGTACAGGGGCATAAACGCAGCAGTGACAGGATTGGAGAGGTTCGGTGAGCAAATGAAGACCCTTTGAAGTCATATTGCATGGTACCCATTCCACGGGTCTCAACTCTCCAGGTTTAAGGTATTCTTCCTTCAGCTAAAACATGTATGTGGAACCCAGAGTATGATCAACCGTGTGAATGGGAGACGTGTTCAAATATGTCTCAGTTTTCCTCCCCTGGTACTCGGGTGCAACATTCCAGACGCTTTACTAACACTCTCCGCACTTGGAGAGTCAACGCCTTTAACCTCCTGTTTGGCCCAGTTTGCAATTTCTGCGGAAGATGAACAGGAATAGGGAGAACCAATGAGAGACTAGCTGGAGGTGTCTGGACGGGCAAATTTAACTCTCATTTCCCACCAGGAAGAGGAAATAACCAAAGGCTCAGCGTGCCATGCCGGAACCAGATTAGGGCCTGAAGCCATCCTGCGGTGTTGCGGCCAGCTCACAAGAAAGCGAGTTGAAGAAAGGAGCTCAGGGGCACTGTAATTCACAAACCTGCAGAGTTATAAATGACAGCTATCGTCCAAAAATATACTGACGTAAGGCTGCCAAGAGGACTTGAAAGCGGGGCAGAATTGCAGGAAACCGATTTCAGGAGGTAGACTGGAATTGCATTGAAAGCATAGGAAAAGAGGCAGAACGTCCACAATGATGCCCTTGGCCAAAAAGGGCGTATGCGTTTTTTCCTGAATATATTCAGGAAAAAACGCATACGCCCTTTTTGGCCAACCAAGCAAGCTTGCAAAGGAAATCTGCACTACAATGAAGTCTCACTTCCCCCCGGTCAAAAGGGCCATCTGAAAAAAGTGTAAAATCCAGAAAGGCAGGACAGGCCATGGAGAACTGGGAGCCTTGTTATGCTGATGGGCGGGATGTAAATTGCCAACAGACACTCGGGAGAAGTGTATGGTGTTTCCTGAAACATCTAAAAAACAAAGCAACAGAGCCTAGGGCACTTCCACTTATGGTCCTATAGCTTAGGGAAATTAAAATCAAAAAGACACAGCCACCCCAAAGTTTGGGACGCCTCTGTTTACAAGAACCTCGTTAACCGTACAAGTTCAATATCACAGAAAGTGAAAAATGGATAAAGAACTTGTGGTACTTACGTACAATGCAGTATCACTCAGCAATGAAATCTATGTCATCAGGCCCGTAGCAGCATAATGAGTGGATTCAGGTACGATGATTCTAACTGAAATAAGTCACACAGAAAAAGAAACATCATAAGATATCACTAATACACGGAATGTAAACTTGGCTACACAGGAACTGAATTCCAAAACAGAACAGGGTCTCAAATTTAGAAAACCAACTTATGCTTGCTTAAGGGGAAAGGTGAGTTGAGGTGCTGCATAAAACCAGAGATTGAAATGAGCACAGATAAAGTTCCTTAAGCCAAATATGGAATAGACAAGAGCTACTCCTTGCTCAACGAAATGGACTCAACACCCCATATTAAATGCCTAAGAATGTACCTGACTAGTAAGTATCTTAAAACCTATGGATTGCTATGTCTCCAAAAGAGAATCAAGCGTGTGTACAGGGGAATAAACGCAGCAGTGATAGGATTGGATGGGTTCGGTGAGCAAATGAAGACCCTTTGAAGTCATATTGCATGGTACCCATTCCACGCGTCTCAACTCTCCAGGTTTAAGGTATTCTTCCTTCAGCTAAAACATGCATGTGGAACCCAGAGTATGATCAACCGTGTGAACGGGAGACGTGTTAAAATATGTCTCAGTTCTCCTCCCCTGGTACTCGGGTGCAAATTCCAGACGCTTTACTAACACTCTCCCCACTTGGAGAGTCAGCGCCTTTAATCTCCTGTTTGGCCCAGTTTGCAATTTCTGCGGAAGATGAACAGGAATATGGAGAACCAATGAGAGACTAGCTGGAGGTGTCTGGACGGGCAAATTTAACTCTCATTTCCCACCAGGAAGAGGAAATAACCAAAGGCTCAGCGTGCCGTGCCGGAACCAGATTAGGGCCTGAAGCCATCCTGCGGTGTTGCGGCCAGCTCACAAGAAAGCGAGTTGAAGAAAGGAGCTCAGGGGCACTGTAATTCACAAACCTGCAGAGTTATAAATGACAGCTATCGTCCAAAAATATACTGAAGTAAGGCTGCCAAGAGTACTTGAAAGTCGGGCAGAATTGCAGGAAACCGATTTCAGGAGGTAGACTGGAATTGCATTGAAAGCATAGGAAAAGAGGCAGAACGTCCACAATGATGCACTTGGCCAAAAAGGGCGTATGCGTTTTTTCCTGAATATATTCAGGAAAAAACGCATACGCCCTTTTTGGCCAACCAAGCAAAATTGCAAAGGAAATCTGCACTACAATGAAGTCTCACTTCCCCCCGGTCAAAAGGGCCATCTGAAAAAAGTGTAAAATCCAGAAAGGCAGGACAGGCCATGGAGAACTGGGAGCCTTGTTATGCTGATGGGCGGGATGTAAATTGCCAGAGACACTCAGGAGAAGTGTATGGTGTTTCCTGAAACATCTAATAAACAAAGCAACAGAGCCTAGGGCACTTCCACTTATGGTCCTATAGCTTAGGGAAATTAAAATCAAAAAGACACAGCCACCCCAAAGTTTGGGACGCCTCTGTTTACAAGAACCTCGTTTACCGTACAAGTTCAATATCACAGAAAGTGAAAAATGGATAAAGAACTTGTGGTACTTACGTACAATGCAGTATCACTCAGCAATGAAATCTATGTCATCAGGCCCGTAGCAGCATAATGAGTGGATTCAGGTACGATGATTCTAATTGAAATAAGTCACACAGAAAAAGAAACATCATAAGATATCACTAATACACGGAATGTAAACTTGGCTACACAGGAACTGCATTCCAAAACAGAACAGGGTCTCAAATTTAGAAAACAAACTTATGCTTGCTTAAGGGAAAAGGTGAGTTGGGGTGCTGCATAAAACCAGAGATGGAAATGAGCACAGATAAAGTTCCTTAAGCCAAATATGGAATAGACAAGAGCTACTCTTTGCTCAACGAAATGGACTCAACACCGCATATTAAACGCCTAAGAATGTACCTGACTAGTAAGTATCTTAAAACCTATGGATTGCTATGTCTCCGAAAGAGAATCAAGCATGTGTACAGGGGCATAAACGCAGCAGTGATAGGATTGGAGAGGTTCGGTGAGCAAATGAAGACCCTTTGAAGTCATATTGCATGGTACCCATTCCACGGGTTTCAACTACCCAGGTTTAAGGTATTCTTCCTTCAGCTAAAACATGCATGTGGAACCTAGAGTATGATCAACCATGTGATCGGCAGACGTGTTCAAATATGTCTCAGTTTTCGTACCCTGGTCCTCGGGTGCAACATTCCAGACGCTTTACTAACACTGTCCTGACTTGGAGAGTCAGTCCCTTTAACCTTCTGTTTGGCCCAGTTTGCAATTTCTGCGGAAGATGAACAGGAATAGGGAGAACCAATGAGAGACTAGCTGGAGGTGTCTGGACGGGCAAATTTAACTCTCATTTCCAACCAGGAAGAGGAATTAACCAAAGGCTCAGCGTGCTGTGCCGGAACCAGATTAGGGCCTGAAGCTATCCTGCGGTGTTGCGGCCAGCTCACAAGAAAGCGAGTTGAAGAAAGGAGCTCAGGGGCACTGTAATTCACAAACCTGCAGAGTTATAAATGACAGCTATCGTCCAAAAATATACTGAAGTAAGGCTGCCAAGAGGACTTGAAAGCGGGGCAGAATTGCAGGAAACCGATTTCAGGAGGTAGACTGGAATTGCATTGAAAGCATAAGAAAAGAGGCAGAACGTCCACAATGATGCACTTGGTCAAAAAGGGCGTATGCGTTTTTTCCTGAATATACTGAGGAAAAAACGCATACGCACTTTTTGGCCAACCAAGCAAGCTTGCAAAGGAAATCTGCACTACAATGAAGTCTCACTTCCCCCCGGTCAAAAGGGCCATCTGAAAAAAGTGTAAAATCCAGAAAGGCAGGACAGGCCATGGAGAACTGGGAGCCATGTTATGCTGATGGGCAGGATGTAAATTGCCAACAGACACTCGGGAGAAATGTATGGTGTTTCCTGAAACATCTAAAAAACAAAGCAACAGAGCCTAGGGCACTTCCACTTATGGTCCTATAGCATAGGGAAATTAAAATCAAAAAGACACAGCCACCCCAAAGTTTGGGACGCCTCTCTTTACAAGAACCTCGTTTACCGTACAAGTTCAATATCACAGAAAGTGAAAAATGGATAAAGAACTTGTGGTACTTACGTACAATGCAGTATCACTCAGCAATGAAATCTATGTCATCAGGCCCGTAGCAGCATAATGAGTGGATTCAGGTACGATGATTCTAACTGAAATAAGTCACACAGAAAAAGAAACATCATAAGATATCAGTAATACACGGAATGTAAACTTGGCTACACAGGAACTGAATTACAGAACAGAACAGTGTCTCAAATTTAGAAAAGCAACTTATGCTTGCTTAAGGGGAAAGGTGAGTTGGGGTGCTGCATAAAACCAGAGATTGAAATGAGCACAGATAAAGTTCCTTAAGCCAAATATGGAATAGACAAGAGCTACTCCTTGCTCAACGAAATGGACTCAACACCCCATATTAAACGCCTAAGAATGTACCTGACTAGTAAGTATCTTAAAACCTATGGATTGCTATGTCTCCGAAAGAGAATCAAGCATGTGTACAGGGGCATAAACGCAGCAGTGATAGGATTGGAGAGGTTCGGTGAGCAAATGAAGACCCTTTGAAGTCATATTGCATGGTACCCATTCCACGGGTCTCAACTCTCCAGGTTTAAGGTATTCTTCCTTCAGCTAAAACATGCATGTGGAACCAAGAGTATGATCAACCGTGTGAACGGGAGACGTGTTCAGATATGTCTCAGTTTTCCTCCCCTGGTACTCGGGTGCAACATTCCAGACGCTTTACTAACACTCTCCCCACTTGGAGAGTCAGCGCCTTTAACCTCCTGTTTGGCCCAGTTTGCAATTTCTGCGGAAGATGAACAGGAATAGGGAGAACCAATGAGAGACTAGCTGGAGGTGTCTGGACGGGCAAATTTAACTCTCATTTCCCACCAGGAAGAGGAAATAACAAAAGGCTCAGCGTGCCATGCCGGAACCAGATTAGGGCCTGAAGCCATCCTGCGGTGTTGCGGCCAGCTCAAAAGAAAGCGAGTTGAAGAAAGGAGCTCAGGGGCACTGTAATTCACAAACCTGCAGAGTTATAAATGACAGCTATCGTCCAAAAATATACTGACGTAAGGCTGCCAAGAGGACTTGAAAGCGGGGCAGAATTGCAGGAAACCGATTTCAGGAGGTAGACTGGAATTGCATTGAAAGCATAAGAAAAGAGGCAGAACGTCCACAATGATGCACTTGGCCAAAAAGGGCGTATGCGTTTTTTCCTGAATATACTGAGGAAAAAACGCATACGCACTTTTTGGCCAACCAAGCAAGCTTGCAAAGGAAATCTGCACTACAATGAAGTCTCACTTCCCCCCGGTCAAAAGGGCCATCTGAAAAAAGTGTAAAATCCAGAAAGGCAGGACAGGCCATGGAGAACTGGGAGCCATGTTATGCTGATGGGCAGGATGTAAATTGCCAACAGACACTCGGGAGAAATGTATGGTGTTTCCTGAAACATCTAAAAAACAAAGCAACAGAGCCTAGGGCACTTCCACTTATGGTCCTATAGCATAGGGAAATTAAAATCAAAAAGACACAGCCACCCCAAAGTTTGGGACGCCTCTGTTTACAAGAACCTCGTTTACCGTACAAGTTCAATATCACAGAAAGTGAAAAATGGATAAAGAACTTGTGGTACTTACGTACAATGCAGTATCACTCAGCAATGAAATCTATGTCATCAGGCCCGTAGCAGCATAAAGAGTGGATTCAGGTACGATGATTCTAACTGCAATAAGTCACACAGAAAAAGAAACATCATAAGATATCAGTAATACACGGAATGTAAACTTGGCTACACAGGAACTGAATTACAGAACAGAACAGGGTCTCAAATTTAGAAAAGCAACTTATGCTTGCTTAAGGGGAAAGGTGAGTTGGGGTGCTGCATAAAACCAGAGATTGAAATGAGCACAGATAAAGTTCCTTAAGCCAAATATGGAATAGACAAGAGCTACTCCTTGCTCAACGAAATGGACTCAACACCCCATATTAAACGCCTAAGAATGTACCTGACTAGTAAGTATCTTAAAACCTATGGATTGCTATGTCTCCAAAAGAGAATCAAGCATGTGTACAGGGGCATAAACGCAGCAGTGACAGGATTGGAGAGGTTCGGTGAGCAAATGAAGACCCTTTGAAGTCATATTGCATGGTACCCATTCCACGGGTCTCAACTCTCCAGGTTTAAGGTATTCTTCCTTCAGCTAAAACATGTATGTGGAACCCAGAGTATGATCAACCGTGTGAATGGGAGACGTGTTCAAATATGTCTCAGTTTTCCTCCCCTGGTACTCGGGTGCAACATTCCAGACGCTTTACTAACACTCTCCGCACTTGGAGAGTCAACGCCTTTAACCTCCTGTTTGGCCCAGTTTGCAATTTCTGCGGAAGATGAACAGGAATAGGGAGAACCAATGAGAGACTAGCTGGAGGTGTCTGGACGGGCAAATTTAACTCTCATTTCCCACCAGGAAGAGGAAATAACCAAAGGCTCAGCGTGCCATGCCGGAACCAGATTAGGGCCTGAAGCCATCCTGCGGTGTTGCGGCCAGCTCAAAAGAAAGCGAGTTGAAGAAAGGAGCTCAGGGGCACTGTAATTCACAAACCTGCAGAGTTATAAATGACAGCTATCGTCCAAAAATAGACTGACGTAAGGCTGCCAAGAGGACTTGAAAGCGGGGCAGAATTGCAGGAAACCGATTTCAGGAGGTAGACTGGAATTGCATTGAAAGCATAGGAAAAGAGGCAGAACGTCCACAATGATGCCCTTGGCCAAAAAGGGCGTATGCGTTTTTTCCTGAATATATTCAGGAAAAAACGCATACGCCCTTTTTGGCCAACCAAGCAAGCTTGCAAAGGAAATCTGCACTACAATGAAGTCTCACTTCCCCCCGGTCAAAAGGACCATCTGCAAAAAGTGTAAAATCCAGAAAGGCAGGACAGGCCATGGAGAACTGGGAGCCTTGTTATGCTGATGGGCGGGATGTTAATTGCCAACAGACACTCGGGAGAAGTGTATGGTGTTTCCTGAAACATCTAAAAAACAAAGCAACAGAGCCTAGGGCACTTCCACTTATGGTCCTATAGCTTAGGGAAATTAAAATAAAAAAGACACAGCCACCCCAAAGTTTGGAACGGCTCTGTTTACAAGAACCTCGTTTACAGTACAAGTACAACATCACAGAAAGTGAAAAATGGATAAAGAAGTTGTGGTATTTACTTACAAAGCAATATCACTCACCATGAAATCTATGTCATCAGGCCCTTAGCAGCACAATGAGTGGATTCAGGTATGATGATTCTAACTGAAATAAGTCACACAGAAAAAGAAACATCATAAGATATCAGTAATACATGGAATGTAAACTTGTCTACACAGGAACTGAATTACAGAACAGAACAGGGTCTCAAATTTAGAAAACAAACTTATGCTTGCTTAAGGGGAAAGGTGAGTTGGGGTGCTGCATAAAACCAGAGATTGAAATGAGCACAGATAAAGTTCCTTAAGCCAAATATGGAATAGACAAGAGCTACTCCTTGCTCAACGAAATGGACTCAACACCCCATATTAAACGCCTAAGAATGTACCTGACTAGTAAATATCTTAAAACCTATGGATTGCTATGTCTCCAAAAGAGAATCAAGCGTGTGTACAGGGGCATAAACGCAGCAGTGATAGGATTGGAGAGGTTCGGTGAGCAAATGAAGACCCTTTGAAGTCATATTGCATGGTACCCATTCCACGGGTCTCAACTCTCCAGGTTTAAGGTATTCTTCCTTCAGCTAAAACATGCATGTGGAACCAAGAGTATGATCAACCGTGTGAACGGGAGACGTGTTCAGATATGTCTCAGTTTTCCTCCCCTGGTACTCGGGTGCAACATTCCAGACGCTTTACTAACACTCTCCCCACTTGGAGAGTCAGCGCCTTTAACCTCCTGTTTGGCCCAGTTTGCAATTTCTGCGGAAGATGAACAGGAATAGGGAGAACCAATGAGAGACTAGCTGGAGGTGTCTGGACGGGCAAATTTAACTCTCATTTCCCACCAGGAAGAGGAAATAACAAAAGGCTCAGCGTGCCGTGCCGGAACCAGATTAGGGCCTGAAGCCATCCTGCGGTGTTGCGGCCAGCTCAAAAGAAAGCGAGTTGAAGAAAGGAGCTCAGGGGCACTGTAATTCACAAACCTGCAGAGTTATAAATGACAGCTATCGTCCAAAAATATACTGACGTAAGGCTGCCAAGAGGACTTGAAAGCGGGGCAGAATTGCAGGAAACCGATTTCAGGAGGTAGACTGGAATTGCATTGAAAGCATAAGAAAAGAGGCAGAACGTCCACAATGATGCACTTGGCCAAAAAGGGCGTATGCGTTTTTTCCTGAATATACTGAGGAAAAAACGCATACGCACTTTTTGGCCAACCAAGCAAGCTTGCAAAGGAAATCTGCACTACAATGAAGTCTCACTTCCCCCCGGTCAAAAGGGCCATCTGAAAAAAGTGTAAAATCCAGAAAGGCAGGACAGGCCATGGAGAACTGGGAGCCATGTTATGCTGATGGGCAGGATGTAAATTGCCAACAGACACTCGGGAGAAATGTATGGTGTTTCCTGAAACATCTAAAAAACAAAGCAACAGAGCCTAGGGCACTTCCACTTATGGTCCTATAGCATAGGGAAATTAAAATCAAATAGACACAGCCACCCCAAAGTTTGGGACGCCTCTGTTTACAAGAACCTCGTTTACCGTACAAGTTCAATATCACAGAAAGTGAAAAATGGATAAAGAACTTGTGGTACTTACGTACAATGCAGTATCACTCAGCAATGAAATCTATGTCATCAGGCCCGTAGCAGCATAAAGAGTGGATTCAGGTACGATGATTCTAACTGCAATAAGTCACACAGAAAAAGAAACATCATAAGATATCAGTAATACACGGAATGTAAACTTGGCTACACAGGAACTGAATTACAGAACAGAACAGGGTCTCAAATTTAGAAAAGCAACTTATGCTTGCTTAAGGGGAAAGGTGAGTTGGGGTGCTGCATAAAACCAGAGATTGAAATGAGCACAGATAAAGTTCCTTAAGCCAAATATGGAATAGACAAGAGCTACTCCTTGCTCAACGAAATGGACTCAACACCCCATATTAAACGCCTAAGAATGTACCTGACTAGTAAGTATCTTAAAACCTATGGATTGCTATGTCTCCAAAAGAGAATCAAGCATGTGTACAGGGGCATAAACGCAGCAGTGACAGGATTGGAGAGGTTCGGTGAGCAAATGAAGACCCTTTGAAGTCATATTGCATGGTACCCATTCCACGGGTCTCAACTCTCCAGGTTTAAGGTATTCTTCCTTCAGCTAAAACATGTATGTGGAACCCAGAGTATGATCAACCGTGTGAATGGGAGACGTGTTCAAATATGTCTCAGTTTTCATCCCCTGGTACTCGGGTGCAACATTCCAGACGCTTTACTAACACTCTCCGCACTTGGAGAGTCAACGCCTTTAACCTCCTGTTTGGCCCAGTTTGCAATTTCTGCGGAAGATGAACAGGAATAGGGAGAACCAATGAGAGACTAGCTGGAGGTGTCTGGACGGGCAAATTTAACTCTCATTTCCCACCAGGAAGAGGAAATAACCAAAGGCTCAGCGTGCCATGCCGGAACCAGATTAGGGCCTGAAGCCATCCTGCGGTGTTGCGGCCAGCTCACAAGAAAGCGAGTTGAAGAAAGGAGCTCAGGGGCACTGTAATTCACAAACCTGCAGAGTTATAAATGACAGCTATCGTCCAAAAATAGACTGAAGTAAGGCTGCCAAGAGGACTTGAAATCGGGGCAGAATTGCAGGAAACCGATTTCAGGAGGTAGACTGGAATTGCATTGAAAGCATAGGAAAAGAGGCAGAACGTCCACAATGATGCACTTGGCCAAAAAGGGCGTATGCGTTTTTTCCTGAATATATTCAGGAAAAAACGCATACGCCCTTTTTGGCCAACCAAGCAAGCTTGCAAAGGAAATCTGCACTACAATGAAGTCTCACTTCCCCCCGGTCAAAAGGGCCATCTGAAAAAAGTGTAAAATCCAGAAAGGCAGGACAGGCCATGGAGAACTGGGAGCCTTGTTATGCTGATGGGCGGGATGTAAATTGCCAGAGACACTCAGGAGAAGTGTATGGTGTTTCCTGAAACATCTAATAAACAAAGCAACAGAGCCTAGGGCACTTCCACTTATGGTCCTATAGCTTAGGGAAATTAAAATCAAAAAGACACAGCCACCCCAAAGTTTGGGACGCCTCTGTTTACAAGAACCTCGTTTACCGTACAAGTTCAATATCACAGAAAGTGAAAAATGGATAAAGAACTTGTGGTACTTACGTACAATGCAGTATCACTCAGCAATGAAATCTATGTCATCAGGCCCGTAGCAGCATAAAGAGTGGATTCAGGTACGATGATTCTAACTGAAATAAGTCACACAGAAAAAGAAACATCATAAGATATCAGTAATACACGGAATGTAAACTTGGCTACACAGGAACTGAATTACAGAACAGAACAGGGTCTCAAATTTAGAAAAGCAACTTATGCTTGCTTAAGGGGAAAGGTGAGTTGGGGTGCTGCATAAAACCAGAGATTGAAATGAGCACAGATAAAGTTCCTTAAGCCAAATATGGAATAGACAAGAGCTACTCCTTGCTCAACGAAATGGACTCAACACCCCATATTAAACGCCTAAGAATGTACCTGACTAGTAAGTATCTTAAAACCTATGGATTGCTATGTCTCCAAAAGAGAATCAAGCATGTGTACAGGGGCATAAACGCAGCAGTGACAGGATTGGAGAGGTTCGGTGAGCAAATGAAGACCCTTTGAAGTCATATTGCATGGTACCCATTCCACGGGTCTCAACTCTCCAGGTTTAAGGTTTTCTTCCTTCAGCTAAAACATGTATGTGGAACCCAGAGTATGATCAACCGTGTGAATGGGAGACGTGTTCAAATATGTCTCAGTTTTCCTCCCCTGGTACTCGGGTGCAACATTCCAGACGCTTTACTAACACTCTCCGCACTTGGAGAGTCAACGCCTTTAACCTCCTGTTTGGCCCAGTTTGCAATTTCTGCGGAAGATGAACAGGAATAGGGAGAACCAATGAGAGACTAGCTGGAGGTGTCTGGACGGGCAAATTTAACTCTCATTTCCCACCAGGAAGAGGAAATAACCAAAGGCTCAGCGTGCCATGCCGGAACCAGATTAGGGCCTGAAGCCATCCTGCGGTGTTGCGGCCAGCTCACAAGAAAGCGAGTTGAAGAAAGGAGCTCAGGGGCACTGTAATTCACAAACCTGCAGAGTTATAAATGACAGCTATCGTCCAAAAATAGACTGAAGTAAGGCTGCCAAGAGGACTTGAAATCGGGGCAGAATTGCAGGAAACCGATTTCA
Organism: Delphinus delphis; assembly: GCF_949987515.2. Taxonomy (NCBI): domain Eukaryota; kingdom Metazoa; phylum Chordata; class Mammalia; order Artiodactyla; family Delphinidae; genus Delphinus; species Delphinus delphis. Next base: position 2,605,347 of record NW_027192662.1, read on the forward strand.
GGAGGTAGACTGGAATTGCATTGAAAGCATAGGAAAAGAGGCAGAACGTCCACAATGATGCACTTGGCCAAAAAGGGCGTATGCGTTTTTTCCTGAATATATTCAGGAAAAAACGCATACGCCCTTTTTGGCCAACCAAGCAAGCTTGCAAAGGAAATCTGCACTACAATGAAGTCTCACTTCCCCCCGGTCAAAAGGGCCATCTGAAAAAAGTGTAAAATCCAGAAAGGCAGGACAGGCCATGGAGAACTGGGAGCCTTGTTATGCTGATGGGCGGGATGTAAATTGCCAGAGACACTCAGGAGAAGTGTATGGTGTTTCCTGAAACATCTAATAAACAAAGCAACAGAGCCTAGGGCACTTCCACTTATGGTCCTATAGCTTAGGGAAATTAAAATCAAAAAGACACAGCCACCCCAAAGTTTGGGACGCCTCTGTTTACAAGAACCTCGTTTACCGTACAAGTTCAATATCACAGAAAGTGAAAAATGGATAAAGAACTTGTGGTACTTACGTACAATGCAGTATCACTCAGCAATGAAATCTATGTCATCAGGCCCGTAGCAGCATAATGAGTGGATTCAGGTACGATGATTCTAATTGAAATAAGTCACACAGAAAAAGAAACATCATAAGATATCACTAATACACGGAATGTAAACTTGGCTACACAGGAACTGAATTCCAAAATAGAACAGGGTCTCAAATTTAGAAAACCAACTTATGCTTGCTTAAGGGGAAAGGTGAGTTGGGGTGCTGCATAAAACCAGAGATTGAAATGAGCACAGATAAAGTTCCTTAAGCCAAATATGGAATAGACAAGAGCTACTCCTTGCTCAACGAAATGGACTCAACACCCCATATTAAATGCCTAAGAATGTACCTGACTAGTAAGTATCTTAAAACCTATGGATTGCTATGTCTCCAAAAGAGAATCAAGCGTGTGTACAGGGGAATAAACGCAGCAGTGATAGGATTGGATGGGTTCGGTGAGCAAATGAAGACCCTTTGAAGTCATATTGCATGGTACCCATTCCACGCGTCTCAACTCTCCAGGTTTAAGGTATTCTTCCTTCAGCTAAAACATGCATGTGGAACCCAGAGTATGATCAACCGTGTGAACGGGAGACGTGTTAAAATATGTCTCAGTTCTCCTCCCCTGGTACTCGGGTGCAAATTCCAGACGCTTTACTAACACTCTCCCCACTTGGAGAGTCAGCGCCTTTAATCTCCTGTTTGGCCCAGTTTGCAATTTCTGCGGAAGATGAACAGGAATATGGAGAACCAATGAGAGACTAGCTGGAGGTGTCTGGACGGGCAAATTTAACTCTCATTTCCCACCAGGAAGAGGAAATAACCAAAGGCTCAGCGTGCCGTGCCGGAACCAGATTAGGGCCTGAAGCCATCCTGCGGTGTTGCGGCCAGCTCAAAAGAAAGCGAGTTGAAGAAAGGAGCTCAGGGGCACTGTAATTCACAAACCTGCAGAGTTATAAATGACAGCTATCGTCCAAAAATATACTGAAGTAAGGCTGCCAAGAGTACTTGAAAGTCGGGCAGAATTGCAGGAAACCGATTTCAGGAGGTAGACTGGAATTGCATTGAAAGCATAGGAAAAGAGGCAGAACGTCCACAATGATGCACTTGGCCAAAAAGGGCGTATGCGTTTTTTCCTGAATATATTCAGGAAAAAACGCATACGCCCTTTTTGGCCAACCAAGCAAAATTGCAAAGGAAATCTGCACTACAATGAAGTCTCACTTCCCCCCGGTCAAAAGGGCCATCTGAAAAAAGTGTAAAATCCAGAAAGGCAGGACAGGCCATGGAGAACTGGGAGCCTTGTTATGCTGATGGGCGGGATGTAAATTGCCAGAGACACTCAGGAGAAGTGTATGGTGTTTCCTGAAACATCTAATAAACAAAGCAACAGAGCCTAGGGCACTTCCACTTATGGTCCTATAGCTTAGGGAAATTAAAATCAAAAAGACACAGCCACCCCAAAGTTTGGGACGCCTCTGTTTACAAGAACCTCGTTTACCGTACAAGTTCAATATCACAGAAAGTGAAAAATGGATAAAGAACTTGTGGTACTTACGTACAATGCAGTATCACTCAGCAATGAAATCTATGTCATCAGGCCCGTAGCAGCATAATGAGTGGATTCAGGTACGATGATTCTAATTGAAATAAGTCACACAGAAAAAGAAACATCATAAGATATCACTAATACACGGAATGTAAACTTGGCTACACAGGAACTGCATTCCAAAACAGAACAGGGTCTCAAATTTAGAAAACAAACTTATGCTTGCTTAAGGGAAAAGGTGAGTTGGGGTGCTGCATAAAACCAGAGATGGAAATGAGCACAGATAAAGTTCCTTAAGCCAAATATGGAATAGACAAGAGCTACTCTTTGCTCAACGAAATGGACTCAACACCGCATATTAAACGCCTAAGAATGTACCTGACTAGTAAGTATCTTAAAACCTATGGATTGCTATGTCTCCGAAAGAGAATCAAGCATGTGTACAGGGGCATAAACGCAGCAGTGATAGGATTGGAGAGGTTCGGTGAGCAAATGAAGACCCTTTGAAGTCATATTGCATGGTACCCATTCCACGGGTTTCAACTACCCAGGTTTAAGGTATTCTTCCTTCAGCTAAAACATGCATGTGGAACCTAGAGTATGATCAACCATGTGATCGGCAGACGTGTTCAAATATGTCTCAGTTTTCGTACCCTGGTCCTCGGGTGCAACATTCCAGACGCTTTACTAACACTGTCCTGACTTGGAGAGTCAGTCCCTTTAACCTTCTGTTTGGCCCAGTTTGCAATTTCTGCGGAAGATGAACAGGAATAGGGAGAACCAATGAGAGACTAGCTGGAGGTGTCTGGACGGGCAAATTTAACTCTCATTTCCAACCAGGAAGAGGAATTAACCAAAGGCTCAGCGTGCCATGCCGGAACCAGATTAGGGCCTGAAGCCATCCTGCGGTGTTGCGGCCAGCTCAAAAGAAAGCGAGTTGAAGAAAGGAGCTCAGGGGCACTGTAATTCACAAACCTGCAGAGTTATAAATGACAGCTATCGTCCAAAAATATACTGACGTAAGGCTGCCAAGAGGACTTGAAAGCGGGGCAGAATTGCAGGAAACCGATTTCAGGAGGTAGACTGGAATTGCATTGAAAGCATAGGAAAAGAGGCAGAACGTCCACAATGATGCCCTTGGCCAAAAAGGGCGTATGCGTTTTTTCCTGAATATATTCAGGAAAAAACGCATACGCCCTTTTTGGCCAACCAAGCAAGCTTGCAAAGGAAATCTGCACTACAATGAAGTCTCACTTCCCCCCGGTCAAAAGGACCATCTGCAAAAAGTGTAAAATCCAGAAAGGCAGGACAGGCCATGGAGAACTGGGAGCCTTGTTATGCTGATGGGCGGGATGTAAATTGCCAACAGACACTCGGGAGAAGTGTATGGTGTTTCCTGAAACATCTAAAAAACAAAGCAACAGAGCCTAGGGCACTTCCACTTATGGTCCTATAGCTTAGGGAAATTAAAATAAAAAAGACACAGCCACCCCAAAGTTTGGAACGGCTCTGTTTACAAGAACCTCGTTTACAGTACAAGTACAACATCACAGAAAGTGAAAAATGGATAAAGAAGTTGTGGTATTTACTTACAAAGCAATATCACTCACCATGAAATCTATGTCATCAGGCCCTTAGCAGCACAATGAGTGGATTCAGGTATGATGATTCTAACTGAAATAAGTCACACAGAAAAAGAAACATCATAAGATATCAGTAATACATGGAATGTAAACTTGTCTACACAGGAACTGAATTACAGAACAGAACAGGGTCTCAAATTTAGAAAACAAACTTATGCTTGCTTAAGGGGAAAGGTGAGTTGGGGTGCTGCATAAAACCAGAGATTGAAATGAGCACAGATAAAGTTCCTTAAGCCAAATATGGAATAGACAAGAGCTACTCCTTGCTCAACGAAATGGACTCAACACCCCATATTAAACGCCTAAGAATGTACCTGACTAGTAAATATCTTAAAACCTATGGATTGCTATGTCTCCAAAAGAGAATCAAGCGTGTGTACAGGGGCATAAACGCAGCAGTGATAGGATTGGAGAGGTTCGGTGAGCAAATGAAGACCCTTTGAAGTCATATTGCATGGTACCCATTCCACGGGTCTCAACTCTCCAGGTTTAAGGTATTCTTCCTTCAGCTAAAACATGCATGTGGAACCAAGAGTATGATCAACCGTGTGAACGGGAGACGTGTTCAGATATGTCTCAGTTTTCCTCCCCTGGTACTCGGGTGCAACATTCCAGACGCTTTACTAACACTCTCCCCACTTGGAGAGTCAGCGCCTTTAACCTCCTGTTTGGCCCAGTTTGCAATTTCTGCGGAAGATGAACAGGAATAGGGAGAACCAATGAGAGACTAGCTGGAGGTGTCTGGACGGGCAAATTTAACTCTCATTTCCCACCAGGAAGAGGAAATAACAAAAGGCTCAGCGTGCCGTGCCGGAACCAGATTAGGGCCTGAAGCCATCCTGCGGTGTTGCGGCCAGCTCACAAGAAAGCGAGTTGAAGAAAGGAGCTCAGGGGCACTGTAATTCACAAACCTGCAGAGTTATAAATGACAGCTATCGTCCAAAAATATACTGACGTAAGGCTGCCAAGAGGACTTGAAAGCGGGGCAGAATTGCAGGAAACCGATTTCAGGAGGTAGACTGGAATTGCATTGAAAGCATAAGAAAAGAGGCAGAACGTCCACAATGATGCACTTGGCCAAAAAGGGCGTATGCGTTTTTTCCTGAATATACTGAGGAAAAAACGCATACGCACTTTTTGGCCAACCAAGCAAGCTTGCAAAGGAAATCTGCACTACAATGAAGTCTCACTTCCCCCCGGTCAAAAGGGCCATCTGAAAAAAGTGTAAAATCCAGAAAGGCAGGACAGGCCATGGAGAACTGGGAGCCATGTTATGCTGATGGGCAGGATGTAAATTGCCAACAGACACTCGGGAGAAATGTATGGTGTTTCCTGAAACATCTAAAAAACAAAGCAACAGAGCCTAGGGCACTTCCACTTATGGTCCTATAGCATAGGGAAATTAAAATCAAAAAGACACAGCCACCCCAAAGTTTGGGACGCCTCTGTTTACAAGAACCTCGTTTACCGTACAAGTTCAATATCACAGAAAGTGAAAAATGGATAAAGAACTTGTGGTACTTACGTACAATGCAGTAACACTCAGCAATGAAATCTATGTCATCAGGCCCGTAGCAGCATAATGAGTGGATTCAGGTACGATGATTCTAACTGAAATAAGTCACACAGAAAAAGAAACATCATAAGATATCACTAATACACGGAATGTAAACTTGGCTACACAGGAACTGAATCACAGAACAGAACAGGGTCTCAAATTTAGAAAACCAACTTATGCTTGCTTAAGGGTAAAGGTGAGTTGGGGTGCTGCATAAAACCAGAGATTGAAATGAGCACAGATAAAGTTCCTTAAGCCAAATATGGAATAGACAAGAGCTACTCCTTGCTCAACGAAATGGACTCAACACCGCATATTAAACGCCTAAGAATGTACCTGACTAGTAAGTATCTTAAAACCTATGGATTGCTATGTCTCCGAAAGAGAATCAAGCATGTGTACAGGGGCATAAACGCAGCAGTGATAGGATTGGAGAGGTTTGGTGAGCAAATGAAGACCCTTTGAAGTCATATTGCATGGTACCCATTCCACGCGTCTCAACTCTCCAGGTTTAAGGTATTCTTCCTTCAGCTAAAACATGCATGTGGAACCCAGAGTACGATCAACCGTGTGAACGGGAGACGTGTTAAAATATGTCTCAGTTCTCCTCCCCTGGTACTCGGGTGCAACATTCCAGATGCTTTACTAACACTCTCCCCACTTGGAGAGTCAGCGCCTTTAACCTCCTGTATGACCCAGTTTGCAAATTCTGCGGAAGATGAACAGGAATAGGGAGAACCAATGAGAGACTAGCTGGAGGTGTCTGGACGGGCAAATTCAACTCTCATTTCCCACCAGGAAGAGGAAATAACCAGAGGCTCAGTGTGCCGTGCCGGAACCCGATTAGGGCCTGAAGCGATCCTGTGGTGTTTCGACCAGCTCAAAAGAAAGCGAGTTGAAGAAAGGAGCTCAGGGGCACTGTAATTCACAAACCCGCAGAGTTATAAATGACAGCTATTGTCCAAAAATATACTGAAGTAAGGCTGCCAAGAGGACTTGAACCCGGGGCAGAATTGCAGAAAACCGATTTCAGGAGGTAGACTGGAATTGCATTGAAAGTATAGGAAAAGAGGCAGAAGGTCCACAATGATGCACTTGGCCAAAAAGTGCGTATGCGTTTTTTCCTGAATATATTCAGGAAAAAACGCATACGCACTTTTTGGCCAACCAAGCAAACTTGCAAAGGAAATCTGCACTACAATGAAGTCTCACTTCCCCCCGGTCAAAAGGGCCATCTGAAAAAAGTGTAAAATCCAGAAAGGCAGGACAGGCCATGGAGAACTGGGAGCCTTGTTATGCTGATGGGCGGGATGTAAATTGCCAACAGACACTAGGGAGAAGTGTATGGTGTTTCATGAAACATCTAAAAAACAAAGCAACAGAGCCTAGGGCACTTCCACTTATGGTCCTATAGCTTAGGGAAATTAAAATCAAAAAGACACAGCCACCCCAAAGTTTGGGACGCCTCTGTTTACAAGAACCTCGTTTACAATAGAAGATCAACATCGCAGAAAGTGAAAAATGGATAAAGAACTTGTGGTATTTACTTACAAAGCAATATCACTCAGCAATGAAATCTATGTCATCAGGCCCTTAGCAGCACAATGAGTGGATTCAGGTATGATGATTCTAACTGAAATAAGTCACACAGAAAAAGCAACATCATAAGATATCAGTAATACACGGAATGTAAACTTGGCTACACAGGAACTGAATTACAGAACAGAACAGGGTCTCAAATTTAGAAAACCAACTTATGCTTGCTTAAGGGTAAAGGTGAGTTGGGGTGCTGCATAAAACCAGAGATTGAAATGAGCACAGATAAAGTTCCTTAAGCCAAATATGGAATAGACAAGAGCTACTCTTTGCTCAACGAAATGGACTCAACACCGCATATTAAATGCCTAAGAATGTACCTGACTAGTAAGTATCTTAAAACCTATGGATTGCTAAGTCTCCGAAAGAGAATCAAGCATCTGTACAGGGGCATAAACGCAGCAGTGATAGGATTGGAGAGGTTCGGTGAGCAAATGAAGACCCTTTGAAGTCATATTGCATGGTACCCATTACACGGTTCTCAACTCTCCAGGTTTAAGGTATTCTTCCTTCAGCTAAAACATGCATGTGGAACCCAGAGTATGATCAACCGTGTGAACGGGAGACATGTTCAAATATGTCTCAGTTTTCGTACCCTGGTACTCGGGTGCAACATTCCAAACGCTTTACTAACACTCTCCCCACTTGGAGAGACAGCGCCTTTAACCTCCTGTTTGGCCCAGTTTGCAATTTCTGTGGAAGATGAACAGGAATAGGGAGAACCAATGAGAGAGTAGCTGGAGGTGTCTGGACGGGCAAATTTAACTCTCATTTCCCACCAGGAAGAGGAAATAAACAAAGGCTCAGCGTGCCGTGCCGGAACCAGATTAGGGCCTGAAGCCATCCTGCGGTGTTGCGGCCAGCTCAAAAGAAAGTGAGTTGAAGAAACGAGCTCAGGGGCACTGTAATTCACAAACCTGCAGAGTTATAAATGACAGCTATCGTCCAAAAATATACTGAAGTAAGGCTGCCAAGAGGACTTGAAAGCGGGGCAGAATTGCAGAAAACCGATTTCAGGAGGTAGACTGGAATTGCATTGAAGGCATAGGAAAAGAGGCAGGACGTCCACAATGATACACTTGGCGAAAAAGTGCGTATGCGTTTTTTCCTGAATATATTCAGGAAAAAACGCATACGCCCTTTTTGGCCAACCAAGCAAACTTGCAAAGGAAATCTGCACTACAATGAAGTCTCACTTCCCCCCGGTCAAAAGGGCCATCTGAAAAAAGTGTAAAATCCAGAAAGGCAGGACAGGCCATGGAGAACTGGGAGCCTTGTTATGCTGATGGGCGGGATGTAAATTGCCAACAGACACTCGGGAGAAGTGTATGGTGTTTCCTGAAACATCTAAAAAACAAAGCAACAGAGCCTAGGGCACTTCCACTTATGGTCCTACAGCTTAGGGAAATTAAAATCAAAAAGACACAGCCACCCCAAAGTTTGGGACGCCTCTGTTTACAAGAACCTCGTTTACCGTACAAGTTCAATATCACAGAAAGTGAAAAATGGATAAAGAACTTGTGGTACTTACGTACAATGCAGTATCACTCAGCAATGAAATCTATGTCATCAGGCCCGTAGCAGCATAATGAGTGGATTCAGGTACGATGATTCTAACTGAAATAAGTCACACAGAAAAAGAAACATCATAAGATATCACTAATACACGGAATGTAAACTTGGCTACACAGGAACTGAATTCCAAAACAGAACAGGGTCTCAAATTTAGAAAACCAACTTATGCTTGCTTAAGGGGAAAGGTGAGTTGGGGTGCTGCATAAAACCAGAGATTGAAATGAGCACAGATAAAGTTCCTTAAGCCAAATATGAAATAGACAAGAGCTACTCCTTGCTCAACGAAATGGACTCAACACCCCATATTAAACGCCTAAGAATGTACCTGACTAGTAAGTATCTTAAAACCTATGGAATGCTATGTCTCCAAAGGAGAATCAAGCGTGTGTACAGGGGCATAAACGCAGCAGTGATAGGATTGGAGAGGTTCGGTGAGCAAATGAAGACCCTTTGAAGTCATATTGCATGGTACTCATTACACGGGTCTCAACTCTCCAGGTTTAAGGTATTCTTCCTTCAGCTAAAACATGCATGTGGAACCCAGAGTATGATCAACCGTGTGAATGGGAGACATGTTCAAATATGTCTCAGTTTTCCTCCCCTGGTACTCGGGTGCAACATTCCAGACGCTTTACTAACACTCTCCCCACTTGGAGAGTCAGCGCCTTTAACCTCCTGTTTGGCCCAGTTTGCAATTTCTGTGGAAGATGAACAGGAATAGGGAGAACCAATGAGAGACTAGCTGGAGGTGTCTGGACGGGCAAATTTAACTCTCATTTCCCATCAGGAAGAGGAAATAACCAAAGGCTCAGCATGCCGTGCTGGAACCAGATTAGGGTCTGAAGACATCCTGTGGTGTTGCGGCCACCTCAAAAGAAAGCGAGTTGAAGAAAGGAGCTCAGGGGCACTGTAATTCACAAACCTGCAGAGTTATAAATGACAGCTATCGTCCAAAAATAGACTGAAGTAAGGCTGCCAAGAGGACTTGAAAGCGGGGCAGAATTGCAGGAAACCGATTTCAGGAGGTAGACTGGAATTGCATTGAAAGCATAGGAAAAGAGGCAGAACGTCCACAATGATGCACTTGGCCAAAAAGGGCGTATGCGTTTTTTCCTAAATATATACAGGAAAAAACGCATACGCCCTTTTTGGCCAACCAAGCAAGGTTGCAAAGGAAATCTGCACTACAATGAAGTCTCACTTCCCCCCCGGTCAAAAGGGCCATCTGAAAAAAGTGTAAAATCCAGAAAGGCAGGACAGGCCATGGAGAACAGAGAGCCTTGTTATGCTGATGGGCGGGATGTAAATTGCCAACAGACACTTGGGAGAAGTGTATGGTGTTTCCTGAAACATCTAAAAAACAAAGCAACAGAGCCTAGGGTACTTCCACTTACGGTCCTATATCTTAGGGAAATTAAAATCAAAAAGACACAGCCACCCCAAAGTTTGGGACGCCTCTGTTTACAAGAACCTCGTTTACCGTACAAGTTCAACATCGCAGAAAGTGAAAAATGGATAAAGAACTTGTGGTACTTACATACAATGCAGTATCACTCAGCAATGAAATCTATGTCACCAGGCCCGTAGCAGCATAATGAGTGGATTCAGGTACGATGATTCTAACTGAAATAAGTCACACAGAAAAAGAAACATCATAAGATATGACTAATACACGGAATGTAAACTTGGCTACACAGGAACTGAATTCCAAAACAGAACAGGGTCTCAAATTTAGAAAACCAACTTATGTTTGCTTAAGGGGAAAGGTGAGTTGGCGTGCTGCATAAAACCAGAGATTGAAATGAGCACAGATAAAGTTCCTTAAGCCAAATATGGAATAGACAAGAGCTACTCCTTGCTCAACGAAATGGACTCAACACCCCATATTAAACGCCTAAGAATGTACCTGACTAGTAAGTATCTTAAAACCTATGGATTGTTATGTCTCCAAAAGAGAATCAAGCGTGTGTACAGGGGCATAAACGCAGCAGTGATAGGATTGGAGAGGTTCGGTGAGCAAATGAAGACCCTTTGAAGTCATATTGCATGGTACCCATTCCACAGGTCTCAACTCTCCACGTTTAAGGTATTCTTCCTTCAGCTAAAACATGCATGTGGAACCCAGAGTATGATCAACCGCGAGAACGGGAGGCGTGTTCCAATATGTCTCAGTTTCCGTACCCTGATACTCGGGTGCAACATTCCAGACGCTTTACTAACACTCTCCCGACTTGGAGAGTCAGTCCCTTTAACCTCCTGTTTGGCCCAGTTTGCAATTTCTGCGGAAGATGAACAGGAATAGCGAGAACCAATGAGAGACTAGCTGGAGGTGTCTGGACGGGCAAATTTAACTCTCATTTCCCACCAGGAAGAGGAAATAACCAAAGGCTCAGTGTGCCGTGCCAGAACCAGTTTAGGGCCTGAAGCCATCCTGCGGTGTTGCGGCCAGGTCACAAGAAAGCGAGTTGAAGAAAGGAGCTCAGGGGCACTGTAATTCACAAACCTGCAGAGTTATAAATGACAGCTATCGTCCAAAAATAGACTGAAGTAAGGCTGCCAAGAGGACTTGAAAGCGGGGCAGAATTGCAGGAAACCGATTTCAGGAGGTAGACTGGAATTGCATTGAAAGCATAGGAAAAGAGGCAGAACGTCCACAATGATGCACTTGGCCAATAAGGGCGTATGCGTTTTTTCCTGAATATATTCAGGAAAAAACGCATACGCCATTTTTGGCCAACCAAGCAGGCTTGCAAAAGAAATCTGCACTACAATGAAGTCTCACTTCCCCCCGGTCAAAAGGGCCATCTGAAAAAAGTGTAAAATCCAGAAAGGCAGGACAGGCCATGGAGAACTGGGAGCCTTGTTATGCTGATGGGCGGGATGTAAATTGCCAACAGACACTCGGGAGAAGTGTATGGTGTTTCCTGAAACATCTAAAAAACAAAGCAACAGAGCCTAGGGCACTTCCACTTATGGTCCTATAGCTTAGGGAAATTAAAATCAAAAAGACACAGCCACCCCAAAGTTTGGGACGCCTCTGTTTACAAGAACCTCGTTTACCGTACTAGTTCAACATCGCAGAAAGTGAAAAATGGATAAAGAAGTTTGGTACTTACGTACAATGCAGTATCACTCAGCAATGAAATCTATGTCATCAGGCCCATAGCAGCACAATGAGTGGATTCAGGTATGATGATTCTAACTGAAATAAGTCACACAGAAAAAGAAACATCATAAGATATCAGTAATACACGGAATGTAAACTTGGCTACACAGGAACTGAATTACAGAACAGAACAGGGTCTCAAATTTAGAAAACCAACTTATGCTTGCTTAAGGGTAAAGGTGAGTTGGGGTGCTGCAGAAAACCAGAGATCGAAATGAGCACAGATAAAGTTCCTTAAGCCAAATAAGGAATAGACAAGAGCCACTCCTTGCTCAACAAAATGGACTCAACACCGCATATTAAACGCCTAAGAATGTACCTGACTAGTAAGTATCTTAAAACCTATGGATTGCTATGTCTCCGAAATAGAATCAAGCATGTGTACAGGGGCATAAACGCAGCAGTGATAGGATTGGCGAGGTTCGGTGAGCAAATGAAGACCCTTTGAAGTCATATTGCATGGTACCCATTACACGGGTCTCAACTCTCCAGGTTTAAGGTATTCTTCCTTCAGCTAGAACATGCATGTGGAACCTACAGTAGGATCAACCATGTGATCGGGAGACGTGTTCAAATATGTCTCAGTTTTCATACCCTGGTACTCGGGTGCAACATTCCAGACGCTTTACTAACACTCTCCCCACTTGGAGAGTCAGTCCCTTTAACCTCCTGTTTGGCCCAGTTTGCAATTTCTGCGGAAGATGAACAGGAATAGGGAGAACCAATGAGAGACTAGCTGGAGGTGTCTGGACGGGCAAATTTAACTCTCATTTCCCACCAGGAAGAGGAATTAACCAAAGGCTCAGCGTGCCGTGCCAGAAACAGATTAGGTTCTGAAGCCATCCTGCGGTGTTGCGGCCAGCTCAAAAGAAAGCGAGTTGAAGAAAGGAGCTCAGGGGCACTGTAATTCACAAACCTGCAGAGTTATAAATGACAGCTATCGTCCAAAAATATACTGACGTAAGGCTGCCAAGAGGACTTGAAAGCGGGGCAGAATTGCAGGAAACCGATTTCAGGAGGTAGACTGGAATTGCATTGAAAGCATAGGAAAAGAGGCAGAACGTCCACAATGATGCACTTGGCCAATAAGGGCGTATGCGTTTTTTCCTGAATATATTCAGGAAAAAACGCATACGCCATTTTTGGCCAACCAAGCAGGCTTGCAAAAGAAATCTGCACTACAATGAAGTCTCACTTCCCCCCGGTCAAAAGGGCCATCTGAAAAAAGTGTAAAATCCAGAAAGGCAGGACAGGCCATGGAGAACTGGGAGCCTTGTTATGCTGATGGGCGGGATGTAAATTGCCAACAGACACTCGGGAGAAGTGTATGGTGTTTCCTGAAACATCTAAAAAACAAAGCAACAGAGCCTAGGGCACTTCCACTTATGGTCCTATAGCTTAGGGAAATTAAAATCAAAAAGACACAGCCACCCCAAAGTTTGGGACGCCTCTGTTTACAAGAACCTCGTTTACCGTACAAGTTCAATATCACAGAAAGTGAAAAATGGATAAAGAACTTGTGGTACTTACGTACAATGCAGTATCACTCAGCAATGAAATCTATGTCATCAGGCCCATAGCAGCATAATGAGTGGATTCAGGTACGATGATTCTAACTGAAATAAGTCACACAGAAAAAGAAACATCATAAGATATCACTAATACACGGAATGTAACCTTGGCTACACAGGAACTGAATTACAGAACAGAACAGGGTCTCAAATTTAGAAAACCAACTTATGCTTGCTTAAGGGTAAAGGTGAGTTGGGGTGCTGCATAAAACCAGAGATTGAAATGAGCACAGATAAAGTTCCTTAAGCCAAATATGGAATAGACAAGAGCTACTCCTTGCTCAACGAAATGGACTCAACACCGCATATTAAACGCCTAAGAATGTACCTGACTAGTAAGTATCTTAAAACCTATGGATTGCTATGTCTCCGAAAGAGAATCAAGCATGTGTACAGGGGCATAAACGCAGCAGTGATAGGATTGGAGAGGTTCGGTGAGCAAATGAAGACCCTTTGAAGTCATATTGCATGGTACCCATTCCACGGGTTTCAACTACCCAGGTGTAAGGTATTCTTCCTTCAGCTAAAACATGCATGTGGAACCCAGAGTATGATCAACCATGTGATAGGGAGACGTGTTCAAATATGTCTCAGTTTTCCGCCCCTGGTACTCGGGTGCAACATTCCAGACACTTTACTAACACTCTCCCGACTTGGAGAGTCAGCGCCTTTAACCTCCTGTTTGGCCCAGTTTGCAATTTCTGCGAAAGATGAACAGGAATAGCGAGAACCAATGAGAGACTAGCTGGAGGTGTCTGGACGGGCAAATTTAACTCTCATTTCCCACCAGGAAGAGGAATTAACCAAAGGCTCAGCGTGCCGTTCCGGAAACAGATTAGGGCCTGAAGCCATCCTGCGGTGTTGCGGCCAGGTCACAAGAAAGCGAGTTGAAGAAAGGAGCTCAGGGGCACTGTAATTCACAAACCTGCAGAGTTATAAATGACAGCTATCGTCCAAAAATATACTGATGTAAGGCTGCCAAGAGGACTTGAAAGCGGGGCAGAATTGCAGGAAACCGATTTCAGGAGGTAGACTGGAATTGCATTGAAAGCATAGGAAAAGAGGCAGAACGTCCACAATGATGCACTTGGCCAAAAAGGGCGTATGCGTTTTTTCCTGAATATATTCAGGAAAAAACGCATACGCCCTTTTTGGCCAACCAAGCAAGCTTGCAAAGGAAATCTGCACTACAATGAAGTCTCACTTCCCCCGGTCAAAAGGGCCATCTGAAAAAAGTGTAAAATCCAGAAAGGCAGGACAGGCCATGGAGAACTGGGAGCCTTCTTATGCTGATGGGCGGGATGTAAATTGCCAACAGACACTTGGGAGAAGTGTATGGTGTTTCCTGAAACATCTAAAAAACAAAGCAACAGAGCCTAGGGCACTTCCACTTATGGTCCTATAGCTTAGGGAAATTAAAATCAAAAGGACACAGCCACCCCAAAGTTTGGGACGCCTCTGTTTACAAGAACCTCATTTACAGTACAAGTTCAACATCGCAGAAAGTGAAAAATGGATAAAGAAGTTGTGGTATTTACTTACAAAGCAATATCACTCAGCAATGAAATCTATGTCATCAGGCCCTTAGCAGCACAATGAGTGGATTCAGGTATGATGATTCTAACTGAAATAAGTCACACAGAAAAAAAATATCATAAGATATCAGTAATACACGGAATGTAAACTTGGCTACACAGGAACTGAATTACAGAACAGAACAGGGTCTCAAATTTAGAAAACCAACTTATGCTTGCTTAAGGGTAAAGGTGAGTTGGGGTGCTGCATAAAACCAGAGATTGAAATGAGCACAGATAAAGTTCCTTAAGCCAAATATGGAATAGACAAGAGCTACTCCTTGCTCAACGAAATGGACTCAACACCGCATATTAAACGCCTAAGAATGTACCTGACTAGTAAGTATCTTAAAACCTATGGATTGCTATGTCTCCGAAAGAGAATCAAGCATGTGTACAGGGGCATAAACGCAGCAGTGATAGGATTGGAGAGGTTCGGTGAGCAAATGAAGACCCTTTGAAGTCATATTGCATGGTACCCATTCCACGGGTTTCAACTACCCAGGTTTAAGGTATTCTTCCTTCAGCTAAAACATGCATGTGTAACCTAGAGTATGATCAACCATGTGATCGGGAGACGTGTTCAAATATGTCTCAGTTTTCGTACCCTGGTACTCGGGTGCAACATTCCAGACGCTTTACTAACACTCTCCCGACTTGGAGAGTCAGTCCCTTTAACCTCCTGTTTGGCCCAGTTTGCAATTTCTGCGGAAGATGAACAGGAATAGCGAGAACCAATGAGAGACTAGCTGGAGGTGTCTGGACGGGCAAATTTAACTCTCATTTCCCACCAGGAAGAGGAATTAACCAAAGGCTCAGCGTGCCGTTCCGGAAACAGATTAGAGCCTGAAGCCATCCTGCGGTGTTGCGGCCAGCTCACAAGAAAGCGAGTTGAAGAAAGGAGCTCAGGGGCACTGTAATTCACAAACCTGCAGAGTTATAAATGACAGCTATCGTCCAAAAATATACTGAAGTAAGGCTGCCAAGAGGACTTGAAATCGGGGCAGAATTGCAGGAAACCGATTTCAGGAGGTAGACTGGAATTGCATTGAAAGCATAGGAAAAGAGGCAGAACGTCCACAATGATGCACTTGGCCAAAAAGGGCGTATGCGTTTTTTCCTGAATATATTCAGGAAAAAACGCATACGCCCTTTTTGGCCAACCAAGCAAGCTTGCAAAGGAAATCTGCACTACAATGAAGTCTCACTTCCCCCCGGTCAAAAGGGCCATCTGAAAAAAGTGTAAAATCCAGAAAGGCAGGACAGGCCATGGAGAACTGGGAGCATTGTTATGCTGATGGGCGGGATGTAAATTGCCAACAGACACTCGGGAGAAGTGTATGGTGTTTCCTGAAACATCTAAAAAACAAAGCAACAGAGCCTAGGGCACTTCCACTTATGGTCCTATAGCTTAGGGAAATTAAAATCAAAAGGACACAGCCACCCCAAAGTTTGGGACGCCTCTGTTTACAAGAACCTCGTTTACAGTACAAGTTCAACATCGCAGAAAGTGAAAAATGGATAAAGAAGTTGTGGTATTTACTTACAATGCAGTATCACTCAGCAATGAAATCTATGTCATCAGGCCCGTAGCAGCATAATGAGTGGATTCAGGTACGATGATTCTAACTGAAATAAGTCACACAGAAAAAGAAACATCATAAGATATCAGTAATACACGGAATGTAAACTTGGCTACAAAGGAACTGAATTCCAAAACAGAAAAGGGTCTCAAATTTAGAAAACCAACTTATGTTTGCTTAATGGTAAAGGTGAGATGGAGTGCTGCATAAAACCAGAGATGAAATGAGCACAGATAAAGTTCCTTAAGCCAAATATGGAATAGACAAGAGCTATTCCTTGCTCAACGAAATGGACTCAACACCCCATATTAAACGCCTAAGAATGTACCTGACTAGTAAGTATCTTAAAACCTATGGATTGCTATGTCTCCAAAAGAGAATCAAGCGTGTGTACAGGGGCATAAACGCAGCAGTGATAGAATTGGAGAGGTCGGTGAGCAAATGAAGACCCTTTAAAGTCATATTGCATGGTACCCATTCCACGGGATTCAACTACCCAGGTTTAAGGTATTCTTCCTTCAGCTAAAACATGCATGTGGAACCTAGAGTATGATCAACCATGTGATTGCGAGACGTGTTCAAATATGTCTCAGTTTTCGTACCCTGGTACTCGGGTGCAACATTCCAGAAGCTTTACTAACACTCTCCCGACATGGAGAGTCAGTCCCTTTAACCTCCTGTTTGTCCCAGTTTGCAATTTCTGCGGAAGATGAACAGGAATAGGGAGAACCAATGAGAGACTAGCTTCGGGTGTCTGGACGGGCAAATTTAACTCTCATTTCCCACCAGGAAGAGGAATTAACCAAAGGCTCATCATGCCGTGCTGGAACCAGATTAGGGCCTGAAGCCATCCTGCGGTGTTGCGCCAGCTCAAAAGAAAGCGAGTTGAAGAAAGGAGCTCAGGGGCACTGTAATTCACAAACCTGCAGAGTTATAAATGACAGCTATCGTCCAAAAATATACTGAAGTAAGGCTGCCACGAGGACTTGAAAGCGGGGCAGAATTGCAGGAAACCAATTTCAGGAGGGAGAGTGGAATTGCATTGAAAGCATAGGAAAAGAGGCAGAACGTCCACAATGATGCACTTGGCCAAAAAGGGCGTATGCGTTTTTTCCTGAATATATTCAGGAAAAAACGCATACGCCCTTTTTGGCCAACCAAGCAAGCTTGCAAAGGAAATCTGCACTGCAATGAAGTCTCACTTCCCCCCGGTCAAAAGGGCCATCTGAAAAAAGTGTAAAATCCAGAAAGGCAGGACAGGCCATGGAGAACTGGGAGCCTTGTTATGCTGACGGGCGGGATGTAAATTGCCAAAGGACACTCAGGAGAAGTGTATGGTGTTTCCTGAAACATCTAAAAAACAAAGCAACGTAGCCTAGGGCACTTCCACTTATGGTCCTATAGCTTAGGGAAATTAAAATCAAAAAGACACAGCCACCCCAAAGTTTGGAACAGCTCTATTTACAAGAACCTCGTTTACAGTACAAGTTCAACATCGCAGAAAGTGAAAAATGGATAAAGAAGTTGTGGTACTTACGTACAATGCAGTATCACTCAGCAATGAAATCTATGTCATCAGGCCCGTAGCAGCATAATGAGTGGATTCAGGTACGATGATTCTAACTGAAATAAGTCACACAGAAAAAGAAACATCATAAGATATCACTAATACACGGAATGTAAACTTGGCTACACAGGAACTGAATTCCAAAACAAAACAGGGTCTCAAATTTAGAAAACCAACTTATGCTTGCTTAAGGGGAAAGGTGAGTTGGGGTGCTGCATAAAACCAGAGATTGAAATGAGCACAGATAAAGTTCCTTAAGCCAAATATGGAATAGACAAGAGCTACTCCTTGCTCAACGAAATGGACTCAACACCCCATATTAAATGCCTAAGAATGTACCTGACTGGTAAGTATTTTTAAACCTATGGATTGCTATGTCTCCGAAAGAGAATCAAGCATGTGTACAGGGGCATAAACGCAGCAGTGATAGGATTGGAGAGGTTCGGTGAGCAAATGAAGACCCTTTGAAGTCATATTGCATGGTACCCATTCCACGGGTCTCAACTCTCCAGGTTTAAGGTATTCTTCCTTCAGCTAAAACATGCATGTGGAACCCAGGGTATGGTCAACCGTGTGAACGGGAGACGTGTTCAAATATGTCTCAGTTTTCCTCCCCTGGTACTCGGGTGCAACATTCCAGACGCTTTACTAACACTCTCCCCACTTGGAGAGTCAGCGCCTTTAACCTCCTGTTTGGCCCAGTTTGCAATTTCTGCGGAAGATGAACAGGAATAGGGAGAACCAATGAGAGACTAGCTGGAGGTGTCTGGACGGGCAAATTTAACTCTCATTTCCCACCAGGAAGAGGAAATAACCAAAGGCTCAGCGTGCTGTGCCGGAACCCGATTAGGGCCTGAAGCCATCCTGCGGTGTTGCGGCCAGCTCACAAGAAAGCGAGTTGAAGAAAGGAGCTTAGGGGCACTGTAATTCACAAACCTGCAGAGTTATAAATGACAGCTATCGTCCAAAAATATACTGAAGTAAGGCTGCCAAGAGGACTTGAAAGCGGGGCAGAATTGCAGGAAACCGATTTCAGGAGGTAGAGTGGAATTGCATTGAAAGCATAGGAAAAGAGGCAGAACGTCCACAATGATGCACTTGGCCAAAAAGGGCGTATGCGTTTTTTCCTGAATATATTCAGGAAAAAACGCATACGCCCTTTTTGGCCAACCAAGCAAACTTGCAAAGGAAATCTGCACTACTATGAAGTCTCACTTCTCCCCGGTCAAAAGGGCCATCTGAAAAAAGTGTAAAATCCAGAAAGGCAGGACAGGCCATGGAGAACTGGGAGACTTGTTATGCTGATGGACGGGATGTAAATTGCCAGAGACACTCAGGAGAAGTGTATGGTGTTTCCTGAAACATCTAATAAACAAAGCAACAGAGCCTAGGGCACTTCCACTTATGGTCCTATAGCTTAGGGAAATTAAAATCAAAAAGACACAGCCACCTCAAAGTTTGGGACGCCACTGTTTACAAGAACCACGTTTACCGTACAAGTTCAATATCACAGAAAGTGAAAAATGGATAAAGAACTTGTGGTACTTACGTACAATGCAGTATCACTCAGCAATGAAATCTATGTCATCAGGCCCGTAGCGGCATAATGAGTGGATTCAGGTACGATGATTCTAACTGAAATAAGTCACACAGAAAAAGAAACATCATAAGATATCACTAATACACGGAATGTAAACTTGGCTACACAGGAACTGAATTCCAAAACAGAACAGGGTCTCATTTTGAAAACCAACTTATGCTTGCTTAAGGGGAAAGGTGAGTTGGGGTGCTGCATAAAACCAGAGATTGAAATGAGCACAGATAAAGTTCCTTAAGCCAAATATGGAATAGACAAGAGCTACTCCATGCTCAACGAAATGGACTCAACACCCCATATTAAACGCCTAAGAATGTACCTGACTAGTAAGTATCTTAAAACCTATGGATTGCTATGTCTCCAAAAGAGAATCAAGCATGTGTACACGGGCATAAACGCAGCAGTGATAGGATTGGAGAGGTTTGGTGAGCAAATGAAGACCCTTTGAAGTCATATTGCATGGTACCCATTCCACGGGTCTCAACTCTCCAGGTTTAAGGTATTCTTCCTTCAGCTAAAACATGCATGTGGAACCCAGAGTATGATCAACCATGTGAATGGGAGACGTGTTCAAATATGTCTCAGTTTTCGTACCCTGGTACTCGGGTGCAACATTCCAGACGCTTTACTAACACTCTCCCGACTTGGAGAGTCAGCGCCTTTAACCTCCTGTATGGCCCAGTTTTCAATTTCTGCGGAAGATGAACAGGAATAGGGAGAACCAATGAGAGACTAGCTGGAGGTGTCTGGACGGGCAAATTCAACTCTCATTTCCCACCAGGAAGAGGAAATAACCAAAGGCTCAGCATGCCGTGCCGGAACCCGATTAGGGCCTGAAGCGATCCTGCGGTGTTTCGACCAGCTCAAAAGAAAGCGAGTTGAAGAAAGGAGCTCAGGGGCACTGTAATTCACAAACCTGCAGAGTTATAAATGACAGCTATCGTCCAAAAATATACTGAAGTAAGGCTGCCAAGAGGACTTGAAAGCGGGGCAGAATTGCAGGAAACCGATTTCAGGAGGTAGACTGGAATTGCATTGAAAGCATAGGAAAAGAGGCAGAACGTCCACAATGATGCACTTGGCCAAAAAGGGCGTATGCGTTTTTTCCTGAATATATTCAGGAAAAAACGCATACGCCCTTTTTGGCCAACCAAGCAAGCTTGCAAAGGAAATCTGCACTACAATGAAGTCTCACTTCCCCCCGGTCAAAAGGGCCATCTGAAAAAAGTGTAAAATCCAGAAAGGCAGGACAGGCCATGGAGAACTGGGAGCCTTGTTATGCTGATGGGCGGGATGTAAATTGCCAACAGACACTCGGGAGAAGTGTATGGTGTTTCCTGAAACATCTAAAAAACAAAGCAACAGAGCCTAGGGCACTTCCACTTATGGTCCTATAGCTTAGGGAAATTAAAATCAAAAAGACACAGCCACCCCAAAGTTTGGGATGCCTCTGTTTACAAGAACCTCGTTTACCGTACAAGTTCAATATCACAGAAAGTGAAAAATGGATAAAGAACTTGTGGTACTTACGTACAATGCAGTATCACTCAGCAATGAAATCTATGTCATCAGGCCCGTAGCAGCATAATGAGTGGATTCAGGTACGATGATTCTAACTGAAATAAGTCACACAGAAAAAGAAACATCATAAGATATCAGTAATACACGGAATGTAAACTTGGCTACACAGGAACTGAATTCCAAAACAGAACAGGGTCTCAAATTTAGAAAACCAAATTATGCTTGCTTAAGGGGAAAGGTGAGTTGGGGTGCTGTATAAAACCAGAGATTGAAATGAGCACAGATAAAGTTCCTTAAACCAAATATGGAATAGACAAGAGCTACTCCTTGCTCAACGAAATGGACTCAACACCCCATATTAAACGCCTAAGAATGTACCTGACTAGTAAGTATCTTAAAACCTATGGATTGCTATGTCTCCAAAAGAGAATCAAGCGTGTGTACAGGGGCATAAACGCAGCACTGATAGGATTGGAGAGGTTCGGTGCGCAAATGAAGACCCTTTGAAGTCATATTGCATGGTACCCATTACACGGGTCTCAACTCTCCAGGTTTAAGGTATTCTTCCTTCAGCTAAAACATGCATGTGGAACCCAGAGTATGATCAACCGTGTGAATGGGAGACGTGTTCAAATATGTCTCAGTTTTCGTACCCTGGTACTCGGGTGCAACATTCCAGACGCTTTACTAACACTCTCCCCACTTGGAGAGTCAGCGCCTTTAACCTCCTGTTTGGCCCAGTTTGCAATTTCTGCGGAAGATGTACAGGAATAGGGAGAACCAATGAAAGACTAGCTGGAGGTGTCTGGACGGGCAAATTTAACTCTCATTTCCCACCAGGAAGAGGAAATAACCAAAGGCTCAGCGTGCCGTGCCGGAACCCGATTAGGGCCTGAAGCCACCCTGCGGTGTTGCGGCCAGCTCACAAGAAAGCGAGTTGAAGAAAGGAGCTCAGGGGCACTGTAATTCACAAACCTGCAGAGTTATAAATGACAGCTATCGTCCAAAAATATACTGAAGTAAGGCTGCCAAGAGGACTTGAAAGTGGGGCAGAATTGCAGGAAACCGATTTCAGGAGGTAGACTGGAATTGCATTGAAAGCATAGGAAAAGAGGCAGAACGTCCACAATGATGCACTTGGCCAAAAAGGGCATATGCGTTTTTTTCTGAATATATTCAGGAAAAAATGCTTACACCCTTTTTGGCCAACCAAGCAAGCTTGCAATGGAAATCTGCACTAAAATGAAGTCTCACTTCTCCCCGGTCAAAAGGGCCATCTGAAAAAAGTGTAAAATCCAGAAAGGCAGGACAGGCCATGGAGAACTGGGAGCCTTGTTATGCTGATGGGTGGGATGTAAATTGCCAACAGACACTCGGGAGAAGTGTATGGTGTTTCCTGAAACATCTAAAAAACAAAGCAACAGAGCCTAGGGCACTTCCACTTATGGTCCGATAGCTTAGGGAAATTAAAATCAAAAAGACACAGCCACCCCAAAGTTTGGAATGGCTCTGTTTACAAGAACCTCGTTTACAGTACAAGTTCAACATCGCAGAAAGTGAAAAATGGATAAAGAAGTTGTGGTATTTACTTACAAAGCAATATCACTCAGCAATGAAATCTATGTCATCAGGCCCTTAGCAGCACAATGAGTGGATTCAGGTATGATGATTCTAACTGAAATAAGTCACACAGAAGAAGAAACATCATAAGATATCAGTAATACACGGAATGTAAACTTGGCTACACAGGAACAGAATTACAGAATAGAACAGGGTCTCAAATTTAGAAAACCAACTTATGCTTGCTTAAGGGTAAAGGTGAGTTGGGATGCTGCATAAAACCAGAGATGGAAATGAGCACAGATAAAGTTCCTTAAGCCAAATATGGAATAGACAAGAGCTACTCTTTGCTCAATGAAATGGACTCAACACCGCATATTAAACGCCTAAGAATGTACCTGACTAGTAAGTATCTTAAAACCTATGGATTGCTATGTCTCCGAAAGAGAATCAAGCATGTGTACAGAGGCATAAACGCAGCAGTGATAGGATTGGAGAGGTTCAGTGAGCAAATGAAGACCCTTTGAAGTCATATTGCATGGTACCCATTCCACGGGTCTCAACACTCCAGGTTTAAGGTATTCTTCCTTCAGCTGAAACATGCATGTGGAACCCAGAGTATGATCAACCGTGTGAATGGGAGACGTGTTCAAATATGTCTCAGTTTTCGTCCCCTGGTACTCGGGTGCAACATTCCAGACGCTTTACTAACACTCTCCCCACTTGGAGAGTCAGCGCCTTTAACCTCCTGTTTGGCCCAGTTTGCAATTTCTGCGGAAGATGAACAGGAATAGGGAGAACCAATGAGAGACTAGCTGGAGGTGTCTGGACGGGCAAATTTAACTCTCATTTCCCACCAGGAAGAGGAAATAACCAAAGGCTCAGCGTGCCGTGCCGGAACCTGATTAGGGCCTGAAGCCATCATGTTGTGTTGCGGCCAGCTCAAAAGAAAGAGAGTTGAAGAAAGGAGCTCAGCGGCACTGTAATGCACAAACCTGCAGAGTTATAAATGACAGCTATCGTCCAAAAATATACTGAAGTAAGGCTGCCAAGAGGACTTGAAAGCGGGGCAGAATTGCAGGAAACCGATTTCAGCAGGTAGACTGGAATTGCATTGAAAGCATAGGAAAAGAGGCAGAACGTCCACAATGATGCACTTGGCCAAAAAGGGCGTATGCGTTTTTTCCTGAATATATTCAGGAAAAAACGCATACGCCCTTTTTGGCCAACCAAGCTAGCTTGCAAAGGAAATCTGCACTAAAATGAAGTCTCACTTCCCCCCGGTCAAAAGGGCCATCTGAAAAATGTGTAAAATCCAGAAAGGCAGGACAGGCCATGGAGAACTGGGAGCCTTGTTATGCTGATGGGCGGCATGTAAATTGCCAACAGACATATGGGTGAAGTGTATGGTGTTTCCTGAAACATCTAAAAAACAAAGCAACAGAGCCTAGGGCACTTCCACTTATGGTCCTATAGCATAGGGAAATTAAAATCAAAAAGACACAGCCACCCCAAAGTTTAGGACGCCTCTGTTTACAAGAACCTCGTTTACAGTACAAGATCAACATCGCAGAAAGTGAAAAATGGATAAAGAAGTTGTGGTATTTACTTACAAAGCAATATCACTCAGCAATGAAATCTATGTCATCAGGCCCTTAGCAGCACAATGAGTGGATTCAGGTATGATGATTCTAACTGAAATAAGTCACACAGAAAAAGAAACATCATAAGATATCAGTAATACACGGAATGTAAACTTGGCTACACAGGAACTGAATTACAGAACAGAACAGGGTCTCAAATTTAGAAAACCAACTTATGCTTGCTTAAGGGTAAAGGTGAGTTGGGGTGCTGCATAAAACCAGAGATTGAAATGAGCACAGATAAAGTTCCTTAAGCCAAATATGGAATAGACAAGAGCTACTCTTTGCTCAACGAAATGGACTCAACACCGCATATTAAATGCCTAAGAATGTACCTGACTACTAAGTATCTTAAAACCTATGGATTGCTAAGTCTCCGAAAGAGAATCAAGCATGTGTACAGGGGCATAAACGCAGCAGTGATAGGATTGGAGAGTTTCGGTGAGCAAATGAAGACCCTTTGAAGTCATATTGCATGTTACCCATTACACGGTTCTCAACTCTCCAGGTTTAAGGTATTCTTCCTTCAGCTAAAACATGCATGTGGAACCCAGAGTATGATCAACCGTGTGAACGGGAGACGTGTTCAAATATGTCTCAGTTTTCGTCCCCTGGTACTCGGGTGCAACATTCCAGACGCTTTACTAACACTCTCCCCACTTGGAGAGTCAGCGCCTTTAACCTCCTATTTGGCCCAGTTTGCAATTTCTGCGGAAGATGAACAGGAATAGGGAGAACCAATGAGAGACTAGCTGGAGGTGTCTGGACGGGCAAATTTAACTCTCATTTCCCACCAGGAAGAGGAAATAACCAAAGGCTCAGCGTGCCGTGCCGGAACCTGATTAGGGCCTGAAGCCATCATGTTGTGTTGCGGCCAGCTCAAAAGAAAGAGAGTTGAAGAAAGGAGCTCAGCGGCACTGTAATGCACAAACGTGCAGAGTTATAAATGACAGCTATCGTCCAAAAATATACTGAAGTAAGGCTGCCAAGAGGACTTGAAAGCGGGGCAGAATTGCAGGAAACCGATTTCAGCAGGTAGACTGGAATTGCATTGAAAGCATAGGAAAAGAGGCAGAACGTCCACAATGATGCACTTGGCCAAAAAGGGCGTATGCGTTTTTTCCTGAATATATTCAGGAAAAAACGCATACGCCCTTTTTGGCCAACCAAGCTAGCTTGCAAAGGAAATCTGCACTACAATGAAGTCTCACTTCCCCCCGGTCAAAAGGGCCATCTGAAAAAAGTGTAAAATCCAGAAAGGCAGGACAGGCCATGGAGAACTGGGAGCCTTGTTATGCTGATGGGCGGGATGTAAATTGCCAGAGACACTCAGGAGAAGTGTATGGTGTTTCCTGAAACATCTAATAAACAAAGCAACAGAGCCTAGGGCACTTCCACTTATGGTCCTATAGCTTAGGGAAATTAAAATCAAAAAGACACAGCCACCTCAAAGTTTGGGACGCCTCTGTTTACAAGAACCACGTTTACCGTACAAGTTCAATATCACAGAAAGTGAAAAATGGATAAAGAACTTGTGGTACTTACGTACAATGCAGTATCACTCAGCAATGAAATCTATGTCATCAGGCCCGTAGCAGCATAATGAGTGGATTCAGGTACGATGATTCTAACTGAAATAAGTCACACAGAAAAAGAAACATCATAAGATATCACTAATACACGGAATGTAAACTTGGCTACACAGGAACTGAATTCCAAAACAGAACAGGGTCTCAAATTTTGAAAACCAACTTATGCTTGCTTAAGGGGAAAGGTGAGTTGGGGTGCTGCATAAAACCAGAGATTGAAATGAGCACAGATAAAGTTCCTTAAGCCAAATATGGAATAGACAAGAGCTACTCCTTGCTCAACGAAATGGACTCAACACCCCATATTAAACGCCTAAGAATGTACCTGACTAGTAAGTATCTTAAAACCTATGGATTGCTATGTCTCCAAAAGAGAATCAAGCATGTGTACACGGGCATAAACGCAGCAGTGATAGGATTGGAGAGATTTGGTGAGCAAATGAAGACCCTTTGAAGTCATATTGCATGGTACCCATTCCACGGGTCTCAACTCTCCAGGTTTAAGGTATTCTTCCTTCAGCTAAAACATGCATGTGGAACCCAGAGTATGATCAACCATGTGAATGGGAGACGTGTTCAAATATGTCTCAGTTTTCGTACCCTGGTACTCGGGTGCAACATTCCAGACGCTTTACTAACACTCTCCCCACTTGGAGAGTCAGCGCCTTTAACCTCCTGTATGGCCCAGTTTTCAATTTCTGCGGAAGATGAACAGGAATAGGGAGAACCAATGAGAGACTAGCTGGAGGTGTCTGGACGGGCAAATTCAACTCTCATTTCCCACCAGGAAGAGGAAATAACCAAAGGCTCAGCATGCCGTGCCGGAACCCGATTAGGGCCTGAAGCGATCCTGCGGTGTTTCAACCAGCTCAAAAGAAAGCGAGTTGAAGAAAGGAGCTCAGGGGCACTGTAATTCACAAACCTGCAGAGTTATAAATGACAGCTATCGTCCAAAAATATACTGAAGTAAGGCTGCCAAGAGGACTTGAAAGCGGGGCAGAATTGCAGGAAACCGATTTCAGGAGGTAGACTGGAATTGCATTGAAAGCATAGGAAAAGAGGCAGAACGTCCACAATGATGCACTTGGCCAAAAAGGGCGTATGCGTTTTTTCCTGAATATATTCAGGAAAAAACGCATACGCACCTTTTGGCCAACCAAGCAAGCTTGCAAAGGAAATCTGCACTACAATGAAGTCTCACTTCACCCCAGTCAAAGGGCCATCTGAAAAAGTGTAAAATCCAGAAAGGCAGGACAGGCCATGGAGAACTGGGAGCCTTGTTATGCTGATGGGCGGGATGTAAATTGCCAACAGACACTCGGGAGAAGGGTACCGTGTTTCCTGAAACATCTAAAAAACAAAGCAACAGAGCCTAGGGCACTTCCACTTATGGTCCTATAGCTTAGGGAAATTAAAATCAAAAAGACACAGCCACCCCAAAGTTTGGGACGCCTCTGTTTACAAGAACCTCGTTTACAGTACAAGCTCAACATCGCAGAAAGTGAAAAATGGATAAAGAAGTTGTGGTATTTACTTACAAAGCAATATCACTCAGCAATGAAATCTATGTCATCAGGCCCTTAGCAGCACAATGAGTGGATTCAGGTACGATGATTCTAACTGAAATAAGTCACACAGAAAAAGAAACATCATAAGATATCAGTAATACACGGAATGTAAACTTGGCTACACAGGAACTGAATTACAGAACAGAACAGGGTCTCAAATTTAGAAAACCAACTTATGCTTGCTAAAGGGGAAAGGTGAGTTGGGGTGCTGCATAAAACCAGAGTTCGAAATGAGCACAGATAAAGTTCCTTAAGCCAAATATGGAATAGACAAGAGCTACTCCTTGCTCAATGAAATGGACTCAACACCGCATATTAAACGCCTAAGAATGTACCTGACTAGTAAGTATCTTAAAACCTATGGATTGCTATGTCTCCGAAAGAGAATCCAGCTTCTGTACAGGGGCATAAACGCAGCAGTGATAGGATTGGAGAGGTTCGGTGAGCAAATGAAGACCCTTTGAAGTCGTATTGCATGGTACCCATTCCATGGGTTTCAACTACCCAGGTTTAAGGTATTCTTCCTTCAGCTAAAACATGCATGTGGAACCCAGAGTATGATCAACCGTGTGAACGGGAGACGTGTTCAAATATGTCTCAGTTTTCCTCCCCTGGTACTCGGGTGCAACATTCCAGACGCTTTACTAACACTCTCCCAACTTGGAGAGTCAGCGCCTTTAACCTCCTGTTTGGCCCAGTTTGCAATTTCTGCGGAAGATGAACAGGAATAGCGAGAACCAATGAGAGACTAGCTGGAGGTGTCTGGACGGGCAAATTTAACTCTCATTTCCCACCAGGAAGAGGAAATAACCAAAGGCTCAGCGTGCCGTGCATGAACCAGATTAGGGCCTGAAGCAATCCTGCGGTGTTTCGGCCAGCTCACAAGAAAGCGAGTTGAAGAAAGGAGCTCAGGGGCACTGTAAATCACAAACCTGCAGAGTTATAAATGACAGCTATCGCCTAAAAATATACTGAAGTAAGGCTGCCTAGAGGAGTTGAATGCGGGGCAGAATGCAGGAAACCGATTTCAGGAGGTAGACTGGAATTGCATTGAAAGCACAGGAAAAGAGGCAGAACGTCCACAATGATGCACTTGGCCAAAAAGGGCGTATGCGTTTTTTCCTGAATATATTCAGGAAAAAACACATACGCCCTTCTTGGCCAACCAAGCAAGGATGCAAAGGAAATCTGCAATACAATGAAGTCTCACTTCCCCCCGGTCAAAAGGGCCATCTGAAAAAAGTGTAAAATCCAGAAAGGCAGGACAGGCCATGGAGAACTGGGAGCCTTGTTATGCTGATGGGCGGGATGTAAATTGCCAACAGACACTTGGGAGAAGTGTATGGTGTTTCCTGAAACATCTAAAAAACAAAGCAATAGAGCCTAGGGCACTTCCACTTATGATACTATAGCTTAGGTAAATTAAAATCAAAAAGACACAGCCACCCCAAAGTTTGGGACGCCTCTGTTTACAAGAACCTTGTTTACAGTACAAGTTCAATATTGCAGAAATTGAAAAATGGATAAAGTAGTTGTGGTATTTATGTACAATGCAATATCACTCAGCAATGAAATCTATGTCATCAGGCCCGTAGCAGCACAATGAGTGTATTCAGGTAGGGTGATTCTAACTGAAATAAGTCACACAGAAAAAGAAACATCAAAAAATATCAGTAATACACGGAATGTAAACTTGGCTACACAGGAACTGAATTACAGAACAGAACAGGGTCTCAAATTTAGAAAACCAACTTATGCTTGCTTAAGGGGAAAGGTGAGTTGCGGTGCTGCATAAAACCAGAGATCGAAATGAGCACAGATAAAGTTCTTAAGCCAAATATGGAATAGACAAGAGCTACTCCTTGCTCAACGAAATGGACTCAACAACCCATATAAACGCCTAAGGATGTACCTGACTAGTAAGTATCTTAAAACCTATGGATTGCTATGTCTCCGAAAGAGAATCAAGCGTGTGTACAGGGGCATAAACGCAGCAGTGATAGGATTGGAGAGGTTCGGTGAGCAAATGAAGACCCTTTGAAGTCATATTGCATGGTTCCGATTACACGGGTCTCAACTCTCCAGGTTTAAGGTATTCTTCCTTCAGCTAAAACATGCATGTGGAACCCAGAGTATGATTAACCGTGTGAATGGGAGACGTGTTCAAATATGTCACAGTTTTCGTCCCCTTGTACTCGGGTGCAACATTCCAGACGCTTTACTAACACTCTCCCCACTTGGAGAGTCAGCGCCTTTAACCTCCTGTTTGGCCCAGTTTGCAATTTCTGTGGAAGATGAACAGGAATAGGGAGAACCAATGAGAGACTAGCTGGAGGTATCTGGACGGGCAAATTTAACTCTCATTTCCCACCAGGAAGAGGAAATAACCAAAGGCTCAGTGTGCCGTGCCGGAACCAGATTAGGGCCTGAAACCATCCTGCGGTGTTGCGGCCAGCTCAAAAGAAAGCGAGTTGAAGAAAGGAGCTCAGGGGCACTGTAATTCACAAACCTGCAGAGTTATAAATGACAGCTATCGTCCAAAAATAGACTGAAGTAAGGCTGCCAAGAGGACTTGAAAGCGGGGCAGAATTGCAGGAAACCGATTTTAGGAGGTAGACTGGAATTGCATTGAAAGCATAGGAAAAGAGGCAGAACGTCCACAATGATGCACTTGGCCAAAAAGGGCGTATGCGTTTTTTCCTGAATATATTCAGGAAGAAACGCATACGCACTTTTTGGCCAACCAAGCAAGCTTGCAAAGGAAATCTGCACTACAATGAAGTCTCACTTCCCCCCGGTCAAAAGGGCCATCTGAAAAAAGTGTAAAATCCAGAAAGGCAGGACAGGCCATGGAGAACTGGGTGCCTTGTTATGCTGATGGGCGGTATGTAAATTGCCAACAGACACTCAGGAGAAGTGTATGGTGTTTCCTGAAACATCTAAAAAACAAAGCAACAGAGCCTAGGGCACTGCCACTTATGGTCCTATAGCTTAGGGAAATTAAAATCAAAAAGACACAGCCACCCCAAAGTTTGGGACGCCTCAGTTTACAAGAACCTCATTTACCGTACAAGTTCAATATCACAGAAAGTGAAAAATGGATAAAGAACTTGTGGTACTTACGTACAATGCAGTATCACTCAGCAATGAAATCTGTGTCATCAGGCCCGTAGCAGCATAATGAGTGGATTCAGGTACGATGATTCTAAATGAAATAAGTCACACAGAAAAAGAAACATCATAAGATATCACTAATACACGGAATGTAAACTTGGCTACACAGGAACTGAATTCCAAAACAGAACAGGGTCTCAAATTTAGAAAACCAACCTATGCTTGCTTAAGGGGAAAGGTGAGTTGGGGTGCTGCATGAAACCAGAGATTGAAATGAGCACAGATAAAGTTCCTTAAGCCAAATATGGAATAGACAAGAGCTACTCCTTGCTCAACGAAATGGACTCAACACCCCATATTAAACGCCTAAGAATGTACCTGACTAGTAAGTATCTTAAAACCTATGGATTGCTATGTCTCCGAAAGAGAATCAAGCATGTGTACAAGGGCATAAACGCAGCAGTGATAGGATTGGAGAGGTTCGGTGAGCAAATGAAGACCCTTTGAAGTCATATTGCATGGTACCCATTCCACGGGTTTCAACTACCCAGGTTTAAGGTATTCTTCCTTCATCCAAAACATGCATGTGGAACCTAGAGTATGATTAACCATGTGATTGCGAGACGTGTTCAAATATGTCTCAGTATTCGTACCCTGGTGCTCGGGTGCAACATTGCAGACGCTTTACTAACACTCTCCCGACTTGGAGAGTCAGTCCCTTTAACCTCCTGTTTGGCCCAGTTTGCAATATCTGCGGAAGATGAACAGGAATAGCGAGAACCAATGAGAGACTAGCTGGAGGTGTCTGGACGGGCAAATGTAACTCTCATTTCCAACCAGGAAGAGGAATTAACCAAAGGCTCAGCGTGCCGTGCCGGAACCAGATTAGGGCCTGAAGCCATCCTGCGGTGTTGCGGCCAGGTCACAAGAAAGCGAGTTGAAGAAAGGAGCTCAGGGGCACTGTAATTCACAAACCTGCAGAGTTATAAATGACAGCTATCGTCCAAAAATATACTGAAGTAAGGCTGCCAAGAGGACTTGAAATCGGGGCAGAATTGCAGGAAACCGATTTCAAGAGGTAGATTGGAATTGCACTGAAAGCATAGGAAAAGAGGCAGAACGTCCACAATGATGCACTTGGCCAAAAAGGGCGTATGCTTTTTTTCCTGAATACATTCAGGAAAAAACGCATACGCCCTTTTTGGCCAACCAAGCAAACTTGCAAAGGAAATCTGGACTACAATGAACTCTCACTTCCCCCCGGTCAAAAGGGCCATCTGAAAAAAGTGTAAAATCCAGAAAGGCAGGACAGGCCATGGAGAACTGGGAGCCTTGTTATGCTGATGGGCGGGATGTAAATTGCCAACAGACATGCGGGAGAAGTGTATGGTGTTTCCTGAAACATCTAAGAAACAAAGCAACAGAGCCTAGGGCACTTCCACTTATGGTCCTATAGCTTAGGGAAATTAAAATCAAAAAGACACAGCCACCCCAAAGTTTGGGACGCCTCTGTTTACAAGAACCTCGTTTACTGTACAAGTTCAATATCACAGAAAGTGAAAAATGGATAAAGAACTTGTGGTACTTACGTACAATGCGGTATCACTCAGCAATGAAATCTATGTCATCAGGCCCATAGCAGCATAATGAGTGGATTCAGGTACGATGATTCTAACTGAAATAAGTCACACAGAAAAAGAAACATCATAAGATACCAGTAATGCACGGAATGTAAACTTGGCTACACAGGAACTGAATTCCAAAAGAGAACAGGGTCTCAAATTTAGAAAACCAACTTATGCTTGCTTAAGGGGAAAGGTGAGTTGGGGTGCTGCATAAAACCAGAGATTGAAATGAGCACAGATAAAGTTCCTTAAGCCAAATATGGAATAGACAAGAGCTACTCCTTGCTCAACGAAATGGACTCAACACCCCATATTAAACGCCTAAGAATATACCTGACTAGTAAGTATCATAAAACCTATGGATTGCTAGGTCTCCAAAAGAGAATCAAGCGTGTGTACAGGGGCATAAATGCAGCAGTGATATGATTGGAGAGGTTCGGTGAGCAAATGAAGACCCTTTGAAGTCATATTGCATGGTACCCATTCCACGGGTTTCAACTACCCAGGTTTAAGGTATTCTTCCTTCATCCAAAACATGCATGTGGAACCTAGAGTATGAGTAACCATGTGATTGCGAGACGTGTTCAAATATGTCTCAGTATTCGTACCCTGGTACTCGGGTGCAACATTCCAGACGCTTTACTAACACTCTCCCGACTTGGAGAGTCAGCGCCTTTAACCTCCTGTTTGGCCCAGTTTGCAATTTCTGCGGAAGATGAACAGGAATAGCGAGAACCAATGAGAGACTAGCTGGAGGTGTCTGGACGGGAAAATTTAACTCTCATTTCCCACCAGGAAGAGGAATTAACCAAAGGCTCAGCGTGCCGTGCCGGAACCAGATTAGGGCCTGAAGCCATCCTGCGGTGTTGCGGCCAGCTCAAAAGAAAGCGAGTTGAAGAAAGAAGCTCAGGGGCACTGTAATTCACAAACCTGCAGAGTTATAAATGACAGCTATCGTCCAAAAATATACTGAAGTAAGGCTGCCAAGAGGACTTGAAAGCGGGGCAGAATTGCAGGAAACCGATTTCAGGTGGTAGACTGGAATTGCATTGAAAGCATAGGAAAAGAGGCAGAACGTCCACAATGATGCACTTGGCCATAAAGGGCATATGCGTTTGTTCCTGAATATATTCAGGAAAAAACGCATACGCCCTTTTTGGCCAACCAAGCAAGCTTGCAAAGGAAATCTGCACTACAATGAAGTCTCACTTCCCCCCGGTCAAAAGGGCCATCTGAAAAAAGTGTAAAATCCAGAAAGGCAGGACAGGCCATGGAGAACTGGGAGCCTTGTTATGCTGATGGGCGGGATGTAAATTGCCAACAACCACTGGGGAGAAGTGTATGGTGTTTCCTGAAACATCTAAAAAACAAAGCAACAGAACCTAGGGCACTTCCACTTATGGTCCTATAGCTTAGGGAAATTAAAATCAAAAAGACACAGCCACCCCAAAGTTTAGAACGGCTCTGTTTACAAGAACCTCGTTTACAGTACAAGTTCAACATCGCAGAAAGTGAAAAATGGATAAAGAAGTTGTGGTATTTACTTACAAAGCAATATCACTCAGCAATGAAATCTGTGTCATCAGGCCCTTAGCAGCACAATGAGTGGATTCAGGTATGATGATTCTAACTGAAGTAAGTCACACAGAAAAAGAAACATCATAAGATATCAGTAATACACGGAATGTAAACTTGGCTACACAGGAACTGAATTACAGAACAGAACAGGGTCTCAAATTTAGAAAACCAACTTATGCTTGCTTAAGGGGAAAGGTGAGTTGGGGTGCTGCATAAAACCAGAGATTGAAATGAGCATAGATAAAGTTCCTTAAGTCAAATATGGAATAGACAAGAGCTACTCCTTGCTCAACGAAATGGACTCAACACCGCATATTAAACGCCTAAGAATGTACCTGACTAGTAAGTATCTTAAAACCTATGGATTGCTATGTCTCCAAAAGAGAATCAAGCGTGTGTACAGGGGAATAAACGCAGCAGTGATAGGATTGGAGAGGTTCGGTGAGCAAATGAAGACCCTTTGAAGTCATATTGCATGGTACCCATTCCACGTGTCTCAACTCTCCAGGTTTAAGGTATTCTTCCTTCAGCTAAAACATGCATGTGGAACCCAGAGTATGATCAACCATGTGAACGGGAGACGTGTTCAAATATGTCTCAGTTTTCCTCCCCTGGTACTCGGGTGCAACATTCCAGACGCTTTACTAACACTCTCCCCACTTGGAGAGTCAGTCCCTTTAACCTCCTGTTTGGCCCAGTTTGCAATTTCTGCGGAAGATGAACAGGAATAGCGAGAACCAATGAGAGGCTAGCTGGAGGTGTCTGGACGGGCAAATTTAACTCTCATTTCCCACCAGGAAGAGGAATTAACCAAAGGCTCAGCATGCCGGGCCGGAACCAGATTAGGGCCTGAAGCCATCCTGCGGTGTTGCGGCCAGGTCACAAGAAAGCGAGTTGAAGAAAGGAGCTCAGGGGCACTGTAATTCACAAACCTGCAGAGTTATAAATGACAGCTATCGTCCAAAAATAGACTGAAGTAAGGCTGCCAAGAGGACTTGAAAGCGGGGCAGAATTGCAGGAAACCGATTTCAGGAGGTAGACTGGAATTGCATTGAAAGCATAGGAAAAGAGGCAGAACGTCCACAATGATGCACTTGGCCAAAAAGGGCGTATGCGTTTTTTCCTGAATATATACAGGAAAAAACGCATACGCCCTTTTTGGCCAACCAAGCAAGCTTGCAAAGGAAATCTGCACTACAATGAAGTCTCACTTCCCCCCGGTCAAAAGGGCCATCTGAAAAAAGTGTAAAATCCAGAAAGGCAGGACAGGCCATGGAGAACTGGGAGCCTTGTTATGCTGATGGGCGGGATGTAAATTGCCAACAGACACTGGGGAGAAGTGTATGGTGTTTCCTGAAACATCTAAAAAACAAAGCAACAGAGCCTAGGGCACTGCCACTTATGGTCCTATAGCATAGGGAAATTAAAATCAAAAAGACACAGCCACCCCAAAGTTTGGGACGCCTCTGTTTACAAGAACCTCGTTTACAGTACAAGTTCAACATCGCACAAAGTGAAAAATGGATAAAGAACTTGTGGTAATTACGTACAATGCAGTATCACTCAGCAATGAAATCTATGTCATCAGGCCCGTAGCAGCATAATGAGTAGATTCAGGTACGATGATTCTAACTGAAATAAGTCACACAGAAAAAGAAACATCATAAGATATCACTAATACACGGAATGTAAACTTGGCTACACAGGAACTGAATTCCAAAACAGAACAGGTTCTCAAATTTAGAAAACCAACTTATGCTTGCTTAAGGGGAAAGGTGAGTTGGGTTGCTGCATAAACCAGAGATTGAAATGAGCACAGATAAAGTTCCTTAAGCCAAATATGGAATAGACAAGAGCTACTCCTTGCTCAACGAAATGGACTCAACACCGCATATTAAACGCCTAAGAATGTACCTGACTAGTAAGTATCGTAAAACCTATGGATTGCTATGTCTCCGAAAGAGAATCAAGCATGTGTACAGGGGCATAAACGCAGCAGTGATAGGATTGGAGAGGTTCGGTGAGCAAATGAAGACCCTTTGAAGTCATATTGCATGGTACCCATTCCACGGGTTTCAACTACCCCTGTTTTAGGTATTCTTCCTTCAGCTAAAACATGCATGTGGAACCCAGAGTATGATCAACCATGTGATCGGGAGACGTGTTCAAATATGTCTCAGTTTTCCTCCCCTTGTACTCGGGTGCAACATTCCAGACGCTTTACTAACACTCTCCCCACTTGGAGAGTCAGCGCCTTTAACCTCCTGTTTGGCCCAGTTTGCAATTTCTGCGGAAGATGAACAGGAATAGCGAGAACCAATGAGAGGCTAGCTGGAGGTGTCTGGACGGGCAAATTTAACTCTCATTTCCCACCAGGAAGAGGAAATAGCCAAAGGCTCAGCATGCCGTACCGGAACCAGATTAGGGCCTGAAGCCATCCTGCGGTGTTGCGGCCAGCTCAAAAGAAAGCGAGTTGAAGAAAGGAGCTCAGGGGCACTGTAATTCACAAACCTGCAGAGTTATAAATGACAGCTATCGTCCAAAAATAGACTGAAGTAAGGCTGCCAAGAGGACTTGAAAGCGGGGCAGAATTGCAGGAAACCGATTTCAGGAGGTAGACTGAAATTGCATGGAAAGCATAGGAAAAGAGGCAGAACGTCCACAATGATGCACTTGGCCAAAAAGGGCGTATGCGTTTTTTCCTGAATATATTCAGGAAACAACGCATACGCCCTTTTTGGCCAACCAAGCAAGCTTGCAAAGGAAATCTGCACTACAATGAAGTCTCACTTCCCCCCGGTCAAAAGGGCCATCTGAAAAAAGTGTAAAATCCAGAAAGGCAGGACAGGCCATGGAGAACTGGGAGCCTTGTTATGCTGATGGGCGGGATGTAAATTGCCAACAACCACTCGGGAGAAGTGTATGGTGTTTCCTGAAACATCTAAAAAACAAAGCAACAGAGCCTAGGGCACTGCCACTTATGGTCCTATAGCTTAGGGAAATTAAAATCAAAAAGACACAGCCACCCCAAAGTTTGGGACGCCTCTGTTTACAAGAACCTCGTTTACAGTACAAGTTCAACATCGCAGAAAGTGAAAAATGGATAAAGAAGTTGTGGTATTTACTTACAAAGCAATATCACTCAGCAATGAAATCTATGTCATCAGGCCCTTAGCATCACAATGAGTGGATTCAGGTATGATGATTCTAACTGAAATAAGTCACACAGAAAAAGAAACATCATAAGATATCAGTAATACACGGAATGTAAACTTGGCTACACAGGAACTGAATTACAGAACAGAACAGGGTCTCAAATTTAGAAAACCAACTTATGCTTGCTTAAGGGTAAAGGTGAGTTGGGGTGCTGCATAAAACCAGAGATTGAAATGAGCACAGATAAAGTTCCTTAAGTCAAATATGGAATAGACAAGAGCTACTCCTTGCTCAACGAAATGGACTCAACACCGCATATTAAACGCCTAAGAATGTACCTGACTAGTAAGTATCTTAAAACCTATGGATTGCTATGTCTCCGAAAGAGAATCAAGCATGTGTACAGGGGCATAAACGCAGCAGTGATAGGATTGGAGAGGTTCGGTGAGCAAATGAAGACCCTTTGAAGTCATATTGCATGGTACCCATTCCACGGGTTTCAACTACCCAGGTTTAAGGTATTCTTCCTTCAGCTAAAACATGCATGTGGAACCTAGAGTATGATCAACCATGTGATCGGGAGACGTGTTCAAATATGTCTCAGTTTTCGTACCCTGGTACTCGGGTGCAACATTCCAGACGCTTTACTAACACTCTCCCGACTTGGAGAGTCAGTCCCTTTAACCTCCTGTTTCGCCCAGTTTGCAATTTCTGCGGAAGATGAACAGGAATAGCGAGAACCAATGAGAGGCTAGCTGGAGGTGTCTGGACGGGCAAATTTAACTCTCATTTCCCACCAGGAAGAGGAATTAACCAAAGGCTCAGCGTGCCGTGTCGGAACCAGATTAGGGCCTGAAGCCATCCTGCGGTGTTGCGGCCAGGTCACAAGAAAGCGAGTTGAAGAAAGGAGCTCAGGGGCACTGTAATTCACAAACCTGCAGAGTTATAAATGACAGCTATCGTCCAAAAATAGACTGAAGTAAGGCTGCCAAGAGGACTTGAAAGCGGGGCAGAATTGCAGGAAACCGATTTCAGGAGGTAGACTGGAATTGCATTGAAAGCATAGGAAAAGAGGCAGAACGTCCACAATGATGCACTTGGCCAAAAAGGGCGTATGCGTTTTTTCCTGAATATATTCAGGAAAAAACGCATACGCCCTTTTTGGCCAACCAAGCAAGCTTGCAAAGGAAATCTGCACTACAATGAAGTCTCACTTCCCCCCGGTCAAAAGGGCCATCTGAAAAAAGTGTAAAATACAGAAAGGCAGGACAGGCCATGGAGAACTGGGAGCCTTGTTATGCTGATGGGCGGGATGTAAATTGCCAACAGACACTCGCGAGAAGTGTATGGTGTTTCCTGAAACATCTAAAAAACAAAGCAACAGAGCCTAGGGCACTGCCACTTATGGTCCTATAGCTTAGGGAAATTAAAATCAAAAAGACACAGCCACCCCAAAGTTTGGGACGCCTCTGTTTACAAGAACCTCGTTTACAGTACAAGTTCAACATCGCAGAAAGTGAAAAATGGATAAAGAACTTTTGGTATTTGCTTACAAAGCAATATAACTCAGCAATGAAATCTGTGTCATCAGGCCCTTAGCAGCACAATGAGTGGATTCAGGTATGATGATTCTAACTGAAATAAGTCACACAGAAAAAGAAACATCATAAGATATCAGTAATACACGGAATGTAAACTTGGCTACACAGGAACAGAATTACAGAACAGAACAGGGTCTCAAATTTAGAAAACCAACTTATGCTTGCTTAAGGGGAAAGGTGAGTTGGGGTGCTGCATAAAACCAGAGATTGAAATGAGCACAGATAAAGTTCCTTAAGTCAAATATGGAATAGACAAGAGCTACTCCTTGCTCAACGAAATGGACTCAACACCGCATATTAAACGCCTAAGAATGTACCTGACTAGTAAGTATCTTAAAACCTATGGATTGCTATGTCTCCGAAAGAGAATCAAGCATGTGTACAGGGGCATAAACGCAGCAGTGATAGGATTGGAGAGGTTCGGTGAGCAAATGAAGACCCTTTGAAGTCATATTGCATGGTACCCATTCCACGGGTTTCAACTACCCAGGTTTAAGGTATTCCTCCTTCAGCTAAAACATGCATGTGGAACCTAGAGTATGATCAACCATGTGATCGGGAGACGTGTTCAAATATGTCTCAGTTTTCGTACCCTGGTACTCGGGTGCAACATTCCAGACGCTTTACTAACACTCTCCCGACTTGGAGAGTCAGTCCCTTTAACCTCCTGTTTCGCCCAGTTTGCAATTTCTGCGGAAGATGAACAGGAATAGCGAGAACCAATGAGAGGCTAGCTGGAGGTGTCTGGACGGGCAAATTTAACTCTCATTTCCCACCAGGAAGAGGAATTAACCAAAGGCTCAGCGTGCCGTGCCGGAACCAGATTAGGGCCTGAAGCCATCCTGCGGTGTTGCGGCCAGCTCAAAAGAAAGCGAGTTGAAGAAAGGAGCTCAGGGGCACTGTAATTCACAAACCTGCAGAGTTATAAATGACAGCTATCGTCCAAAAATAGACTGAAGTAAGGCTGCCAAGAGGACTTGAAAGCGGGGCAGAATTGCAGGAAACCGATTTCAGGAGGTAGACTGGAATTGCATTGAAAGCATAGGAAAAGAGGCAGAACGTCCACAATGATGCACTTGGCCAAAAAGGGCGTATGCGTTTTTTCCTGAATATATTCAGGAAAAAACGCATACGCCCTTTTTGGCCAACCAAGCAAGCTTGCAAAGGAAATCTGCACTACAATGAAGTCTCACTTCCCCCCGGTCAAAAGGGCCATCTGAAAAAAGTGTAAAATCCAGAAAGGCAGGACAGGCCATGGAGAACTGGGAGCCTTGTTATGCTGATGGGCGGGATGTAAATTGCCAACAACCACTCGGGAGAAGTGTATGGTGTTTCCTGAAACATCTAAAAAACAAAGCAACAGAGCCTAGGGCACTGCCACTTATGGTCCTATAGCTTAGGGAAATTAAAATCAAAAAGACACAGCCACCCCAAAGTTTGGGACGCCTCTGTTTACAAGAACCTCGTTTACAGTACAAGTTCAACATCGCAGAAAGTGAAAAATGGATAAAGAACTTTTGGTATTTGCTTACAAAGCAATATCACTCAGCAATGAAATCTGTGTCATCAGGCCCTTAGCAGCACAATGAGTGGATTCAGGTATGATGATTCTAACTGAAATAAGTCACACAGAAAAAGAAACATCATAAGATATCAGTAATACACGGAATGTAAACTTGGCTACACAGGAACAGAATTACAGAACAGAACAGGGTCTCAAATTTAGAAAACCAACTTATGCTTGCTTAAGGGGAAAGGTGAGTTGGGGTGCTGCATAAAACCAGAGATTGAAATGAGCACAGATAAAGTTCCTTAAGCCAAATATGGAATAGACAAGAGCTACTCCTTGCTCAACGAAATGGACTCAAAACCCCATATTAAACCCCTAAGAATGTACCTGACTAGTAAGTATCTTAAAACCTATGGATTGCTATGTCTCCAAAAGAGAATCAAGCGTGTGTACAGGGGAATAAACGCAGCAGTGATAGGATTGGAGAGGTTCGGTGAGCAAATGAAGACCCTTCGAAGTCATATTGCATGGTACCCATTCCACGTGTCTCAACTCTCCAGGTTTAAGGTATTCTTCCTTCAGCTAAAACATGCATGTGGAACCCAGAGTATGATCAACCATGTGAACGGGAGACGTGTTCAAATATGTCTCAGTTTTCCTCCCCTGGTACTCGGGTGCAACATTCCAGACGCTTTACTAACACTCTCCCCACTTGGAGAGTCAGTCCCTTTAACCTACTGTTTGGCCCAGTTTGCAATTTCTGCGGAAGATGAACAGGAATAGCGAGAACCAATGAGAGGCTAGCTGGAGGTGTCTGGACGGGCAAATTTAACTCTCATTTCCCACCAGGAAGAGGAATTAACCAAAGGCTCAGCATGCCGGGCCGGAACCAGATTAGGGCCTGAAGCCATCCTGCGGTGTTGCGGCCAGGTCACAAGAAAGCGAGTTGAAGAAAGGAGCTCAGGGGCACTGTAATTCACAAACCTGCAGAGTTATAAATGACAGCTATCGTCCAAAAATAGACTGAAGTAAGGCTGCCAAGAGGACTTGAAAGCGGGGCAGAATTGCAGGAAACCGATTTCAGGAGGTAGACTGGAATTGCATTGAAAGCATAGGAAAAGAGGCAGAATGTCCACAATGATGCACTTGGCCAAAAAGGGCGTATGCGTTTTTTCCTGAATATATACAGGAAAAAACGCATACGCCCTTTTTGGCCAACCAAGCAAGCTAGCAAAGGAAATCTGCACTACAATGAAGTCTCACTTCCCCCCGGTCAAAAGGGCCATCTGAAAAAAGTGTAAAATCCAGAAAGGCAGGACAGGCCATGGAGAACTGGGAGCCTTGTTATGCTGATGGGCGGGATGTAAATTGCCAACAGACACTCGCGAGAAGTGTATGGTGTTTCCTGAAACATCTAAAAAACAAAGCAACAGAGCCTAGGGCACTGCCACTTATGGTCCTATAGCATAGGGAAATTAAAATCAAAAAGACACAGCCACCCCAAAGTTTGGGACGCCTCTGTTTACAAGAACCTTGTTTACAGTACAAGTTCAACATCGCACAAAGTGAAAAATGGATAAAGAACTTGTGGTAATTACGTACAATGCAGTATCACTCAGCAATGAAATCTATGTCATCAGGCCCTTAGCATCACAATGAGTGGATTCAGGTATGATGATTCTAACTGAAATAAGTCACACAGAAAAAGAAACATCATAAGATATCAGTAATACACGGAATGTAAACTTGGCTACACAGGAACTGAATTACAGAACAGAACAGGGTCTCAAATTTAGAAAACCAACTTATGCTTGCTTAAGGGTAAAGGTGAGTTGGGGTGCTGCATAAAACCAGAGATTGAAATGAGCACAGATAAAGTTCCTTAAGTCAAATATGGAATAGACAAGAGCTACTCCTTGCTCAACGAAATGGACTCAACACCCCATATTAAACGCCTAAGAATGTACCTGACTAGTAAGTATCTTAAAACCTATGGATTGCTATGTCTCTGAAAGAGAATCATGCATGTGTACAGGGGCATAAACGCAGCAGTGATAGGATTGGAGAGGTTCGGTGAGCAAATGAAGACCCTTTGAAGTCATATTGCATGGTACTCATTCCACGGGTTTCAACTACCCAGGTTTAAGGTATTCTCCCTTCAGCTAAAACATGCATGTGGAACCTAGAGTATGATCAACCATGTGATGGGGAGACGTGTTCAAATATGTCTCAGTTTTCATACCCTGGTACTCGGGTGCAACATTCCAGATGCTTTACTAACACTCTCCCGACTTGGAGAGTCAGTCCCTTTAACCTCCTGTTTGGCCCAGTTTGCAATTTCTGCGGAAGATGAACAGGAATAGCGAGAACCAATGAGAGGCTAGCTGGAGGTGTCTGGACGGGCAAATTTAACTCTCATTTCCCACCAGGAGGAGGAAATAACCAAAGGCTCAGCGTGCCGTGCCAGAACCAGATTAGGGCCTGAAGCCATCCTGCGGTGTTGCGGCCAGGTCACAAGAAAGCGAGTTGAAGAAAGGAGCTCAGGGGCACTGTAATTCACAAACCTGCAGAGTTATAAATGACAGCTATCGTCCAAAAATAGACTGAAGTTAGGCTGCCAAGAGGACTTGAAAGCAGGGCACAATTGCAGGAAACCGATTTCAGGAGGTAGACTGGAATTGCATTGAAAGCATAGGAAAAGAGGCAGAACGTCCACAATGATGCACTTGGCCAAAAAGGGCGTATGCGTTTTTTCCTGAATATATTCAGGAAAAAACGCATACGCCCTTTTTGGCCAACCAAGCAAGCTTGCAAAGGAAATCTGCACTACAATGAAGTCTCACTTCCCCCCGGTCAAAAGGGCCATCTGAAAAAAGTGTAAAATCCAGAAAGGCAGGACAGGCCATGGAGAACTGGGAGCCTTGTTATGCTGATGGGCGGGATGTAAATTGCCAACAGACACTCGCGAGAAGTGTATGGTGTTTCCTGAAACATCTAAAAAACAAAGCAGCAGAGCCTAGGGCACTTCCACTTATGGTCCTATAGCTTAGGGAAATTAAAATCAAAAAGACACAGCCACCCCAAAGTTTGGGACGCCTCTGTTTACAAGAACCTCGTTTGCCGTACAAGTTCAATATCACAGAAAGTGAAAAATGGATAAAGAACTTGTGGTAATTTCGTAAAATGCAGTATCATTCAGCAATGAAATCTATGTCATCAGGCCCGTAGCAGCATAATGAGTGGATTCAGGTACGATGATTCTAACTGAAATAAGTCACACAGAAAAAGAAACATCATAAGATATCACTAATACACGGAATGTAAACTTGGCTACACAGGAACTGCATTCCAAAACAGAACAGGGTCTCAAATTTAGAAAACCAACTTATGCTTGCTTAAGGGTAAAGGTGAGTTGGGGTGCTGCATAAAACCAGAGATTGAAATGAGCACAGATAAAGTTCCTTAAGCCAAATATGGAATAGACAAAAGCTACTCCTTGCTCAATGAAATGGACTCAACACCCCATATTAAACGCCTAAGAATGTACCTGACTAGTAAGTATCTTAAAACCTATGAATTGCTATGTCTCCAAAAGAGAATCAAGCGTGTGTACTGGGGCATAAACGCAGCAGTGATAGGATTGGAGAGGTTCGGTGAGCAAATGAAGACCCTTTGAAGACATATTGCATGGTACCCATTCCACGGGTCTCAACTCTCCAGGTTTAAGGTATTCTTCCTTCAGCTAAAACATGCATGTGGAACCCAGAGTATGATCAACAGTGTGAACAGGAGACGTGTTCAAATATGTCTCAGTTTTCCTCCCCTGGTACTCGGGTGCAACATTCCAGACGCTTTACTAACACTCTCCCGACTTGGAGAGTCAGTCCCTTTAACCTCCTGTTTGGCCCAGTTTGCAATTTCTGCGGAAGATGAACAGGAATAGCGAGAACCAATGAGAGGCTAGCTGGAGGTGTCTGGACGGGCAAATTTAACTCTCATTTCCCACCAGGAGGAGGAAATAACCAAAGGCTCAGCGTGCCGTGCCAGAACCAGATTGGGGCCTGAAGCCATCCTGCGGTGTTGCGGCCAGGTCACAAGAAAGCGAGTTGAAGAAAGGAGCTCAGGGGCACTGTAATTCACAAACCTGCAGAGTTATAAATGACAGCTATCGTCCAAAAATAGACTGAAATAAGGCTGCCAAGAGGACTTGAAAGCAGGGCAGAATTGCAGGAAACCGATTTCAGGAGGTAGACTGGAATTGCATTGAAAGCATAGGAAAAGAGGCAGAACGTCCACAATGATGCACTTGGCCAAAAAGGGCGTATGCGTTTTTTCCTGAATATATTCAGGAAAAAACGCATACGCACTTTTTGGCCAACCAAGCAAGCTTGCAAAGGAAATCTGCACTACAATGAAGTCTCACTTCCCCCCGGTCAAAAGGGCCATCTGAAAAAAGTGTAAAATCCAGAAAGGCAGGACAGGCCATGGAGAACTGGGAGCCTTGTTATGCTGATGGGCGGGATGTAAATTGCCAACAACCACTCGGGAGAAGTGTATGGTGTTTCCTGAAACATCTAAAAAACA
Organism: Delphinus delphis; assembly: GCF_949987515.2. Classification (NCBI taxonomy): domain Eukaryota; kingdom Metazoa; phylum Chordata; class Mammalia; order Artiodactyla; family Delphinidae; genus Delphinus; species Delphinus delphis. The sequence continues at coordinate 2,649,909 of NW_027192662.1, forward strand.
AAGCAACAGAGCCTAGGGCACTGCCACTTATGGTCCTATAGCTTAGGGAAATTAAAATCAAAAAGACACAGCCACCCCAAAGTTTGGGACGCCTCTGTTTACAAGAACCTCGTTTACAGTACAAGTTCAACATCGCAGAAAGTGAAAAATGGATAAAGAAGTTGTGGTATTTACTTACAAAGCAATATCAGTCAGCAATGAAATCTGTGTCATCAGGCCCTTAGCAGCACAATGAGTGGATTCAGGTATGATGATTCTAACTGAAGTAAGTCACACAGAAAAAGAAACATCATAAGATATCACTAATACACGGAATGTAAACTTGGCTACACAGGAACTGAATTACAGAACAGAACAGGGTCTCAAATTTAGAAAACCAACTTATGCTTGCTTAAGGGTAAAGGTGAGTTGGGGTGCTGCATAAAACCAGAGATTGAAATGAGCACAGATAAAGTTCCTTAAGTCAAATATGGAATAGACAAGAGCTACTCCTTGCTCAACGAAATGGACTCAACACCGCATATTAAACGCCTAAGAATGTACCTGACTAGTAAGTATCTTAAAACCTATGGATTGCTATGTCTCCGAAAGAGAATCAAGCATGTGTACAGGGGCATAAACGCAGCAGTGATAGGATTGGAGAGGTTCGGTGAGCAAATGAAGACCCTTTGAAGTCATATTGCATGGTACCCATTCCACGGGTCTCAACTCTCCAGGTTTAAGGTATTCTTCTTTCAGCTAAAACATGCATGTGGAACCCAGAGTATGATCAACCATGTGAACGGGAGACGTGTTCAAATATGTCTCAGTTTTCCTCCCCTGGTACTCGGGTGCAACATTCCAGACGCTTTACTAACACTCTCCCCACTTGCAGAGTCAGCGCCTTTAACCTCCTGTTTGGCCCAGTTTGCAATTTCTGCGGAAGATGAACAGGAATAGCGAGAACCAATGAGAGACTAGCTGGAGGTGTCTGGACGGGCAAATTTAACTCTCATTTCCCACCAGGAAGAGGAAATAACCAAAGGCTCAGCGTGCCGTACCGGAACCAGATTAGGGCCTGAAGCCATCCTGCGGTGTTGCGGCCAGGTCACAAGAAAGCGAGTTGAAGAAAGGAGCTCAGGGGCACTGTAATTCACAAACCTGCAGAGTTATAAATGACAGCTATCGTCCAAAAATAGACTGAAGTAAGGCTGCCAAGAGGACTTGAAATCGGGGCAGAATTGCAGGAAACCGATTTCAGGAGGTAGACTGGAATTGCATTGAAAGCATAGGAAAAGAGGCAGAACGTCCACAATGATGCACTTGGCCAAAAAGGGCGTATGCGTTTTTTCCTGAATATATTCAGGAAAAAACGCATACGCCCTTTTTGGCCAACCAAGCAAGCTTGCAAAGGAAATCTGCACTACAATGAAGTCTCACTTCCCCCGGTCAAAAGGGCCATCTGAAAAAAGTGTAAAATCCAGAAAGGCAGGACAGGCCATGGAGAACTGGGAGCCTTGTTATGCTGATGGGCGGGATGTAAATTGCCAACAACCACTCGGGAGAAGTGTATGGTGTTTCCTGAAACATCTAAAAAACAAAGCAACAGAGCCTAGGGCACTTCCACTTATGGTCCTATAGCTTAGTGAAATTAAAATCAAAAAGACACAGCCACCCCAAAGTTTGGGACGCCTCTGTTTACAAGAACCTCGTTTACAGTACAAGTTCAACATCGCAGAAAGTGAAAAATGCATAAAGAGGTTGTGGTATTTACTTAAAAAGCAATATCAATCAGCAATGAAATCTGTGTCATCAGGCCCTTAGCAGCACAATGAGTGGATTCAGGTATGATGATTCTAACTGAAGTAAGTCACACAGAAAAAGAAACATCATAAGATATCAGTAATACACGGAATGGAAACTTGGCTACACAGGAACTGAATTACAGAACAGAACAGGGTCTCAAATTTAGAAAACCAACTTATTCTTGCTTAAGGGTAAAGGTGAGTTGGGGTGCTGCATAAAACCAGAGATTGAAATGAGCACAGATAAAGTTCCTTAAGCCAAATATGGAATAGACAAGAGCTACTCCTTGCTCAACGAAATGGACTCAACACCGCATATTAAACGCCTAAGAATGTACCTGACTAGTAAGTATCTTAAAACCTATGGATTGCTATGTCTCCGAAAGAGAATCAAGCATGTGTACAGGGGCATAAACGCAGCAGTGATAGGATTGGAGAGGTTCGGTGAGCAAATGAAGACCCTTTGAAGTCATATTGCATGGTACCCATTACACGGGTCTCAACTCTCAAGGTTTAAGGTATTCTTCCTTCAGCTAAAACATGCATGTGGAACCCAGAGTATGATCAACCATGTGAACGGGAGATGTGTTCAAATATGTCTCAGTTTTCCTCCCCTGGTACTCGGGTGCAACATTCCAGACGCTTTACTAACACTCTCCCCACTTGGAGAGTCAGCGCCTTTAACCTCCTGTTTGGCCCAGTTTGCAATTTCTGCGGAAGATGAACAGGAATAGCGAGAACCAATGAGAGACTAGCTGGAGGTGTCTGGACGGGCAAATTTAACTCTCATTTCCCACCAGGAAGAGGAAATAACCAAAGGCTCAGCGTGCCGTGCCAGAACCAGATTAGGGCCTGAAGCCATCCTGCGGTGTTGCGGCCAGGTCACAAGAAAGCAAGTTGAAGAAAGGAGCTCAGGGGCACTGTAATTCACAAACCTGCAGAGTTATAAATGACAGCTATCGTCCAAAAATAGACTGAAGTAAGGCTGCCAAGAGGACTTGAAAGCGGGGCAGAATTGCAGGAAACCGATTTCAGGAGGCAGACTGGAATTGCATTGAAAGCATAGGAAAAGAGGCAGAACGTCCACAATGATGCACTTGGCCAAAAAGGGCGTATGCGTTTTTTCCTGAATATATTCAGGAAAAAACGCATACGCCCTTTTTGGCCAACCAAGCAAGCTTGCAAAGGAAATCTGCACTACAATGAAGTCTCACTTCCCCCCGGTCAAAAGGGCCATCTGAAAAAAGTGTAAAATCCAGAAAGGCAGGACAGGCCATGGAGAACTGGGAGCCTTGTTATGCTGATGGGAGGGATGTAAATTGCCAACAACCACTCCGGAGAAGTGTATGGTGTTTCCTGAAACATCTAAAAAACAAAGCAACAGAGCCTAGGGCACTTCCACTTATGGTCCTATAGCTTAGTGAAATTAAAATCAAAAAGACACAGCCACCCCAAAGTTTGGGACGCCTCTGTTTACAAGAATCTCGTATACCGTACAAGTTCAACATCGCAGAAAGTGAAAAATGCATAAAGAGGTTGTGGTATTTACTTACAAAGCAATATCACTCAGCAATGAAATCTGTGTCATCAGGCCCTTAGCAGCACAATGAGTGGATTCAGGTATGATGATTCTAACTGAAGTAAGTCACACAGAAAAAGAAACATCATAAGATATCAGTAATACACGGAATGGAAACTTGGCTACACAGGAACTGAATTACAGAACAGAACAGGGTCTCAAATTTAGAAAACCAACTTATTCTTGCTTAAGGGTAAAGGTGAGTTGGGGTGCTGCATAAAACCAGAGATTGAAATGAGCACAGATAAAGTTCCTTAAGCCAAATATGGAATAGACAAGAGCTACTCCTTGCTCAACGAAATGGACTGAACACCGCATATTAAACGCCTAAGAATGTACCTGACTAGTAAGTATCTTAAAACCTATGGATTGCTATGTCTCCGAAAGAGAATCAAGCATGTGTACAGGGGCATAAACGCAGCAGTGATAGGATTGGAGAGGTTCGGTGAGCAAATGAAGACCCTTTGAAGTCATATTGCATGGTACCCATTACACGGGTCTCAACTCTCAAGGTTTAAGGTATTCTTCCTTCAGCTAAAACATGCATGTGGAACCCAGAGTATGATCAACCATGTGAACGGGAGATGTGTTCTAATATGTCACAGTTTTCCTCCCCTGGTACTCGGGTGCAACATTCCAGACGCTTTACTAACACTCTCCCCACTTGGAGAGTCAGCGCCTTTAACCTCCTGTTTGGCCCAGTTTGCAATTTCTGCGGAAGATGAACAGGAATAGCGAGAACCAATGAGAGACTAGCTGGAGGTGTCTGGACGGGCAAATTTAACTCTCATTTCCCACCAGGAAGAGGAAATAACCAAAGGCTCAGCGTGCCGTGCCGGAACCAGATTAGGGCCTGAAGCCATCCTGCGGTGTTGCGGCCAGGTCACAAGAAAGCAAGTTGAAGAAAGGAGCTCAGGGGCACTGTAATTCACAAACCTGCAGAGTTATAAATGACAGCTATCGTCCAAAAATAGACTGAAGTAAGGCTGCCAAGAGGACTTGAAAGCGGGGCAGAATTGCAGGAAACCGATTTCAGGAGGTAGACTGGAATTGCATTGAAAGCATAGGAAAAGAGGCAGAACGTCCACAATGATGCACTTGGCCAAAAAGGGCGTATGCGTTTTTTCCTGAATATATTCAGGAAAAAACGCATACGCCCTTTTTGGCCAACCAAGCAAGCTTGCAAAGGAAATCTGCACTACAATGAAGTCTCACTTCCCCCCGGTCAAAAGGGCCATCTGAAAAAAGTGTAAAATCCAGAAAGGCAGGACAGGCCATGGAGAACTGGGAGCCTTGTTATGCTGATGGGAGGGATGTAAATTGCCAACAACCACTCCGGAGAAGTGTATGGTGTTTCCTGAAACATCTAAAAAACAAAGCAACAGAGCCTAGGGCACTTCCACTTATGGTCCTATAGCTTAGTGAAATTAAAATCAAAAAGACACAGCCACCCCAAAGTTTGGGACGCCTCTGTTTACAAGAATCTCGTATACCGTACAAGTTCAACATCGCAGAAAGTGAAAAATGCATAAAGAGGTTGTGGTATTTACTTACAAAGCAATATCACTCAGCAATGAAATCTGTGTCATCAGGCCCTTAGCAGCACAATGAGTGGATTCAGGTATGATGATTCTAACTGAAGTAAGTCACACAGAAAAAGAAACATCATAAGATATCAGTAATACACGGAATGAAAACTTGGCTACACAGGAACTGAATTACAGAACAGAACAGGGTCTCAAATTTAGAAAACCAACTTATTCTTGCTTAAGGGTAAAGGTGAGTTGGGGTGCTGCATAAAACCAGAGATTGAAATGAGCACAGATAAAGTTCCTTAAGCCAAATATGGAATAGACAAGAGCTACTCCTTGCTCAACGAAATGGACTCAACACCGCATATTAAACGCCTAAGAATGTACCTGACTAGTAAGTATCTTAAAACCTATGGATTGCTATGTCTCCGAAAGAGAATCCAGCTTCTGTACAGGGGCATAAACGCAGCAGTGATAGGATTGGAGAGGTTCGGTGAGCAAATGAAGACCCTTTGAAGTCGTATTGCATGGTACCCATTCCACGGGTTTCAACTACCCAGGTTTAAGGTATTCTTCCTTCAGCTAAAACATGAATGTGGAACCTAGAGTATGATCAACCATGTGATCGGGAGACGTGTTCAAATATGTCTCAGTTTTCCTCCCCTGGTACTCGGGTGCAACATTCCAGACGCTTTACTAACACTCTCCCCACTTGGAGAGTGAGTCCCTTTAACCTCCTGTTTGGCCCAGTTTGCAATTTCTGCGGAAGATGAACAGGAATAGCGAGAACCAATGAGAGGCTAGCTGGAGGTGTCTGGACGGGCAAATTTAACTCTCATTTCCCACCAGGAAGAGGAATTAACCAAAGGCTCAGCGTGCCATGCCGGAACCAGATTAGGGCCTGAAGCCATCCTGCGGTGTTGCGGCCAGGTCACAAGAAAGCGAGTTGAAGAAAGGAGCTCAGGGGCTCTGTAATTCACAAACCTGCAGAGTTATAAATGACAGCTATCGTCCAAAAATAGACTGAAGTAAGGCTGCCAAGAGGACTTGAAAGCGGGGCAGAATTGCAGGAAACCGATTTCAGGAGGTAGACTGGAATTGCATTGAAAGCATAGGAAAAGAGGCAGAACGTCCACAATGATGCACTTGGCCAAAAAGTGCGTATGCGTTTTTTCCTGAATATATTCAGGAAAAAACGCATACGCCCTTTTTGGCCAAACAAGCAAGCTTGCAAAGGAAATCTGCACTACAATGAAGTCTCACTTGCCCCGGTCAAAAGGGACATCTGAAAAAAGTGTAAAATCCAGAAAGGCAGGACAGGCCATGGAGAACTGGGAGCCTTGTTATGCTGATGGGCGGGATGTAAATTGCCAACAGACACTCGGGAGAAGTGTATGGTGTTTCCTGAAACATCTAAAAAACAAAGCAACAGAACCTAGGGCACTTCCAATTATGGTCCTATAGCTTAGGGAAATTAAAATCAAAAAGACACAGCCACCCCAAAGTTTGGAACGGCTCTGTTTAAAAGAACCTCGTTTACAGTACAAGTTCAACATCGCAGAAAGTGAAGAATGGATAAAGAAGTTGTGGTATTTACTTACAAAGCAATATCACTCAGCAATGAAATCTGTGTCATCAGGCCCTTAGCAGCACAATGAGTGGATACAGGTATGATGATTCTAACTGAAATAAGTCACACAGAGAAAGAAACATCATAAGATATCAGTAATACACGGAATGTAAACTTGGCTACACAGGAACTGAATTACAGAACAGAACAGGGTCTCAAATTTAGAAAACCAACTTATGCTTGCTTAAGGGTAAAGGTGAGTTGGGGTGCTGCATAAAACCAGAGATTGAAATGAGCACAGATAAAGTTCCTTAAGTCAAATATGGAATAGACAAGAGCTACTCCTTGCTCAACGAAATGGACTCAACACCGCATATTAAACGCCTAAGAATGTACCTGACTAGTAAGTATCTTAAAACCTATGGATTGCTATGTCTCCAAAAGAGAATCAAGCATGTGTACAGGGGCATAAACGCAGCAGTGATAGGATTGGAGAGGTTCGGTGAGCAAATGAAGACCCTTTGAAGTCATATTGCATGGTACCCATTACACGGGTCTTAACTCTCCAGGTTTAAGGTATTCTTCCTTCAGCTAAAACATGCATGTGGAACCCAAGTATGATCAACCATGTGAACGGGAGACGTGTTCAAATATGTCTCAGTTTTCCTCCCCTGGTACTCGGGTGCAACATTCCAGACGCTTTACTAACACTCTCCCCACTTGGAGAGTCAGCGCCTTTAACCTCCTGTTTGGCCCAGTTTGCAATTTCTGCGGAAGATGAACAGGAATAGCGAGAACCAATGAGAGACTAGCTGGAGGTGTCTGGACGGGCAAATTTAACTCTCATTTCCCACCAGGAAGAGGAAATAACCAAAGGCTCAGCGTGCCGTACCGGAACCAGATTAGGGCCTGAAGCCATCCTGCGGTGTTGCGGCCAGGTCACAAGAAAGCGAGTTGAAGAAAGGAGCTCAGGGGCACTGTAATTCACAAACCTGCAGAGTTATAAATGACAGCTATCGTCCAAAAATAGACTGAAGTAAGGCTGCCAAGAGGACTTGAAAGCGGGGCAGAATTGCAGGAAACCGATTTCAGGAGGTAGACTGGAATTGCATTGAAAGCATAGGAAAAGAGGCAGAACGTCCACAATGATGCACTTGGACAAAAAGGGCGTATGCGTTTTTTCCTGAATATATTCAGGAAAAAACGCATACGCCCTTTTTGGCCAACCAAGCAAGCTTGCAAAGGAAATCTGCACTACAATGAAGTCTCACTTCCCCCCGGTCAAAAGGGCCATCTGAAAAAAGTGTAAAATCCAGAAAGGCAGGACAGGCCATGGAGAACTGGGAGCCTTGTTATGCTGATGGGCGGGATGTAAATTGCCAACAACCACTCGGGAGAAGTGTATGGTGTTTCCTGAAACATCTAAAAAACAAAGCAACAGAGCCTAGGGCACTGCCACTTATGGTCCTATAGCTTAGGGAAATTAAAATCAAAAAGACACAGCCACCCCAAAGTTTGGGACGCCTCTGTTTACAAGAACCTCGTTTACAGTACAAGTTCAACATCGCAGAAAGTGAAAAATGGATAAAGAAGTTGTGGTATTTACTTACAAAGCAATATCACTCAGCAATGAAATCTATGTCATCAGGCCCTTAGCATCACAATGAGTGGATTCAGGTATGATGATTCTAACTGAAATAAGTCACACAGAAAAAGAAACTTCATAAGATATCAGTAATACACGGAATGTAAACTTGGCTACACAGGAACTGAATTACAGAACAGAACAGGGTCTCAAATTTAGAAAACCAACTTATGCTTGCTTAAGGGGAAAGGTGAGTTGGGGTGCTGCATAAAACCAGAGATTGAAATGAGCACAGATAAAGTTCCTTAAGTCAAATATGGAATAGACAAGAGCTACTCCTTGCTCAACGAAATGGACTCAACACCCCATATTAAACGCCTAAGAATGTACCTGACTAGTAAGTATCTTAAAACCTATGGATTGCTATCTCTCTGAAAGAGAATCATGCATGTGTACAGGGGCATAAACGCAGCAGTGATAGGATTGGAGAGGTTCGGTGAGCAAATGAAGACCCTTTGAAGTCATATTGCATGGTACTCATTCCACGGGTTTCAACTACCCAGGTTTAAGGTATTCTCCCTTCAGCTAAAACATGCATGTGGAACCTAGAGTATGATCAACCATGTGATCGGGAGACGTGTTCAAATATGTCTCAGTTTTCATACCCTGGTACTCGGGTGCAACATTCCAGATGCTTTACTAACACTCTCCCGACTTGGAGAGTCAGTCCCTTTAACCTCCTGTTTGGCCCAGTTTGCAATTTCTGCGGAAGATGAACAGGAATAGCGAGAACCAATGAGAGGCTAGCTGGAGGTGTCTGGACGGGCAAATTTAACTCTCATTTCCCACCAGGAGGAGGAAATAACCAAAGGCTCAGCGTGCCGTGCCAGAACCAGATTAGGGCCTGAAGCCATCCTGCGGTGTTGCGGCCAGGTCACAAGAAAGCGAGTTGAAGAAAGGAGCTCAGGGGCACTGTAATTCACAAACCTGCAGAGTTATAAATGACAGCTATCGTCCAAAAATAGACTGAAGTTAGGCTGCCAAGAGGACTTGAAAGCAGGGCAGAATTGCAGGAAACCGATTTCAGGAGGTAGACTGGAATTGCATTGAAAGCATAGGAAAAGAGGCAGAACGTCCACAATGATGCACTTGGCCAAAAAGGGCGTATGCGTTTTTTCCTGAATATATTCAGGAAAAAACGCATACGCCCTTTTTGGCCAACCAAGCAAGCTTGCAAAGGAAATCTGCACTACAATGAAGTCTCACTTCCCCCCGGTCAAAAGGGCCATCTGAAAAAAGTGTAAAATCCAGAAAGGCAGGACAGGCCATGGAGAACTGGGAGCCTTGTTATGCTGATGGGCGGGATGTAAATTGCCAACAGACACTCGGGAGAAGTGTATGGTGTTTCCTGAAACATCTAAAAAACAAAGCAGCAGAGCCTAGGGCACTTCCACTTATGGTCCTATAGCTTAGGGAAATTAAAATCAAAAAGACACAGCCACCCCAAAGTTTGGGACGCCTCTGTTTACAAGAACCTCGTTTGCCGTACAAGTTCAATATCACAGAAAGTGAAAAATGGATAAAGAACTTGTGGTAATTTCGAAAAATGCAGTATCATTCAGCAATGAAATCTATGTCATCAGGCCCGTAGCAGCATAATGAGTGGATTCAGGTACGATGATTCTAACTGAAATAAGTCACACAGAAAAAGAAACATCATAAGATATCACTAATACACGGAATGTAAACTTGGCTACACAGGAACTGAATTACAGAACAGAACAGGGTCTCAAATTTAGAAAACCAACTTATGCTTGCTAAAGGGGAAAGGTGAGTTGGGGTGCTGCATAAAACCAGAGATTGAAATGAGCACAGATAAAGTTCCTTAAGCCAAATATGGAATAGACAAGAGCTACTCCTTGCTCAACGAAATGGACTCAACACCGCATATTAAACGCCTAAGAATGTACCTGACTAGTAAGTATCTTAAAACCTATGGATTGCTATGTCTCCGAAAGAGAATCAAGCATGTGTACAGGGGCATAAACGCAGCAGTGATAGGATTGGAGAGGTTCGGTGAGCAAATGAAGACCCTTTGAAGTCATATTGCATGGTACCCATTACACGGGTCTTAACTCTCCAGGTTTAAGGTATTCTTCCTTCAGCTAAAACATGCATGTGTAACCTAGAGTATGATCAACCATGTGAACGGGAGACGTGTTCAAATATGTCTCAGTTTTCCTCCCCTGGTACTCGGGTGCAACATTCCAGACGCTTTACTAACACTCTCCCCACTTGGAGAGTCAGCGCCTTTAACCTCCTGTTTGGCCCAGTTTGCAATTTCTGCGGAAGATGAACAGGAATAGGGAGAACCAATGAGAGACTAGCTGGAGGTGTCTGGACGGGCAAATTTAACTCTCATTTCCCACCAGGAAGAGGAAATAACCAAAGGCTCAGCGTGCCGTACCGGAACCAGATTAGGGCCTGAAGCCATCCTGCGGTGTTGCGGCCAGGTCACAAGAAAGCGAGTTGAAGAAAGGAGCTCAGGGGCACTGTAATTCACAAACCTGCAGAGTTATAAATGACAGCTATCGTCCAAAAATAGACTGAAGTAAGGCTGCCAAGAGGACTTGAAATCGGGGCAGAATTGCAGGAAACCGATTTCAGGAGGTAGACTGGAATTGCATTGAAAGCATAGGAAAAGAGGCAGAACGTCCACAATGATGCACTTGGCCAAAAAGGGCGTATGCGTTTTTTCCTGAATATATTCAGGAAAAAACGCATACGCCCTTTTTGGCCAACCAAGCAAGCTTGCAAAGGAAATCTGCACTACAATGAAGTCTCACTTCCCCCCGGTCAAAAGGGCCATCTGAAAAAAGTGTAAAATCCAGAAAGGCAGGACAGGCCATGGAGAACTGGGAGCCTTGTTATGCTGATGGGCGGGATGTAAATTGCCAACAGACACTCGGGAGAAGTGTATGGTGTTTCCTGAAACATCTAAAAAACAAAGCAACAGAGCCTAGGGCACTGCCACTTATGGTCCTATAGCTTAAAGAAATTAAAATCAAAAAGACACAGCCACCCCAAAGTTTGGAACGGCTCTGTTTACAAGAACCTCGTTTACAGTACAAGTTCAACATCGCAGAAAGTGAAAAATGGATAAAGAAGTTGTGGTATTTACTTACAAAGCAATATCACTCAGCAATGAAATCTATGTCATCAGGCCCTTAGCATCACAATGAGTGGATTCAGGTATGATGATTCTAACTGAAATAAGTCACACAGAAAAAGAAACATCATAAGATATCAGTAATACACGGAATGTAAACTTGGCTACACAGGAACTGAATTACAGAACAGAACAGGGTCTCAAATTTAGAAAACCAACTTATGCTTGCTTAAGGGTAAAGGTGAGTTGGGGTGCTGCATAAAACCAGAGATTGAAATGAGCACAGATAAAGTTCCTTAAGTCAAATATGGAATAGACAAGAGCTACTCCTTGCTCAACGAAATGGACTCAACACCGCATATTAAACGCCTAAGAATGTACCTGACTAGTAAGTATCTTAAAACCTATAGATTGCTATGTCTCCGAAAGAGAATCAAGCATGTGTACAGGGGCATAAACGCAGCAGTGATAGGATTGGAGAGGTTCGGTGAGCAAATGAAGACCCTTTGAAGTCATATTGCATGGTACCCATTACACGGGTCTTAACTCTCCAGGTTTAAGGTATTCTTCCTTCAGCTAAAACATGCATGTGTAACCTAGAGTATGATCAACCATGTGAACGGGAGACGTGTTCAAATATGTCTCAGTTTTCCTCCCCTGGTACTCGGGTGCAACATTCCAGACGCTTTACTAACACTCTCCCCACTTGGAGAGTCAGCGCCTTTAACCTCCTGTTTGGCCCAGTTTGCAATTTCTGCGGAAGATGAACAGGAATAGCGAGAACCAATGAGAGACTAGCTGGAGGTGTCTGGACGGGCAAATTTAACTCTCATTTCCCACCAGGAAGAGGAAATAACCAAAGGCTCAGCGTGCCGTGCCGGAACCAGATTAGGGCCTGAAGCCATCCTGCGGTGTTGCGGCCAGGTCACAAGAAAGCGAGTTGAAGAAAGGAGCTCAGGGGCACTGTAATTCACAAACCTGCAGAGTTATAAATGACAGCTATCGTCCAAAAATAGACTGAAGTAAGGCTGCCAAGAGGACTTGAAATCGGGGCAGAATTGCAGGAAACCGATTTCAGGAGGTAGACTGGAATTGCATTGAAAGCATAGGAAAAGAGGCAGAACGTCCACAATGATGCACTTGGCCAAAAAGGGCGTATGCGTTTTTTCCTGAATATATTCAGGAAAAAACGCATACGCCCTTTTTGGCCAACCAAGCAAGCTTGCAAAGGAAATCTGCACTACAATGAAGTCTCACTTCCCCCCGGTCAAAAGGGCCATCTGAAAAAAGTGTAAAATCCAGAAAGGCAGGACAGGCCATGGAGAACTGGGAGCCTTGTTATGCTGATGGGCGGGATGTAAATTGCCAACAGACACTCGGGAGAAGTGTATGGTGTTTCCTGAAACATCTAAAAAACAAAGCAACAGAGCCTAGGGCACTGCCACTTATGGTCCTATAGCTTAAAGAAATTAAAATCAAAAAGACACAGCCACCCCAAAGTTTGGAACGGCTCTGTTTACAAGAACCTCGTTTACAGTACAAGTTCAACATCGCAGAAAGTGAAAAATGGATAAAGAAGTTGTGGTATTTACTTACAAAGCAATATCACTCAGCAATGAAATCTATGTCATCAGGCCCTTAGCATCACAATGAGTGGATTCAGGTATGATGATTCTAACTGAAATAAGTCACACAGAAAAAGAAACATCATAAGATATCAGTAATACACGGAACGGAAACTTGGCTACACAGGAACTGAATTACAGAACAGAACAGGGTCTCAAATTTAGAAAACCAACTTATGCTTGCTTAAGGGTAAAGGTGAGTTGGGGTGCTGCATAAAACCAGAGATTGAAATGAGCACAGATAAAGTTCCTTAAGTCAAATACGGAATAGACAAGAGCTACTCCTTGCTCAATGAAATAGACTCAACACCGCATATTAAACACCTAAGAATGTACCTGACTAGTAAGTATCGTAAAACCTATGGATTGCTATGTCTCCAAAAGAGAATCAAGCATGTGTACAGGGGCATAAACGCAGCAGTGATAGGATTGGAGAGGTTCGGTGAGCAAATGAAGACCCTTTGAAGTCATATTGCATGGTACCCATTACACGGGTCTCAACTCTCCAGGTTTAAGGTATTCTTCCTTCAGCTAAAACATGCATGTGGAACCCAAGTATGATCAACCATGTGAATGGGAGACGTGTTCAAATATGTCTCAGTTTTCCTCCCCTGGTACTCGGGTGCAATATTCCAGACGCTTTACTAACACTCTCCCGACTTAGAGAGTCAGTGCCTTTAACCTCCTGTTTGGCCCAGTTTGCAATTTCTGCGGAAGATGAACAGGAATAGCGAGAACCAATGAGAGGCTAGCTGGAGGTGTCTGGACGGGCAAATTTAACTCTCATTTCCCACCAGGAAGAGGAAATAACCAAAGGCTCAGCGTGCCGTGCCGGAACCAGATTAGGGCCTGAAGCCATCCTGCGGTGTTGCGGCCAGCTCAAAAGAAAGCGAGTTGAAGAAAGGAGCTCAGGGGCACTGTAATTCACAAACCTGCAGAGTTATGAATGACAGCTATCGTCCAAAAATAGACTGAAGTAAGGCTGCCAAGAGGACTTGAAAGCGGGGCAGAATTGCAGGAAACCGATTTCAGGAGGTAGACTGGAATTGCATTGAAAGCATAGGAAAAGAGGCAGAACGTCCACAATGATGCACTTGGCCAAAAAGGGTGTATGCGTTTTTTCCTGAATATATTCAGGAAAAAACGCATACGCCCTTTTTGGCCAACCAAGCAAGCTTGCAAAGGAAATCTGCACTACAATGAAGTCTCACTTCCTCCCGGTCAAAAGGGCCATCTAAAAAAAGTGTAAAATCCAGAAAGGCAGGACAGGCCATGGAGAACTGGGAGCCTTGTTATGCTGATGGGCGGGATGTAAATTGCCAACAGACACTCGGGAGAAGTGTATGGTGTTTCCTGAAACATCTAAAAAACAAAGCAACAGAGCCTAGGGCACTGCCACTTATGGTCCTATAGCTTAGGGAAATTAAAATCAAAAAGACACAGCCACCCCAAAGTTTGGAACGGCTCTGTTTACAAGAACCTCGTTTACAGTACAAGTTCAACATCGCAGAAAGTGAAAAATGGATAAAGAAGTTGTGGTATTTACTTACAAAGCAATATCACTCAGCAATGAAATCTGTGTCATCAGGCCCTTAGCAGCACAATGAGTGGATTCAGGTATGATGATTCTAACTGAAATAAGTCACACAGAAAAAGAAACATCATAAGATATCAGTAATACACGGAATGTAAACTTGGCTACACAGGAACTGAATTACAGAACAGAATACTGTCTCAAATTTAGAAAACCAACTTATGCTTGCTTAAGGGTAAAGGTGAGTTGGGGTGCTGCATAAAACCAGAGATTGAAATGAGCACAGATAAAGTTCCTTAAGTCAAATATGGAATAGACAAGAGCTACTCCTTGCTCAACGAAATGGACTCAACACCGCATATTAAACGCCTAAGAATGTACCTGACTAGTAAGTATCTTAAAACCTATGGATTGCTATGTCTCCGAAAGAGAATCAAGCATGTGTACAGGGGCATAAACGCAGCAGTGATAGGATTGGAGAGGTTCGGTGAGCAAATGAAGACCCTTGGAAGTCATATTGCATGGTACCCATTTCACGGGTCTTAACTCTCCAGGCTTAAAGTATTCTTCCTTCAGCTAAAACATGCATGTGGAACCCAAGTATGATCAACCATGTGAACGGGAGACGTGTTCAAATATGTCTCAGTTTTCCTCCCCTGGTACTCAGGTGCAACATTCCAGACGCTTTACTAACACTCTCCCCACTTGGAGAGTCAGCGCCTTTAATCTCCTGTTTGGCCCAGTTTGCAATTTCTGCGGAAGATGAACAGGAATAGCGAGAACCAATGAGAGACTAGCTGGAGGTGTCTGGACGGGCAAATTTAACTCTCATTTCCCACCAGGAAGAGGAAATAACCAAAGGCTCAGCGTGCCGTGCCGGAACCAGATTAGGGCCTGAAGCCATCCTGCGGTGTTGCGGCCAGGTCACAAGAAAGCGAGTTGAAGAAAGGAGCTCAGGGGCACTGTAATTCACAAACCTGCAGAGTTATAAATGACAGCTATCGTCCAAAAATAGACTGAAGTAAGGCTGCCAAGAGGACTTGAAAGCGGGGCAGAATTGCAGGAAACCGATTTCAGGAGGTAGACTGGAATTGCATTGAAAGCATAGGAAAAGAGGCAGAACGTCCACAATGATGCACTTGGCCAAAAAGGGCGTATGCGTTTTTTCCTGAATATATTCAGGAAAAAACGCATACGCCCTTTTTGGCCAACCAAGCAAGCTTGCAAAGGAAATCTGCACTACAATGAAGTCTCACTTCCCCCTGGTCAAAAGGGCCATCTGAAAAAAGTGTAAAATCCAGAAAGGCAGGACAGGCCATGGAGAACTGGGAGCCTTGTTATGCTGATGGGCGGGATGTAAATTGCCAACAACCACTCGGGAGAAGTGTATGGTGTTTCCTGAAACATCTAAAAAACAAAGCAACAGAGCCTAGGGCACTGCCACTTATGGTCCTATAGCTTAGGGAAATTAAAATCAAAAAGACACAGCCACCCCAAAGTTTGGGACGCCTCTGTTTACAAGAACCTCGTTTACAGTACAAGTTCAACATCGCAGAAAGTGAAAAATGGATAAAGAAGTTGTGGTATTTACTTACAAAGCAATATCACTCAGCAATGAAATCTATGTCATCAGGCCCTTAGCATCACAATGAGTGGATTCAGGTATGATGATTCTAACTGAAATAAGTCACACAGAAAAACAAACATCATAAGATATCAGTAATACATGGAATGTAAACTTGGCTACACAGGAACTGAATTACAGAACAGAACAGGGTCTCAAATTTAGAAAACCAACTTATGCTTGCTTAAGGGTAAAGGTGAGTTGGGGTGCTGCATAAAACCAGAGATTGAAATGAGCACAGATAAAGTTCCTTAAGCCAAATATGGAATAGACAAGAGCTACTCCTTGCTCAACGAAATGGACTCAACACCGCATATTAAACCCCTAAGAATGTACCTGACTAGTAAGTATCTTAAAACCTATGGATTGCTATGTCTCCAAAAGAGAATCAAGCGTGTGTACAGGGGAATAAACGCAGCAGTGATAGGATTGGAGAGGTTCGGTGAGCAAATGAAGACCCTTTGAAGTCATATTGCATGGTACCCATTCCACGGGTCTCAAATCTCCAGGTTTAAGGTATTCTTCCTTCAGCTAAAACATGCATGTGGAACCCAGAGTATGATCAACCATGTGAACGGGAGATGTGTTCAAATATGTCTCAGTTTTCCTCCCCTGGTACTCGGGTGCAACATTCCAGACGCTTTACTAACACTCTCCCGACTTGGAGAGTCAGTCCCTTTAACCTCCTGTTTGGCCCAGTTTGCAATTTCTGCGGAAGATGAAAAGGAATAGCAAGAACCAATGAGAGGCTAGCTGGAGGTGTCTGGACGGGCAAATTTAACTCTCATTTCCCACCAGGAAGAGGAATTAACCAAAGGCTCAGCATGCCGCGCCGGAACCAGATTAGGGCCTGAAGCCATCCTGCGGTGTTGCGGCCAGTTCACAAGAAAGCGAGTTGAAGAAAGGAGCTCAGGGGCACTGTAATTCACAAACCTGCAGAGTTATAAATGACAGCTATCGTCCAAAAATAGACTGAAGTAAGGCTGCCAAGAGGACTTGAAAGCGGGGCAGAATTGCAGGAAACCGATTTCAGGAGGTAGACTGGAATTGCATTGAAAGCATAGGAAAAGAGGCAGAACGTCCACAATGATGCACTTGGCCAAAAAGGGCATATGCGTTTTTTCCTGAATATATTCAGGAAAAAACGCATACGCCCTTTTTGGCCAACCAAGCAAGCTTGCAAAGGAAATCTGCACTACAATGAAGTCTCACTTCCCCCCGGTCAAAAGGGCCATCTGAAAAAAGTGTAAAATCCAGAAAGGCAGGACAGGCCATGGAGAACTGGGAGCCTTGTTATGCTGATGGGCGGGATGTAAATTGCCAACAACCACTCGGGAGAAGTGTATGGTGTTTCCTGAAACATCTAAAAAACAAAGCAACAGAGCCTAGGGCACTGCCACTTATGGTCCTATAGCTTAGGGAAATTAAAATCAAAAAGACACAGCCACCCCAAAGTTTGGGACGCCTCCGTTTACAAGAACCTCGTTTACCGTACAAGTTCAATATCACAGAAAGTGAAAAATGGATAAAGAACTTGTGGTACTTACGTACAATGCAGTATCACTCAGCAATGAAATCTATGTCATCAGGCCCGTAGCAGCATAATGAGTGGATTCAGGTACGATGATTCTAACTGAAATAAGTCACACAGAAAAAGAAACATCATAAGATATCACTAATACACGGAATGTAAACTTGGCTACACAGGAACTGCATTCCAAAACAGAACAGGGTCTCAAATTTAGAAAACCAACTTATGCTTGCTTAAGGGTAAAGGTGAGTTCGGGTGCTGCATAAAACCAGAGATTGAAATGAGCACAGATAAAGTTCCTTAAGTCAAATATGGAATAGACAAGAGCTACTCCTTGCTCAACGAAATGGACTCAACACCGCATATTAAACGCCTAAGAATGTACCTGACTAGTAAGTATCTTAAAACCTATGGATTGCTATGTCTCTGAAAGAGCATCAAGCATGTGTACAGGGGCATAAACGCAGCAGTGATAGGATTGGAGAGGTTCGGTGAGCAAATGAAGACCCTTTGAATTCATATTGCATGGTACCCATTACACGGGTCTCAACTCTCCATGTTTAAGGTATTCTTCCTTCAGCGAAAACATGCATGTGGAACCCAAGTATGATCAACCATGTGAACGGGAGACGTGTTCAAATATGTCTCAGTTTTCCTCCCCTGGTACTCGGGTGCAACATTCCAGACGCTTTACTAACACTCTCCCCACTTGGAGAGTCAGCGCCTTTAACCTCCTGTTTGGCCCAGTTTGCAATTTCTGCGGAAGATGAACAGGAATAGTGAGAACCAATGAGAGGCTAGCTGGAGGTGTCTGGACGGGCAAATTTAACTCTCATTTCCCACCAGGAAGAGGAAATAACCAAAGGCTCAGCGTGCCGTACCGGAACCAGATTAGGGCCTGAAGCCATCCTGCGGTGTTGCGGCCAGCTCAAAAGAAAGCGAGTTGAAGAAAGGAGCTCAGGGGCACTGTAATTCACAAACCTGCAGAGTTATAAATGACAGCTATCGTCCAAAAATATACTGAAGTAAGGCTGCCAAGAGGACTTGAAAGCGGGGCAGAATTGCAGGAAACCGATTTCAGGAGGTAGACTGGAATTGCATTGAAAGCATAGGAAAAGAGGCAGAACGTCCACAATGATGCACTTGGCCAAAAAGGGCGTATGCGTTTTTTCCTGAATATATTCAGGAAAAAACGCATACGCCCTTTTTGGCCAACCAAGCAAGCTTGCAAAGGAAATCTGCACTACAATGAAGTCTCACTTCCCCCCGGTCAAAAGGGCCATCTGAAAAAAGTGTAAAATCCAGAAAGGCAGGACAGGCCATGGAGAACTGGGAGCCTTGTTATGCTGATGGGCGGGATGTAAATTGCCAACAGACACTCGGGAGAAGTGTATGGTGTTTCCTGAAACATCTAAAAAACAAAGCAACAGAACCTAGGGCACTTCCACTTATGGTCCTATAGCTTAGGGAAATTAAAATCAAAAAGACACAGCCACCCCAAAGTTTGGAACGGCTCTGTTTACAAGAACCTCGTTTACAGTACAAGTTCAACATCGCAGAAAGTGAAAAATGGATAAAGAAGTTGTGGTATTTACTTACAAAGCAATATCACTCAGCAATGAAATCTGTGTCATCAGGCCCTTAGCAGCACAATGAGTGGATTCAGGTATGATGATTCTAACTGAAGTAAGTCACACAGAAAAAGAAACATCATAAGATATCAGTAATACACGGAATGTAAACTTGGCTACACAGGAACTGAATTACAGAACAGAACAGGGTCTCAAATTTAGAAAACCAACGTATTCTTGCTTAAGGGTAAAAGTGAGTTGGGGTGCTGCATAAAACCAGAGATTGAAATGAGCACAGATAAAGTTCCTTAAGCCAAATATGGAATAGACAAGAGCTACTCCTTGCTCAACGAAATGGACTCAACACCCCATATTAAACGCCTAAGAATGTACCTGACTAGTAAGTATCTTAAAACCTATGGATTGCTATGTCTCCGAAAGAGAATCAAGCATGTGTACAGGGGCATAAACGCAGCAGTGATAGGATTGGAGAGGTTCGGTGAGCAGATGAAGACCCTTTGAAGTCATATTGCATGGTACCCATTCCACGGGTTTCAACTACCCAGGTTTAAGGTATTCTTCCTTCAGCTAAAACATGCATGTGGAACCCAGAGTATGATCAACCATGTGATCGGGAGACATGTTCAAATATGTCTCAGTTTTCCTCCCCTGGTACTCGGGTGCAACATTCCAGACGCTTTACTAACACTCTCCCCACTTGGAGAGTCAGCCCCTTTAACCTCCTGTTTGGCCCAGTTTGCAATTTCTGCGGAAGATGAAAAGGAATAGCAAGAACCAATGAGAGGCTAGCTGGAGGTGTCTGGACGGGCAAATTTAACTCTCATTTCCCACCAGGAAGAGGAATTAACCAAAGGCTCAGCATGCCGCGCCGGAACCAGATTAGGGCCTGAAGCCATCCTGCGGTGTTGCGGCCAGTTCACAAGAAAGCGAGTTGAAGAAAGGAGCTCAGGGGCACTGTAATTCACAAACCTGCAGAGTTATAAATGACAGCTATCGTCCAAAAATAGACTGAAGTAAGGCTGCCAAGAGGACTTGAAAGCGGGGCAGAATTGCAGGAAACCGATTTCAGGAGGTAGACTGGAATTGCATTGAAAGCATAGGAAAAGAGGCAGAACGTCCACAATGATGCACTTGGCCAAAAAGGGCGTATGCGTTTTTTCCTGAATATATTCAGGAAAAAACGCATACGCCCTTTTTGGCCAACCAAGCAAGCTTGCAAAGGAAATCTGCACTACAATGAAGTCTCACTTCCCCCCGGTCAAAAGGGCCATCTGAAAAAAGTGTAAAATCCAGAAAGGCAGGACAGGCCATGGAGAACTGGGAGCCTTGTTATGCTGATGGGCGGGATGTAAATTGCCAACAACCACTCGGGAGAAGTGTATGGTGTTTCCTGAAACATCTAAAAAACAAAGCAACAGAGCCTAGGGCACTGCCACTTATGGTCCTATAGCTTAGGGAAATTAAAATCAAAAAGACACAGCCACCCCAAAGTTTGGGACGCCTCCGTTTACAAGAACCTCGTTTACCGTACAAGTTCAATATCACAGAAAGTGAAAAATGTATAAAGAACTTGTGGTACTTACGTACAATGCAGTATCACTCAGCAATGAAATCTATGTCATCAGGCCCGTAGCAGCATAATGAGTGGATTCAGGTACGATGATTCTAACTGAAATAAGTCACACAGAAAAAGAAACATCATAAGATATCACTAATACACGGAATGTAAACTTGGCTACACAGGAACTGCATTCCAAAACAGAACAGGGTCTCAAATTTAGAAAACCAACTTATGCTTGCTTAAGGGTAAAGGTGAGTTCGGGTGCTGCATAAAACCAGAGATTGAAATGAGCACAGATAAAGTTCCTTAAGTCAAATATGGAATAGACAAGAGCTACTCCTTGCTCAACGAAATGGACTCAACACCGCATATTAAACGCCTAAGAATGTACCTGACTAGTAAGTATCTTAAAACCTATGGATTGCTATGTCTCTGAAAGAGCATCAAGCATGTGTACAGGGGCATAAACGCAGCAGTGATAGGATTGGAGAGGTTCGGTGAGCAAATGAAGACCCTTTGAATTCATATTGCATGGTACCCATTACACGGGTCTCAACTCTCCATGTTTAAGGTATTCTTCCTTCAGCGAAAACATGCATGTGGAACCCAAGTATGATCAACCATGTGAACGGGAGACGTGTTCAAATATGTCTCAGTTTTCCTCCCCTGGTACTCGGGTGCAACATTCCAGACGCTTTACTAACACTCTCCCCACTTGGAGAGTCAGCGCCTTTAACCTCCTGTTTGGCCCAGTTTGCAATTTCTGCGGAAGATGAACAGGAATAGTGAGAACCAATGAGAGGCTAGCTGGAGGTGTCTGGACGGGCAAATTTAACTCTCATTTCCCACCAGGAAGAGGAAATAACCAAAGGCTCAGCGTGCCGTACCGGAACCAGATTAGGGCCTGAAGCCATCCTGCGGTGTTGCGGCCAGCTCAAAAGAAAGCGAGTTGAAGAAAGGAGCTCAGGGGCACTGTAATTCACAAACCTGCAGAGTTATAAATGACAGCTATCGTCCAAAAATATACTGAAGTAAGGCTGCCAAGAGGACTTGAAAGCGGGGCAGAATTGCAGGAAACCGATTTCAGGAGGTAGACTGGAATTGCATTGAAAGCATAGGAAAAGAGGCAGAATGTCCACAATGATGCACTTGGCCAAAAAGGGCGTATGCGTTTTTTCCTGAATATATTCAGGAAAAAACGCATACGCCCTTTTTGGCCAACCAAGCAAGCTTGCAAAGGAAATCTGCACTACAATGAAGTCTCACTTCCACCCGGTCAAAAGGGCCATCTGAAAAAAGTGTAAAATCCAGAAAGGCAGGACAGGCCATGGAGAACTGGGAGCCTTGTTATGCTGATGGGCGGGATGTAAATTGCCAACAGACACTCGGGAGAAGTGTATGGTGTTTCCTGAAACATCTAAAAAACAAAGCAACAGAACCTAGGGCACTTCCACTTATGGTCCTATAGCTTAGGGAAATTAAAATCAAAAAGACACAGCCACCCCAAAGTTTGGAACGGCTCTGTTTACAAGAACCTCGTTTACAGTACAAGTTCAACATCGCAGAAAGTGAAAAATGGATAAAGAAGTTGTGGTATTTACTTACAAAGCAATATCACTCAGCAATGAAATCTGTGTCATCAGGCCCTTAGCAGCACAATGAGTGGATTCAGGTATGATGATTCTAACTGAAGTAAGTCACACAGAAAAAGAAACATCATAAGATATCAGTAATACACGGAATGTAAACTTGGCTACACAGGAACTGAATTACAGAACAGAACAGGGTCTCAAATTTAGAAAACCAACGTATTCTTGCTTAAGGGTAAAAGTGAGTTGGGGTGCTGCATAAAACCAGAGATTGAAATGAGCACAGATAAAGTTCCTTAAGCCAAATATGGAATAGACAAGAGCTACTCCTTGCTCAACGAAATGGACTCAACACCCCATATTAAACGCCTAAGAATGTACCTGACTAGTAAGTATCTTAAAACCTATGGATTGCTATGTCTCCGAAAGAGAATCAAGCATGTGTACAGGGGCATAAACGCAGCAGTGATAGGATTGGAGAGGTTCGGTGAGCAGATGAAGACCCTTTGAAGTCATATTGCATGGTACCCATTCCACGGGTTTCAACTACCCAGGTTTAAGGTATTCTTCCTTCAGCTAAAACATGCATGTGGAACCCAGAGTATGATCAACCATGTGATCGGGAGACATGTTCAAATATGTCTCAGTTTTCCTCCCCTGGTACTCGGGTGCAACATTCCAGACGCTTTACTAACACTCTCCCCACTTGGAGAGTCAGCCCCTTTAACCTCCTGTTTGGCCCAGTTTGCAATTTCTGCGGAAGATGAACAGGAATAGCGAGAACCAATGAGAGGCTAGCTGGAGGTGTCTGGACGGGCAAATTTAACTCTCATTTCCCACCAGGAAGAGGAATTAACCAAAGGCTCAGCGTGCCGGCCCAGAACCAGATTAGGGCCTGAAGCCATCCTGCGGTGTTGCGGCCAGGTCACAAGAAAGCGAGTTGAAGAAAGGAGCTCAGGGGCACTGTAATTCACAAACCTGCAGAGTTATAAATGACAGCTATCGTCCAAAAATAGACTGAAGTAAGGCTGCCAAGAGGACTTGAAAGCGGGGCAGAATTGCAGGAAACCGATTTCAGGAGGTAGACTGGAATTGCATTGAAAGCATAGGAAAAGAGGCAGAACGTCCACAATGATGCACTTGGCCAAAAAGGGCGTATGCGTTTTTTCCTGAATATATTCAGGAAAAAACGCATACGCCCTTTTTGGCCAACCAAGCAAGCTTGCAAAGGAAATCTGCACTACAATGAAGTCTCACTTCCCCCCGGTCAAAAGGGCCATCTGAAAAAAGTGTAAAATCCAGAAAGGCAGGACAGGCCATGGAGAACTGGGAGCCTTGTTATGCTGATGGGCGGGATGTAAATTGCCAACAACCACTCGGGAAAAGTGTATGGTGTGTCCTGAAACAACTAAAAAACAAAGCAACAGAGCCTAGGGAACTGCCACTTATGGTCCTATAGCTTAGGGAAATTAAAATCAAAAAGACACAGCCACCCCAAAGTTTGGAACGGCTCTGTTTACAAGAACCTCGTTTACAGTACAAGTTCAACATCGCAGAAAGTGAAAAATGGATAAAGAACTTGTGGTACTTACGTACAATGCAGTATCACTCAGCAATGAAATCTATGTCATCACGCCCGTAGCAGCATAATGAGTGGATTCAGGTACGATGATTCTAACTGAAATAAGTTACACAGAAAAAGAAACATCATAAGATATCACTAATACACGGAATGTAAACTTGGCTACACAGGAACTGAATTCCAAAACAGAACAGGTTCTCAAATTTAGAAAACCAACTTATGCTTGCTTAAGGGGAAAGGTGAGTTGGGGTGCTGCATAAAACCAGAGATTGAAATGAGCACAGATAAAGTTCCTTAAGTCAAATATGGAATAGACAAGAGCTACTCCTTGCTCAACGAAATGGACTCAACACCGCATATTAAACGCCTAAGAATGTACCTGACTAGTAAGTATCTTAAAACCTATGGATTGCTATGTCTCCGAAAGAGAATCAAGCATGTGTACAGGGGCATAAACGCAGCAGTGATAGGATTGGAGAGGATCGGTGAGCAAATGAAGACCCTTTGAAGTCATATTGCATGGTACCCATTCCACGGGTTTCAACTACCCAGGTTTTAGGTATTCTTCCTTCAGCTAAAACATGCATGTGGAACCCAGAGTATGATCAACCATGTGATCGGGAAACGTGTTCAAATATGTCTCAGTTTTCCTCCCCTGGTACTCGGGTGCAACATTCCAGACGATTTACTAACACTCTCCCCACTTGGAGAGTCAGCGCCTTTAGCCTCCTGTTTGGCCCAGTTTGCAATTTCTGCGGAAGATGAACAGGAATAGCGAGAACCAATGAGAGGCTAGCTGGAGGTGTCTGGACGGGCAAATTTAACTCTCATTTCCCACCAGGAAGAGGAAATAACCAAAGGCTCAGCGTGCCGTGCCGGAACCAGATTAGGGCCTGAAGCCATCCTGCGGTGTTGCGGCCAGCTCAAAAGAAAGCGAGTTGAAGAAAGGAGCTCAGGGGCACTGTAATTCACAAACCTGCAGAGTTATAAATGACAGCTATCGTCCAAAAATAGACTGAAGTAAGGCTGCCAAGAGGACTTGAAAGCGGGGCAGAATTGCAGGAAACCGATTTCAGGAGGTAGACTGGAATTGCATTGAAAGCATAGGAAAAGAGGCAGAACGTCCACAATGATGCACTTGGCCAAAAAGGGCGTATGCGTTTTTTCCTGAATATATTCAGGAAAAAACGCATACGCCCTTTTTGGCCAACCAAGCAAGCTTGCAAAGGAAATCTGCACTACAATGAAGTCTCACTTCCCCCCGGTCAAAAGGGCCATCTGAAAAAAGTGTAAAATCCAGAAAGGCAGGACAGGCCATGGAGAACTGGGAGCCTTGTTATGCTGATGGGCGGGATGTAAATTGCCAACAACCACTCGGGAGAAGTGTATGGTGTTTCCTGAAACATCTAAAAAACAAAGCAACAGAACCTAGGGCACTTCCACTTATGGTCCTATAGCTTAGGGAAATTAAAATCAAAAAGACACAGCCACCCCAAAGTTTGGAACGGCTCTGTTTACAAGAACCTCGTTTACAGTACAAGTTCAACGTCGCAGAAAGTGAAAAATGGATAAAGAAGTTGTGGTATTTACTTACAAAGCAATATCACTCAGCAATGAAATCTGTGTCATCAGGCCCTTAGCAGCACAATGAGTGGATTCAGGTATGATGATTCTAACTGAAATAAGTCACACAGAAAAAGAAACATCATAAGATATCAGTAATACACGGAATGTAAACTTGGCTACACAGGAACTGAATTACAGAACAGAACAGGGTCTCAAATTTAGAAAACCAACTTATGCTTGCTTAAGGGTAAAGGTGAGTTGGGGTGCTGCATAAAACCAGAGATTGAAATGAGCACAGATAAAGTTCCTTAAGCCAAATATGGAATAGACAAGAGCTACTCCTTGCTCAACGAAATGGACTCAACACCGCATATTAAGAGCCTAAGAATGTACCTGACTAGTAAGTATCTTAAAACCTATGGATTGCTATGTCTCCGAAAGAGAATCAAGCATGTGTACAGGGGCATAAACGCAGCAGTGATAGGATTGGAGAGGTTCGGTGAGCAAATGAAGACCCTTTGAAGTCATATTGCATGGTACCCATTACACGGGTCTTAACTCTCCAGGTTTAAGGTATTCTTCCTTCAGCTAAAACATGCATGTGGAACCCAAGTATGATCAACCATGTGAACGGGAGACGTGTTCAAATATGTCTCAGTTTTCCTCCCCTGGTACTCGGGTGCAACATTCCAGACGCTTTACTAACACTCCCCCCACTTGGAGAGTCAGCGCCTTTAACCTCCTGTTTGGCCCAGTTTGCAATTTCTGCGGAAGATGAACAGGAATAGCGAGAACCAATGAGAGGCTAGCTGGAGGTGTCTGGACGGGCAAATTTAACTCTCATTTCCCACCAGGAAGAGGAATTAACCAAAGGCTCAGCATGCCGGGCCGGAACCAGATTAGGGCCTGAAGCCATCCTGCGGTGTTGCGGCCAGGTCACAAGAAAGCGAGTTGAAGAAAGGAGCTCAGGGGCACTGTAATTCACAAACCTGCAGAGTTATAAATGACAGCTATCGTCCAAAAATAGACTGAAGTAAGGCTGCCAAGAGGACTTGAAAGCGGGGCAGAATTGCAGGAAACCGATTTCAGGAGGTAGACTGGAATTGCATTGAAAGCATAGGAAAAGAGGCAGAACGTCCACAATGATGCACTTGGCCAAAAAGGGCGTATGCGTTTTTTCCTGAATATATTCAGGAAAAAACGCATACGCCCTTTTTGGCCAACCAAGCAAGCTTGCAAAGGAAATCTGCACTACAATGAAGTCTCACTTCCCCCCAGTCAAAAGGGCCATCTGAAAAAAGTGTAAAATCCAGAAAGGCAGGACAGGCCATGGAGAACTGGGAGCCTTGTTATGCTGATGGGCGGGATGTAAATTGCCAACAACCACTCGGGAGAAGTGTATGGTGTTTCCTGAAACATCTAAAAAACAAAGCAACAGAGCCTAGGGCACTGCCACTTATGGTCCTATAGCTTAGGGAAATTAAAATCAAAAAGACACAGCCACCCCAATGTTTGGAACGGCTCTGTTTACAAGAACCTCGTTTACAGTACAAGTTCAACATCGCAGAAAGTGAAAAATGGATAAAGAAGTTGTGGTATTTACTTACAAAGCAATATCATTCAGCAATGAAATCTGTGTCATCAGGCCCTTAGCAGCACAATGAGTGGATTCAGGTATGATGATTCTAACTGAAATAAGTCACACAGAAAAAGAAACATCATAAGATATCAGTAATACACGGAATGTAAACTTGGCTACACAGGAACTGAATTACAGAACAGAACAGGTTCTCAAATTTAGAAAACCAACTTATTCTTGCTTAAGGGTAAAGGTGAGTTGGGGTGCTGCATAAAACCAGAGATTGAAATGAGCACAGATAAAGTTCCTTAAGCCAAATATGGAATAGACAAGAGCTACTCCTTGCTCAACGAAATGGACTCAAAACCCCATATTAAACGCCTAAGAATGTACCTGACTAGTAAGTATCTTAAAACCTATGGATTGCTATGTCTCCGAAAGAGAATCAAGCATGTGTACAGGGGCATAAACGCAGCAGTGATAGGATTGGAGAGGTTCGGTGAGCAAATGAAGACCCTTTGAAGTCATATTGCATGGTACCCATTCCACGGGTTTCAACTACCCAGGTTTAAGGTATTCTTCCTTCAGCTAAAACATGCATGTGGAACCCAGAGTATGATCAACCATGTGATCGGGAGACATGTTCAAATATGTCTCAGTTTTCCTCCCCTGGTACTCGGGTGCAACATTCCAGACGCTTTACTAACACTCTCCCCACTTGGAGAGTCAGTCCCTTTAACCTCCTGTTTGGCCCAGTTTGCAATTTCTGCGGAAGATGAACAGGAATAGCGAGAACCAATGAGAGGCTAGCTGGAGGTGTCTGGACGGGGAAATTTAACTCTCATTTCCCACCAGGAAGAGGAATTAACCAAAGGCTCAGCGTGCCGGCCCGGAACCAGATTAGGGCCTGAAGCCATCCTGCGGTGTTGCGGCCAGGTCACAAGAAAGCGAGTTGAAGAAAGGAGCTCAGGGGCACTGTAACTCACAAACCTGCAGAGTTATAAATGACAGCTATCGTCCAAAAATAGACTGAAGTAAGGCTGCCAAGAGGACTTGAAAGCGGGGCAGAATTGCAGGAAACCGATTTCAGGAGGTAGACTGGAATTGCATTGAAAGCATAGGAAAAGAGGCAGAACGTCCACAATGATGCACTTGGCCAAAAAGGGCGTATGCGTTTTTTCCTGAATATATTCAGGAAAAAACGCATACGCCCTTTTTGGCCAACCAAGCAAGCTTGCAAAGGAAATCTGCACTACAATGAAGTCTCACTTCCCCCCGGGCAAAAGGGCCATCTGAAAAAAGTGTAAAATCCAGAAAGGCAGGACAGGCCATGGAGAACTGGGAGCCTTGTTATGCTGATGGGCGGGATGTAAATTGCCAACAACCACTCGGGAGAAGTGTATGGTGTTTCCTGAAACAACTAAAAAACAAAGCAACAGAGCCTAGGGCACTGCCACTTATGGTCCTATAGCTTAGGGAAATTAAAATCAAAAACACACAGCCACCCCAAAGTTTGGAACGGCTCTGTTTACAAGAACCTCGTTTACAGTACAAGTTCAACATCGCAGAAAGTGAAAAATGGATAAAGAACTTGTGGTACTTACGTACAATGAAGTATCACTCAGCAATGAAATCTATGTCATCAGGCCCGTAGCAGCATAATGAGTGGATTCAGGTACGATGATTCTAACTGAAATAAGTTACACAGAAAAAGAAACATCATAAGATATCACTAATACACGGAATGTAAACTTGGCTACACAGGAACTGAATTCCAAAACAGAACAGGTTCTCAAATTTAGAAAACCAACTTATGCTTGCTTAAGGGTAAAGGTGAGTTGGGGTGCTGCATAAAACCAGAGATTGAAATGAGCACAGATAAAGTTCCTTAAGTCAAATATGGAATAGACAAGAGCTACTCCTTGCTCAACGAAATGAACTCAACACCGCATATTAAACGCCTAAGAATGTACCTGACTAGTAAGTATCTTAAAACCTATGGATTGCTATGTCTCCGAAAGAGAATCAAACATGTGTACAGGGGCATAAACGCAGCAGTGATAGGATTGGAGAGGTTCGGTGAGCAAATGAAGACCCTTTGAAGTCATATTGCATGGTACCCATTCCACGGGTTTCAACTACCCAGGTTTTAGGTATTCTTCCTTCAGCTAAAACATGCATGTGGAACCCAGAGTATGATCAACCATGTGATCGGGAAACGTGTTCAAATATGTCTCAGTTTTCCTCCCCTGGTACTCGGGTGCAACATTCCAGACGATTTACTAACACTCTCCCCACTTGGAGAGTCAGCGCCTTTAACCTCCTGTTTGGCCCAGTTTGCAATTTCTGCGGAAGATGAACAGGAATAGCGAGAACCAATGAGAGGCTAGCTGGAGGTGTCTGGACGGGCAAATTTAACTCTCATTTCCCACCAGGAAGAGGAAATAACCAAAGGCTCAGCGTGCCGTGCCGGAACCAGATTAGGGCCTGAAGCCATCCTGCGGTGTTGCGGCCAGGTCAAAAGAAAGCGAGTTGAAGAAAGGAGCTCAGGGGCACTGTAATTCACAAACCTGCAGAGTTATAAATGACAGCTATCGTCCAAAAATAGACTGAAGTAAGGCTGCCAAGAGGACTTGAAAGCGGGGCAGAATTGCAGGAAACCGATTTCAGGAGGTAGACTGGAATTGCATTGAAAGCATAGGAAAAGAGGCAGAACGTCCACAATGATGCACTTGGCCAAAAAGGGCGTATGCGTTTTTTCCTGAATATATTCAGGAAAAAACGCATACGCCCTTTTTGGCCAAACAAGCAAGCTTGCAAAGGAAATCTGCACTACAATGAAGTCTCACTTCCCCCTGGTCAAAAGGGCCATCTGAAAAAAGTGTAAAATCCAGAAAGGCAGGACAGGCCATGGAGAACTGGGAGCCTTGTTATGCTGATGGGCGGGATGTAAATTGCCAACAACCACTCGGGAGAAGTGTATGGTGTTTCCTGAAACATCTAAAAAACAAAGCAACAGAACCTAGGGCACTTCCACTTATGGTCCTATAGCTTAGGGAAATTAAAATCAACAAGACACAGCCACCCCAAAGTTTGGAACGGCTCTGTTTACAAGAACCTCGTTTACAGTACAAGTTCAACATCGCAGAAAGTGAAAAATGGATAAAGAACTTGTGGTACTTACGTACAATGCAGTATCACTCAGCAATGAAATCTATGTCATCAGGCCCGTAGCAGCATAATGAGTGGATTCAGGTACGATGATTCTAACTGAAATAAGTCACACAGAAAAAGAAACATCATAAGATATCACTAATACACGGAATGTAAACTTGGCTACACAGGAACTGCATTCCAAAACAGAACAGGGTCTCAAATTTAGAAAACCAACTTATGCTTGTTTAAGGGGAAAGGTGAGTTGGGGTGCTGCATAAAACCAGAGATTGAAATGAGCACAGATAAAGTTCCTTAAGCCAAATATGGAATAGAGAAGAGCTACTCCTTGCTCAACGAAATGGACTCAAAACCCCATATTAAACGCCTAAGAATGTACCTGACTAGTAAGTATCTTAAAACCTATGGATTGCTATGTCTCCGAAAGAGAATCAAGCATGTGTACAGGGGCATAAACGCAGCAGTGATAGGATTGGAGAGGTTCGGTGAGCAAATGAAGACCCTTTGAAGTCATATTGCATGGTACCCATTCCACGGGTTTCAACTACCCAGGTTTAATGTATTCTTCCTTCAGCTAAAACATGCATGTGGAACCTAGAGTATGATCAACCATGTGATCGGGAGACGTGTTCAAATATGTCTCAGTTTTCCTCCCCTGGTACTCGGGTGCAACATTCCAGACGCTTTACTAACACTCTCCCCACTTGGAGAGTCAGTCCCTTTAACCTCCTGTTTGGCCCAGTTTGCAATTTCTGCGGAAGATGAACAGGAATAGCGAGAACCAATGAGAGGCTAGCTGGAGGTGTCTGGACGGGCAAATTTAACTCTCATTTCCCACCAGGAAGAGGAATTAACCAAAGGCTCAGCATGCCGGGCCGGAACCAGATTAGGGCCTGAAGCCATCCTGCGGTGTTGCGGCCAGGTCACAAGAAAGCGAGTTGAAGAAAGGAGCTCAGGGGCACTGTAATTCACAAACCTGCAGAGTTATAAATGACAGCTATCGTCCAAAAATAGACTGAAGTAAGGCTGCCAAGAGGACTTGAAAGCGGGGCAGAATTGCAGGAAACCGATTTCAGGAGGTAGACTGGAATTGCATTGAAAGCATAGGAAAAGAGGCAGAACGTCCACAATGATGCACTTGGCCAAAAAGGGCGTATGCGTTTTTTCCTGAATATATTCAGGAAAAAACGCATACGCCCTTTTTGGCCAACCAAGCAAGCTTGCAAAGGAAATCTGCACTACAATGAAGTCTCACTTCCCCCCGGTCAAAAGGGCCATCTGAAAAAAGTGTAAAATCCAGAAAGGCAGGACAGGCCATGGAGAACTGGGAGCCTTGTTATGCTGATGGGCGGGATGTAAATTGCCAACAACCACTCGGGAGAAGTGTATGGTGTTTCCTGAAACATCTAAAAAACAAAGCAACAGAGCCTAGGGCACTGCCACTTATGGTCCTATAGCTTAGGGAAATTAAAATCAAAAAGACACAGCCACCCCAATGTTTGGAACGGCTCTGTTTACAAGAACCTCGTTTACAGTACAAGTTCAACATCGCAGAAAGTGAAAAATGGATAAAGAAGTTGTGGTATTTACTTACAAAGCAATATCACTCAGCAATGAAATCTGTGTCATCAGGCCCTTAGCAGCACAATGAGTGGATTCAGGTATGATGATTCTAACTGAAATAAGTCACACAGAAAAAGAAACATCATAAGATATCAGTAATACACGGAATGTAAACTTGGCTACACAGGAACTGAATTACAGAACAGAACAGGGTCTCAAATTTAGAAAACCAACTTATTCTTGCTTAAGGGTAAAGGTGAGTTGGGGTGCTGCATAAAACCAGAGATTGAAATGAGCACAGATAAAGTTCCTTAAGCCAAATATGGAATAGACAAGAGCTACTCCTTGCTCAACGAAATGGACTCAACACCCCATATTAAACGCCTAAGAATGTACCTGACTAGTAAGTATCTTAAAACCTATGGATTGCTATGTCTCCGAAAGAGAATCAAGCATGTGTACAGGGGCATAAACGCAGCAGTGATAGGATTGGAGAGGTTCGGTGAGCAAATGAAGACCCTTTGAAGTCATATTGCATGGTACCCATTCCACGGGTTTCAACTACCCAGGTTTAATGTATTCTTCCTTCAGCTAAAAC
Organism: Delphinus delphis; assembly: GCF_949987515.2. Taxonomy (NCBI): domain Eukaryota; kingdom Metazoa; phylum Chordata; class Mammalia; order Artiodactyla; family Delphinidae; genus Delphinus; species Delphinus delphis. The sequence goes on from NW_027192662.1 coordinate 2,682,246, forward strand.
ATGCATGTGGAACCTAGAGTATGATCAACCATGTGATCGGGAGACGTGTTCAAATATGTCTCAGTTTTCCTCCCCTGGTACTCGGGTGCAACATTCCAGACGCTTTACTAACACTCTCCCCACTTGGAGAGTCAGTCCCTTTAACCTCCTGTTTGGCCCAGTTTGCAATTTCTGTGGAAGATGAACAGGAATAGCGAGAACCAATGAGAGGCTAGCTGGAGGTGTCTGGACGGGCAAATTTAACTCTCATTTCCCACCAGGAAGAGGAATTAACCAAAGGCTCAGCATGCCGTGCCGGAACCAGATTAGGGCCTGAAGCCATCCTGCGGTGTTGCGGCCAGGTCACAAGAAAGCGAGTTGAAGAAAGGAGCTCAGGGGCACTGTAATTCACAAACCTGCAGAGTTATAAATGACAGCTATCGTCCAAAAATAGACTGAAGTAAGGCTGCCAAGAGGACTTGAAAGCGGGGCAGAATTGCAGGAAACCGATTTCAGGAGGTAGACTGGAATTGCATTGAAAGCATAGGAAAAGAGGCAGAACGTCCACAATGATGCACTTGGCCAAAAAGGGCGTATGCGTTTTTTCCTGAATATATTCAGGAAAAAACGCATACGCCCTTTTTGGCCAGCCAAGCAAGCTTGCAAAGGAAATCTGCACTACAATGAAGTCTCACTTCCCCCCGGGCAAAAGGGCCATCTGAAAAAAGTGTAAAATCCAGAAAGGCAGGACAGGCCATGGAGAACTGGGAGCCTTGTTATGCTGATGGGCGGGATGTAAATTGCCAACAACCACTCGGGAGAAGTGTATGGTGTTTCCTGAAACAACTAAAAAACAAAGCAACAGAGCCTAGGGCACTGCCACTTATGGTCCTATAGCTTAGGGAAATTAAAATCAAAAACACACAGCCACCCCAAAGTTTGGAACGGCTCTGTTTACAAGAACCTCGTTTACAGTACAAGTTCAACATCGCAGAAAGTGAAAAATGGATAAAGAACTTGTGGTACTTACGTACAATGCAGTATCACTCAGCAATGAAATCTATGTCATCAGGCCCATAGCAGCATAATGAGTGGATTCAGGTACGATGATTCTAACTGAAATAAGTTACACAGAAAAAGAAACATCATAAGATATCACTAATACACGGAATGTAAACTTGGCTACACAGGAACTGAATTCCAAAACAGAACAGGTTCTCAAATTTAGAAAACCAACTTATGCTTGCTTAAGGGTAAAGGTGAGTTGGGGTGCTGCATAAAACCAGAGATTGAAATGAGCACAGATAAAGTTCCTTAAGTCAAATATGGAATAGACAAGAGCTACTCCTTGCTCAACGAAATGGACTCAACACCGCATATTAAACGCCTAAGAATGTACCTGACTAGTAAGTATCTTAAAACCTATGGATTGCTATGTCTCCGAAAGAGAATCAAGCATTTGTACAGGGGCATAAACGCAGCAGTGATAGGATTGGAGAGGTTCGGTGAGCAAATGAAGACCCTTTGAAGTCATATTGCATGGTACCCATTACACGGGTCTTAACTCTCCAGGTTTAAGGTATTCTTCCTTCAGCTAAAACATGCATGTGGAACCCAAGTATGATCAACCATGTGAACGGGAGACGTGTTCAAATATGTCTCAGTTTTCCTCCCCTGGTACTCGGGTGCAACATTCCAGACGCTTTACTAACACTCCCCCCACTTGGAGAGTCAGCGCCTTTAACCTCCTGTTTGGCCCAGTTTGCAATTTCTGTGGAAGATGAACAGGAATAGCGAGAACCAATGAGAGGCTAGCTGGAGGTGTCTGGACGGGCAAATTTAACTCTCATTTCCCACAGGAAGAGGAATTAACCAAAGGCTCAGCATGCCGTGCCGGAACCAGATTAGGGCCTGAAGCCATCCTGCGGTGTTGCGGCCAGGTCACAAGAAAGCGAGTTGAAGAAAGGAGCTCAGGGGCACTGTAATTCACAAACCTGCAGAGTTATAAATGACAGCTATCGTCCAAAAATAGACTGAAGTAAGGCTGCCAAGAGGACTTGAAAGCGGGGCAGAATTGCAGGAAACCGATTTCAGGAGGTAGACTGGAATTGCATTGAAAGCATAGGAAAAGAGGCAGAACGTCCACAATGATGCACTTGGCCAAAAAGGGCGTATGCGTTTTTTCCTGAATATATTCAGGAAAAAACGCATACGCCCTTTTTGGCCAGCCAAGCAAGCTTGCAAAGGAAATCTGCACTACAATGAAGTCTCACTTCCCCCCGGTCAAAAGGGCCATCTGAAAAAAGTGTAAAATCCAGAAAGGCAGGACAGGCCATGGAGAACTGGGAGCCTTGTTATGCTGATGGGCGGGATGTAAATTGCCAACAACCACTCGGGAGAAGTGTATGGTGTTTCCTGAAACAACTAAAAAACAAAGCAACAGAGCCTAGGGCACTGCCACTTATGGTCCTATAGCTTAGGGAAATTAAAATCAAAAAGACACAGCCACCCCAAAGTTTGGAACGGCTCTGTTTACAAGAACCTCGTTTACAGTACAAGTTCAACATCGCAGAAAGTGAAAAATGGATAAAGAACTTGTGGTACTTACGTACAATGCAGTATCACTCAGCAATGAAATCTATGTCATCAGGCCCATAGCAGCATAATGAGTGGATTCAGGTACGATGATTCTAACTGAAATAAGTTACACAGAAAAAGAAACATCATAAGATATCACTAATACACGGAATGTAAACTTGGCTACACAGGAACTGAATTCCAAAACAGAACAGGTTCTCAAATTTAGAAAACCAACTTATGCTTGCTTAAGGGTAAAGGTGAGTTGGGGTGCTGCATAAAACCAGAGATTGAAATGAGCACAGATAAAGTTCCTTAAGTCAAATATGGAATAGACAAGAGCTACTCCTTGCTCAACGAAATGGACTCAACACCGCATATTAAACGCCTAAGAATGTACCTGACTAGTAAGTATCTTAAAACCTATGGATTGCTATGTCTCCGAAAGAGAATCAAGCATGTGTACAGGGGCATAAACGCAGCAGTGATAGGATTGGAGAGGTTCGGTGAGCAAATGAAGACCCTTTGAAGTCATATTGCATGGTACCCATTACACGGGTCTTAACTCTCCAGGTTTAAGGTATTCTTCCTTCAGCTAAAACATGCATGTGGAACCCAAGTATGATCAACCATGTGAACGGGAGACGTGTTCAAATATGTCTCAGTTTTCCTCCCCTGGTACTCGGGTGCAACATTCCAGACGCTTTACTAACACTCCCCCCACTTGGAGAGTCAGCGCCTTTAACCTCCTGTTTGGCCCAGTTTGCAATTTCTGCGGAAGATGAACAGGAATAGCGAGAACCAATGAGAGGCTAGCTGGAGGTGTCTGGACGGGCAAATTTAACTCTCATTTCCCACCAGGAAGAGGAATTAACCAAAGGCTCAGCATGCCGGGCCGGAACCAGATTAGGGCCTGAAGCCATCCTGCGGTGTTGCGGCCAGGTCACAAGAAAGCGAGTTGAAGAAAGGAGCTCAGGGGCACTGTAATTCACAAACCTGCAGAGTTATAAATGACAGCTATCGTCCAAAAATAGACTGAAGTAAGGCTGCCAAGAGGACTTGAAAGCGGGGCAGAATTGCAGGAAACCGATTTCAGGAGGTAGACTGGAATTGCATTGAAAGCATAGGAAAAGAGGCAGAACGTCCACAATGATGCACTTGGCCAAAAAGGGCGTATGCGTTTTTTCCTGAATATATTCAGGAAAAAACGCATACGCCCTTTTTGGCCAACCAAGCAAGCTTGCAAAGGAAATCTGCACTACAATGAAGTCTCACTTCCCCCCGGTCAAAAGGGCCATCTGAAAAAAGTGTAAAATCCAGAAAGGCAGGACAGGCCATGGAGAACTGGGAGCCTTGTTATGCTGATGGGCGGGATGTAAATTGCCAACAACCACTCGGGAGAAGTGTATGGTGTTTCCTGAAACATCTAAAAAACAAAGCAACAGAGCCTAGGGCACTGCCACTTATGGTCCTATAGCTTAGGGAAATTAAAATCAAAAAGACACAGCCACCCCAAAGTTTGGAATGGCTCTGTTTACAAGAACCTCGTTTACAGTACAAGTTCAACATCGCAGAAAGTGAAAAATGGATAAAGAAGTTGTGGTATTTACTTACAAAGCAATATCACTCAGCAATGAAATCTGTGTCATCAGGCCCTTAGCAGCACAATGAGTGGATTCAGGTATGATGATTCTAACTGAAATAAGTCACACAGAAAAAGAAACATCATAAGATATCAGTAATACACGGAATGTAAACTTGGCTACACAGGAACTGAATTACAGAACAGAACAGTGTCTCAAATTTAGAAAACCAACTTATTCTTGCTTAAGGGTAAAGGTGAGTTGGGGTGCTGCATAAAACCAGAGATTGAAATGAGCACAGATAAAGTTCCTTAAGCCAAATATGGAATAGACAAGAGCTACTCCTTGCTCAACGAAATGGACTCAACACCCCATATTAAACGCCTAAGAATGTACCTGACTAGTAAGTATCTTAAAACCTATGGATTGCTATGTCTCCGAAAGAGAATCAAGCATGTGTACAGGGGCATAAACGCAGCAGTGATAGGATTGGAGAGGTTCGGTGAGCAAATGAAGACCCTTTGAAGTCATATTGCATGGTACCCATTCCACGGGTTTCAACTACCCAGGTTTAATGTATTCTTCCTTCAGCTAAAACATGCATGTGGAACCTAGAGTATGATCAACCATGTGATCGGGAGACGTGTTCAAATATGTCTCAGTTTTCCTCCCCTGGTACTCGGGTGCAACATTCCAGACGCTTTACTAACACTCTCCCGACTTGGAGAGTCAGTCCCTTTAACCTCCTGTTTGGCCCAGTTTGCAATTTCTGCGGAAGATGAACAGGAATAGCGAGAACCAATGAGAGGCTAGCTGGAGGTGTCTGGACGGGCAAATTTAACTCTCATTTCCCACCAGGAAGAGGAATTAACCAAAGGCTCAGCATGCCGGGCCGGAACCAGATTAGGGCCTGAAGCCATCCTGCGGTGTTGCGGCCAGGTTACAAGAAAGCGAGTTGAAGAAAGGAGCTCAGGGGCACTGTAATTCACAAACCTGCAGAGTTATAAATGACAGCTATTGTCCAAAAATAGACTGAAGTAAGGCTGCCAAGAGGACTTGAAAGCGGGGCAGAATTGCAGGAAACCGATTTCAGGAGGTAGACTGGAATTGCATTGAAAGCATAGGAAAAGAGGCAGAACGTCCACAATGATGCACTTGGCCAAAAAGGGCGTATGCGTTTTTTCCTGAATATATTCAGGAAAAAACGCATACGCCCTTTTTGGCCAACCAAGCAAGCTTGCAAAGGAAATCTGCACTACAATGAAGTCTCACTTCCCCCCGGTCAAAAGGGCCATCTGAAAAAAGTGTAAAATCCAGAAAGGCAGGACAGGCCATGGAGAACTGGGAGCCTTGTTATGCTGATGGGCGGGATGTAAATTGCCAACAACCACTTGGGAGAAGTGTATGGTGTTTCCTGAAACATCTAAAAAACAAAGCAACAGAACCTAGGGCACTTCCACTTATGGTCCTATAGCTTAGGGAAATTAAAATCAAAAAGACACAGCCACCCCAAAGTTTGGAACGGCTCTGTTTACAAGAACCTCGTTTACAGTACAAGTTCAACATCGCAGAAAGTGAAAAATGGATAAAGAACTTGTGGTACTTACGTACAATGCAGTATCACTCAGCAATGAAATCTATGTCATCAGGCCCGTAGCAGCATAATGAGTGGATTCAGGTACGATGATTCTAACTGAAATAAGTCACACAGAAAAAGAAACATCATAAGATATCACTAATACACGGAATGTAAACTTGGCTACACAGGAACTGCATTCCAAAACAGAACAGGGTCTCAAATTTAGAAAACCAACTTATGCTTGCTTAAGGGGAAAGGTGAGTTGGGGTGCTGCATAAAACCAGAGATTGAAATGAGCACAGATAAAGTTCCTTAAGCCAAATATGGAATAGAGAAGAGCTACTCCTTGCTCAACGAAATGGACTCAAAACCCCATATTAAACGCCTAAGAATGTACCTGACTAGTAAGTATCTTAAAACCTATGGATTGCTATGTCTCCGAAAGAGAATCAAGCATGTGTACAGGGGCATAAACGCAGCAGTGATAGGATTGGAGAGGTTCGGTGAGCAAATGAAGACCCTTTGAAGTCATATTGCATGGTACCCATTCCACGGGTTTCAACTACCCAGGTTTAATGTATTCTTCCTTCAGCTAAAACATGCATGTGGAACCTAGAGTATGATCAACCATGTGATCGGGAGACGTGTTCAAATATGTCTCAGTTTTCCTCCCCTGGTACTCGGGTGCAACATTCCAGACGCTTTACTAACACTCTCCCCACTTGGAGAGTCAGTCCCTTTAACCTCCTGTTTGGCCCAGTTTGCAATTTCTGCGGAAGATGAACAGGAATAGCGAGAACCAATGAGAGGCTAGCTGGAGGTGTCTGGACGGGCAAATTTAACTCTCATTTCCCACCAGGAAGAGGAATTAACCAAAGGCTCAGCATGCCGCGCCGGAACAAGATTAGGGCCTGAAGCCATCCTGCGGTGTTGCGGCCAGGTCACAAGAAAGCGAGTTGAAGAAAGGAGCTCAGGGGCACTGTAATTCACAAACCTGCAGAGTTATAAATGACAGCTATCGTCCAAAAATAGACTGAAGTAAGGCTGCCAAGAGGACTTGAAAGCGGGGCAGAATTGCAGGAAACCGATTTCAGGAGGTAGACTGGAATTGCATTGAAAGCATAGGAAAAGAGGCAGAACGTCCACAATGATGCACTTGGCCAAAAAGGGCGTATGCGTTTTTTCCTGAATATATTCAGGAAAAAACGCATACGCCCTTTTTGGCCAACCAAGCAAGCTTGCAAAGGAAATCTGCACTACAATGAAGTCTCACTTCCCCCCCGGTCAAAAGGGCCATCTGAAAAAAGTGTAAAATCCAGAAAGGCAGGACAGGCCATGGAGAACTGGGAGCCTTGTTATGCTGATGGGCGGGATGTAAATTGCCAACAACCACTCGGGAGAAGTGTATGGTGTTTCCTGAAACATCTAAAAAACAAAGCAACAGAGCCTAGGGCACTGCCACTTATGGTCCTATAGCTTAGGGAAATTAAAATCAAAAAGACACAGCCACCCCAATGTTTGGAACGGCTCTGTTTACAAGAACCACGTTTACAGTACAAGTTCAACATCGCAGAAAGTGAAAAATGGATAAAGAACTTGTGGTACTTACGTACAATGCAGTATCACTCAGCAATGAAATCTATGTCATCAGGCCCATAGCAGCATAATGAGTGGATTCAGGTACGATGATTCTAACTGAAATAAGTTACACAGAAAAAGAAACATCATAAGATATCACTAATACACGGAATGTAAACTTGGCTACACAGGAACTGAATTCCAAAACAGAACAGGTTCTCAAATTTAGAAAACCAACTTATGCTTGCTTAAGGGTAAAGGTGAGTTGGGGTGCTGCATAAAACCAGAGATTGAAATGAGCACAGATAAAGTTCCATAAGCCAAATATGGAATAGACAAGAGCTACTCCTTGCTCAACGAAATGGACTCAACACCCCATATTAAACGCCTAAGAATGTACCTGACTAGTAAGTATCTTAAAACCTATGGATTGCTATGTCTCCGAAAGAGAATCAAGCATGTGTACAGGGGCATAAACGCAGCAGTGATAGGATTGGAGAGGTTCGGTGAGCAAATGAAGACCCTTTGAAGTCATATTGCATGGTACCCATTCCACGGGTTTCAACTACCCAGGTTTAATGTATTCTTCCTTCAGCTAAAACATGCATGTGGAACCTAGAGTATGATCAACCATGTGATCGGGAGACGTGTTCAAATATGTCTCAGTTTTCCTCCCCTGGTACTCGGGTGCAACATTCCAGACGCTTTACTAACACTCTCCCGACTTGGAGAGTCAGTCCCTTTAACCTCCTGTTTGGCCCAGTTTGCAATTTCTGCGGAAGATGAACAGGAATAGCGAGAACCAATGAGAGGCTAGCTGGAGGTGTCTGGACGGGCAAATTTAACTCTCATTTCCCACCAGGAAGAGGAATTAACCAAAGGCTCAGCATGCCGCGCCGGAACAAGATTAGGGCCTGAAGCCATCCTGCGGTGTTGCGGCCAGGTCACAAGAAAGCGAGTTGAAGAAAGGAGCTCAGGGGCACTGTAATTCACAAACCTGCAGAGTTATAAATGACAGCTATTGTCCAAAAATAGACTGAAGTAAGGCTGCCAAGAGGACTTGAAAGCGGGGCAGAATTGCAGGAAACCGATTTCAGGAGGTAGACTGGAATTGCATTGAAAGCATAGGAAAAGAGGCAGAACGTCCACAATGATGCACTTGGCCAAAAAGGGCGTATGCGTTTTTTCCTGAATATATTCAGGAAAAAACGCATACGCCCTTTTTGGCCAACCAAGCAAGCTTGCAAAGGAAATCTGCACTACAATGAAGTCTCACTTCCCCCCGGTCAAAAGGGCCATCTGAAAAAAGTGTAAAATCCAGAAAGGCAGGACAGGCCATGGAGAACTGGGAGCCTTGTTATGCTGATGGGCGGGATGTAAATTGCCAACAACCACTTGGGAGAAGTGTATGGTGTTTCCTGAAACATCTAAAAAACAAAGCAACAGAACCTAGGGCACTTCCACTTATGGTCCTATAGCTTAGGGAAATTAAAATCAAAAAGACACAGCCACCCCAAAGTTTGGAACGGCTCTGTTTACAAGAACCTCGTTTACAGTACAAGTTCAACATCGCAGAAAGTGAAAAATGGATAAAGAACTTGTGGTACTTACGTACAATGCAGTATCACTCAGCAATGAAATCTATGTCATCAGGCCCGTAGCAGCATAATGAGTGGATTCAGGTACGATGATTCTAACTGAAATAAGTCACACAGAAAAAGAAACATCATAAGATATCACTAATACACGGAATGTAAACTTGGCTACACAGGAACTGCATTCCAAAACAGAACAGGGTCTCAAATTTAGAAAACCAACTTATGCTTGCTTAAGGGGAAAGGTGAGTTGGGGTGCTGCATAAAACCAGAGATTGAAATGAGCACAGATAAAGTTCCTTAAGCCAAATATGGAATAGAGAAGAGCTACTCCTTGCTCAACGAAATGGACTCAAAACCCCATATTAAACGCCTAAGAATGTACCTGACTAGTAAGTATCTTAAAACCTATGGATTGCTATGTCTCCGAAAGAGAATCAAGCATGTGTACAGGGGCATAAACGCAGCAGTGATAGGATTGGAGAGGTTCGGTGAGCAAATGAAGACCCTTTGAAGTCATATTGCATGGTACCCATTCCACGGGTTTCAACTACCCAGGTTTAATGTATTCTTCCTTCAGCTAAAACATGCATGTGGAACCTAGAGTATGATCAACCATGTGATCGGGAGACGTGTTCAAATATGTCTCAGTTTTCCTCCCCTGGTACTCGGGTGCAACATTCCAGACGCTTTACTAACACTCTCCCCACTTGGAGAGTCAGTCCCTTTAACCTCCTGTTTGGCCCAGTTTGCAATTTCTGCGGAAGATGAACAGGAATAGCGAGAACCAATGAGAGGCTAGCTGGAGGTGTCTGGACGGGCAAATTTAACTCTCATTTCCCACCAGGAAGAGGAATTAACCAAAGGCTCAGCATGCCGGGCCGGAACCAGATTAGGGCCTGAAGCCATCCTGCGGTGTTGCGGCCAGGTCACAAGAAAGCGAGTTGAAGAAAGGAGCTCAGGGGCACTGTAATTCACAAACCTGCAGAGTTATAAATGACAGCTATCGTCCAAAAATAGACTGAAGTAAGGCTGCCAAGAGGACTTGAAAGCGGGGCAGAATTGCAGGAAACCGATTTCAGGAGGTAGACTGGAATTGCATTGAAAGCATAGGAAAAGAGGCAGAACGTCCACAATGATGCACTTGGCCAAAAAGGGCGTATGCGTTTTTTCCTGAATATATTCAGGAAAAAACGCATACGCCCTTTTTGGCCAACCAAGCAAGCTTGCAAAGGAAATCTGCACTACAATGAAGTCTCACTTCCCCCCCGGTCAAAAGGGCCATCTGAAAAAAGTGTAAAATCCAGAAAGGCAGGACAGGCCATGGAGAACTGGGAGCCTTGTTATGCTGATGGGCGGGATGTAAATTGCCAACAACCACTCGGGAGAAGTGTATGGTGTTTCCTGAAACATCTAAAAAACAAAGCAACAGAGCCTAGGGCACTGCCACTTATGGTCCTATAGCTTAGGGAAATTAAAATCAAAAAGACACAGCCACCCCAAAGTTTCGAACGGCTCTGTTTAAAGAACCTCGTTTACAGTACAAGTTCAACATCGCAGAAAGTGAAAAATGGATAAAGAAGTTGTGGTATCCACTTACAAAGCAATATCACTCAGCAATGAAATCTGTGTCATCAGGCCCTTAGCAGCACAATGAGTGGATTCAGGTATGATGATTCTAAGTGAAATAAGTCACACAGAAAAAGAAACATCATAAGATATCAGTAATACACGGAATGTAAACTTGGCTACACAGGAACTGAATTACAAAACAGAACAGGGTCTCAAATTTAGAAAACCAACTTATGCTTGCTTAAGGGGAAAGGTGAGTTGGGGTGCTGCATAAAACCAGAGATTGAAATGAGCACAGATAAAGTTCCTTAAGCCAAATATGGAATAGACAAGAGCTACTCCTTGCTCAACGAAATGGACTCAACACCGCATATTAAACTCCTAAGAATGTACCTGACTAGTAAGTATCTTAAAACCTAGGGATTGCTATGTTGCCGAAAGAGAATCAAGCATGTGTACAGGGGCATAAACGCAGCAGTGATAGGATTGGAGAGGTTCGGTGAGCAAATGAAGACCCTTTGAAGTAATATTGCATGGTACCCATTCCACGGGTTTCAACTACCCAGGTTTTAGGTATTCTTCCTTCAGCTAAAACATGCATGTGGAACCCAGAGTATGATCAACCATGTGATCGGGAGACGTGTTCAAATATGTCTCAGTTTTCCTCCCCTGGTACTCGGGTGCAACATTCCAGATGGTTTACTAACACTCTCCCCACTTGGAGAGTCAGCGCCTTTAACCTCCTGTTTGGCCCAGTTTGCAATTTCTGCGGAAGATGAACAGGAATAGCGAGAACCAATGAGAGGCTAGCTGGAGGTGTCTGGACGGGCAAATTTAACTCTCATTTCCCACCAGGAAGAGGAAATAACCAAAGGCTCAGCGTGTCGTACCGGAACCAGATTAGGGCCTGAAGCCATCCTGCGGTGTTGCGGCCAGCTCAACAGAAAGCGAGTTGAAGAAAGGAGCTCAGGGGCACTGTAATTCACAAACCTGCAGAGTTATAAATGACAGCTATCGTCCAAAAATAGACTGAAGTAAGGCTGCCAAGAGGACTTGAAAGAGGGGCAGAATTGCAGGATACCGATTTCAGGAGGTAGACTGGAATTGCATTGAAAGCGTAGGAAAAGAGGCAGAACGTCCACAATGATGCACTTGGCCAAAAAGGGCGTATGCGTTTTTTCCTGAATATATTCAGGAAACAACGCATACGCCCTTTTTGGCCAACCAAGCAAGCTTGCAAAGGAAATCTGCACTACAATGAAGTCTCACTTCCCCCCGGTCAAAAGGGCCATCTGAAAAAAGTGTAAAATCCAGAAAGGCAGGACAGGCCATGGAGAACTGGGAGCCTTGTTATGCTGATGGGCGGGATGTAAATTGCCAACAGACACTCGGGAGAAGTGTATGGTGTTTCCTGAAACATCTAAAAAACAAAGCAACAGAGCCTAGGGCACTTCCACTTATGGTCCTATAGCTTAGGGAAATTAATATCAAAAAGACACAGCAACCCCAAAATTTGGGACGGCTCTTTTTACAGAAATCTCTTCTACGGCACAAGTTAAATATCCCAGAGAGCAAATAATGGATAAAGAAGTTGTGGTACTTCTGTACAACAGAATACCACTCAGCAATGAAATCTATGTCACCAGGCCCGTACCAGCATAATGAGTGGATTGAGGCACGATGATTCTAAGTGAAATAAGTCACACAGAAAAAGAAACATCATAAGGTATCACTAATACACGGAATGTGAACTTGGCTACACATGAACTGAATTACAAAACAGAACAGGGTCTCAAGTTTAGAAAACCAACTTATGCCTGCTTAAGGGGGAAGGTGAGTTGGGGTGCTGCATAAAAGCAGAGTTTGAAATTAGCACAGATACCGTTCCATAAGCCAAATATGTAATAGACAAGAGCTACCCCTTGCTCAACGAAATGGATTCAACAATGAGGTATCACCTCACACCTGGTAGAATAGGCATCATTGAAAATCTACAAACAAAAAATGCTGGAAAGGGTGTGGAGAAAAGGAACCCTCTTCCACTATTGTTGGGAATATAAATTGATACAGTCATTATGGAGAACAATATGGAATTTCTTAAGAAACTAACAATAGAATTACCATATGATACAGCAATCCCAGTACTGGACATATACCCAGACAAAACCATAAATCAAAAAGAGTCATTCACCGCAATGTTCATTGCATCACTATTTACAATATCGAGGTAATGGAAGCAACCTAAATGCCCACAGACAGACGAATGCATAAAGCTGTGGTACATATATAAAATGGAATATTACTAAGCCATGAAAAGGAATGAAATTGGGTCATTTGTAGAGACGTCGATGGATCTAGAGACTGTCATACAGAGTGAAGTAAGTCAGAAAGAGAAAAACAAATCTTGTATATTCATGCATATATGTGGAACCTAGAAAAACTGTACAGATTAACCATTTTGCAAGGCATAAATAGAGCAACAGATGTAGACAACAAACGTATGGACAACAAGGGGGGAAAGCTGTTGGGGGGGTGGTGGTGGGAGGAGTTGAGAGACTGGGATTGGCATGTATACATTTATATGTATAAAATAGATAACCAATAAGAACCTGCTGTATAAAAATATAAAATAAAATTCAAAATTAAAAAGAAATAAAATTTAAAAAATAAAACAGAAAAAAACAATTATTCCCTGCACATACATGTATTTATATGAATAAATTATTTCCATGCTTATATCTGTAAATACAAAAAAGAGGAATAAAATCTACCTTGAACCAAAAACGAAAAAGAGAAAAAAAACACAGAACCCACCAGTTACACAGAGGAAAACCGTATCAGGGCACTTGCTCCAGTTGTAAACAATTCTGAAGTTGGTCAGTGGTGGGGAATCGTCTCCCATTCAGCCAGCAGCCCCCACGCAACAAGCGTCCTCATTGCAAAGCTGGGGCACCGTGCTGAGGCATCTGTGAGTAAACGTGAGCTGAGCCCCAGGCCAGTTGCTGCTGAACTATTCCCACCCGTCCCAGGTAAAACACCTGAATATATACAAGGACTTGAAAGCCTAGAGGAAGGGCCATAGAGCCACACGAGTGACAGCATGCCGGCCGACTTGGTGCCTGCAGGCCAGCCAGGATGGTCCTGGCCCTGGGTGCTCTTCTGGAAGATTTCCATTTCCCTGCCTGAGATACCCGTCCTGTCCCTGCCCCCACTGCATTTTTCCTTCCTCACCTCTGCCCAGGGAGAAATTCCAGCAGCAGGTATGGGTGACACATCCTCTTCTTTAGCAGGTGGCAGCCTGGCAACTGCTGCAGAAAGTCCAGCAGAGCCCCACTCACACTGGGCCACCCACAAAGCCGTGGCCTCTCACTCCCTCCCACCAGCCCAGCCCCGAGACTGCTGACAGGGCAGAGAAAATGGCGTCAGGCACGGCTGCAGGGGCTCTTGCTGCCTGGAGTGGTATTTATATTGATCTCAACCACGGCACACCTGGGGAGGGCTGGCTGGCACGGTAAGGCTGCCCAGGTCAGCCAATCATCACCCCTCAGGGGCTCACAGTTGCAGAAAATGGAACTTGCTGAACCGGCCAGGTCCAAGGAACAGGTGTGGGCTCCTGAGAGTCAGGATAGACAAGGGGCTGCAGCTTTGGCTTGTTTTCTAATCATTTTATCTGGCCCATGAGTGGGAGACAACTTCAAGAAAACCCTCTCCTAATGAGAGGAACCCAGGAGTCAGGGAGAGGAGGGGTGGGTGGTGGTTGGAGACAGAGGCCTGGTGCCCCGGGTGCAGTGGAAGTCTCTGGAAGACCAGGTGGAGGGAGGCCTCACGGAGTGATGCCCAGGGTCACAGACCTGTCGCAGCTGCTGTTTGTTAGTTCAAGTCCTGCTCTGAGGTGCTCTGTGTCAGCTCTGAGCGACAGGTGAGCTGGGGGTGCTCTGCAATGAGGGCTATGTGCACGGTTCCTGTGTGCCCAGCCCTGCCACGGTACCTGCAAGGGTAGCTCTGTATCCTGGGAGGGGCCTGACCACGAGAGCCCCATGGGCTGGGGTGGGGGTGGGGTACCTGCCCAGGTGAGCTCCATATTCTGGGATTGGTCTGACCACGAGAGCCCCATGGGCTGCTGGGGACCTGGTAAAGGATGTCAGGACAGTCAGTGAAGCCACCGAGGATATACCTCCAGTTGCTCCTAATTCCTACACCCTGCTGGTCATTCTACCAACCACCAGGACATGGTATTCTGTATTAGTCTTCAATGATGCCTTCTTTTGTATTCCATTAGTCCCAGAGTCACAAGAAATTTTGGCTTGTGAGTGGCAGGACTCAACATACAACTAAAACAATACTTCCGGGCCGTCTGGCCCCAAGGGTGCAAAAATTCCCACACCATCTTTGGGGAAAGCTTAGCTAAAGACCTAAAAGTTCTACCTCTGGAAAAGGAAACCCTCCTTCAATATGCAGACGACATTCTGATCACCAGCCCTACTAAGGAGGCCTCTGAACTACCAAGCCAATAAAGGATAGAAGTTGTCCAAGAAAAAGCTCAAATATCACAGACTGCGGTGACCTGCCTGGGCTTCATTCTCACACAAGGTCAGAGAAGCCCATCCCAGGAAAGGGAAGAAACCATTTTCAGCCTTACCCCTTTCTAAAACTAGAAGACAGCTTAGGGGTTCCTGGGGAGGCCAGGGTTTGCTGCTTCTGGATCCCTAGCTACAGTCTACTAGCTGGGCCTCTATATGAAACACTGAAAGGAAAAGATGATGATCCTTTTGAATAGAATCCAGAAGTGGCCTTTCAAGAATGGAAAGAGCAGTCAATTCAGACCCTTGCCCTGGAACTCCCTAATTTAGCTAAACCCTTTGACCTTTACATTCCCGGTGAAAGGTGAATCGCCATTGGAGAATTAGTGCAAAAACTGGGACCACTTGAAATGGAACAATGCAAGAATGCCATCCAGGTAGGATAAACTACGGTCACTAAGGGGCTTGGCCCACTGCCACATCTGGCCAAGATACTGGCGGTATCTAAAAACCTGGAAATCAGCAGCCCAAAAGGCCACCTCCCTCCTAAGGGAAAAGGACCCCACGTGGTGATCCTAACCACCAACCATGCCCTGAAGTTGCAGGGTTCGCTCCGTGGGCACACCGACCTCGAGTGAGGAGGCCCTCCAACTCCAACATCCAGAGAGATAACCGGGGGCAACAGGGCACCATGACGACTCGTGTGAACATCACTTGACCTGGAGTTTCTCTCATAAAACAACAAGAGTGTGTCCCAAAAGAGTAGACTACTGCTTGCAGGACTTACTGCACCCAGAGGGGAGCTAATAATCTTGGCGGGGGAACAGTATACCACACTGTCACCATAGAAAAACCTACAGACACCGTGATGATGGTGGCCAATAAGACCGGCTGGACTCCTGTTTACTTCAAAAGGCTGTTGACTTAGTAGCCATCATGGTCCTTGATCACCACTGACCCTGGACTGTCTGGGAGTTGAGCGGGCAGGGCTCTGACACCTGGTGCTGTTTGTACGTTAATTCAGGGGCCTAATTGAAGAAAGCGCAGACTACTGGTCAGAGCATCTAGGCTGGCAGAGACGGTCAGCCTAAGGTGGCCGAACAAATGTGGGGCGGGGTGAAACCGGCCCCCACAGCGTCTCTGCACATCTCTTTCCTGGACCCTTAAAGGTCATTAGAATCTATAACACTTCCAATGCTGGTGCTCAGGTGGACGAGCAGGGAGGCAGGGGTCCTGGGGACAATCAACGTCACCGGGAGGCTGCTGGGGAGAAGCTCTGACCCTCGCCCCAGGGTATGAGGGCTCCCAACTCAGCACTCAGCAGTTACAGAAGAAGGGTCTGCACCCTCAGCACTCCAAGAATGAGGAACGGGACAAAAGGCAGAGGAGGGGTTTGTCCCCAGCAAAGCCCATTAAAAATCCCTGGGAGATAAAAGTAGAATCTGGGCAATAAAGGCAAGTCTAACCTTTTTTATCCTTTGTGCTTTGTCTAATTTCACGTGCTCCTAGGGTCCCGCATGCAGAGGTTCCACACCCGGCACTTCAGACCAGATTTCCTAGTGCAGAATGGCTGGGTCGACACCTCAGCTCCTGGGGCCCAGTGCAGACTCCACGATATAGAGCCTGAGCTACAGCCAACCCGGCCCTCGAGAGCTCCGCCGCCTCCCTCCCTCCCACTGACTCTGACAGGATCTCTACACAGCAGCCCAGCCCACAGCCCACGGGGTAGTGCATGCTCTCACCTCTCCATTCTCTGATCAAAATATAAAGTTTCCTTTGCTTGTGAACCAAACTCAGTCTCGATCTGTTGGCCCCAATGACACTGGGCAGGGGGACACTTGTTGGGGTCCACTCTGGAGGATCAGTAACAGAAATTGAGACTATTGTAACCTCAATGAACAGATGTGTGAGCCAAACTGTAGTTAACATAGAACAGTGTATAAGGCTCGGGTAAAATAAGATGTTTTTAACACTTCCATTTGATATTTCCATCACTTTTTATAAGCAAGTTCAGTGAAAAGGTTTGTCTTATTTGTCAGGTCAATATTAGAGAAACGAAGTGATTTCTTTCCAAGGATGTACATCTAATAATCTTGGTTAAACCTTCAATCTTGTTTTAAATGCTTTTCCATTGAAAATGATACCTCTCTTTCAGCTCCCCCATTTCTGAGAAGTATAAAATCTTATAATTTATTATTACCAAAGGGGAAAGGTGGGAGGAGGGATAAATTAACAGTTTGGAATGAACACATACACACTGCTATGTATAAAATAGATCATCAACAAGGAACTACTGTATAGCACAGGGAACTACACTCAACATTTTGCAATAACCTATAAGGGGAAATAATCTGAAAAAGAATAGATATTTTTATTGACATCATCTATCAATGACAGTTAAAGTGTAGCCTAAGGGAAGCTGGTGGTGAGTGCTTCTGACCCTGAAGACTTCAATCATCTAAAGTTTGGACTCTGCCTACTTCCCAAGGCCCTTAATGAACATATGTGTAGCCGTAGCTTAAAAAATTCCCCAGTTTGGGTTTCGGGGAGACACTGATTTTGAAAAAGCCCTGGTGTTCTCCTTACATGAATGGGACTCTTCCTACTGCTAAAACATGTCTGTCACACCCAGAGGATGGGATACCGTCTGATCGGGAAGAGTTTGGAAAAGGCATCTCATCTCCTCATCTCCTGGTGCTCGGGTTCACCCCTCCAGCGTCTTTACTAACAGTCTCCCCACTTGGAGATGTCAGCACTGTCAACATCCTGTTGCGTACAGTTTGGAATTTGTCCAGAGGATGAAGCGGAAGGATGAGGAACAATGAGAGACAAGTCCTAGGTGTTCAGACAGGCACATGTCACTCTAATTTCCAATCAGGAAGACGAATTGACCAAAGGCTAGGGTTGCCCATGGAAACAGTATAGGGCTTGAGGAAATCCCGCTGCTTTGTGGCCAGTTCCCATAAACACGAGTTGAACAATGGAACTCAGCGGCAGTAAAATTCACAAAACTGCAGAGTTGAAAATATCCATCACTGAAAAATGTCTTGAGGAAAGTCAGAGAAAAGGACTTGTAAGCAAGGGAGAATGGCAGGAAAGGGATTTGAGGAGGTAGAAAGGACTCGCCATTAAGCACAAGAAAAGGAGCTGAACATTGCCAACATTGCAGTTGGCCAAAAAGGGTGTATGCGTTCTTTTCTGTATATATTCAAGAAAAGGGCATACACTTTTTTAGCCAACCAAACAGGTGGGCACTGGAAGTCAATACCACAAAAGATATCACTTTGCATCAGTCAGAAGAGCCATCCTCATAAAGCGTAAACAACAGAAATGCAGGACAGGGCAACGAGAAGAGGGAGCCCTGTGAGACTTATAGTGGAAATGTATATTGCCAACGGCCATTCTGGAGAAGTGTATTGTGTTTACTAAAGCATCTAAAAAATGAGCTACAGAGCATAGGGCACTTGCACTCACGGGCGTATATCTTGGGAAAAACAAAAATCGAGAGGACACAGGCACCCCAATGTTTACCCCCTCTCTGTTTAAAAGATCCTCGACTAGGATATAACTTAAATGTCTCTGGAGGGAAAAAATGGATAGAGATGTGGTACTTAGGTAGAGTGGAATATTATTCAGCCTGGAAATCAATGAAATATGGCCAGTTGTAACAACTCCGGAGGAGTTACGTATGATCATTCTAAGTGACAGAATTCAAAAAGAAAAAGACACATATCATAAGATATCACTTAAAGGTGGAATCCAAAATGGCTACACATGAAATAAATTACAAAACAAAAACATAGTCAAATATGTAGAAAACACGCATAAGGCTGCTAAACGGGAAAGGTGGGGAGGGGTGAGGCATCATCCAGGAGGTTGAAATTAGCAAAGATACCATTCCAAATACCAAACTGATAATCAACAAGGCCTACACGGTAGCTAAAAGAACTGCACTCAGCACACTCAAGTCACCGGAAAAGAATATATACGACTGGTAAGAATCTGAAAAAGAATTTATTGATGTCTCTCTGTACGTGAATCAAGTGGATGTACAGCAGCAAGAAACAGAGCTTTGAAAATCAGCTGTAACCAATATAGTAATAAATTGAAAAAAATAAATGACAGAGAGACAGAGAAAACGTCTTACAACTTTTCCTCAGGGACGGTGATGCAACATGGATTGAACACATCTAGACCCACAGCAGGATGAGACATAAGGCTGGAAACTGTTTGCGCTAAGAGAAATGTGAGGTTGGGTGAGGAAATGCACACCCTTTAAAGTAATACTACCTGGTACCCATTCAATGGGTCCCAAATCTGCAGGTTCAAGGGATCTTCCTACAGCTAAAACATGCATGGAAAACCCAGAGGACTGTACACCATGTGATCGGGAGATGTGTCTAAAATGCACCTCATTTATCCTCTCCTGGTGCTCCTGTTCACCATTCCAGCCACGCTACTTAGAATCTCCCCACTTGGAGAATCAGCACATTTAAACTTCTGTTTCACACATTTTGCAAATTGTGAGGAGGCTGAACGGGAAGAGGGGGAACCAATGAGAGAAGAGTTGTAGGGGTTTGGACGGGCACATATCACTCTAATTTCCCATTAAGAATAAGAATTAAAGAAAGGCTCAGCCTGCCTCGCCGGAGCCAAAATAGGGCCTGAAGCAATCCTGCGGGTTTGAGGCCAGCTCACAAAAGAGCAACTTAAAAAATGGAGCTCAGGGTCACTGCAATTCACAAACCTGCAGAGTTATAAATGAAAACTAACGTCCAAAAATATGTTGAGGTAAGGCAAAGAAGAGGATCTGAATGCAAGACAGAATTGCAAGAAACAGATTTCAAGAGATAGATTGGACTCGTCTTTAACGCACATGAAAAGCGGCAGAATTTCGACAATGATGCAGTTGGCCCAAAAGGGCGTATGCGTTTTTTCCTGACTATATCCAGGAAAAAACGCATACGCACTTTATGGGCAACGAAGCAAGCAAGCAATGCAAATGTGCACAACAAAGAAGTCTCACTTCCCACCGGTCAAAAGGGCCATCCTAAAAAATTGTAAAAACCAGAAATGCAGGACAGGCCATGGAGAACAGGGAGCCTTTATACGCTGATGGGCAGTGTGTGAACTGCCGAGAGCCACTCTGGAGAAGTGTATGGTGGTTCCTAAATCATCTAAAAAACAGAGCTACAGAGCATAGGACACTTCCAATCATGGGAGTATATCTAGGGAAGTCTAAAAATCAACAAGACACAAGCACACCACAGTTTAGGGCTACTCTGTTTACAAGAACCTCAACTTCAGTACACCTTAAATATCCCAGGAAAGAGAACAATGGATAAAGAAGATGTGGTACTTATGTACAATGGAATATCTCTTCACCATGAAATCAATGTAATAAGGCTAGTAGAAGGATAAAGAGTGGATTTAGGTCCGATAATACTACTTGAAATAAGTCAAACAGAAAAAGAAACATATCATAAGATATCACTTATAGAGGGAGGGTAAATATGGCTGCACAAGAAATGAATTACAGAACAGAACAGTGTCTCACATTTAGAAAACACACTTATGTCAGCTTAAGGGGAAAGGAGAGGTGGGGTGATGCATAAAACCAGAGTTTGAAATTAGCACAGATACCGTTCAATAAACCAAATAGGTATTAGACAAGATCTACACCTTGCTCAATGAACAGGCCTCAACACACCCTATACACCGCAGAGAAATATATCTGAGGAATAAGAATCTTAAAACCCATGTATTGATATATCTCCATAAGGGAATCAAGTGTGTGCAGAGCGGCACAAACACAGCAGTGAAAAGGAGCTAAACCCCATTATAGAAATAAATTTTAAAAACAAAACGCTGAAACAATGAAAGAGAGAAAAATTCTTACAAAATTCGCTCAGGGGCTGTGATGCAACCTGGATTGACCACATATAAACCCACAGCTGGATAAGACATAAGGCTGGACACTTGGGGCTGACAGGATTGGTGAGCTTTGGTGAGCAACTGCCGAAAGTTTAATGCAATACTTCATGCTACTCATTCCAAGGGTCCCAACACTCCAGGTTGAAGGGAATCTTCCTACAGCTAAACCATGCTTGGGAAACCCAGCGACTGGTATACCATATGATCGGGAAAGGTTTCTAAAACGCACCTCATTTTTCCTCTCCTGGGGCTCCGGATCGACATTCCAGCCGCTTTACTAACAACATCCCCACATGGAGTCAATGCCTTTAAGTTCTGGTATCGCACAGTCTGCAGTTAGTGCAGAGGATGAATGGGAATAGGGGGAACCAGTGAGAAACTAGCTGTAGCGGTTTCAATGGGCACATGTCACTCTAATATCACATCAGTAAGAAGAATTAACCAAAGGCACAGCAAGGTGCCCCAGAAGAAAAATAGGGCTCAAGGAATCCTGTGGTTATGGGGCAAGACCAAAAATATAAGAGCTAAAAAATGGAGCTAAGGGCCACTGCAATTCAAAAACCTGCAGAGTTATAAAGGCCAACTATTTTTAAAAAATATATTGAGGTAAGGCTATGAAGAGGCATTGAAAGCAAGGCAGAATTGCAGGAAACCGATTTCAGGAGGTAGACTGGAATTGCATTGAAAGCATATGAAGAGAGTCAGAAACTCGACAATGATGCACTTGGCCAAAAGGGGCGTATGCGTTTTTTCCTGAATATATTCAGGAAAAAACGCATACGCACTTTTTGGCCAACCAAGCAAGCTTGCAAAGGAAATCTGCACTACAATGAAGTCTCACTTCCCCCCGGTCAAAAGGGCCATCTGAAAAAAGTGTAAAATCCAGAAAGGCAGGACAGGCCATGGAGAACTGGGAGCCTTGTTATGCTGATGGGCGGGATGTAAATTGCCAACAACCACTCGGGAGAAGTGTATGGTGTTTCCTGAAACATCTAAAAAACAAAGCAACAGAACCTAGGGCACTGCCACTTATGGTCCTATAGCTTAGGGAAATTAAAATCAAAAAGACACAGCCACCCCAAAGTTTGGAACGGCTCTGTTTACAAGAACCTCGTTTACAGTACAAGTTCAACATCGCAGAAAGTGAAAAATGGATAAAGAAGTTGCGGTATTTACTTACAAAGCAATATCACTCAGCAATGAAATCTGTGTCATCAGGCCCTTAGCAGCACAATGAGTGGATTCAGCTATGATGATTCTAACTGAAATAAGTCACACAGAAAAAGAAACATCATAAGATATCAGTAATACACGGAATGGAAACTTGGCTACACAGGAACTGAATTACAGAACAGAACAGGGTCTCAAATTTAGAAAACCAACTTATGCTTGCTTAAGGGTAAAGGTGAGTTGGGGTGCTGCATAAAACCAGAGATTGAAATGAGCACAGATAAAGTTCCTTAAGCCAAATACGGAATAGACAAGAGCTACTCCTTGCTCAATGAAATGGACTCAACACCGCATATTAAACGCCTAAGAATGTACCTGTCTAGTAAGTATCTTAAAACCTATGGATTGCTATGTCTCCGAAAGAGAAGCAAGCATGAGTACAGGGGCATAAACGCAGCAGTGATAGGATTGGAGAGGTTCGTGAGCAAATGAAGACCCTTTGAAGTCATATCGCATGGTACCCATTCCACGGGTTTCAACTACCCAGGTTTAAGGTATTCTTCCTTCAGCTAAAACATGCATGTGGAACCTAGAGTATGATCAACCATGTGATCGGGAGACGTGTTCAAATATGTCTCAGTTTTCCTCCCCTGGTACTCGGGTGCAACATTCCAGACGCTTTACTAACACTCTCCCCACTTGGAGAGTCAGTCCCTTTAACCTCCTGTTTGGCCCAGTTTGCAATTTCTGTGGAAGATGAACAGGAATAGCGAGAACCAATGAGAGACTAGCTGGAGGTGTCTGGTTGGGCAAATTTAACTTTCATTTCCCACCAGGAAGAGGAATTAACCAAAGGCTCAGTGTGCCGAGCCAGAACCAGATTAGGGCCTGAAGACATCCTGCGGTGTTGTGGCCAGGTCACAAGAAAGCGAGTTGAAGAAAGGAGCTCAGGGGCACTGTAATTCACAAACCTTCAGAGTTATAAATGACAGCTATCGTCCAAAAATAGACTGAAGTAATGCTGCCAAGAGGACTTGAAAGCGGGGCAGAATTGCAGGAAACCGATTTCAGGAGGTAGACTGGAATTGCATTGAAAGCATAGGAAAAGAGGCAGAACGTCCACAATGATGCACTTGGCCAAAAAGGGCGTATGCGTTTTTTCCTGAATATATTCAGGAAAAAACGCATACGCCCTTTTTGGCCAACCAAGCAAGCTTGCAAAGGAAATCTGCACTACAATGAAGTCTCACTTCCCCCCGGTCAAAAGGGCCATCTGAAAAAAGTGTAAAATCCAGAAAGGCAGGACAGGCCATGGAGAACTGGGAGCCTTGTTATGCTGATGGGCGGGATGTAAATTGCCAACAACCACTCGGGAGAAGTGTATGGTGTTTCCTGAAACATCTAAAAAACAAAGCAACAGAACCTAGGGCACTGCCACTTATGGTCCTATAGCTTAGGGAAATTAAAATCAAAAAGACACAGCCACCCCAAAGTTTGGAACGGCTCTGTTTACAAGAACCTCGTTTACAGTACAAGTTCAACATCGCAGAAAGTGAAAAATGGATAAAGAAGTTTTGGTATTTACTTACAAAGCAATATCACTCAGCAATGAAATCTGTGTCATCAGGCCCTTAGCAGCACAATGAGTGGATTCAGGTATGATGATTCTAACTGAAATAAGTCACACAGAAAAAGAAACATCATAAGATATCAGTAATACACGGAATGTAAACTTGGCTACACAGGAACTGAATTACAGAACAGAACAGGGTCTCAAATTTAGAAAACCAACTTATGCTTGCTTAAGGGTAAAGGTGAGTTGGGGTGCTGCATAAAACCAGAGATTGAAATGAGCACAGATAAAGTTCCTTAAGCCAAATACGGAATAGACAAGAGCTACTCCGTGCTCAATGAAATGGACTCAATACCGCATATTAAACGCCTAAGAATGTACCTGTCTAGTAAGTATCTTAAAACCTATGGATTGCTATGTCTCCGAAAGAGAAGCAAGCATGAGTACAGGGGCATAAACGCAGCAGTGATAGGATTGGAGAGGTTCGTGAGCAAATGAAGACCCTTTGAAGTCATATCGCATGGTACCCATTAAACGGGTTTCAACTACCTAGGTTTAAGGTATTCTGCCTTCAGCTAAAACATGCCTGTGGAACCTAGAGTATGATCAACCATGTGATTGGAAGACGTGTTCAAATATGTCTCAGTTTTCGTACCCTGGTACTCGGGTGCAACATTCCAGATGCTTTACTAACACTCTCCCGCTTGGAGAGTCAGTCCCTTTAACCTCCTGTTTGGCCCAGTTTGCAATTTCGGCGCAAGATGAACAGGAATAGCGAGAACCAATGAGAGACTAGCTGGAGGTGTCTGAACGGGCAAATTTAACTCTCATTTCCCAACAGGAAGAGGAATTAACCAAAGGCTCAGCGTGCCGCGCCGGAACCAGATTAGGGCCTGAAGACATCCTGCTGTGTTGCGGCAAGGTCACAAGAAAGTGAGTTGAAGAATGGAGCTCAGGGGCACTGTAATTCACAAACCTGCAGAGTTATAAATGACAGCTATCGTCCAAAAATATACTGAAGTAAGGCTGCCAAGAGGACTTGAAAGCGGGGCAGAATTGCAGGAAACCGATTTCAGGAGGTAGACTGGAATTGCATTGAAAGCATAGGAAAAGAGGCAGAACGTCCACAATGATGCACTTGGCCAAAAAGGGCGTATGCGTTTTTTCCTGAATATATTCAGGAAAAAACGCATACGCCCTTTTTGGCGAACCAAGCAAGCTTGCAAAGGAAATCTGCACTACAATGAAGTCTCACTTCTTCCCGGTCAAAAGGGCCATCTGAAAAAAGTGTAAAATCCAGAAAGGCAGGACAGGCCATGGAGAACTGGGAGCCTTGTTATGCTGATGGGCGGGATGTAAATTGCCAACAGACACTCAGGAGAAGTGTATGGTGTTTCCTGAAACATCTAAAAAACAAAGCAACAGAGCCTAGGGCACTGCCACTTATGGTCCTATAGCTTAGGGAAATTAAAATCAAAAAGACACAGCCACCCCAAAGTTTGGGACGCCTCTGTTTACAAGAACCTCGTTTACAGTACAAGTTCAACATCGCAGAAAGTGAAAAATGGATAAAGAAGTTGTGGTATTTACTTACAAAGCAATATCACTCAGCAATGAAATCTGTGTCATCAGGCCCTTAGCAGCACAATGAGTGGATTCAGCTATGATGATTCTAACTGAAATAAGTCACACAGAAAAAGAAACATCATAAGATATCAGTAATACACGGAATGGAAACTTGGCTACACAGGAACTGAATTACAGAACAGAACAGGGTCTCAAATTTAGAAAACCAACTTATGCTTGCTTAAGGGTAAAGGTGAGTTGGGGTGCTGCATAAAACCAGAGATTGAAATGAGCACAGATAAAGTTCCTTAAGCCAAATATGGAATAGACAAGAGCTACTCCTTGCTCAACGAAATGGACTCAACACCGCATATTAAACGCCTAAGAATGTACCTGACTAGTAAGTATCTTAAAACCTATGGATTGCTATGTCTCCAAAAGAGAATCAAGCGTGTGTACAGGGGCATAAACGCAGCAGTGATAGGATTGGAGAGGTTCGGTGAGCAAATGAAGACCCTTTGAAGTCGTATTGCATGGTACCCATTACACGGGTCTCAACTCTCCAGGTTTAAGGTATTCTTCCTTCAGCTAAAACATGCATGTGGAACCCAGAGTATGAACAACTATGTGAACGGGAGACATGTTCAAATATGTCTCAGTTTTCCTCCCCTGGTACTCGGGTGCAACATTCCAGACGCTTTACTAACACTCTCCCCACTTGGAGAGTCAGGCCCTTTAACCTCCTGTTTGGCCCAGTTTGCAATTTCTGTGGAAGATGAACAGGAATAGCGAGAACCAATGAGAGACTAGCTGGAGGTGTCTGGATGGGCAAATTTAACTCTCATTTCCCACCAGGAAGAGGAATTAAACAAAGGCTCAGTGTGCCGTGCCAGAACCAGATTAGGGCCTGAAGCCATCCTGCGGTGTTGCGGCCAGGTCACAAGAAATCGAGTTGAAGAAAGGAGCTCAGGGGCACTGTAATTCACAAACCTGCAGAGTTATAAATGACAGCTATCGTCCAAAAATAGACTGAAGTAAGGCTGCCAAGAGGACTTGAAAGCGGGGCAGAATTGCAGGAAACCGATTTCAGGAGGTAGACTGGAATTGCATTGAAAGCATAGGAAAAGAGGCAGAACGTCCACAATGATGCACTTGGCCAAAAAGGGCGTATGCGTTTTTTCCTGAATATATTCAGGAAAAAACGCATACGCCCTTTTTGGCCAACCAAGCAAACTTGCAAAGGAAATCTGCACTACAATGAAGTCTCACTTCTCCCCGGTCAAAAGGGCCATCTGAAAAAAGTGTAAAATCCAGAAAGGCAGGACAGGCCATGGAGAACTGGGAGTCTTGTTATGCTGATGGGCGGGATGTAAATTGCCAACAGACACTCGGGAGAAGTGTATGGTGTTTCCTGAAACATCTAAAAAACAAAGCAACAGAGCCTAGGGCACTTCCACTTATGGTCCTATAGCCTAGGGAAATTAAAATCAAAAAGACACAGCCACCCCAAAGTTTGGGACGCCTGCGTTTACAAGAACCTCGTTTACCGTACAAGTTCAATATCACAGAAAGTGAAAAATGGATAAAGAACTTGTGGTACTTACGTACAATGAAGTATCACTCAGCAATGAAATCTATGTCATCAGGCCCGTAGCAGCATAATGAGTGGATTCAGGTACGATGATTCTAACTGAAATAAGTCACACAGAAAAAGAAACATCATAAGATATCACTAATACACGGAATGTAAACTTGGCTACATAGGAACTGCATTCCAAAACAGAACAGGGTCTCAAATTTAGAAAACCACCTTATGCTTGCTTAAGGGTAAAGGTGAGTTGGGGTGCTGCATAAAACCAGAGATTGAAATGAGCACAGATAAAGTTCCTTAAGCCAAATATGGAATAGACAAGAGCTACTCCTTGCTCACAGAAATGGACTCAAAACCCCATATTAAACGCCTAAGAATGTACCTGACTAGTAAGTATCTTAAAACCTATGTATTGCTATGTCTCCAAAAGAGAATCAAGTGTGTGTACAGGGGCATAAACGCAGCAGTGATAGGATTGGAGAGGTTCGGTGAGCAAATGAAGACCCTTTGAAGTCATATTGCATGGTACCCATTACACGGGTCTCAACTCTCCAGGTTTAAGGTATTCTTCCTTCAGCTAAAACATGCATGTGGAACCCAGAGTATGATCAACCATGTGAACGGGAGACGTGTTCAAATATGTCTCAGTTTTCCTCCCCTCGTACTCAGGTGCAACATTCCAGACGCTTTACTAACACTCTCCCGACTTGGAGAGTCAGTCCCTTTAACCTCCTGTTTGGCCCAGTTTGCAATTTCTGCGGAAGATGAACAGGAATAGCGAGAACCAATGAGAGACTAGCTGGAGGTGTCTGGACGGGCAAATTTAACTCTCATTTCCCACCAGGAAGAGGAATTAACCAAAGGCTCAGCGTGCCGTGCCGGAACCAGATTAGGGCCTGAAGCCATCCTGCGGTGTTGCGGCCAGGTCACAAGAAAGCGAGTTGAAGAAAGGAGCTCAGGGACACTGTAATTCACAAACCTGCAGAGTTATAAATGACAGCTATCGTCCAAAAATATACTGAAGTAAGGCTGCCAAGAGGACTTGAAAGCGGGGCAGAATTGCAGGAAACCAATTTCAGGAGGTAGACTGGAATTGCATTGAAAGCATAGGAAAAGAGTCAGAACGTCCACAATGATGCACTTGGCCAAAAAGGGCGTATGCGTTTTTTCCTGAATATATTCAGGAAAAAACGCATACGCCCTTTTTGGCCAACCAAGCAAGCTTGCAAAGGAAATCTGCACTACAATGAAGTCTCACTTCCCCCCGGTCAAAAGGGCCATCTGAAAAAAGTGTAAAATCCAGAAAGGCAGGACAGGCCATGGAGAACTGGGAGCCTTGTTATGCTGATGGGCGGGATGTAAATTGCCAACAGACACTCAGGAGAAGTGTATGGTGTTTCCTGAAACATCTAAAAAACAAAGCAACAGAGCCTAGGGCACTTCCACTTATGGTCCTATAGCTTAGGGAAATTAAAATCAAAAAGACACAGCCACCCCAAAGTTTGGGACGCCTCCGTTTACAAGAACCTCGTTTACCGTACAAGTTCAGTATCACAGAAAGTGAAAAATGGATAAAGAACTTGTGGTACTTACGTACAATGCAGTATCACTCAGCAATGAAATCTATGTAATCAGGCCCGTAGCAGCATAATGAGTGGATTCAGGTACGATGATTCTAACTGAAATAAGTCACACAGAAAAAGAAACATCATAAGATATCAGTAATACACGGAATGGAAACTTGGCTACACAGGAACTGCATTCCAAAACAGAACAGGGTCTCAAATTTAGAAAACCAACTTATGCTTGCTTAAGGGGAAAGGTGAGTTGGGGTGCTGCATAAAACCAGAGATTGAAATGAGCACAGATAAAGTTCCTTAAGCCAAATATGGAATAGACAAGAGCTACTCCTTGCTCAACGAAATGGACTCAAAACCCCATATTAAACGCCTAAGAATGTACCTGACTAGTAAGTATCTTAAAACCTATGGATTGCTATGTCTCCAAAAGAGAATCAAGCGTGTGTACAGGGGCATAAACGCAGCAGTGATAGGATTGGAGAGGTTCGGTGAGCAAATGAAGACCCTTTGAAGTCATATTGCATGGTACCCATTAAACGGATTTCAACTACCCGGGTTTAAGGTATTCTTCCTTCAGCTAAAACATGCATGTGAAACCTAGAGTATGATCAACCATGTGATCGGGAGACGTGTTCAAATATGTCTCAGTTTTCGTACCCTGGTACTCGGGTGCAACATTCCAGACGCTTTACTAACACTCTCCCCACTTGGAGAGTCAGCGCCTTTAACCTCCTGTTTGGCCCAATTTGCAATTTCTGCGGAAGATGAACAGGAATAGCGAGAACCAATGAGAGACTAGCTGGAGGTGGCTGAACGGGCAAATTTAACTCTCATTTCCCACCAGGAAGAGGAATTAACCAAAGGCTCAGCGTGCCGTGCCGGAACCAGATTAGGGCCTGAAGCGATCCTGCGGTGTTGCGGCCAGCTCAAAAGAAAGCGAGTTGAAGAAAGGAGCTCAGAGGCACTGTAATTCACAAACCTGCAGAGTTATAAATGACAGCTATCGTCCAAAAATAGACTGAAGTAAGGTTGCCAAGAGGACTTGAAAGCGGGGCAGAATTGCAGGAAACCGATTTCAGGAGGTAGACTGGAATTGCATTGAAAGCATAGGAAAAGAGGCAGAATGTCCACAATGATGCACTTGGCCAAAAAGAGCGTATGCGTTTTTTCCTGAATATATTCAGGAAAAAACGCATACGCCCTTTTTGGCCAACCAAGCAAGCTTGCAAAGGAAATCTGCACTACAATGAAGTCTCACTTCCCCCCGGTCAAAAGGGCCATCTGAAAAAAGTGTAAAATCCAGAAAGGCAGGACAGGCCATGGAGAACTGGGAGCCTTGTTATGCTGATGGGCGGGATGTAAATTGCCAACAACCACTCGGGAGAAGTGTATGGTGTTTCCTGAAACATCTAAAAAACAAAGCAACAGAGCCTAGGGCACTTCCACTTATGGTCCTATAGCTTAGGGAAATTAAAATCAAAAAGACACAGCCACCCCAAATTTGGGACGCCTCTGTTTACAAGAACCTCGTTTACAGTACAAGTTCAACATCACAGAAAGTGAAAAATGGATAAAGAAGTTGTGGTATTTACTTACAAAGCAATATCACTCAGCAATGAAATCTGTGTCATCAGGCCCTTAGCAGCACAAGTGGATTCAGGTATGATGATTCTAACTGAAATAAGTCACACAGAAAAAGAAACATCATAAGATATCAGTAATACACGGAATGGAAACTTGGCTACACAGGAACTGAATTACAGAACAGAACAGGGTCTCAAATTTAGAAAACCAACTTATGCTTGCTTAAGGGGAAAGGTGAGTTGGGGTGCTGCATAAAACCAGAGATTGAAATGAGCACAGATAAAGTTCCTTAAGCCAAATATGGAATAGACAAGAGCTACTCCTTGCTCAACGAAATGGACTCAAAACCCCATATTAAACGCCTAAGAATGTACCTGACTAGTAAGTATCTTAAAACCTATGGATTGCTATGTCTCCAAAAGAGAATCAAGCATGTGTACAGGGGCATAAACGCAGCAGTGATAGGATTGGAGAGGTTCGGTGAGCAAATGAAGACCCTTTGAAGTCATATCGCATGGTACCCATTAAACGGGTTTCAACTACCTAGGTTTAAGGTATTCTGCCTTCAGCTAAAACATGCATGTGGAACCTAGAGTATGATCAACCATGTGATTGGGAGACGTGTTCAAATATGTCTCAGTTTTCGTACCCTGGTACTCGGGTGCAACATTCCAGACGCTTTACTAACACTCTCCCGACTTGGAGAGTCAGTCCCTTTAACCTCCTGTTTGGCCCAGTTTGCAATTTCTGCGGAAGATGAACAGGAAAAGCGAGAACCAATGAGAGACAAGCTGGAGGTGTCTGAACGGGCAAATTTAACTCTCATTTCCCACCAGGAAGAGGAATTAACCAAAGGCTCAGCGTGCCGCGCCGGAACCAGATTAGGGCCTGAAGACATCCTGCAGTGTTGCGGCCAGCTCAAAAGAAAGCGAGTTGAAGAAAGGAGCTCAGGGGCACTGTAATTCACAAACCTGCAGAGTTATAAATGACAGCTATCATCCAAAAATATACTGAAGTAAGGCTGCCAAGAGGACTTGAAAGCGGGGCAGAATTGCAGGAAACCGATTTCAGGAGGTAGACTGGAATTGCATTGAAAGCATAGGAAAAGAGGCAGAACGTCCACAATGATGCACTTGGCCAAAAAGGGCGTATGCGTTTTTTCCTGAATATATTCAGGAAAAAACGCATACGCCCTTATTAGCCAACCAAGCAAACTTGCAAAGGAAATCTGCACTACAATGAAGTCTCACTTCCCCCCGGTCAAAAGGGCCATCTGAAAAAAGTGTAAAATCCAGAAAGGCAGGACAGGCCATGGAGAACTGGGAGCCTTGTTATGCTGATGGGCGGGATGTAAATTGCCAACAGACACTCAGGAGAAGTGTATGGTGTTTCCTGAAACATCTAAAAAACAAAGCAACAGAGCCTAGGGCACTGCCACTTATGGTCCTATAGCTTAGGGAAATTAAAATCAAAAAGACACAGCCACCCCAAAGTTTGGGACGCCTCTGTTTATAAGAACCTCGTTTACCGTACAAGTTCAATATCACAGAAAGTGAAAAATGGATAAAGAACTCGTGGTACTTACGTACAATGCAGTATCACTCAGCAATGAAATCTGTGTCATCAGGCCCTTAGCAGCACAATGAGTGGATTCAGGTATGATGATTCTAACTGAAATAAGTCACACAGAAAAAGAAACATCATAAGATATCAGTAATACACGGAATGAAAACTTGGCTACACAGGAACTGAATTACAGAACAGAACAGGGTCTCAAATTTAGAAAACCAACTTATGCTTGCTTAAGGGGAAAGGTGAGTTGGGGTGCTGCATAAAACCAGAGATTGAAATGAGCACAGATAAAGTTCCTTAAGCCAAATATGGAATAGACAAGAGCTACTCCTTGCTCAACGAAATGGACTCAACACCGAATATTAAACGCCTAAGAATGTACCTGACTAGTAAGTATCTTAAAACCTATAGATTGCTATGTCTCCGAAAGAGAATCAAGCATGTGTACAGGGGCATAAACGCAGCAGTGATAGGATTGGAGAGGTTCGGTGAGCAAATGAAAACCCTTTGAAGTCATATTGCATGGTACCCATTCCACGGGTCTCAACTCTCCAGGTTTAAGGTATTCTTCCTTCAGCTAAAACATGCATGTGGAACCCAGAGTATGATCAACCATGTGAACGGGAGACGTGTTCAAATATGTCTCAGTTTTCCTCCCCTGGTACTCGGGTGCTACATTCCAGACGCTTTACTAACACTCTCCCCACTTGGAGAGTCAGCGCCTTTAACCTCCTGTTTGGCCCAGTTTGCAATTTCTGCGGAAGATGAACAGGAATAGCGAGAACCAATGAGAGACTAGCTGGAGATGACTGAAGGGGCAAATTTCACTCTCATTTCCCACCAGGAAGAGGAATTAACCAAAGGCTCAGCGTGCCGTTCCGGAACCACATTAGGGCCTGAAGCCATCCTGCGGTGTTGCGGCCAGGTCACAAGAAAGCGAGTTGAAGAAAGGAGCTCAGGGGCACTGTAATTCACAAACCTGCAGAGTTATAAATGACAGCTATCGTCCAAAGATATACTGAAGTAAGGCTGCCAAGAGGACTTGAAAGCGGGGCAGAATTGCAGGAAACCAATTTCAGGAGGTAGACTGGAATTGCATTGAAAGCATAGAAAAAGAGGCAGAATGTCCACAATGATGCACTTGGCCAAAAAGGGCGTATGCGTTTTTTCCTGAATATATTCAGGAAAAAACGCATACGCCCTTTTTGGCCAACCAAGCAAACTTGCAAAGGAAATCTGCACTACAATGAAGTCTCACTTCCCCCCGGTCAAAAGGGCCATCTGAAAAAAGTGTAAAATCCAGAAAGGCAGGACAGGCCATGGAGAACTGGGAGCCTTGTTATGCTGATGGGTGGGATGTAAATTGCCAACCAACACTCAGGAGAAGTGTATGGTGTTTCCTGAAACATCTAAAAAACAAAGCAACAGAGCCTAGGGCACTTCCACTTATGGTCCTATAGCTTAGGGAAATTAAAATCAAAAAGACACAGCCACCCCAAAGTTTGGGACGCCTCTGTTTACAAGAACCTCGTTTACAGTACAAGTTCAACATCGCAGAAAGTGAAAAATGGATAAAGAAGTTGTGGTATTTACTTACAAAGCAATATCACTCAGCAATGAAATCTGTGTCATCAGGCCCTTAGCAGCACAAGTGGATTCAGGTATGATGATTCTAACTGAAATAAGTCACACAGAAAAAGAAACATCATAAGATATCAGTAATACACGGAGTGTAAACTTGGCTACACAGGAACTGAATTACAGAACAGAACAGGGTCTGAAATTTAGAAAACCAACTTATGCTTGCTTAAGGGTAAAGGTGAGTTGGGGTGCTGCATAAAAACAGAGATTGAAATGAGCACAGATAAAGTTCCTTAAGCCAAATATGGAATAGACAAGAGCTACTCCTTGCTCAACGAAATGGACTCAACACCGCATATTAAACGCCTAAGAATGTAGCTGACTAGTAAGTATCTTAAAACCTATGGATTGCTATGTCTCCGAAAGAGAATCAAGCATGTGTACAGGGGCATAAACGCAGCAGTGATAGGATTGGAGAGGTTCGTGAGCAAATGAAGACCCTTTGAAGTCATATTGCACGGTACCCATTCCACGGGTTTCAACTACCCAGGTTTAAGGTATTCTTCCTTCAGGTAAAACATGCATGTGGAACCTAGAGTATGATCAACCATGTGATCGGGAGACGTGTTCAAATATGTCTCAGTTTTCCTCCCCTGGTACTCGGGTGCAACATTCCAGACGCTTTACTAACACTCTCCCGACTTGGAGAGTCAGTCCCTTTAACCTCCTGTTTGGCCCAGTTTGCAATTTCTGTGGAAGATGAACAGGAATAGCGAGAACCAATGAGAGACTAGCTGGAGGTGTCTGGATGGGCAAATTTAACTCTCATTTCCCACCAGGAAGAGGAATTAACCAAAGGCTCAGTGTGCCGTGCCAGAACCAGATTAGGGCCTGAAGACATCCTGCGGTGTTGCGGCCAGGTCACAAGAAAGCGAGTTGAAGAAAGCAGCTCAGGGGCACTGTAATTCACAAACCTGCAGAGTTATAAATGACAGCTATCGTCCAAAAATAGACTGAAGTAAGGCTGCCAAGAGGACTTGAAAGCGGGGAAGAATTGCAGGAAACCGATTTCAGGAGGTAGACTGGAATTGCATTGAAAGCATAGGAAAAGAGGCAGAACGTCCACAATGATGCACTTGGCCAAAAAGGGTGTATGCATTTTTTCCTGAATATATTCAGGAAAAAACGCATACGCCCTTATTGGCCAACCAAGCAAGCTTGCAAAGGAAATCTGCACTACAATGAAGTCTCACTTCCCCCCGGTCAAAAGGGCCATCTGAAAAAAGTGTAAAATCCAGAAAGGCAGGACAGGCCATGGAGAACTGGGAGCCTTGTTATGCTGATGGGCGGGATGTAAATTGCCAACAGACACTCAGGAGAAGTGTATGGTGTTTCCTGAAACATCTAAAAAACAAAGCAACAGAGCCTAGGGCACTGCCACTTATGGTCCTATAGCTTAGGGAAATTAAAATCAAAAAGACACAGCCACCACAAAGTCTGGGACGCCTCTGTTTTAAAGAACCTCATTTACCGTACAAGTTAAATATCACAGAAAGTGAAAAATGGATAAAGAACTTGTGGTACTTACGAACAATGCAGTATCACTCAGCAATGAAATCTATGTCATCAGGCCCATACCAGCATAATGAGTGGATTCAGGTACGATGATTCTAACTGAAATAAGTCACACAGAAGAAGAAACATCATAAGATATCACTAATACATGGAATGTAAACTTGGCTACACAGGAAGTGCATTCCAAAACAGAACAGGGTCTCAAATTTAGAAAACCAACTTATGCTTGCTTAAGGGGAAAGGTGAGTTGGGGTGCTGCATAAAACCAGAGATTGAAATGAGCACAGATAAAGTTCCTTAAGCCAAATATGGAATAGACAAGAGCTACTCCTTGCTCAACGAAATGGACTCAACACCCCATATTAAAATCCTAAGAATGTACCTGACTAGTAAGTATCTTAAAACCTATGGATTGCTATGTCTCCAAAAGAGAATCAAGCGTGTGTAAAGGGGCATAAACGCAGCAGTGATAGGATTGGAGAGGTTCGGTGAGCCAATGAAGACCCTTTGAAGTCATATTGCATGGTACCCATTCCACGGGTTTCAACTACCCAGGTTTAAAGTATTCTTCCTTCAGCTAAAACATGCATGTGGACCCAGAGTATGATCAACCACGTGAACAGGAGACGTGTTCAAATATGTCTCAGTTTTCCTCCCCTGGTACTCGGGTGCAACATTCCAGACGCTTTACTAACACTCTCCCCACTTGGAGAGTCAGCGCCTTTAACCTCCTGTTTGGCCCAGTTTGCAATTTCTGCGGAAGATGAACAGGAATAGCGAGAACCAATGAGAGACTAGCTGGAGGTGTCTGGACGGGCAAATTTAACGCTCATTTCCCACCAGGAAGTGGAAATAACTGAAGGCTCAGCGTGCCGTGCTGGAACCAGATTAGGGCCTGAAGCCATCCTGCGGTGTTGAGGCCAGGTCACAAGAAAGCAAGTTGAAGAAAGGAGCATAGGGGCATTGTAATTCACAAACCTGCAGAGTTATAAATGACAGCTATCGTCCAAAATATACTGAAGGAAGGCTGCCAAGAGGACTTGAAAGCGGGGCAGAATTGCAGGAAACCGATTTCAGGAGGTAGACTGGAATTGCATTGAAAGCATAGGAAAAGAGGCAGAACGTCCACAATGATGCACTTGGCCAAAAAGGGCGTATGCGTTTTTTCCTGAATATATTCAGGAAAAAACGCATACGCCCTTTTTGGCCAACCAAGCAAGCTTGCAAAGGAAATCTGCACTACAATGAAGTCTCACTTCCCCCCGGTCAAAAGGGCCATCTGAAAAAAGTGTAAAATCCAGAAAGGCAGGACAGGCCATGGAGAACTGGGAGCCTTGTTATGCTGATGGGCGGGATGTAAATTGCCAACAATGACTCGGGAGAAGTGTATGGTGTTTCCTGAAACATCTAAAAAACAAAGCAACAGAGCCTAGGGCACTTCCACTTATGGTCCTATAGCTTAGGGAAATTAAAATCAAAAAGACACAGCCACCCCAAAGTTTGGGACGCCTCTGTTTATAAGAACCTCGTTTACCGTACAAGTTCAATATCACAGAAAGTGAAAAATGGATAAAGAACTCGTGGTACTTACGTACAATGCAGTATCACTCAGCAATGAAATCTGTGTCATCAGGCCCTTAGCAGCACAATGAGTGGATTCAGGTATGATGATTCTAACTGAAATAAGTCACACAGAAAAAGAAACATCATAAGATATCAGTAATACACGGAATGAAAACTTGGCTACACAGGAACTGAATTACAGAACAGAACAGGGTCTCAAATTTAGAAAACCAACTTATGCTTGCTTAAGGGGAAAGGTGAGTTGGGGTGCTGCATAAAACCAGAGATTGAAATGAGCACAGATAAAGTTCCTTAAGCCAAATATGGAATAGACAAGAGCTACTCCTTGCTCAATGAAATGGACTCAACACCGCATATTAAACGCCTAAGAATGTACCTGACTAGTAAGTATCTTAAAACCTATAGATTGCTATGTCTCCGAAAGAGAATCAAGCATGTGTACAGGGGCATAAACGCAGCAGTGATAGGATTGGAGAGGTTCGGTGAGCAAATGAAGACCCTTTGAAGTCATATTGCATGGTACCCATTACACGGGTCTCAACTCTCCAGGTTTAAGGTATTCTTCCTTCAGCTAAAACATGCATGTGGAACCCAGAGTATGAACAACCATGTGAACGGGAGACGTGTTCAAATATGTCTCAGTTTTCCTCCCCTGGTACTCGGGTGCTACATTCCAGACGCTTTACTAACACTCTCCCCACTTGGAGAGTCAGTCCCTTTAACCTCCTGTTTGGCCCAGTTTGCAATTTCTGCGGAAGATGAACAGGAATAGCGAGAACCAATGAGAGACTAGCTGGAGGTGTCTGGATGGGCAAATTTAACTCTCATTTCCCACCAGGAAGAGGAATTAACCAAAGGCTCAGTGTGCCGTGCCAGAACCAGATTAGGGCCTGAAGACATCCTGCGGTGTTGCGGCCAGGTCACAAGAAAGCGAGTTGAAGAAAGGAGCTCAGGGGCACTGTAATTCACAAACCTGCAGAGTTATAAATGACAGCTATCGTCCAAAAATAGACTGAAGTAAGGCTGCCAAGAGGACTTGAAAGCGGGGCAGAATTGCAGGAAACCGATTTCAGGAGGTAGACTGGAATTGCATTGAAAGCATAGGAAAAGAGGCAGAACGTCCACAATGATGCACTTGGCCAAAAAGGGTGTATGCATTTTTTCCTGAATATATTCAGGAAAAAACGCATACGCCCTTATTGGCCAACCAAGCAAGCTTGCAAAGGAAATCTGCACTACAATGAAGTCTCACTTCCCCCCGGTCAAAAGGGCCATCTGAAAAAAGTGTAAAATCCAGAAAGGCAGGACAGGCCATGGAGAACTGGGAGCCTTGTTATGCTGATGGGCGGGATGTAAATTGCCAACAGACACTCAGGAGAAGTGTATGGTGTTTCCTGAAACATCTAAAAAACAAAGCAACAGAGCCTAGGGCACTGCCACTTATGGTCCTATAGCTTAGGGAAATTAAAATCAAAAAGACACAGCCACCCCAAAGTCTGGGACGCCTCTGTTTTAAAGAACCTCATTTACCGTACAAGTTAAATATCACAGAAAGTGAAAAATGGATAAAGAACTTGTGGTACTTACGAACAATGCAGTATCATTCAGCAATGAAATCTATGTCATCAGGCCCATACCAGCATAATGAGTGGATTCAGGTACGATGATTCTAACTGAAATAAGTCACACAGAAGAAGAAACATCATAAGATATCACTAATACACGGAATGTAAACTTGGCTACACAGGAACTGCATTCCAAAACAGAACAGGGTCTCAAATTTAGAAAACCAACTTATGCTTGCTTAAGGGGAAAGGTGAGTTGGGGTGCTGCATAAAACCAGAGATTGAAATGAGCACAGATAAAGTTCCTTAAGCCAAATATGGAATAGACAAGAGCTACTCCTTGCTCAACGAAATGGACTCAACACCCCATATTAAAATCCTAAGAATGTACCTGACTAGTAAGTATCTTAAAACCTATGGATTGCTATGTCTCCAAAAGAGAATCAAGCGTGTGTAAAGGGGCATAAACGCAGCAGTGATAGGATTGGAGAGGTTCGGTGAGCCAATGAAGACCCTTTGAAGTCATATTGCATGGTACCCATTCCACGGGTTTCAACTACTCAGGTTTAAAGTATTCTCCTTCAGCTAAAACATGCATGTGGACCCAGAGTATGATCAACCACGTGAACAGGAGACGTGTTCAAATATGTCTCAGTTTTCCTCCCCTGGTACTCGGGTGCAACATTCCAGACGCTTTACTAACACTCTCCCCACTTGGAGAGTCAGCGCCTTTAACCTCCTGTTTGGCGCAGTTTGCAATTTCTGCGGAAGATGAACAGGAATAGCGAGAACCAATGAGAGACTAGCTGGAGGTTTCTGGACGGGCAAATTTAACTCTCATTTCCCACCAGGAAGTGGAAATAACTGAAGGCTCAGCGTGCCGTGCCGGAACCAGATTAGGGCCTGAAGCCATCCTGCGGTATTGCGGCCAGGTCACAAGAAAGCAAGTTGAAGAAAGGAGCATAGGGGCACTGTAATTCACAAACCTGCAGAGTTATAAATGACAGCTATCGTCCAAAATATACTGAAGAAAGGCTGCCAAGAGGACTTGAAAGCGGGGCAGAATTGCAGGAAACCGATTTCAGGAGGTAGACTGGAATTGCATTGAAAGCATAGGAAAAGAGGCAGAACGTCCACAATGATGCACTTGGCCAAAAAGGGCGTATGCATTTTTTCCTGAATATATTCAGGAAAAAACGCATACGCCCTTTTTGGCCAACCAAGCAAGCTTGCAAAGGAAATCTGCACTACAATGAAGTCTCACTTCCCCCCGGTCAAAAGGGCCATCTGAAAAAAGTGTAAAATCCAGAAAGGCAGGACAGGCCATGGAGAACTGGGAGCCTTGTTATGCTGATGGGCGGGATGTAAATTGCCAACAGACACTCAGGAGAAGTGTATGGTGTTTCCTGAAACATCTAAAAAACAAAGCAACAGAGCCTAGGGCACTGCCACTTATGGTCCTATAGCTTAGGGAAATTAAAATCAAAAAGACACAGCCACCCCAAAGTCTGGGACGCCTCTGTTTTAAAGAACCTCATTTACCGTACAAGTTAAATATCACAGAAAGTGAAAAATGGATAAAGAACTTGTGGTACTTACGAACAATGCAGTATCATTCAGCAATGAAATCTATGTCATCAGGCCCATACCAGCATAATGAGTGGATTCAGGTACGATGATTCTAACTGAAATAAGTCACACAGAAGAAGAAACATCATAAGATATCACTAATACACGGAATGTAAACTTGGCTACACAGGAACTGCATTCCAAAACAGAACAGGGTCTCAAATTTAGAAAACCAACTTATGCTTGCTTAAGGGGAAAGGTGAGTTGGGGTGCTGCATAAAACCAGAGATTGAAATGAGCACAGATAAAGTTCCTTAAGCCAAATATGGAATAGACAAGAGCTACTCCTTGCTCAACGAAATGGACTCAACATCCCATATTAAAATCCTAAGAATGTACCTGACTAGTAAGTATCTTAAAACCTATGGATTGCTATGTCTCCAAAAGAGAATCAAGCGTGTGTAAAGGGGCATAAACGCAGCAGTGATAGGATTGGAGAGGTTCGGTGAGCCAATGAAGACCCTTTGAAGTCATATTGCATGGTACCCATTCCACGGGTTTCAACTACTCAGGTTTAAAGTATTCTCCTTCAGCTAAAACATGCATGTGGACCCAGAGTATGATCAACCA
Source organism: Delphinus delphis (assembly GCF_949987515.2). NCBI lineage: Eukaryota > Metazoa > Chordata > Mammalia > Artiodactyla > Delphinidae > Delphinus > Delphinus delphis. The sequence goes on from NW_027192662.1 coordinate 2,722,303, forward strand.
CGTGAACAGGAGACGTGTTCAAATATGTCTCAGTTTTCCTCCCCTGGTACTCGGGTGCAACATTCCAGACGCTTTACTAACACTCTCCCCACTTGGAGAGTCAGCGCCTTTAACCTCCTGTTTGGCGCAGTTTGCAATTTCTGCGGAAGATGAACAGGAATAGCGAGAACCAATGAGAGACTAGCTGGAGGTTTCTGGACGGGCAAATTTAACTCTCATTTCCCACCAGGAAGTGGAAATAACTGAAGGCTCAGCGTGCCGTGCCGGAACCAGATTAGGGCCTGAAGCCATCCTGCGGTATTGCGGCCAGGTCACAAGAAAGCAAGTTGAAGAAAGGAGCATAGGGGCACTGTAATTCACAAACCTGCAGAGTTATAAATGACAGCTATCGTCCAAAATATACTGAAGAAAGGCTGCCAAGAGGACTTGAAAGCGGGGCAGAATTGCAGGAAACCGATTTCAGGAGGTAGACTGGAATTGCATTGAAAGCATAGGAAAAGAGGCAGAACGTCCACAATGATGCACTTGGCCAAAAAGGGCGTATGCATTTTTTCCTGAATATATTCAGGAAAAAACGCATACGCCCTTTTTGGCCAACCAAGCAAGCTTGCAAAGGAAATCTGCACTACAATGAAGTCTCACTTCCCCCCGGTCAAAAGGGCCATCTGAAAAAAGTGTAAAATCCAGAAAGGCAGGACAGGCCATGGAGAACTGGGAGCCTTGTTATGCTGATGGGCGGGATGTAAATTGCCAACAGACACTTGGGAGAAGTGTATGGTGTTTCCTGAAACATCTAAAAAACAAAGCAACAGAGCCTAGGGCACTTCCACTTATGGTCCTATAGCTTAGGGAAATTAAAATCAAAAAGACACAGCCACCCCAAAGTTTGGGACGCCTCTGTTTATAAGAACCTCGTTTACCGTACAAGTTCATTATCACAGAAAGTGAAAAATGGATAAAGAACTCGTGGTACTTACGTACAATGCAGTATCACTCAGCAATGAAATCTGTGTCATCAGGCCCTTAGCAGCACAATGAGTGGATTCAGGTATGATGATTCTAACTGAAATAAGTCACACAGAAAAAGAAACATCATAAGATATCAGTAATACACGGAATGGAAACTTGGCTACACAGGAACTGAATTACAGAACAGAACAGGGTCTCAAATTTAGAAAACCAACTTATGCTTGCTTAAGGGGAAAGGTGAGTTGGGGTGCTTCATAAAACCAGAGATTGAAATGAGCAGAGATAAAGTTCCTTAAGCCAAATATGGAATAGACAAGAGCTACTCCTTGATCAACGAAATGGACTCAACACCGCATATTAAACGCCTAAGAATGTACCTGACTAGTAAGTATCTTAAAACCTATGGATTGCTATGTCTCCGAAAGAGAATCAAGCATGTGTACCGGGGCATAAACGCAGCAGTGATAGGATTGGAGATGTTCGGTGAGCAAATGAAGACCCTTTGAAGTCATATCGCATGGTACCCATTCCACGGGTTTCAAATACCCAGGTTTAAGGTATTCTTCCTTCAGCTAAAACATGCATGTGGAACCTAGAGTATGATCAACCATGTGATCGGGAGACGTGTTCAAATATGTCTCAGTTTTCGTACCCTGGTACTCGGGTGCAACATTCCAGACGCTTTACTAACACTCTCCCGACTTGGAGAGTCAGTCCCTTTAACCTCCTGTTTGGCACAGTTTGCAATTTCTGCGGAAGATGAACAGGAATAGCGAGAACCAATGAGAGGCTAGCTGGAGGTGTCTGGACGGGCAAATTTAACTCTCATTTCCCACCAGGAGGAGGAAATAACCAAAGGCTCAGCGTGCCGTGCCAGAACCAGATTAGGGCCTGAAGCCATCCTGCGGTGTTGCAGCCAGGTCACAAGAAAGCGAGTTGAAGAAAGGAGCTCAGGGGCACTGTAATTCACAAACCTGCAGAGTTATAAATGACAGCTATCGTCCAAAAATAGACTGAAGTAAGGCTGCCAAGAGGACTTGAAAGCGGGGCAGAATTGCAGGAAACCGATTTCAGGAGGTAGACAGGAATTGCATTGAAAGCATAGGAAAAGAGGCAGAACGTCCACAATGATGCACTTGGCCAAAAAGGGCGTATGCGTTTTTTCCTGAATATATTCAGGAAAAAACGCATACGCCCTTTTTGGCCAACCAAGCAAGCTTGCAAAGGAAATCTGCACTACAATGAAGTCTCACTTCCCCCCGGTCAAAAGGGCCATCTGAAAAAAGTGTAAAATCCATAAAGGCAGGACAGGCCATGGAGAACTGGGAGCCTTGTTATGCTGATGGGCGGGATGTAAATTGCCAACAACCACTCGGGAGAAGTGTATGGTGTTTCCTGAAACATCTAAAAAACAAATCAACAGAGCCTAGGGCACTTCCACTTATGGTCCTATAGCTAAGGGAAATTAAAATCAAAAAGACACAGCCACCCCAAAATTTGGGACGCCTCTGTTTACAAGAACCTCGTTTACAGTACAAGTTCAACATCGCAGAAAGTGAAAAATGGATAAAGAAGTTGTGGTATTTACTTACAAAGCAATATCACTCAGCAATGAAATCTATGTCATCAGGCCCTTAACATCACAATGAGTGGATTCAGGTATGATGGTTCTAACTGAAATAAGTCACACAGAAAAAGAAACATCATAAGATATCAGTAATACACGGAATGTAAACTTGGCTACACAGGAACTGAATTACAGAACAGAACAGGGTCTCAAATTTAGAAAACCAACTTATGCTTGCTTAAGGGGAAAGGTGAGTTGGGGTGCTTCATAAAACCAGAGATTGAAATGAGCACAGATAAAGTTCCTTAAGTCAAATATGGAATAGACAAGAGCTACTCCTTGCTCAACGAAATGGACTCAACACCGCATATTAAACGCCTAAGAATGTACCTGACTTGTAAGTATCGTAAAACCTATGGATTGCAATGTCTCCAAAAAAGAATCAAGCATGTGTACAGGGGCATAAACGCAGCAGTGATAGGATTGGAGAGGTTCGGTGAGCAAATGAAGACCCTTTGAAGTCATATTGCATGGTACCCATTCCACGGGTCTCAACTCTCCAGGTTTAAGGTATTCTTCCTTCAGCTAAAACATGCATGTGGAACCCAAGTATGATCAACCATGTGAACGGGAGACGTGTTCAAATATGTCTCAGTTTTCCTCCCCTGGTACTCGGGTGCAACATTCCAGACGCTTTACTAACACTCTCCCCACTTGGAGAGTCAGCGCCTTTAACCTCCTGTTTGGCCCAGTTTGCAATTTCTGCGGAAGATGAACAGGAATAGCGAGAACCAATGAGAGGCTAGCTGGAGGTGTCTGGACGGGCAAATTTAACTCTCATTTCCTTCCAGGAAGAGGAATTAACCAAAGGCTCAGCGTGCCGTGCCGGAACCAGATTAGGGCCTGAAGCCATCCTGCGGTGTTGCGGCCTGCTCAAAGGAAAGCGAGTTGAAGAAAGGAGCTCAGGGGCACTGTAATTCACAAACCTGCAGAGTTATAAATGACAGCTATCGTCCAAAAATAGACTGAAGTAAGGTTGCCAAGAGGACTTGAAAGCGGGGCAGAATTGCAGGAAACCGATTTCAGGAGGTAGACAGGAATTGCATTGAAAGCATAGGAAAAGAGGCAGAACGTCCACAATGATGCACTTGGCCAAAAAGGGCGTATGCGTTTTTTCCTGAATATATTCAGGAAAAAACGCATACGCCCTTTTTGGCCAACCAAGCAAGCTTGCAAAGGAAATCTGCACTACAATGAAGTCTCACTTCCCCCCGGTCAAAAGGGCCATCTGAAAAAAGTGTAAAATCCAGAAAGGCAACAGGCCATTGAGAACTGGGAGCCTTGTTATGCTGATGGGCGGGATGTAAATTGCCAACAGACACTGGGGAGAAGTGTATGGTGTTTCCTGAAACATCTAAAAAACAAAGCAACAGAGCCTAGGGCACTTCCACTTATGGTCCTATAGCTTAGGGAATGTAAAATCAAAAAGACACAGCCACCCCAAAGTTTGGGACGCCTCTGTTTACAAGAACCTCGTTTACCGTACAAGTTCAACATCGCAGAAAGTGAAAAATGGATAAAGAACTTGTGGTACTTACGTACAATGCAGTATCACTCAGCAATGAAATCTATGTCATCAGGCCCGTAGCAGCATAATGAGTGGATTCAGGTACGATGATTCTAACTGAAATAACTCACACAGAAAAAGAAACATCATAAGATATCACTAATACACGGAATGTAAACTTGGCTACACAGGAACTGAATTCCAAAACAGAACAGGTTCTCAAATTTAGAAAACCAACTTATGCTTGCTTAAGAGTAAAGGTGAGTTGGGGTGCTGCATAAAACCAGAGATTGAAATGAGCACAGATAAAGTTCCTTAAGCCAAATATGGAATAGACAAGAGCTACTCCTTGCTCAACGAAATGGACTCAACACCGCATATTAAACGCCTAAGAATGTACCTGACTAGTAAGTATCTTAAAACCTATGGATTGCTATGTCTCCGAAAGAGAATCAAGCATGTGTACCGGGGCATAAACGCAGCAGTGATAGGATTGGAGAGGTTCGGTGAGCAAATGAAGACCCTTTGAAGTCATATTGCATGGTACCCATTACACGGGTCTTAACTCTCCAGGTTTAAGGTATTCTTCCTTCAGCTAAAACCTGCATGTGGAACCCAGAGTATGATCAACCATGTGAACGGGAGACGTGTTCAAATATGTCTCAGTTTTCCTCCCCTGGTACTCGGCTGCAACATTCCAGACGCTTTACTAACACTCTCCCGACTTGGAGAGTCAGCGCCTTTAACCTCCTATTTGGCCCAGTTTGCAATTTCTGCGGAAGGTGAACAGGAATAGCGAGAACCAATGAGAGACTAGCTGGAGGTGTCTGGACGGGCAAATTTAACTCTCATTTCCCACCAGGAAGAGGAAATAACCAAAGGCTCAGCGTGCCGTGCCGGAACCAGATTAGGGCCTGAAGCCATCCTCGGTGTTGCGGCCAGGTCACAAGAAAGCGAGTTGAAGAAAGGAGCTCAGGGGTACTGTAATTCACAAACCTGCAGAGTTATAAATGACAGCTATCGTCCAAAAATAGACTGAAGTAAGGCTGCCAAGAGGACTTGAAAGCGGGGCAGAATTGCAGGAAACCGATTTCAGGAGGTAGACTGGAATTGCATTGAAAGCATAGGAAAAGAGGCAGAACGTCCACAATGATGCACTTGGCCAAAAAGGGCGTATGCGTTTTTTCCTGAATATATTCAGGAAAAAACGCATACGCCCTTTTTGGCCAACCAAGCAAACTTGCAAAGGAAATCTGCACTACAATGAAGTCTCACTTCCCCCCGGTCAAAAGGGCCATCTGAAAAACGTGTAAAATCCAGAAAGGCAGGACAGGCCATGGAGAACCGGGAGCCTTGTTATGCTGATGGGCGGGATGTAAATTGCCAACAGACATTCGGGAGAAGTGTATGGTGTTTCCTGAAACATCTAATAATCAAAGCAACAGAGCCTAGGGCACTTCCACTTATGGTCCTATAGATTAGGGAAATTAAAATCAAAAAGACACAGCCACCCCAAAGTTCGGAACGGCTCTGTTTACAAGAACCTTGTTTACAGTACAAGTTCAACATCGCAGAAAGTGAAAAATGGATAAAGAAGTTGTGGTATTTACTTACAAACCAAGATCACTCAGCAATGAAATCTGTGTCATCAGGCCCTTAGCAGCACAATGAGTGGATTCAGGTATGATGATTCTAACTGAAATAAGTCACACAGAAAAAGAAACATCATAAGATATCAGTAATACACGGAATGGAAACTTGGTTACACAGGAACTGAACTACAGAACAGAACAGGGTCTCAAATTTAGAAAACCAACTTATGCTTGCTTAAGGGGAAAGGTGAGTTGGGGTGCTGCATAAAACCAGAGATTGAAATGAGCACAGATAAAGTTCCTTAAGCCAAATATGGAATAGACAAGAGCTACTCCTTGCTCAACGAAATGGACTCAACACCCCATATTAAACGCCTAAGAATGTACCTGACTAGTAAGTATCTTAAAACCTATGGATTGCTATGTCTCCGAAAGAGAATCAAGCATGTGTACAGGGGCATAAACGCAGCAGTGATAGGATTGGAGAGGTTCGGTGAGCAAATGAAGACCCTTTGAAGTCATATTGCATGGTACCCATTCCACGGGTTTCAACTACCCAGGTTTTAGGTATTCTTCCTTCAGCTAAAACATGCATGTGGAACCCAGAGTATGATCAACCATGTGATCGGGAGACGTGTTCAAATATGTCTCAGTTTTCCCCCCCTGGTACTCGGGTGCAACATTCCAGACGCTTTACTCACACTCTCCCCACTTGGAGAGTCAGCGCCTTTAACCTCCTGTTTGGCACAGTTTGCAATTTCTGCGGAAGATGAACAGGAATAGCGAGAACCAATGAGAGGCTAGCTGGAGTTGTCTGGACGTGCAAATTTAACTCTCATTTCCCACCAGGAAGAGGAAATAACCAAAGGCTCAGCGTGCCGTACCGGAACCAGATTAGGGCCTGAAGCCATCCTGCGGTGTTGCGGCCAGCTCACAAGAAAGCGAGTTGAAGAAAGGTGCTCAGGGGCACTGTAATTCACAAACCTGCAGAGTTATAAATGACACCTATCGTCCAAAAATAGACTGAAGTAAGGCTGCCAAGAGGACTTGAAAGCGGGGCAGAATTGCAGGAAACCGATTTCAGGAGGTAGACTGGAATTGCATTGAAAGCATAGGAAAAGAGGCAGAACGTCCACAATGATGCACTTGGCCAAAAAGGGCGTATGCGTTTTTTCCTGAATATATTCAGGAAAAAACGCATACGCCCTTTTTGGCCAACCAAGCAAGCTTGCAAAGGAAATCTGCACTACAATGAAGTCTCACTTCCCCCCGGTCAAAAGGGCCATCTGAAAAAAGTGTAAAATCCAGAAAGGCAGGACAGGCCATGGAGAACTGGGAGCCTTGTTATGCTGATGGGCGGGATGTAAATTGCCAACAGACACTCGGGAGAAGTGTATGGTGTTTCCTGAAACATCTAAAAAACAAAGCAACAGAGCCTAGGGCACTTCCACTTATGGTCCTATAGCTTAGGGAAATTAATATCAAAAAGACACAGCAACCCCAAAATTTGGGACGGCTCTTTTTACAGGAATCTCTTCTACGGCACAAGTTAAATATCCCAGGGAGCAAATAATAGATAAAGAAGTTGCGGTACTTATGTACAACAGAATACCACTCAGCAATGAAATCTATGTCACCAGGCCCGTACCAGCATAATGAGTGGATTGAGGCACGATGATTCTAAGTGAAATAAGTCACACAGAAAAAGAAACTTCATAAGGTATCACTAATACACGGAATGTGAACTTGGCTACACATGAACTGAATTACAAAACAGAACAGGGTCTCAAGTTTAGAAAACCAACTTATGCCTGCTTAAGGGGGAAGGTGAGTTGGGGTGCTGCATAAAAGCAGAGTTTGAAATTAGCACAGATACCGTTCCATAAGCCAAATATGTAATAGACAAGAGCTACCCCTTGCTCAACGAAATGGATTCAACAATGAGGTATCACCTCACACCTGGTAGAATAGGCATCATTGAAAATCTACAAACAAAAAATGCTGGAAAGGGTGTGGAGAAAAGGAACCCTCTTCCACTATTGTTGGGAATATAAATTGATACAGTCATTATGGAGAACAATATGGAATTTCTTAAGAAACTAACAATAGAATTACCATATGATACAGCAATCCCAGTACTGGACATATACCCAGACAAAACCATAAATCAAAAAGAGTCATTCACCGCAATGTTCATTGCATCACTATTTACAATATCGAGGTAATGGAAGCAACCTAAATGCCCACAGACAGACGAATGCATAAAGCTGTGGTACATATATAAAATGGAATATTACTAAGCCATGAAAAGGAATGAAATTGGGTCATTTGTAGAGACGTCGATGGATCTAGAGACTGTCATACAGAGTGAAGTAAGTCAGAAAGAGAAAAACAAATCTTGTATATTCATGCATATATGTGGAACCTAGAAAAACTGTACAGATTAACCATTTTGCAAGGCATAAATAGAGCAACAGATGTAGACAACAAACGTATGGACAACAAGGGGGGAAAGCTGTTGGGGGGGTGGTGGTGGGAGGAGTTGAGAGACTGGGATTGGCATGTATACATTTATATGTATAAAATAGATACCCAATAAGAACCTGCTGTATAAAAATATAAAATAAAATTCAAAATTAAAAAGAAGTAAAATTTAAAAAATAAAACAGAAAAAACAATTATTCCCTGCACATACATGTATTTATATGAATAAATTATTTCCATGCTTATATCTGTAAATACAAAAAAGAGGAATAAAATCTACCTTGAACCAAAAACGAAAAAGAGAAAAAAAACACAGAACCCACCAGTTACACAGAGGAAAACCGTATCAGGGCACTTGCTCCAGTTGTAAACAATTCTGAAGTTGGTCAGTGGTGGGGAATCGTCTCCCATTCAGCCAGCAGCCCCCACGCAACAAGCGTCCTCATTGCAAAGCTGGGGCACCGTGCCGAGGCATCTGTGAGTAAACGTGAGCTGAGCCCCAGGCCAGTTGCTGCTGAACTATTCCCACCCGTCCCAGGTAAAACACCTGAATATATACAAGGACTTGAAAGCCTAGAGGAAGGGCCATAGAGCCACACGAGTGACAGCATGCCGGCCGACTTGGTGCCTGCAGGCCAGCCAGGATGGTCCTGGCCCTGGGTGCTCTTCTGGAAGATTTCCATTTCCCTGCCTGAGATACCCGTCCTGTCCCTGCCCCCACTGCTTTTTTCCTTCCTCACCTCTGCCCAGGGAGAAATTCCAGCAGCAGGTATGGGTGACACATCCTCTTCTTTAGCAGGTGGCAGCCTGGCAACTGCTGCAGAAAGTCCAGCAGAGCCCCACTCACACTGGGCCACCCACAAAGCCGTGGCCTCTCACTCCCTCCCACCAGCCCAGCCCCGAGACTGCTGACAGGGCAGAGAAAATGGCGTCAGGCACGGCTGCAGGGGCTCTTGCTGCCTGGAGTGGTATTTATATTGATCTCAACCACGGCACACCTGGGGAGGGCTGGCCGGCACGGTAAGGCTGCCCAGGTCAGCCAATCATCACCCCTCAGGGGCTCACAGTTGCAGAAAATGGAACTTGCTGAACCGGCCAGGTCCAAGGAACAGGTGTGGGCTCCTGAGAGTCAGGATAGACAAGGGGCTGCAGCTTTGGCTTGTTTTCTAATCATTTTATCTGGCCCATGAGTGGGAGACAACTTCAAGAAAACCCTCTCCTAATGAGAGGAACCCAGGAGTCAGGGAGAGGAGGGGTGGGTGGTGGTTGGAGACAGAGGCCTGGTGCCCCGGGTGCAGTGGAAGTCTCTGGAAGACCAGGTGGAGGGAGGCCTCACGGAGTGATGCCCAGGGTCACAGACCTGTCACAGCTGCTGTTTGTTAGTTCAAGTCCTGCTCTGAGGTGCTCTGTGTCAGCTCTGAGCGACAGGTGAGCTGGGGGTGCTCTGCAATGAGGGCTATGTGCACGGTTCCTGTGTGCCCAGCCCTGCCACGGTACCTGCAAGGGTAGCTCTGTATCCTGGGAGGGGCCTGACCACGAGAGCCCCGTGGGCTGGGGTGGGGGTGGGGTACCTGCCCAGGTGAGCTCCATATTCTGGGATTGGTCTGACCACGAGAGCCCCATGGGCCGCTGGGGACCTGGTAAAGGATGTCAGGACAGTCAGTGAAGCCACCGAGGATATACCTCCAGTTGCTCCTAATTCCTACACCCTGCTGGTCATTCTACCAACCACCAGGACATGGTATTCTGTATTAGTCTTCAGTGATGCCTTCTTTTGTATTCCATTAGTCCCAGAGTCACAAGAAATTTTGGCTTGTGAGTGGCAGGACTCAACATACAACTAAAACAATACTTCCGGGCCGTCTGGCCCCAAGGGTGCAAAAATTCCCACACCATCTTTGGGGAAAGCTTAGCTAAAGACCTAAAAGTTCTACCTCTGGAAAAGGAAACCCTCCTTCAATATGCAGACGACATTCTGATCACCAGCCCTACTAAGGAGGCCTCTGAACTACCAAGCCAATAAAGGATAGAAGTTGTCCAAGAAAAAGCTCAAATATCACAGACTGCGGTGACCTGCCTGGGCTTCATTCTCACACAAGGTCAGAGAAGCCCATCCCAGGAAAGGGAAGAAACCATTTTCAGCCTTACCCCTTTCTAAAACTAGAAGACAGCTTAGGGGTTCCTGGGGAGGCCAGGGTTTGCTGCTTCTGGATCCCTAGCTACAGTCTACTAGCTGGGCCTCTATATGAAACACTGAAAGGAAAAGATGATGATCCTTTTGAATAGAATCCAGAAGTGGCCTTTCAAGAATGGAAAGAGCAGTCAATTCAGACCCTTGCCCTGGAACTCCCTAATTTAGCTAAACCCTTTGACCTTTACATTCCCGGTGAAAGGTGAATCGCCATTGGAGAATTAGTGCAAAAACTGGGACCACTTGAAATGGAACAATGCAAGAATGCCATCCAGGTAGGATAAACTACGGTCACTAAGGGGCTTGGCCCACTGCCACATCTGGCCAAGATACTGGCGGTATCTAAAAACCTGGAAATCAGCAGCCCAAAAGGCCACCTCCCTCCTAAGGGAAAAGGACCCCACGTGGTGATCCTAACCACCAACCATGCCCTGAAGTTGCAGGGTTCGCTCCGTGGGCACACCGACCTCGAGTGAGGAGGCCCTCCAACTCCAACATCCAGAGAGATAACCGGGGGCAACAGGGCACCATGACGACTCGTGTGAACATCACTTGACCTGGAGTTTCTCTCATAAAACAACAAGAGTGTGTCCCAAAAGAGTAGACTACTGCTTGCAGGACTTACTGCACCCAGAGGGGAGCTAATAATCTTGGCGGGGGAACAGTATACCACACTGTCACCATAGAAAAGCCTACAGACACCGTGATGATGGTGGCCAATAAGACCGGCTGGACTCCTGTTTACTTCAAAAGGCTGTTGAGTCAGTAGCCATCATGGTCCTTGATCACCACTGACCCTGGACTGTCTGGGAGTTGAGCGGGCAGGGCTCTGACACCTGGTGCTGTTTGTACGTTAATTCAGGGGCCTAATTGAAGAAAGCGCAGACTACTGGTCAGAGCATCTAGGCTGGCAGAGACGGTCAGCCTAAGGTGGCCGAACAAATGTGGGGCGGGGTGAAACCGGCCCCCACAGCGTCTCTGCACATCTCTTTCCTGGACCCTTAAAGGTCATTAGAATCTATAACACTTCCAATGCTGGTGCTCAGGTGGACGAGCAGGGAGGCAGGGGTCCTGGGGACAATCAACGTCACCGGGAGGCTGCTGGGGAGAAGCTCTGACCCTCGCCCCAGGGTATGAGGGCTCCCAACTCAGCACTCAGCAGTTACAGAAGAAGGGTCTGCACCCTCAGCACTCCAAGAATGAGGAACGGGACAAAAGGCAGAGGAGGGGTTTGTCCCCAGCAAAGCCCATTAAAAATCCCTGGGAGATAAAAGTAGAATCTGGGCAATAAAGTCAAGTCTAACCTTTTTTATCCTTTGTGCTTTGTCTAATTTCACGTGCTCCTAGGGTCCCGCATGCAGAGGTTCCACACCCGGCACTTCAGACCAGATTTCCTAGTGCAGAATGGCTGGGTCGACACCTCAGCTCCTGGGGCCCAGTGCAGACTCCACGATATAGAGCCTGAGCTACAGCCAACCCGGCCCTCGAGAGCTCCGCCGCCTCCCTCCCTCCCACTGACTCTGACAGGATCTCTACACAGCAGCCCAGCCCACAGCCCACGGGGTAGTGCATGCTCTCACCTCTCCACTCTCTGATCAAAATATAAAGTTTCCTTTGCTTGTGAACCAAACTCAGTCTCGATCTGTTGGCCCCAATGACACTGGGCAGGGGGACACTTGTTGGGGTCCACTCTGGAGGATCAGTAACAGAAATTGAGACTATTGTAACCTCAATGAACAGATGTGTGAGCCAAACTGTAGTTAACATAGAACAGTGTATAAGGCTCGGGTAAAATAAGATGTTTTTAACACTTCCATTTGATATTTCCATCACTTTTTATAAGCAAGTTCAGTGAAAAGGTTTGTCTTATTTGTCAGGTCAATATTAGAGAAACGAAGTGATTTCTTTCCAAGGATGTACATCTAATAATCTTGGTTAAACCTTCAATCTTGTTTTAAATGCTTTTCCATTGAAAATGATACCTCTCTTTCAGCTCCCCCATTTCTGAGAAGTATAAAATCTTATAATTTATTATTACCAAAGGGGAAAGGTGGGAGGAGGGATAAATTAACAGTTTGGAATGAACACATACACACTGCTATGTATAAAATAGATCATCAACAGGGAACTACTGTATAGCACAGGGAACTACACTCAACATTTTGCAATAACCTATAAGGGGAAATAATCTGAAAAAGAATAGATATTTTTATTGACATCATCTATCAATGACAGTTAAAGTGTAGCCTAAGGGAAGCTGGTGGTGAGTGCTTCTGACCCTGAAGACTTCAATCATCTAAAGTTTGGACTCTGCCTACTTCCCAAGGCCCTTAATGAACATATGTGTAGCCGTAGCTTAAAAAATTCCCCAGTTTGGGTTTCGGGGAGACACTGATTTTGAAAAAGCCCTGGTGTTCTCCTTACATGAATGGGACTCTTCCTACTGCTAAAACATGTCTGTCACACCCAGAGGATGGTATACCGTCTGATCGGGAAGAGTTTGGAAAAGGCATCTCATCTCCTCATCTCCTGGTGCTCGGGTTCACCCCTCCAGCGTCTTTACTAACAGTCTCCCCACTTGGAGATGTCAGCACTGTCAACATCCTGTTGTGTACAGTTTGGAATTTGTCCAGAGGATGAAGCGGAAGGATGAGGAACAATGAGAGACAAGTCCTAGGTGTTCAGACAGGCACATGTCACTCTAATTTCCAATCAGGAAGACGAATTGACCAAAGGCTAGGGTTGCCCATGGAAACAGTATAGGGCTTGAGGAAATCCCGCTGCTTTGTGGCCAGTTCCCATAAACACAAGTTGAACAATGGAACTCAGGGGCAGTAAAATTCACAAAACTGCAGAGTTGAAAATATCCATCACTGAAAAATGTCTTGAGGAAAGTCAGAGAAAAGGACTTGTAAGCAAGGGAGAATGGCAGGAAAGGGATTTGAGGAGGTAGAAAGGACTCGCCATTAAGCACAAGAAAAGGAGCTGAACATTGCCAACATTGCAGTTGGCCAAAAAGGGTGTATGCGTTCTTTTCTGTATATATTCAAGAAAAGGGCATACACTTTTTTAGCCAACCAAACAGGTGGGCACTGGAAGTCAATACTACAAAAGATATCACTTCGCATCAGTCAGAAGAGCCATCCTCATAAAGCGTAAACAACAGAAATGCAGGACAGGGCAACGAGAAGAGGGAGCCCTGTGAGACTTATAGTGGAAATGTATATTGCCAACGGCCATTCTGGAGAAGTGTATTGTGTTTACTAAAGCATCTAAAAAATGAGCTACAGAGCATAGGGCACTTGCAGTCACGGGCGTATATCTTGGGAAAAACAAAAATCGAGAGGACACAGGCACCCCAATGTTTACCCCCTCTCTGTTTAAAAGATCCTCGACTAGGATATAACTTAAATGTCTCTGGAGGGAAAAAATGGATAGAGATGTGGTACTTAGGTAGAGTGGAATATTATTCAGCCTGGAAATCAATGAAATATGGCCAGTTGTAACAACTCCGGAGGAGTTACGTATGATCATTCTAAGTGACAGAATTCAAAAAGAAAAAGACACATATCATAAGATATCACTTAAAGGTGGAATCCAAAATGGCTACACATGAAATAAATTACAAAACAAAAACATAGTCAAATATGTAGAAAACACGCATAAGGCTGCTAAACGGGAAAGGTGGGGAGGGGTGAGGCATCATCCAGGAGGTTGAAATTAGCAAAGATACCATTCCAAATACCAAACTGATAATCAACAAGGCCTACACGGTAGCTAAAAGAACTGCACTCAGCACACTCAAGTCACCGGAAAAGAATATATACGACTGGTAAGAATCTGAAAAAGAATTTATTGATGTCTCTCTGTACGTGAATCAAGTGGATGTACAGCAGCAAGAAACAGAGCTTTGAAAATCAGCTGTAACCAATATAGTAATAAATTGAAAAAAATAAACGACAGAGAGACAGAGAAAACCTCTTACAACTTTTCCTCAGGGACGGTGATGCAACATGGATTGAACACATCTAGACCCACAGCAGGATGAGACATAAGGCTGGAAACTGTTTGCGCTAAGAGAAATGTGAGGTTGGGTGAGGAAATGCACACCCTTTAAAGTAATACTACCTGGTACCCATTCAATGGGTCCCAAATCTGCAGGTTCAAGGGATCTTCCTACAGCTAAAACATGCATGGAAAACCCAGAGGACTGTACACCATGTGATCGGGAGATGTGTCTAAAATGCACCTCATTTATCCTCTCCTGGTGCTCCTGTTCACCATTCCAGCCACGCTACTTAGAATCTCCCCACTTGGAGAATCAGCACATTTAAACTTCTGTTTCACACATTTTGCAAATTGTGAGGAGGCTGAACGGGAAGAGGGGGAACCAATGAGAGAAGAGTTGTAGGGGTTTGGACGGGCACATATCACTCTAATTTCCCATTAAGAATAAGAATTAAAGAAAGGCTCAGCCTGCCTCGCCGGAGCCAAAATAGGGCCTGAAGCAATCCTGCGGGTTTGAGGCCAGCTCACAAAAGAGCAACTTAAAAAATGGAGCTCAGGGTCACTGCAATTCACAAACCTGCAGAGTTATAAATGAAAACTAACGTCCAAAAATATGTTGAGGTAAGGCAAAGAAGAGGATCTGAATGCAAGACAGAATTGCAAGAAACAGATTTCAAGAGATAGATTGGACTCGTCTTTAACGCACATGAAAAGCGGCAGAATTTCGACAATGATGCAGTTGGCCCAAAAGGGCGTATGCGTTTTTTCCTGATTATATCCAGGAAAAAACGCATACGCACTTTATGGGCAACGAAGCAAGCAAGCAATGCAAATGTGCACAACAAAGAAGTCTCACTTCCCACCGGTCAAAAGGGCCATCCTAAAAAATTGTAAAAACCAGAAATGCAGGACAGGCCATGGAGAACAGGGAGCCTTTATACGCTGATGGGCAGTGTGTGAACTGCCGAGAGCCACTCTGGAGAAGTGTATGGTGGTTCCTAAATCATCTAAAAAACAGAGCTACAGAGCATAGGACACTTCCAATCATGGGAGTATATCTAGGGAAGTCTAAAAATCAACAAGACACAAGCACACCACAGTTTAGGGCTACTCTGTTTACAAGAACCTCAACTTCAGTACACCTTAAATATCCCAGGAAAGAGAACAATGGATAAAGAAGATGTGGTACTTATGTACAATGGAATATCTCTTCACCATGAAATCAATGTAATAAGGCTAGTAGAAGGATAAAGAGTGGATTTAGGTCCGATAATACTACTTGAAATAAGTCAAACAGAAAAAGAAACATATCATAAGATATCACTTATAGAGGGAGGGTAAATATGGCTGCACAAGAAATGAATTACAGAACAGAACAGTGTCTCACATTTAGAAAACACACTTATGTCAGCTTAAGGGGAAAGGAGAGGTGGGGTGATGCATAAAACCAGAGTTTGAAATTAGCACAGATACCGTTCAATAAACCAAATAGGTATTAGACAAGATCTACACCTTGCTCAATGAACAGGCCTCAACACACCCTATACACCGCAGAGAAATATATCTGAGGAATAAGAATCTTAAAACCCATGTATTGATATATCTCCATAAGGGAATCAAGTGTGTGCAGAGCGGCACAAACACAGCAGTGAAAAGGAGCTAAACCCCATTATAGAAATAAATTTTAAAAACAAAACGCTGAAACAATGAAAGAGAGAAAAATTCTTACAAAATTCGCTCAGGGGCTGTGATGCAACCTGGATTGACCACATATAAACCCACAGCTGGATAAGACATAAGGCTGGACACTTGGGGCTGACAGGATTGGTGAGCTTTGGTGAGCAACTGCCGAAAGTTTAATGCAATACTTCATGCTACTCATTCCAAGGGTCCCAACACTCCAGGTTGAAGGGAATCTTCCTACAGCTAAACCATGCTTGGGAAACCCAGCGACTGGTATACCATATGATCGGGAAAGGTTTCTAAAACGCACCTCATTTTTCCTCTCCTGGGGCTCCGGATCGACATTCCAGCCACTTTACTAACAACATCCCCACATGGAGTCAATGCCTTTAAGTTCTGGTATCGCACAGTCTGCAGTTAGTGCAGAGGATGAATGGGAATAGGGGGAACCAGTGAGAAACTAGCTGTAGCGGTTTCAATGGGCACATGTCACTCTAATATCACATCAGTAAGAAGAATTAACCAAAGGCACAGCAAGGTGCCCCAGAAGAAAAATAGGGCTCAAGGAATCCTGTGGTTATGGGGCAAGACCAAAAATATAAGAGCTAAAAAATGGAGCTAAGGGCCACTGCAATTCAAAAACCTGCAGAGTTATAAAGGCCAACTATTTTTAAAAAATATATTGAGGTAAGGCTATGAAGAGGCATTGAAAGCAAGGCAGAATTGCAGGAAACCGATTTCAGGAGGTAGACTGGAATTGCATTGAAAGCATATGAAGAGAGTCAGAAACTCGACAATGATGCACTTGGCCAAAAGGGGCGTATGCGTTTTTTCCTGAATATATTCAGGAAAAAACGCATACGCACTTTTTGGCCAACCAAGCAAGCTTGCAAAGGAAATCTGCACTACAATGAAGTCTCACTTCCCCCCGGTCAAAAGGGCCATCTGAAAAAAGTGTAAAATCCAGAAAGGCAGGACAGGCCATGGAGAACTGGGAGCCTTGTTATGCTGATGGGCGGGATGTAAATTGCCAACAGACACTTGGGAGAAGTGTATGGTGTTTCCTGAAACATCAAAAAAACAAAGCAACAGAGCCTAGGGCACTTCCACTTATGGTCCTATAGCTTAGGAAAATTAAAATCAAAAAGACACAGCCACCCCAAAGTTTGGGACGCCTCTGTTTACAAGAACCTCGTTTACAGTACAAGTTCAACATCGCAGAAAGTGAAAAATGGATAAAGAAGTTGTGGTATTCACTTACAAAGCAATATCACTCAGCAATGAAATCTGTGTCATCAGGCCCTTAGCAGCACAATGAGTGGATTCAGGTATGATGATTCTAACTGAAATAAGTCACACAGAAAAAGAAACATCATAAGATATCAGTAATACACGGAATGGAAACTTGGCTACACAGGAACTGAATTACAGAACAGAACAGGGTCTCAAATTTAGAAAACCAACTTATGCTTGCTTAAGGGTAAAGGTGAGTTGGGGTGCTGCATAAAACCAGAGATTGAAATGAGCACAGATAAAGTTCCTTAAGCCAAATATGGAATAGACAAGAGCTACTCCTTGCTCAACGAAATGGACTCAACACCGCATATTAAAAGCCTAAGAATGTACCTGACTAGTAAGTATCTTAAAACCTATGGATTGCTATGTCTCCGAAAGAGAATCAAGCATGTGTACAGGGGCATAAACGCAGCAGTGATAGGATTGGAGAGGTTCGGTGAGCAAATGAAGACCCTTTGAAGTCATATTGCATGGTACCCATTCCACGGGTTTCAACTACCCAGGTTTAAGGTATTCTTCCTTCAGCTAAAACATGCATTTGAAACCTAGAGTATGATCAACCATGTGATCGGGAGACGTGTTCAAATATGTCTCAGTTTTCGTACCCTGGTACTCAGGTGCAACATTCCAGACGCTTTACTAACACTCTCCCGACTTGGAGAGTCAGTCCCTTTAACCTCCTGTTTGGCCCAGTTTGCAATTTCTGCGGAAGATGAACAGGAATAGCGAGAACCAATGAGAGACTACCTGGAGGTGTCTGAACGGGCAAATTAACTCTCATTTCCCACCAGGAAGAGGAATTAACCAAAGGCTCAGCATGCCATGCCGGAACCACATTAGGGCCTGAAGACATCCTGCGGTGTTGCGGCCAGGTCACAAGAAAGCGAGTTGAAGAAAGGAGCTCCGGGGCTCTGTAATTCACAAACCTGCAGAGTTATAAATGACAGCTATCGTCCAAAAATAGACTGAAGTAAGGCTGCCAAGAGGACTTGAAAGCGGGGCAGAATTGCAGGATACCGATTTCAGGAGGTAGACTGGAATTGCATTGAAAGCGTAGGAAAAGAGGCAGAACGTCCACAATGATGCACTTGGCCAAAAGGGCGTATGCGTTTTTTCCTGAATATATTCAGGAAAAAATGCATACGCACTTTTTGGCCAACCAAGCAAGCTTGCAAAGGAAATCTGCACTACAATGAAGTCTCACTTCCCCCCGGTCAAAAGGGCCATCTGAAAAAAGTGTAAAATCCAGAAAGGCAGGACAGGCCATGGAGAACTGGGAGCCTTGTTATGCTGATGGGCGGGATGTAAATTACCAACAGACACTCAGGAGAAGTGTATGGTGTTTCCTGAAACATCTAAAAAACAAAGCAACAGAGCCTAGGGCACTTCCACTTATGGTCCTATAGCTTAGGGAAATTAATATCAAAAAGACACAGCAACCCCAAAATTTGGGACGGCTCTTTTTACAGAAATCTCTTCTACGGCACAAGTTAAATATCCCAGAGAGCAAATAATGAATAAAGAAGTTGCGGTACTTATGTACAACAGAATACCACTCAGCAATGAAATCTATGTCACCAGGCCCGTACCAGCATAATGAGTGGATTGAGGCACGATGATTCTAAGTGAAATAAGTCACACAGAAAAAGAAACTTCATAAGGTATCACTAATACACGGAATGTGAACTTGGCTACACATGAACTGAATTACAAAACAGAACAGGGTCTCAAGTTTAGAAAACCAACTTATGCCTGCTTAAGGGGGAAGGTGAGTTGGGGTGCTGCATAAAAGCAGAGTTTGAAATTAGCACAGATACCGTTCCATAAGCCAAATATGTAATAGACAAGAGCTACCCCTTGCTCAACGAAATGGATTCAACAATGAGGTATCACCTCACACCTGGTAGAATAGGCATCATTGAAAATCTACAAACAAAAAATGCTGGAAAGGGTGTGGAGAAAAGGAACCCTCTTCCACTATTGTTGGGAATATAAATTGATACAGTCATTATGGAGAACAATATGGAATTTCTTAAGAAACTAACAATAGAATTACCATATGATACAGCAATCCCAGTACTGGACATATACCCAGACAAAACCATAAATCAAAAAGAGTCATTCACCGCAATGTTCATTGCATCACTATTTACAATATCGAGGTAATGGAAGCAACCTAAATGCCCACAGACAGACGAATGCATAAAGCTGTGGTACATATATAAAATGGAATATTACTAAGCCATGAAAAGGAATGAAATTGGGTCATTTGTAGAGACGTCGATGGATCTAGAGACTGTCATACAGAGTGAAGTAAGTCAGAAAGAGAAAAACAAATCTTGTATATTCATGCATATATGTGGAACCTAGAAAAACTGTACAGATTAACCATTTTGCAAGGCATAAATAGAGCAACAGATGTAGACAACAAACGTATGGACAACAAGGGGGGAAAGCTGTTGGGGGGGTGGTGGTGGGAGGAGTTGAGAGACTGGGATTGGCATGTATACATTTATATGTATAAAATAGATAACCAATAAGAACCTGCTGTATAAAAATATAAAATAAAATTCAAAATTAAAAAGAAGTAAAATTTAAAAAATAAAACAGAAAAAAACAATTATTCCCTGCACATACATGTATTTATATGAATAAATTATTTCCATGCTTATATCTGTAAATACAAAAAAGAGGAATAAAATCTACCTTGAACCAAAAACGAAAAAGAGAATAAAAACACAGAACCCACCAGTTACACAGAGGAAAACCGTATCAGGGCACTTGCTCCAGTTGTAAACAATTCTGAAGTTGGTCAGTGGTGGGGAATCGTCTCCCATTCAGCCAGCAGCCCCCACGCAACAAGCGTCCTCATTGCAAAGCTGGGGCACCGTGCTGAGGCATCTGTGAGTAAACGTGAGCTGAGCCCCAGGCCAGTTGCTGCTGAACTATTCCCACCCGTCCCAGGTAAAACACCTGAATATATACAAGGACTTGAAAGCCTAGAGGAAGGGCCATAGAGCCACACGAGTGACAGCATGCCGGCCGACTTGGTGCCTGCAGGCCAGCCAGGATGGTCCTGGCCCTGGGTGCTCTTCTGGAAGATTTCCATTTCCCTGCCTGAGATACCCGTCCTGTCCCTGCCCCCACTGCTTTTTTCCTTCCTCACCTCTGCCCAGGGAGAAATTCCAGCAGCAGGTATGGGTGACACATCCTCTTCTTTAGCAGGTGGCAGCCTGGCAACTGCTGCAGAAAGTCCAGCAGAGCCCCACTCACACTGGGCCACCCACAAAGCCGTGGCCTCTCACTCCCTCCCACCAGCCCAGCCCCGAGACTGCTGACAGGGCAGAGAAAATGGCGTCAGGCACGGCTGCAGGGGCTCTTGCTGCCTGGAGTGGTATTTATATTGATCTCAACCCAGGCACACCTGGGGAGGGCTGGCCGGCACGGTAAGGCTGCCCAGGTCAGCCAATCATCACCCCTCAGGGGCTCACAGTTGCAGAAAATGGAACTTGCTGAACCGGCCAGGTCCAAGGAACAGGTGTGGGCTCCTGAGAGTCAGGATAGACAAGGGGCTGCAGCTTTGGCTTGTTTTCTAATCATTTTATCTGGCCCATGAGTGGGAGACAACTTCAAGAAAACCCTCTCCTAATGAGAGGAACCCAGGAGTCAGGGAGAGGAGGGGTGGGTGGTGGTTGGAGACAGAGGCCTGGTGCCCCGGGTGCAGTGGAAGTCTCTGGAAGACCAGGTGGAGGGAGGCCTCACGGAGTGATGCCCAGGGTCACAGACCTGTCACAGCTGCTGTTTGTTAGTTCAAGTCCTGCTCTGAGGTGCTCTGTGTCAGCTCTGAGCGACAGGTGAGCTGGGGGTGCTCTGCAATGAGGGCTATGTGCACGGTTCCTGTGTGCCCAGCCCTGCCACGGTACCTGCAAGGGTAGCTCTGTATCCTGGGAGGGGCCTGACCACGAGAGCCCCGTGGGCTGGGGTGGGGGTGGGGTACCTGCCCAGGTGAGCTCCATATTCTGGGATTGGTCTGACCACGAGAGCCCCATGGGCCGCTGGGGACCTGGTAAAGGATGTCAGGACAGTCAGTGAAGCCACCGAGGATATACCTCCAGTTGCTCCTAATTCCTACACCCTGCTGGTCATTCTACCAACCACCAGGACATGGTATTCTGTATTAGTCTTCAGTGATGCCTTCTTTTGTATTCCATTAGTCCCAGAGTCACAAGAAATTTTGGCTTGTGAGTGGCAGGACTCAACATACAACTAAAACAATACTTCCGGGCCGTCTGGCCCCAAGGGTGCAAAAATTCCCACACCATCTTTGGGGAAAGCTTAGCTAAAGACCTAAAAGTTCTACCTCTGGAAAAGGAAACCCTCCTTCAATATGCAGACGACATTCTGATCACCAGCCCTACTAAGGAGGCCTCTGAACTACCAAGCCAATAAAGGATAGAAGTTGTCCAAGAAAAAGCTCAAATATCACAGACTGCGGTGACCTGCCTGGGCTTCATTCTCACAGAAGGTCAGAGAAGCCCATCCCAGGAAAGGGAAGAAACCATTTTCAGCCTTACCCCTTTCTAAAACTAGAAGACAGCTTAGGGGTTCCTGGGGAGGCCAGGGTTTGCTGCTTCTGGATCCCTAGCTACAGTCTACTAGCTGGGCCTCTATATGAAACACTGAAAGGAAAAGATGATGATCCTTTTGAATAGAATCCAGAAGTGGCCTTTCAAGAATGGAAAGAGCAGTCAATTCAGACCCTTGCCCTGGAACTCCCTAATTTAGCTAAACCCTTTGACCTTTACATTCCCGGTGAAAGGTGAATCGCCATTGGAGAATTAGTGCAAAAACTGGGACCACTTGAAATGGAACAATGCAAGAATGCCATCCAGGTAGGATAAACTACGGTCACTAAGGGGCTTGGCCCACTGCCACATCTGGCCAAGATACTGGCGGTATCTAAAAACCTGGAAATCAGCAGCCCAAAAGGCCACCTCCCTCCTAAGGGAAAAGGACCCCACGTGGTGATCCTAACCACCAACCATGCCCTGAAGTTGCAGGGTTCGCTCCGTGGGCACACCGACCTCGAGTGAGGAGGCCCTCCAACTCCAACATCCAGAGAGATAACCGGGGGCAACAGGGCACCATGACGACTCGTGTGAACATCACTTGACCTGGAGTTTCTCTCATAAAACAACAAGAGTGTGTCCCAAAAGAGTAGACTACTGCTTGCAGGACTTACTGCACCCAGAGGGGAGCTAATAATCTTGGCGGGGGAACAGTATACCACACTGTCACCATAGAAAAGCCTACAGACACCGTGATGATGGTGGCCAATAAGACCGGCTGGACTCCTGTTTACTTCAAAAGGCTGTTGACTCAGTAGCCATCATGGTCCTTGATCACCACTGACCCTGGACTGTCTGGGAGTTGAGCGGGCAGGGCTCTGACACCTGGTGCTGTTTGTACGTTAATTCAGGGGCCTAATTGAAGAAAGCGCAGACTACTGGTCAGAGCATCTAGGCTGGCAGAGACGGTCAGCCTAAGGTGGCCGAACAAATGTGGGGCGGGGTGAAACCGGCCCCCACAGCGTCTCTGCACATCTCTTTCCTGGACCCTTAAAGGTCATTAGAATCTATAACACTTCCAATGCTGGTGCTCAGGTGGACGAGCAGGGAGGCAGGGGTCCTGGGGACAATCAACGTCACCGGGAGGCTGCTGGGGAGAAGCTCTGACCCTCGCCCCAGGGTATGAGGGCTCCCAACTCAGCACTCAGCAGTTACAGAAGAAGGGTCTGCACCCTCAGCACTCCAAGAATGAGGAACGGGACAAAAGGCAGAGGAGGGGTTTGTCCCCAGCAAAGCCCATTAAAAATCCCTGGGAGATAAAAGTAGAATCTGGGCAATAAAGTCAAGTCTAACCTTTTTATCCTTTGTGCTTTGTCTAATTTCACGTGCTCCTAGGGTCCCGCATGCAGAGGTTCCACACCCGGCACTTCAGACCAGATTTCCTAGTGCAGAATGGCTGGGTCGACACCTCAGCTCCTGGGGCCCAGTGCAGACTCCACGATATAGAGCCTGAGCTACAGCCAACCCGGCCCTCGAGAGCTCCGCCGCCTCCCTCCCTCCCACTGACTCTGACAGGATCTCTACACAGCAGCCCAGCCCACAGCCCACGGGGTAGTGCATGCTCTCACCTCTCCACTCTCTGATCAAAATATAAAGTTTCCTTTGCTTGTGAACCAAACTCAGTCTCGATCTGTTGGCCCCAATGACACTGGGCAGGGGGACACTTGTTGGGGTCCACTCTGGAGGATCAGTAACAGAAATTGAGACTATTGTAACCTCAATGAACAGATGTGTGAGCCAAACTGTAGTTAACATAGAACAGTGTATAAGGCTCGGGTAAAATAAGATGTTTTTAACACTTCCATTTGAT
This sequence comes from Delphinus delphis, assembly GCF_949987515.2. Classification (NCBI taxonomy): domain Eukaryota; kingdom Metazoa; phylum Chordata; class Mammalia; order Artiodactyla; family Delphinidae; genus Delphinus; species Delphinus delphis. The sequence goes on from NW_027192662.1 coordinate 2,746,098, forward strand.
ATTTCCATCACTTTTTATAAGCAAGTTCAGTGAAAAGGTTTGTCTTATTTGTCAGGTCAATATTAGAGAAACGAAGTGATTTCTTTCCAAGGATGTACATCTAATAATCTTGGTTAAACCTTCAATCTTGTTTTAAATGCTTTTCCATTGAAAATGATACCTCTCTTTCAGCTCCCCCATTTCTGAGAAGTATAAAATCTTATAATTTATTATTACCAAAGGGGAAAGGTGGGAGGAGGGATAAATTAACAGTTTGGAATGAACACATACACACTGCTATGTATAAAATAGATCATCAACAGGGAACTACTGTATAGCACAGGGAACTACACTCAACATTTTGCAATAACCTATAAGGGGAAATAATCTGAAAAAGAATAGATATTTTTATTGACATCATCTATCAATGACAGTTAAAGTGTAGCCTAAGGGAAGCTGGTGGTGAGTGCTTCTGACCCTGAAGACTTCAATCATCTAAAGTTTGGACTCTGCCTACTTCCCAAGGCCCTTAATGAACATATGTGTAGCCGTAGCTTAAAAAATTCCCCAGTTTGGGTTTCGGGGAGACACTGATTTTGAAAAAGCCCTGGTGTTCTCCTTACATGAATGGGACTCTTCCTACTGCTAAAACATGTCTGTCACACCCAGAGGATGGTATACCGTCTGATCGGGAAGAGTTTGGAAAAGGCATCTCATCTCCTCATCTCCTGGTGCTCGGGTTCACCCCTCCAGCGTCTTTACTAACAGTCTCCCCACTTGGAGATGTCAGCACTGTCAACATCCTGTTGCGTACAGTTTGGAATTTGTCCAGAGGATGAAGCGGAAGGATGAGGAACAATGAGAGACAAGTCCTAGGTGTTCAGACAGGCACATGTCACTCTAATTTCCAATCAGGAAGACGAATTGACCAAAGGCTAGGGTTGCCCATGGAAACAGTATAGGGCTTGAGGAAATCCCGCTGCTTTGTGGCCAGTTCCCATAAACACGAGTTGAACAATGGAACTCAGGGGCAGTAAAATTCACAAAACTGCAGAGTTGAAAATATCCATCACTGAAAAATGTCTTGAGGAAAGTCAGAGAAAAGGACTTGTAAGCAAGGGAGAATGGCAGGAAAGGGATTTGAGGAGGTAGAAAGGACTCGCCATTAAGCACAAGAAAAGGAGCTGAACATTACCAACATTGCAGTTGGCCAAAAAGGGTGTATGCGTTCTTTTCTGTATATATTCAAGAAAAGGGCATACACTTTTTTAGCCAACCAAACAGGTGGGCACTGGAAGTCAATACTACAAAAGATATCACTTCGCATCAGTCAGAAGAGCCATCCTCATAAAGCGTAAACAACAGAAATGCAGGACAGGGCAACGAGAAGAGGGAGCCCTGTGAGACTTATAGTGGAAATGTATATTGCCAACGGCCATTCTGGAGAAGTGTATTGTGTTTACTAAAGCATCTAAAAAATGAGCTACAGAGCATAGGGCACTTGCACTCACGGGCGTATATCTTGGGAAAAACAAAAATCGAGAGGACACAGGCACCCCAATGTTTACCCCCTCTCTGTTTAAAAGATCCTCGACTAGGATATAACTTAAATGTCTCTGGAGGGAAAAAATGGATAGAGATGTGGTACTTAGGTAGAGTGGAATATTATTCAGCCTGGAAATCAATGAAATATGGCCAGTTGTAACAACTCCGGAGGAGTTACGTATGATCATTCTAAGTGACAGAATTCAAAAAGAAAAAGACACATATCATAAGATATCACTTAAAGGTGGAATCCAAAATGGCTACACATGAAATAAATTACAAAACAAAAACATAGTCAAATATGTAGAAAACACGCATAAGGCTGCTAAACGGGAAAGGTGGGGAGGGGTGAGGCATCATCCAGGAGGTTGAAATTAGCAAAGATACCATTCCAAATACCAAACTGATAATCAACAAGGCCTACACGGTAGCTAAAAGAACTGCACTCAGCACACTCAAGTCACCGGAAAAGAATATATACGACTGGTAAGAATCTGAAAAAGAATTTATTGATGTCTCTCTGTACGTGAATCAAGTGGATGTACAGCAGCAAGAAACAGAGCTTTGAAAATCAGCTGTAACCAATATAGTAATAAATTGAAAAAAATAAACGACAGAGAGACAGAGAAAACCTCTTACAACTTTTCCTCAGGGACGGTGATGCAACATGGATTGAACACATCTAGACCCACAGCAGGATGAGACATAAGGCTGGAAACTGTTTGCGCTAAGAGAAATGTGAGGTTGGGTGAGGAAATGCACACCCTTTAAAGTAATACTACCTGGTACCCATTCAATGGGTCCCAAATCTGCAGGTTCAAGGGATCTTCCTACAGCTAAAACATGCATGGAAAACCCAGAGGACTGTACACCATGTGATCGGGAGATGTGTCTAAAATGCACCTCATTTATCCTCTCCTGGTGCTCCTGTTCACCATTCCAGCCACGCTACTTAGAATCTCCCCACTTGGAGAATCAGCACATTTAAACTTCTGTTTCACACATTTTGCAAATTGTGAGGAGGCTGAACGGGAAGAGGGGGAACCAATGAGAGAAGAGTTGTAGGGGTTTGGACGGGCACATATCACTCTAATTTCCCATTAAGAATAAGAATTAAAGAAAGGCTCAGCCTGCCTCGCCGGAGCCAAAATAGGGCCTGAAGCAATCCTGCGGGTTTGAGGCCAGCTCACAAAAGAGCAACTTAAAAAATGGAGCTCAGGGTCACTGCAATTCACAAACCTGCAGAGTTATAAATGAAAACTAACGTCCAAAAATATGTTGAGGTAAGGCAAAGAAGAGGATCTGAATGCAAGACAGAATTGCAAGAAACAGATTTCAAGAGATAGATTGGACTCGTCTTTAACGCACATGAAAAGCGGCAGAATTTCGACAATGATGCAGTTGGCCCAAAAGGGCGTATGCGTTTTTTCCTGATTATATCCAGGAAAAAACGCATACGCACTTTATGGGCAACGAAGCAAGCAAGCAATGCAAATGTGCACAACAAAGAAGTCTCACTTCCCACCGGTCAAAAGGGCCATCCTAAAAAATTGTAAAAACCAGAAATGCAGGACAGGCCATGGAGAACAGGGAGCCTTTATACGCTGATGGGCAGTGTGTGAACTGCCGAGAGCCACTCTGGAGAAGTGTATGGTGGTTCCTAAATCATCTAAAAAACAGAGCTACAGAGCATAGGACACTTCCAATCATGGGAGTATATCTAGGGAAGTCTAAAAATCAACAAGACACAAGCACACCACAGTTTAGGGCTACTCTGTTTACAAGAACCTCAACTTCAGTACACCTTAAATATCCCAGGAAAGAGAACAATGGATAAAGAAGATGTGGTACTTATGTACAATGGAATATCTCTTCACCATGAAATCAATGTAATAAGGCTAGTAGAAGGATAAAGAGTGGATTTAGGTCCGATAATACTACTTGAAATAAGTCAAACAGAAAAAGAAACATATCATAAGATATCACTTATAGAGGGAGGGTAAATATGGCTGCACAAGAAATGAATTACAGAACAGAACAGTGTCTCACATTTAGAAAACACACTTATGTCAGCTTAAGGGGAAAGGAGAGGTGGGGTGATGCATAAAACCAGAGTTTGAAATTAGCACAGATACCGTTCAATAAACCAAATAGGTATTAGACAAGATCTACACCTTGCTCAATGAACAGGCCTCAACACACCCTATACACCGCAGAGAAATATATCTGAGGAATAAGAATCTTAAAACCCATGTATTGATATATCTCCATAAGGGAATCAAGTGTGTGCAGAGCGGCACAAACACAGCAGTGAAAAGGAGCTAAACCCCATTATAGAAATAAATTTTAAAAACAAAACGCTGAAACAATGAAAGAGAGAAAAATTCTTACAAAATTCGCTCAGGGGCTGTGATGCAACCTGGATTGACCACATATAAACCCACAGCTGGATAAGACATAAGGCTGGACACTTGGGGCTGACAGGATTGGTGAGCTTTGGTGAGCAACTGCCGAAAGTTTAATGCAATACTTCATGCTACTCATTCCAAGGGTCCCAACACTCCAGGTTGAAGGGAATCTTCCTACAGCTAAACCATGCTTGGGAAACCCAGCGACTGGTATACCATATGATCGGGAAAGGTTTCTAAAACGCACCTCATTTTTCCTCTCCTGGGGCTCCGGATCGACATTCCAGCTGCTTTACTAACAACATCCCCACATGGAGTCAATGCCTTTAAGTTCTGGTATCGCACAGTCTGCAGTTAGTGCAGAGGATGAATGGGAATAGGGGGAACCAGTGAGAAACTAGCTGTAGCGGTTTCAATGGGCACATGTCACTCTAATATCACATCAGTAAGAAGAATTAACCAAAGGCACAGCAAGGTGCCCCAGAAGAAAAATAGGGCTCAAGGAATCCTGTGGTTATGGGGCAAGACCAAAAAAATAAGAGCTAAAAAGTGGAGCTAAGGGCCACTGCAATTCAAAAACCTGCAGAGTTATAAAGGCCAACTATTTTTAAAAAATATATTGAGGTAAGGCTATGAAGAGGCATTGAAAGCAAGGCAGAATTGCAGGAAACCGATTTCAGGAGGTAGACTGGAATTGCATTGAAAGCATATGAAGAGAGTCAGAAACTCGACAATGATGCACTTGGCCAAAAAGGGCGTATGCGTTTTTTCCTGAATATATTCAGGAAAAAACGCATACGCCCTTTTTGGCCAACCAAGCAAGCTTGCAAAGGAAATCTGCACTACAATGAAGTCTCACTTACCCCCGGTCAAAAGGGCCATCTGAAAAAAGTGTAAAATCCAGAAAGGCAGGACAGGCCATGGAGAACTGGGAGCCTTGTTATGCTGATGGGCGGGATGTAAATTGCCAACAGACACTCGGGAGAAGTGTATGGTGTTTCCTGAAACATCTAAAAAACAAAGCAACAGAGCCTAGGGCACTTCCACTTATGGTCCTATAGCTTAGGGAAATTAAAATCAAAAAGACACAGCCACCCCAAAGTTTGGAACGGCTCTGTTTACAAGAACCTCGTTTACAGTACAAGTTCAACATCGCAGAAAGTGAAAAATGGATAAAGAATTTGTGGTATTCACTTACAAAGCAATATCACTCAGCAATGAAATCTGTGTCATCAGGCCCTTAGCAGCACAATGAGTGGATTCAGGTATGATGATTCTAACTGAAATAAGTCACACAGAAAAAGAAACATCATAAGATATCAGTAATACACGGAATGGAAACTTGGCTACACAGGAACTGAATTACAGAACAGAACAGGGTCTCAAATTTAGAAAAACAACTTATGCTTGCTTAAGGGTAAAGGTGAGTTGGGGTGCTGCATAAAACCAGAGATTGAAATGAGCACAGATAAAGTTCCTTAAGCCAAATATGGAATAGACAAGAGCTACTCCTTGCTCAACGAAATAGACTCAACACCGCATATTAAACGCCTAAGAATGTACCTGACTAGTAAGTATCTTCAAACCTATGGATTGCTATGTCTCCGAAAGAGAATCAAGCATGTGTACAGGGGCATAAACGCAGCAGTGATAGGATTGGAGAGGTTCGGTGAGCAAATGAAGACCCTTTGAAGTCATATTGCATGGTACCCATTCCACGGGTTTCAACTACCCAGGTTTAAGGTATTCTTCCTTCAGCTAAAACATGCATGTGGAACCTAGAGTATGATCAACCATGTGATCGGGAGACGTGTTCAAATATGTCTCAGTTTTTGTACCCTGGTACTCGGGTGCAACATTCCAGACGCTTTACTAACACTCTCCCCACTTGGAGAGTCAGTCCCTTTTACCTCCTGTTTGGCCCAGTTTGCAATTTCTGCGGAAGATGAACAGGAATAGCGAGAACCAATGAGAGGCTAGCTGGAGGTGTCTGGATGGGCAAATTTAACTCTCATTTCCCACCAGGAAGAGGAATTAACCAAAGGCTCAGCGTGCCGTGCCAGAACCAGATTAGGGCCTGAAGCCATCCTGCGGTGTTGCGGCCAGGTCACAAGAAAGCGAGTTGAAGAAAGGAGCTCAGGGGCACTGTAATTCACAAACCTGCAGAGTTATAAATGACAGCTATCGTCCAAAAATAGACTGAAGTAAGGCTGCCAAGAGGACTTGAAAGCGGGGCAGAATTGCAGGAAACCGATTTCAGGAGGTAGACTGGAATTGCATTGAAAGCATAGGAAAAGAGGCAGAACGTCCACAATGATGCACTTGGCCAAAAAGGGCATATGCGTTTTTTCCTGAATATATTCAGGAAAAAACTCATACGCCCTTTTTGGACAACCAAGCAAGCTTGCAAAGGAAATCTGCACTACAATGAAGTCTCACTTCCTCCCGGTCAAAAGGGCCATCTGAAAAAAGTGTAAAATCCAGAAAGGCAGGACAGGCCATGGAGAACTGGGAGCCTTGTTATGCTGATGGGCGGGATGTAAATTGCCAACAACCACTCTGGAGAAGTGTATGGTGTTTCCTGAAACATCTAAAAAACAAAGCAACAGAGCCTAGGGCACTTCCACTTATGGTCCTATAGCTTAGGGAATTTAAAATGAAAAAGACACAGCCACCCCAAAGTTTGGAATGGCTCTGTTTACAAGAACCTCGTTTACAGTACAAGTTCAACATCACAGAAAGTGAAAAATGGAGAAAGAAGTTGTGGTATTTACTTACAAAGCAATATCACACAGCAATGAAATCTGTGTCACAGGCCCTTAGCAGCACAATGAGTGGATTCAGGTATGATGATTCTAACTGAAATAAGTCACACAGAAAAAGAAACATCATAAGATATCAGTAATACACGGAATGGAAACTTGGCTACACAGAAACTAAATTACAGAACAGAACAGGGTCTCAAATTTAGAAAACCAACTTATGCTTGCTTAAGGGGAAAGGTGAGTTGGGGTGCTGCATAAAACCAGAGATTGAAATGAGCACAGATAAAGTTCCTTAAGCCAAATATGGAATAGACAAGAGCTACTCCTTGCTCAACGAAATGGACTCAACACCGCATATTAAACGCCTAAGAATGTACCTGACTAGTAAGTATCGTAAAACCTATGGATTGCTATGTCTCCAAAAGAGAATCAAGCGTGTGTACAGGGGCATAAACGCAGCAGTGATAGGATTGGAGAGGTTCGGTGAGCAAATGAAGACCCTTTGAAGTCATATTGCATGGTACCCATTACACGGGTCTCAACTCTCCAGTTTTAAGGTATTCTTCCTTCAGCTAAAACATGCATGTGGAACCCAAGTATGATCAACCATGTGAACGGGAGACGTGTTGAAATATGTCTCAGTTTTCCTCCCCTGGTACTCGGGTGCAACATTTCAGACGCTTTACTAACACTCTCCCCACTTGGAGAGTCAGCGCCTTTAACCTCCTGTTTGGCTCAGTTTGCAATTTCTGCGGAAGATGAACAGGAATAGCGAGAACCAATGAGAGGCTAGCTGGAGGTGTCTGGACGGGCAAATTTAACTCTCATTTCCCACCAGGAAGAGGAAATAACCAAAGGCTCAGTGTGCCGTGCCGGAACCAGATTAGGGCCTGAAGCCATCCTGCGGTGTTGCGGCCAGGTCACAAGAAAGCGAGTTGAAGAAAGGAGCTCAGGGGCACTGTAATTCACAAACCTGCAGAGTTATAAATGACAGCTATCGTCCAAAAATAGACTGAAGTAAGGCTGCCAAGAGGACTTGAAAGAGGGGTAGAATTGCAGGAAACCGATTTCAGGAGGTAGACTGGAATTGCATTGAAAGCATAGGAAAAGAGGCAGAACGTCCACAATGATGCACTTGACCAAAAAGGGCGTATGCGTTTTTTCCTGAATATATTCAGGAAAAAACGCATACGCACTTTTTGGCCAACCAAGCAAGCTTGCAAAGGAAATCTGCACTACAATGAAGTCTCACTTCCCCCCGGTCAAAAGGGCCATCTGAAAAAAGTGTAAAATCCAGAAAGGCAGGACAGGCCATGGAGAACTGGGAGCCTTGTTATGCTGATGGGCGGGATGTAAATTGCCAACAGACACTTGGGAGAAGTGTATGGTGTTTCCTGAAACATCTAAAAAACAAAGCAACAGAGCCTAGGGCACTTCCACTTATGGTCCTATAGCTTAGGGAATTTAAAATCAAAAAGACACAGCCACCCCAAAGTTTGGGACGCCTCTGTTTACAAGAACCTCGTTTACAGTACAAGTTCAACATCGCAGAAAGTGAAAAATGGAGAAAGAAGTTGTGGTATTTACTTACAAAGCAATATCACTCAGCAATGAAATCAGTGTCATCAGGCCCTTAGCAGCACAATGAGTGGATTCAGGTATGATGATTCTAACTGAAATAAGTCACACAGAAAAAGAAACATCATAAGATATCAGTAATACACGGAATGTAAACTTGGCTACACAGGAACTGAATTACAGAACAGAACAGGGTCTCAAATTTAGAAAACCAACTTATGCTTGCTTAAGGCGAAAGGTGAGTTGGGGTGCTGCATAAAACCAGAGATTGAAATGATAACAGATAAAGTTCCTTGAGCCAAATATGGAATAGACAAGAGCTACTCCTTGCTCAATGAAATGGACTCAACACCGCATATTAAACGCCTAAGAATGTACCTGACTAGTAAGTATCTTAAAACCTATAGATTGCTATGTCTCCGAAAGACAATCAAGCATGTATACAGGGGCATAAACGCAGCAGTGATAGGATTGGAGAGGTTCGGTGAGCAAATGAAGACCCTTTGAAGTCATATTGCATGGTACCCATTCCACGGGTTTCAACTACCCAGGTTTTAGGTATTCTTCCTTCAGCTAAAACATGCATGTGGAACCCAGAGTATGATCAACCATGTGATCGGGAGACGTGTTCAAATATGTCTCAGTTTTCGTACCCTGGTACTCGGGTGCAACATTCCAGACGCTTTACTAACACTCTCCCCACTTGGAGAGTCAGTCCCTTTTACCTCCTGTTTGGCCCAGTTTGCAATTTCTGCGGAAGATGAACAGGAATAGCGAGAACCAATGAGAGACTAGCTGGAGGTGTCTGGATGGGCAAATTTAACTCTCATTTCCCACCAGGAAGAGGAATTAACCAAAGGCTCAGCGTGCCGTGCCAGAACCAGATTAGGGCCTGAAGCCATCCTGCGGTGTTGTGGCCAGCTCACAAGAAAGCGAGTTGAAGAAAGGAGCTCAGGGGCACTGTAATTCACAAACCTGCAGAGTTATAAATGACAGCTATCGTCCAAAAATAGACTGAAGTAAGGCTGCCAAGAGGACTTGAAAGCGGGGAAGAATTGCAGGAAACCGATTTCAGGAGGTAGACTGGAATTGCATTGAAAGCATAGGAAAAGAGGCAGAACGTCCACAATGATGCACTTGGCCAAAAAGGGCGTATGCGTTTTTTCCTGAATATATTCAGGAAAAAACGCATACGCCCTTTTTGGCCAACCAAGCAAACTTGCAAAGGAAATCTGCACTACAATGAAGTCTCACTTCCCCCCGGTCAAAAGGGCCATCTGAAAAAAGTGTAAAATCCAGAAAGGGAGGACAGGCCATGGAGAACTGGGAGCCTTGTTATGCTGATGGGCGGGATGTAAATTGCCAACAGACACTCCGGAGAAGTGTATGGTGTTTCCTGAAACATCTAAAAAACAAAGCAACAGAGCCTAGGGCACTGCCACTTATGGTCCTATAGCTTAGGGAAATTAAAATCAAAAAGACACAGCCACCCCAAAGTTTGGGACGCCTCTGTTTACAAGAACCTCGTTTACAGTACAAGTTCAACATCGCAGAAAGTGAAAAATGGATAAAGAACTTGTGGTATTTACTTACAATGCAGTATCACTCAGCAATGAAATCTATGTCATCAGGCCCGTAGCAGCATAATGAGTGGATTCAGGTACGATGATTCTAACTGAAATTACTCACACAGAAAAAGAAACATCATAAGATATCAGTAATACACGGAATGTAAACTTGGCTACACAGGAACTGCATTCCAAAACAGAACAGGGTCTCAAATTTAGAAAACCAACTTATGCTTGCTTAAGGGTAAAGGTGAGTTGGGGTGCTGCATAAAACCAGAGATTGAAATGAGCACAGATAAAGTTCCTTAAGCCAAATATGGAATAGACAAGAGCTACTCCTTGCTCAACGAAATGGACTCAACACCGCATATTAAACGCCTAAGAATGTACCTGACTAGTAAGTATCGTAAAACCTATGGATTGCTATGTCTCCAAAAGAGAATCAAGCGTGTGTACAGGGGCATAAACGCAGCAGTGATAGGATTGGAGAGGTTCGGTGAGAAAATGAAGACCCTTTGAAGTCATATTGCATGGTACCCATTACACGGGTCTCAACTCTCCAGGTTTAAGGTATTCTTCCTTCAGCTAAAACATGCATGTGGAACCCAAGTATGATCAACCATGTGAACGGGAGACGTGTTCAAATATGTCTCAGTTTTCGTACCCTGGTACTCGGGTGCAACATTCCAGACGCTTTACTAACACTCTCCCCACTTGGAGAGTCAGCGCCTTTAACCTCCTGTTTGGCACAGTTTGCAATTTCTGTGGAAGATGAACAGGAATAGCGAGAACCAATGAGAGGCTAGCTGGAGGTGTCTGGACGGGCAAATTTAACTCTCATTTCCCACCAGGAAGAGGAAATAACCAAAGGCTCAGCGTGCCGTGCCGGAACCAGATTAGGGCCTGAAGCCATCCTGCGGTGTTGCGGCCAGCTCACAAGAAAGCGATTTGAAGAAAGGAGCTCAGGGGCACTGTAATTCACAAACCTGCAGAGTTATAAATGACAGCTATCGTCCAAAAATAGACTGAAGTAAGGCTGCCAAGAGGACTTGAAAGCGGGGCAGAATTGCAGGAAACCGATTTCAGGAGGTAGACTGGAATTGCATTGAAAGCATAGGAAAAGAGGCAGAATGTCCACAATGATGCACTTGGCCAAAAAGGGCGTATGCGTTTTTTCCTGAATATATTCAGGAAAAAACGCATACGCCCTTTTTGGCCAACCAAGCAAGCTTGCAAAGGAAATCTGCACTACAATGAAGTCTCACTTCCCCCCGGTCAAAAGGGCCATCTGAAAAAAGTGTAAAATCCAGAAAGGCAACAGGCCATTGAGAACTGGGAGCCTTGTTATGCTGATGGGCGGGATGTAAATTGCCAACAACCACTGGGGAGAAGTGTATGGTGTTTCCTGAAACATCTAAAAAACAAAGCAACAGAGCTTAGGGCACTTCCACTTATGGTCCTATAGCTTAGGGAATTTAAAATCAAAAAGACACAGCCACCCCAAAGTTTGGAACGGCACTGTTTACAAGAACCTCATTTACAGTACAAGTTCAACATCGCAGAAAGTGAAAAATGGAGAAAGAAGTTGTGGTATTTACTTACAAAGCAATATCACTCAGCAATGAAATCTGTGTCATCAGGCCCTTAGCAGCACAATGAGTGGATTCATTTATGATGATTCTAACTGAAATAAGTCACACAGAAAAAGAAACATCATAAGATATCAGTAATACACGGAATGGAAACTTGGCTACACAGGAACTGAATTACAGAACAGAACAGGGTCTCAAATTTAGAAAACCAACTTATGCTTGCTTAAGGGGAAAGGTGAGTTGGGGTGCTGCATAAAACCAGAGATTGAAATGAGCACAGATAAAGTTCCTTAAGCCAAATATGGAATAGACAAGAGCTACTCCTTGCTCAATGAAATGGACTCAACACCGCATATTAAACGCCTAAGAATGTATCTGACTAGTAAGTATCTTAAAACCTATGGATTGCTATGTCTCCGAAAGAGAGTCAGCATGTGTAAAGGGGCATAAACGCAGCAGTGATAGGATTGGAGAGGTTCGGTGAGCAAATGAAGACCCTTTGAAGTCATATTGCATGGTACCCATTCCACGGGTTTCAACTACCCAGGTTTAAGGTATTCTTCCTTCAGCTAAAACATGCATGTGGAACCTAGAGTATGATCAACCATGTGATCGGGAGACGTGTTCAAATATGTCTCAGTTTTTGTACCCTGGTACTCGGGTGCAACATTCCAGACGCTTTACTAACACTTTCCCGACTTGGAGAGTCAGTCCCTTTAACCTCCTGTTTGGCCCAGTTTGCAATTTCTGTGGAAGATGAACAGGAATAGCGAGAACCAATGAGAGACTAGCTGGAGGTGTCTGGACGGGCAAATTTAACTCTCATTTCCCACCAGGAAGAGGAATTAACCAAAGGCTCAGTGTGCCGTGCCGGAACCAGATTAGGGCCTGAAGCCATCCTGCGGTGTTTCGGCCAGCTCACAAGAAAGCGAGTTGAAGAAAGGAGCTCAGGGGCACTGTAATTCACAAACCTGCAGAGTTATAAATGACAGCTATCGTCCAAAAATAGACTGAAGTAAGGCTGCCAAGAGGACTTGAAAGCGGGGCAGAATTGCAGGAAACCGATTTCAGGAGGTAGACTGGAATTGCATTGAAAGCATAGGAAAAGAGGCAGAACGTCCACAATGATGCACTTGGCCAAAAAGGGCATATGCGTTTTTTCCTGAATATATTCAGGAAAAAACGCATACGCCCTTTTTGGCCAACCAAGCAAGCTTGCAAAGGAAATCTGCACTACAATGAAGTCTCACTTCCCCCCGGTCAAAAGGGCCATCTGAAAAAAGTGTAAAATCCAGAAAGGCAGGACAGGCCATGGAGAACTGGGAGCCTTGTTATGCTGATGGGCGGGATGTAAATTGCCAACAGACACTCGGGAGAAGTGTATGGTGTTTCCTGAAACATCTAAAAAACAAAGCAACAGAACCTAGGGCACTTCCACTTATGGTCCTATAGCTTAGGGAAATTAAAATCAAAAAGACACAGCCACCCCAAAGTTTCGAACGGCTCTGTTTAAAGAACCTCGTTTACAGTACAAGTTCAACATCGCAGAAAGTGAAAAATGGAGAAAGAAGTTGTGGTATCCACTTACAAAGCAATATCACTCAGCAATGAAATCTGTGTCATCAGGCCCTTAGCAGCACAATGAGTGGATTCAGGTATGATGATTCTAAGTGAAATAAGTCACACAGAAAAAGAAACATCATAAGATATCAGTAATACACGGAATGTAAACTTGGCTACACAGGAACTGAATTACAAAACAGAACAGGGTCTCAAATTTAGAAAACCAACTTATGCTTGCTTAAGGGGAAAGGTGAGTTGGGGTGCTGCATAAAACCAGAGATTGAAATGAGCACAGATAAAGTTCCTTAAGCCAAATATGGAATAGACAAGAGCTACTCCTTGCTCAACGAAATGGACTCAACACCGCATATTAAACGCCTAAGAATGTACCTGACTAGTAAGTATCTTAAAACCTAGGGATTGCTATGTTGCCGAAAGAGAATCAAGCATGTGTACAGGGGCATAAACGCAGCAGTGATAGGATTGGAGAGGTTCGGTGAGCAAATGAAGACCCTTTGAAGTCATATTGCATGGTACCCATTCCACGGGTTTCAACTACCCAGGTTTTAGGTATTCTTCCTTCAGCTAAAACATGCATGTGGAACCCAGAGTATGATCAACCATGTGATCGGGAGACGTGTTCAAATATGTCTCAGTTTTCCTCCCCTGGTACTCGGGTGCAACATTCCAGACGCTTTACTAACACTCTCCCCACTTGGAGAGTCAGCGCCTTTAACCTCCTGTTTGGCCCAGTTTGCAATTTCTGCGGAAGATGAACAGGAATAGCGAGAACCAATGAGAGGCTAGCTGGAGGTGTCTGGACGGGCAAATTTAACTCTCATTTCCCACCAGGAAGAGGAAATAACCAAAGGCTCAGCGTGCCGTACCGGAACCAGATTAGGGCCTGAAGCCATCCTGCGGTGTTGCGGTCAGCTCAAAAGAAAGCGAGTTGAAGAAAGGAGTTCAGGGGCACTGTAATTCGCAAACCTGCAGAGTTATAAATCACAGCTATCGTCCAAAAATATACTGAAGTAAGGCTGCCAAGAGGACTTGAAAGCGGGGCAGAATTGCAGGAAACCGATTTCAGGAGGTAGACTGGAATTGCATTTAAAGCATAGGAAAAGAGGCAGAACGTCCACAATGATGCACTTGGCCAAAAAGGGCGTATGAGTTTTTTCCTGAATATATTCAGGAAAAAACGCATATGCCCTTTTTGGCCAACCAAGCAAGCTTGCAAAGGAAATCTGCACTACAATGAAGTCTCACTTCCCCCCGGTCAAAAGGGCCATCTGAAAAAAGTGTAAAATCCAGAAAGGCAGGACACGCCATGGAGAACTGGGAGCCTTGTTATGCTGATGGGCGGGATGTAAATTGCCAACAGACACTCAGGTGAAGTGTATGGTGTTTCCTGAAACATCTAAAAAATAAAGCAACACAGCCTAGGGCACTTCCACTTATGGTCCTATAGCTTAAGGAAATTAAAATCAAAAAGACACAGCCACCCCAAAGTTTGGGACGACTCCGTTTACAAGAACCTCGTTTACCGTACAAGTTCAATATCACAGAAAGTGAAAAATGGATAAAGAACTTGTGGTACCTACGTACAATGCAGTAACACTCAGCAATGAAATCTATGTCATCAGGCCCGTAGCAGCATAATGAGTGGATTCAGGTACGATGATTCTAACTGAAATAAGTCACACAGAAAAAGAAACATCATAAGATATCAGTAATACACGGAATGTAAACTTGGCTACACAGGGACTGAATTACAGAACAGAACAGGGTCTCAAATTTAGAAAACCAACTTATGCTTGCTTAAGGGTAAAGGTGAGTTGGGGTGCTGCATAAAACCAGAGATTGAAATGAGCACAGATAAAGTTCATTAAGCCAAATATGGAATAGACAAGAGCTACTCCTTGCTCAACGAAATGGACTCAACACCGCATATTAAACGCCTAAGAATGTACCTGACTAGTAAGTATCTTAAAACCTATGGATTGCTATGTCTCCGAAAGAGAATCAAGCGTGTGTACAGGGGCATAAACGCAGCAGTGATAGGATTGGAGAGGTTCGGTGAGCAAATGAAGACCCTTTGAAGTCATATTGCATGGTACCCATTACACGGGTCTCAACTCTCCAGGTTTAAGGTATTCTTCCTTCAGCTAAAACATGCATGTGGAACCCAGAGTATGATCAACCATGTGAACGGGAGACGTGTTCAAATATGTCTCAGTTTTCCTCCCCTGGTACTCGGGTGCAACATTCCAGACGCTTTACTAACACTCTCCCGACTTGGAGAGTCAGTCCCTTTAACCTCCTGTTTGTCCCAGTTTGCAATTTCTGCGGAAGATGAACGGGAATAGCGAGAACCAATGAGAGGCTAGCTGGAGGTGTCTGGATGGGCAAATTTAACTCTCATTTCCCACCAGGAAGAGGAATTAACCAAAGGCTCAGCATGCCAGGCCAGAACCAGATTAGGGCCTGAAGCCATCCTGCGGTGTTGTGGCCAGGTCACAAGAAAGCGAGTTGAAGAAAGGAGCTCAGGGGCACTGTAATTCACAAACCTGCAGAGTTATAAATGACAGCTATCGTCCAAAAATAGACTGAAGTAAGGCTGCCAAGAGGACTTGAAAGCGGGGCAGAATTGCAGGAAACCGATTTCAGGAGGTAGACTGGAATTGCACTGAAAGCATAGGAAAAGAGGCAGAACGTCCACAATGATGCACTTGGCCAAAAAGGGCGTATGCGTTTTTTCCTGAATATATTCAGGAAAAAACGCATACGCCCTTTTTGGCCAACCAAGCAAGCTTGCAAAGGAAATCTGCACTACAATGAAGTCTCACTTCCCCCCGGTCAAAAGGGCCATCTGAAAAAAGTGTAAAATCCAGAAAGGCAACAGGACATTGAGAACTGGGAGCCTTGTTATGCTGATGGGTGGGATGTAAATTGCCAACACACACTGGGGAGAAGTGTATGGTGTTTCCTGAAACATCTAAAAAACAAAGCAACAGAGCCTAGGGCACTTCCACTTATGGTCCTATAGCTTAGGGAAATTAAAATCAAAAAGACACAGCCACTCCAAAATTTGGAACGGCTCTGTTTACAAGAACCTCGTTTACAGTACAAGTTCAACATCGCAGAAAGTGAAAAATGGAGAAAGAAGTTGTGGTATTCACTTACAAAGCAATATCACTCAGCAATGAAATCTGTGTCATCAGGCCCTTAG
This sequence comes from Delphinus delphis, assembly GCF_949987515.2. NCBI lineage: Eukaryota > Metazoa > Chordata > Mammalia > Artiodactyla > Delphinidae > Delphinus > Delphinus delphis. The sequence goes on from NW_027192662.1 coordinate 2,762,325, forward strand.
CAGCACAATGAGTGGATTCAGGTATGATGATTCTAACTGAAATAAGTCACACAGAAAAAGAAACATCATAAGATATCAGTAATACACGGAATGGAAACTTGGCTACACAGGAACTGAATTACAGAACAGAACAGGGTCTCAAATTTAGAAAACCAACTTATGCTTGCTTAAGGGTAAAGGTGAGTTGGGGTGCTGCATAAAACCAGAGATTGAAATGAGCACAGATAAAGTTCCTTAAGCCAAATATGGAATAGACAAGAGCTACTCCTTGCTCAACGAAATGGACTCAACACCGCATATTAAACGCCTAAGAATGTACCTGACTAGTAAGTATCTTAAAACCTATGGATTGCTATGTCTCCGAAAGAGAATCAAGCATGTGTACAGGGGCATAAACGCAGCAGTGATAGGATTGGAGAGGTTCGGTGAGCAAATGAAGACCCTTTGAAGTCATATTGCATGGTACCCATTCCACGGGTTTCAACTACCCAGGTTTAAGGTATTCTTCCTTCAGCTAAAACATGCATTTGAAACCTAGAGTATGATCAACCATGTGATCGGGAGACGTGTTCAAATATGTCTCAGTTTTCGTACCCTGGTACTCAGGTGCAACATTCCAGACGCTTTACTAACACTCTCCCGACTTGGAGAGTCAGTCCCTTTAACCTCCTGTTTGGCCCAGTTTGCAATTTCTGCGGAAGATGAACAGGAATAGCGAGAACCAATGAGAGACTACCTGGAGGTGTCTGAACGGGCAAATTAACTCTCATTTCCCACCAGGAAGAGGAATTAACCAAAGGCTCAGCATGCCATGCCGGAACCACATTAGGGCCTGAAGACATCCTGCGGTGTTGCGGCCAGGTCACAAAAAAGCGAGTTGAAGAAAGGAGCTCCGGGGCTCTGTAATTCACAAACCTGCAGAGTTATAAATGACAGCTATCGTCCAAAAATAGACTGAAGTAAGGCTGCCAAGAGGACTTGAAAGCGGGGCAGAATTGCAGGATACCGATTTCAGGAGGTAGACTGGAATTGCATTGAAAGCGTAGGAAAAGAGGCAGAACGTCCACAATGATGCACTTTGCCAAAAGGGCGTATGCGTTTTTTCCTGAATATATTCAGGAAAAAATGCATACGCACTTTTTGGCCAACCAAGCAAGCTTGCAAAGGAAATCTGCACTACAATGAAGTCTCACTTCCCCCCGGTCAAAAGGGCCATCTGAAAAAAGTGTAAAATCCAGAAAGGCAGGACAGGCCATGGAGAACTGGGAGCCTTGTTATGCTGATGGGCGGGATGTAAATTACCAACAGACACTCAGGAGAAGTGTATGGTGTTTCCTGAAACATCTAAAAAACAAAGCAACAGAGCCTAGGGCACTTCCACTTATGGTCCTATAGCTTAGGGAAATTAATATCAAAAAGACACAGCAACCCCAAAATTTGGGACGGCTCTTTTTACAGAAATCTCTTCTACGGCACAAGTTAAATATCCCAGAGAGCAAATAATGAATAAAGAAGTTGCGGTATTTATGTACAACAGAATACCACTCAGCAATGAAATCTATGTCACCAGGCCCGTACCAGCATAATGAGTGGATTGAGGCACGATGATTCTAAGTGAAATAAGTCACACAGAAAAAGAAACTTCATAAGGTATCACTAATACACGGAATGTGAACTTGGCTACACATGAACTGAATTACAAAACAGAACAGGGTCTCAAGTTTAGAAAACCAACTTATGCCTGCTTAAGGGGGAAGGTGAGTTGGGGTGCTGCATAAAAGCAGAGTTTGAAATTAGCACAGATACCGTTCCATAAGCCAAATATGTAATAGACAAGTGCTACCCCTTGCTCAACGAAATGGATTCAACAATGAGGTATCACCTCACACCTGGTAGAATAGGCATCATTGAAAATCTACAAACAAAAAATGCTGGAAAGGGTGTGGAGAAAAGGAACCCTCTTCCACTATTGTTGGGAATATAAATTGATACAGTCATTATGGAGAACAATATGGAATTTCTTAAGAAACTAACAATAGAATTACCATATGATACAGCAATCCCAGTACTGGACATATACCCAGACAAAACCATAAATCAAAAAGAGTCATTCACCGCAATGTTCATTGCATCACTATTTACAATATCGAGGTAATGGAAGCAACCTAAATGCCCACAGACAGACGAATGCATAAAGCTGTGGTACATATATAAAATGGAATATTACTAAGCCATGAAAAGGAATGAAATTGGGTCATTTGTAGAGACGTCGATGGATCTAGAGACTGTCATACAGAGTGAAGTAAGTCAGAAAGAGAAAAACAAATCTTGTATATTCATGCATATATGTGGAACCTAGAAAAACTGTACAGATTAACCATTTTGCAAGGCATAAATAGAGCAACAGATGTAGACAACAAACGTATGGACAACAAGGGGGGAAAGCTGTTGGGGGGGTGGTGGTGGGAGGAGTTGAGAGACTGGGATTGGCATGTATACATTTATATGTATAAAATAGATAACCAATAAGAACCTGCTGTATAAAAATATAAAATAAAATTAAAAATTAAAAAGAAGTAAAATTTAAAAAATAAAACAGAAAAAAACAATTATTCCCTGCACATACATGTATTTATATGAATAAATTATTTCCATGCTTATATCTGTAAATACAAAAAAGAGGAATAAAATCTACCTTGAACCAAAAACGAAAAAGAGAATAAAAACACAGAACCCACCAGTTACACAGAGGAAAACCGTATCAGGGCACTTGCTCCAGTTGTAAACAATTCTGAAGTTGGTCAGTGGTGGGGAATCGTCTCCCATTCAGCCAGCAGCCCCCACGCAACAAGCGTCCTCATTGCAAAGCTGGGGCACCGTGCTGAGGCATCTGTGAGTAAACGTGAGCTGAGCCCCAGGCCAGTTGCTGCTGAACTATTCCCACCCGTCCCAGGTAAAACACCTGAGTATATACAAGGACTTGAAAGCCTAGAGGAAGGGCCATAGAGCCACACGAGTGACAGCATGCCAGCCGACTTGGTGCCTGCAGGCCAGCCAGGATGGTCCTGGCCCTGGGTGCTCTTCTGGAAGATTTCCATTTCCCTGCCTGAGATACCCGTCCTGTCCCTGCCCCCACTGCTTTTTTCCTTCCTCACCTCTGCCCAGGGAGAAATTCCAGCAGCAGGTATGGGTGACACATCCTCTTCTTTAGCAGGTGGCAGCCTGGCAACTGCTGCAGAAAGTCCAGCAGAGCCCCACTCACACTGGGCCACCCACAAAGCCGTGGCCTCTCACTCCCTCCCACCAGCCCAGCCCCGAGACTGCTGACAGGGCAGAGAAAATGGCGTCAGGCACGGCTGCAGGGGCTCTTGCTGCCTGGAGTGGTATTTATATTGATCTCAACCACGGCACACCTGGGGAGGGCTGGCTGGCACGGTAAGGCTGCCCAGGTCAGCCAATCATCACCCCTCAGGGGCTCACAGTTGCAGAAAATGGAACTTGCTGAACCGGCCAGGTCCAAGGAACAGGTGTGGGCTCCTGAGAGTCAGGATAGACAAGGGGCTGCAGCTTTGGCTTGTTTTCTAATCATTTTATCTGGCCCATGAGTGGGAGACAACTTCAAGAAAACCCTCTCCTAATGAGAGGAACCCAGGAGTCAGGGAGAGGAGGGGTGGGTGGTGGTTGGAGACAGAGGCCTGGTGCCCCGGGTGCAGTGGAAGTCTCTGGAAGACCAGGTGGAGGGAGGCCTCACGGAGTGATGCCCAGGGTCACAGACCTGTCGCAGCTGCTGTTTGTTAGTTCAAGTCCTGCTCTGAGGTGCTCTGTGTCAGCTCTGAGCAACAGGTGAGCTGGGGGTGCTCTGCAATGAGGGCTATGTGCACGGTTCCTGTGTGCCCAGCCCTGCCACGGTACCTGCAAGGGTAGCTCTGTATCCTGGGAGGGGCCTGACCACGAGAGCCCCGTGGGCTGGGGTGGGGGTGGGGTACCTGCCCAGGTGAGCTCCATATTCTGGGATTGGTCTGACCACGAGAGCCCCATGGGCTGCTGGGGACCTGGTAAAGGATGTCAGGACAGTCAGTGAAGCCACCGAGGATATACCTCCAGTTGCTCCTAATTCCTACACCCTGCTGGTCATTCTACCAACCACCAGGACATGGTATTCTGTATTAGTCTTCAGTGATGCCTTCTTTTGTATTCCATTAGTCCCAGAGTCACAAGAAATTTTGGCTTGTGAGTGGCAGGACTCAACATACAACTAAAACAATACTTCCGGGCCGTCTGGCCCCAAGGGTGCAAAAATTCCCACACCATCTTTGGGGAAAGCTTAGCTAAAGACCTAAAAGTTCTACCTCTGGAAAAGGAAACCCTCCTTCAATATGCAGACGACATTCTGATCACCAGCCCTACTAAGGAGGCCTCTGAACTACCAAGCCAATAAAGGATAGAAGTTGTCCAAGAAAAAGCTCAAATATCACAGACTGCGGTGACCTGCCTGGGCTTCATTCTCACAGAAGGTCAGAGAAGCCCATCCCAGGAAAGGGAATAAACCATTTTCAGCCTTACCCCTTTCTAAAACTAGAAGACAGCTTAGGGGTTCCTGGGGAGGCCAGGGTTTGCTGCTTCTGGATCCCTAGTTACAGTCTACTAGCTGGGCCTCTATATGAAACACTGAAAGGAAAAGATGATGATCCTTTTGAATAGAATCCAGAAGTGGCCTTTCAAGAATGGAAAGAGCAGTCAATTCAGACCCTTGCCCTGGAACTCCCTAATTTAGCTAAACCCTTTGACCTTTACATTCCCGGTGAAAGGTGAATCGCCATTGGAGAATTAGTGCAAAAACTGGGACCACTTGAAATGGAACAATGCAAGAATGCCATCCAGGTAGGATAAACTACGGTCACTAAGGGGCTTGGCCCACTGCCACATCTGGCCAAGATACTGGCGGTATCTAAAAACCTGGAAATCAGCAGCCCAAAAGGCCACCTCCCTCCTAAGGGAAAAGGACCCCACGTGGTGATCCTAACCACCAACCATGCCCTGAAGTTGCAGGGTTCGCTCCGTGGGCACACCGACCTCGAGTGAGGAGGCCCTCCAACTCCAACATCCAGAGAGATAACCGGGGGCAACAGGGCACCATGACGACTCGTGTGAACATCACTTGACCTGGAGTTTCTCTCATAAAACAACAAGAGTGTGTCCCAAAAGAGTAGACTACTGCTTGCAGGACTTACTGCACCCAGAGGGGAGCTAATAATCTTGGCGGGGGAACAGTATACCACACTGTCACCATAGAAAAACCTACAGACACCGTGATGATGGTGGCCAATAAGACCGGCTGGACTCCTGTTTACTTCAAAAGGCTGTTGACTTAGTAGCCATCATGGTCCTTGATCACCACTGACCCTGGACTGTCTGGGAGTTGAGCGGGCAGGGCTCTGACACCTGGTGCTGTTTGTACGTTAATTCAGGGGCCTAATTGAAGAAAGCGCAGACTACTGGTCAGAGCATCTAGGCTGGCAGAGACGGTCAGCCTAAGGTGGCCGAACAAATGTGGGGCGGGGTGAAACCGGCCCCCACAGCGTCTCTGCACATCTCTTTCCTGGACCCTTAAAGGTCATTAGAATCTATAACACTTCCAATGCTGGTGCTCAGGTGGACGAGCAGGGAGGCAGGGGTCCTGGGGACAATCAACGTCACCGGGAGGCTGCTGGGGAGAAGCTCTGACCCTCGCCCCAGGGTATGAGGGCTCCCAACTCAGCACTCAGCAGTTACAGAAGAAGGGTCTGCACCCTCAGCACTCCAAGAATGAGGAACGGGACAAAAGGCAGAGGAGGGGTTTGTCCCCAGCAAAGCCCATTAAAAATCCCTGGGAGATAAAAGTAGAATCTGGGCAATAAAGGCAAGTCTAACCTTTTTTATCCTTTGTGCTTTGTCTAATTTCACGTGCTCCTAGGGTCCCGCATGCAGAGGTTCCACACCCGGCACTTCAGACCAGATTTCCTAGTGCAGAATGGCTGGGTCGACACCTCAGCTCCTGGGGCCCAGTGCAGACTCCACGATATAGAGCCTGAGCTACAGCCAACCCGGCCCTCGAGAGCTCCGCCGCCTCCCTCCCTCCCACTGACTCTGACAGGATCTCTACACAGCAGCCCAGCCCACAGCCCACGGGGTAGTGCATGCTCTCACCTCTCCATTCTCTGATCAAAATATAAAGTTTCCTTTGCTTGTGAACCAAACTCAGTCTCGATCTGTTGGCCCCAATGACACTGGGCAGGGGGACACTTGTTGGGGTCCACTCTGGAGGATCAGTAACAGAAATTGAGACTATTGTAACCTCAATGAACAGATGTGTGAGCCAAACTGTAGTTAACATAGAACAGTGTATAAGGCTCGGGTAAAATAAGATGTTTTTAACACTTCCATTTGATATTTCCATCACTTTTTATAAGCAAGTTCAGTGAAAAGGTTTGTCTTATTTGTCAGGTCAATATTAGAGAAACGAAGTGATTTCTTTCCAAGGATGTACATCTAATAATCTTGGTTAAACCTTCAATCTTGTTTTAAATGCTTTTCCATTGAAAATGATACCTCTCTTTCAGCTCCCCCATTTCTGAGAAGTATAAAATCTTATAATTTATTATTACCAAAGGGGAAAGGTGGGAGGAGGGATAAATTAACAGTTTGGAATGAACACATACACACTGCTATGTATAAAATAGATCATCAACAGGGAACTACTGTATAGCACAGGGAACTACACTCAACATTTTGCAATAACCTATAAGGGGAAATAATCTGAAAAAGAATAGATATTTTTATTGACATCATCTATCAATGACAGTTAAAGTGTAGCCTAAGGGAAGCTGGTGGTGAGTGCTTCTGACCCTGAAGACTTCAATCATCTAAAGTTTGGACTCTGCCTACTTCCCAAGGCCCTTAATGAACATATGTGTAGCCGTAGCTTAAAAAATTCCCCAGTTTGGGTTTCGGGGAGACACTGATTTTGAAAAAGCCCTGGTGTTCTCCTTACATGAATGGGACTCTTCCTACTGCTAAAACATGTCTGTCACACCCAGAGGATGGTATACCGTCTGATCGGGAAGAGTTTGGAAAAGGCATCTCATCTCCTCATCTCCTGGTGCTCGGGTTCACCCCTCCAGCGTCTTTACTAACAGTCTCCCCACTTGGAGATGTCAGCACTGTCAACATCCTGTTGCGTACAGTTTGGAATTTGTCCAGAGGATGAAGCGGAAGGATGAGGAACAATGAGAGACAAGTCCTAGGTGTTCAGACAGGCACATGTCACTCTAATTTCCAATCAGGAAGACGAATTGACCAAAGGCTAGGGTTGCCCATGGAAACAGTATAGGGCTTGAGGAAATCCCGCTGCTTTGTGGCCAGTTCCCATAAACACGAGTTGAACAATGGAACTCAGGGGCAGTAAAATTCACAAAACTGCAGAGTTGAAAATATCCATCACTGAAAAATGTCTTGAGGAAAGTCAGAGAAAAGGACTTGTAAGCAAGGGAGAATGGCAGGAAAGGGATTTGAGGAGGTAGAAAGGACTCGCCATTAAGCACAAGAAAAGGAGCTGAACATTGCCAACATTGCAGTTGGCCAAAAAGGGTGTATGCGTTCTTTTCTGTATATATTCAAGAAAAGGGCATACACTTTTTTAGCCAACCAAACAGGTGGGCACTGGAAGTCAATACCACAAAAGATATCACTTCGCATCAGTCAGAAGAGCCATCCTCATAAAGCGTAAACAACAGAAATGCAGGACAGGGCAACGAGAAGAGGGAGCCCTGTGAGACTTATAGTGGAAATGTATATTGCCAACGGCCATTCTGGAGAAGTGTATTGTGTTTACTAAAGCATCTAAAAAATGAGCTACAGAGCATAGGGCACTTGCACTCACGGGCGTATATCTTGGGAAAAACAAAAATCGAGAGGACACAGGCACCCCAATGTTTACCCCCTCTCTGTTTAAAAGATCCTCGACTAGGATATAACTTAAATGTCTCTGGAGGGAAAAAATGGATAGAGATGTGGTACTTAGGTAGAGTGGAATATTATTCAGCCTGGAAATCAATGAAATATGGCCAGTTGTAACAACTCCGGAGGAGTTACGTATGATCATTCTAAGTGACAGAATTCAAAAAGAAAAAGACACATATCATAAGATATCACTTAAAGGTGGAATCCAAAATGGCTACACATGAAATAAATTACAAAACAAAAACATAGTCAAATATGTAGAAAACACGCATAAGGCTGCTAAACGGGAAAGGTGGGGAGGGGTGAGGCATCATCCAGGAGGTTGAAATTAGCAAAGATACCATTCCAAATACCAAACTGATAATCAACAAGGCCTACACGGTAGCTAAAAGAACTGCACTCAGCACACTCAAGTCACCGGAAAAGAATATATACGACTGGTAAGAATCTGAAAAAGAATTTATTGATGTCTCTCTGTACGTGAATCAAGTGGATGTACAGCAGCAAGAAACAGAGCTTTGAAAATCAGCTGTAACCAATATAGTAATAAATTGAAAAAAATAAATGACAGAGAGACAGAGAAAACGTCTTACAACTTTTCCTCAGGGACGGTGATGCAACATGGATTGAACACATCTAGACCCACAGCAGGATGAGACATAAGGCTGGAAACTGTTTGCGCTAAGAGAAATGTGAGGTTGGGTGAGGAAATGCACACCCTTTAAAGTAATACTACCTGGTACCCATTCAATGGGTCCCAAATCTGCAGGTTCAAGGGATCTTCCTACAGCTAAAACATGCATGGAAAACCCAGAGGACTGTACACCATGTGATCGGGAGATGTGTCTAAAATGCACCTCATTTATCCTCTCCTGGTGCTCCTGTTCACCATTCCAGCCACGCTACTTAGAATCTCCCCACTTGGAGAATCAGCACATTTAAACTTCTGTTTCACACATTTTGCAAATTGTGAGGAGGCTGAACGGGAAGAGGGGGAACCAATGAGAGAAGAGTTGTAGGGGTTTGGACGGGCACATATCACTCTAATTTCCCATTAAGAATAAGAATTAAAGAAAGGCTCAGCCTGCCTCGCCGGAGCCAAAATAGGGCCTGAAGCAATCCTGCGGGTTTGAGGCCAGCTCACAAAAGAGCAACTTAAAAAATGGAGCTCAGGGTCACTGCAATTCACAAACCTGCAGAGTTATAAATGAAAACTAACGTCCAAAAATATGTTGAGGTAAGGCAAAGAAGAGGATCTGAATGCAAGACAGAATTGCAAGAAACAGATTTCAAGAGATAGATTGGACTCGTCTTTAACGCACATGAAAAGCGGCAGAATTTCGACAATGATGCAGTTGGCCCAAAAGGGCGTATGCGTTTTTTCCTGATTATATCCAGGAAAAAACGCATACGCACTTTATGGGCAACGAAGTAAGCAAGCAATGCAAATGTGCACAACAAAGAAGTCTCACTTCCCACCGGTCAAAAGGGCCATCCTAAAAAATTGTAAAAACCAGAAATGCAGGACAGGCCATGGAGAACAGGGAGCCTTTATACGCTGATGGGCAGTGTGTGAACTGCCGAGAGCCACTCTGGAGAAGTGTATGGTGGTTCCTAAATCATCTAAAAAACAGAGCTACAGAGCATAGGACACTTCCAATCATGGGAGTATATCTAGGGAAGTCTAAAAATCAACAAGACACAAGCACACCACAGTTTAGGGCTACTCTGTTTACAAGAACCTCAACTTCAGTACACCTTAAATATCCCAGGAAAGAGAACAATGGATAAAGAAGATGTGGTACTTATGTACAATGGAATATCTCTTCACCATGAAATCAATGTAATAAGGCTAGTAGAAGGATAAAGAGTGGATTTAGGTCCGATAATACTACTTGAAATAAGTCAAACAGAAAAAGAAACATATCATAAGATATCACTTATAGAGGGAGGGTAAATATGGCTGCACAAGAAATGAATTACAGAACAGAACAGTGTCTCACATTTAGAAAACACACTTATGTCAGCTTAAGGGGAAAGGAGAGGTGGGGTGATGCATAAAACCAGAGTTTGAAATTAGCACAGATACCGTTCAATAAACCAAATAGGTATTAGACAAGATCTACACCTTGCTCAATGAACAGGCCTCAACACACCCTATACACCGCAGAGAAATATATCTGAGGAATAAGAATCTTAAAACCCATGTATTGATATATCTCCATAAGGGAATCAAGTGTGTGCAGAGCGGCACAAACACAGCAGTGAAAAGGAGCTAAACCCCATTATAGAAATAAATTTTAAAAACAAAACGCTGAAACAATGAAAGAGAGAAAAATTCTTACAAAATTCGCTCAGGGGCTGTGATGCAACCTGGATTGACCACATATAAACCCACAGCTGGATAAGACATAAGGCTGGACACTTGGGGCTGACAGGATTGGTGAGCTTTGGTGAGCAACTGCCGAAAGTTTAATGCAATACTTCATGCTACTCATTCCAAGGGTCCCAACACTCCAGGTTGAAGGGAATCTTCCTACAGCTAAACCATGCTTGGGAAACCCAGCGACTGGTATACCATATGATCGGGAAAGGTTTCTAAAACGCACCTCATTTTTCCTCTCCTGGGGCTCCGGATCGACATTCCAGCCGCTTTACTAACAACATCCCCACATGGAGTCAATGCCTTTAAGTTCTGGTATCGCACAGTCTGCAGTTAGTGCAGAGGATGAATGGGAATAGGGGGAACCAGTGAGAAACTAGCTGTAGCGGTTTCAATGGGCACATGTCACTCTAATATCACATCAGTAAGAAGAATTAACCAAAGGCACAGCAAGGTGCCCCAGAAGAAAAATAGGGCTCAAGGAATCCTGTGGTTATGGGGCAAGACCAAAAATATAAGAGCTAAAAAATGGAGCTAAGGGCCACTGCAATTCAAAAACCTGCAGAGTTATAAAGGCCAACTATTTTTAAAAAATATATTGAGGTAAGGCTATGAAGAGGCATTGAAAGCAAGGCAGAATTGCAGGAAACCGATTTCAGGAGGTAGACTGGAATTGCATTGAAAGCATATGAAGAGAGTCAGAAACTCGACAATGATGCACTTGGCCAAAAGGGGCGTATGCGTTTTTTCCTGAATATATTCAGGAAAAAACGCATACGCACTTTTTGGCCAACCAAGCAAGCTTGCAAAGGAAATCTGCACTACAATGAAGTCTCACTTCCCCCCGGTCAAAAGGGCCATCTGAAAAAAGTGTAAAATCCAGAAAGGCAGGACAGGCCATGGAGAACTGGGAGCCTTGTTATGCTGATGGGCGGGATGTAAATTGCCAACAGACACTTGGGAGAAGTGTATGGTGTTTCCTGAAACATCAAAAAAACAAAGCAACAGAGCCTAGGGCACTTCCACTTATGGTCCTATAGCTTAGGAAAATTAAAATCAAAAAGACACAGCCACCCCAAAGTTTGGGACGCCTCTGTTTACAAGAACCTCGTTTACAGTACAAGTTCAACATCGCAGAAAATGAAAAATGGATAAAGAAGCTGTGGTATTTACTTACAAAGCAATATCACTCAGCAATGAAATCTGTGTCATCAGGCCCTTAGCAGCACAATGAGTGGATTCAGGTATGATGATTCTAACTGAAATAAGTCACACAGAAAAAGAAACATCATAAGATATCAGTAATACACGGAATGTAAACTTGGCTACACAGGAACTGAATTACAGAACAGAACAGGGTCTCAAATTTAGAAAACCAACTTATGCTTGCTTAAGGGTAAAGGTGAGTTGGGGTGCTGCATAAAACCAGAGATTGAAATGAGCACAGATAAAGTTCCTTAAGCCAAATATGGAATAGACAAGAGCTACTCCTTGCTCAACGAAATGGACTCAACACCGCATATTAAACGCCTAAGAATGTACCTGACTAGTAAGTATCTTAAAACCTATGGATTGCTATGTCTCCGAAAGAGAATCAAGCATGTGTACAGGGGCATAAACGCAGCAGTGATAGGATTGGAGAGGTTCGGTGAGCAAATGAAGACCCTTTGAAGTCATATTGCATGGTACCCATTCCACGGGTTTCAACTACCCAGGTTTAAGGTATTCTTCCTTCAGCTAAAACATGCATTTGAAACCTAGAGTATGATCAACCATGTGATCGGGAGACGTGTTCAAATATGTCTCAGTTTTCGTACCCTGGTACTCAGGTGCAACATTCCAGACGCTTTACTAACACTCTCCCGACTTGGAGAGTCAGTCCCTTTAACCTCCTGTTTGGCCCAGTTTGCAATTTCTGCGGAAGATGAACAGGAATAGCGAGAACCAATGAGAGACTACCTGGAGGTGTCTGAACGGGCAAATTAACTCTCATTTCCCACCAGGAAGAGGAATTAACCAAAGGCTCAGCATGCCATGCCGGAACCACATTAGGGCCTGAAGACATCCTGCGGTGTTGCGGCCAGGTCACAAAAAAGCGAGTTGAAGAAAGGAGCTCCGGGGCTCTGTAATTCACAAACCTGCAGAGTTATAAATGACAGCTATCGTCCAAAAATAGACTGAAGTAAGGCTGCCAAGAGGACTTGAAAGCGGGGCAGAATTGCAGGATACCGATTTCAGGAGGTAGACTGGAATTGCATTGAAAGCGTAGGAAAAGAGGCAGAACGTCCACAATGATGCACTTTGCCAAAAGGGCGTATGCGTTTTTTCCTGAATATATTCAGGAAAAAATGCATACGCACTTTTTGGCCAACCAAGCAAGCTTGCAAAGGAAATCTGCACTACAATGAAGTCTCACTTCCCCCCGGTCAAAAGGGCCATCTGAAAAAAGTGTAAAATCCAGAAAGGCAGGACAGGCCATGGAGAACTGGGAGCCTTGTTATGCTGATGGGCGGGATGTAAATTACCAACAGACACTCAGGAGAAGTGTATGGTGTTTCCTGAAACATCTAAAAAACAAAGCAACAGAGCCTAGGGCACTTCCACTTATGGTCCTATAGCTTAGGGAAATTAATATCAAAAAGACACAGCAACCCCAAAATTTGGGACGGCTCTTTTTACAGAAATCTCTTCTACGGCACAAGTTAAATATCCCAGAGAGCAAATAATGAATAAAGAAGTTGCGGTACTTATGTACAACAGAATACCACTCAGCAATGAAATCTATGTCACCAGGCCCGTACCAGCATAATGAGTGGATTGAGGCACGATGATTCTAAGTGAAATAAGTCACACAGAAAAAGAAACTTCATAAGGTATCACTAATACACGGAATGTGAACTTGGCTACACATGAACTGAATTACAAAACAGAACAGGGTCTCAAGTTTAGAAAACCAACTTATGCCTGCTTAAGGGGGAAGGTGAGTTGGGGTGCTGCATAAAAGCAGAGTTTGAAATTAGCACAGATACCGTTCCATAAGCCAAATATGTAATAGACAAGTGCTACCCCTTGCTCAACGAAATGGATTCAACAATGAGGTATCACCTCACACCTGGTAGAATAGGCATCATTGAAAATCTACAAACAAAAAATGCTGGAAAGGGTGTGGAGAAAAGGAACCCTCTTCCACTATTGTTGGGAATATAAATTGATACAGTCATTATGGAGAACAATATGGAATTTCTTAAGAAACTAACAATAGAATTACCATATGATACAGCAATCCCAGTACTGGACATATACCCAGACAAAACCATAAATCAAAAAGAGTCATTCACCGCAATGTTCATTGCATCACTATTTACAATATCGAGGTAATGGAAGCAACCTAAATGCCCACAGACAGACGAATGCATAAAGCTGTGGTACATATATAAAATGGAATATTACTAAGCCATGAAAAGGAATGAAATTGGGTCATTTGTAGAGACGTCGATGGATCTAGAGACTGTCATACAGAGTGAAGTAAGTCAGAAAGAGAAAAACAAATCTTGTATATTCATGCATATATGTGGAACCTAGAAAAACTGTACAGATTAACCATTTTGCAAGGCATAAATAGAGCAACAGATGTAGACAACAAACGTATGGACAACAAGGGGGGAAAGCTGTTGGGGGGGTGGTGGTGGGAGGAGTTGAGAGACTGGGATTGGCATGTATACATTTATATGTATAAAATAGATAACCAATAAGAACCTGCTGTATAAAAATATAAAATAAAATTCAAAATTAAAAAGAAGTAAAATTTAAAAAATAAAACAGAAAAAAACAATTATTCCCTGCACATACATGTATTTATATGAATAAATTATTTCCATGCTTATATCTGTAAATACAAAAAAGAGGAATAAAATCTACCTTGAACCAAAAACGAAAAAGAGAATAAAAACACAGAACCCACCAGTTACACAGAGGAAAACCGTATCAGGGCACTTGCTCCAGTTGTAAACAATTCTGAAGTTGGTCAGTGGTGGGGAATCGTCTCCCATTCAGCCAGCAGCCCCCACGCAACAAGCGTCCTCATTGCAAAGCTGGGGCACCGTGCTGAGGCATCTGTGAGTAAACGTGAGCTGAGCCCCAGGCCAGTTGCTGCTGAACTATTCCCACCCGTCCCAGGTAAAACACCTGAATATATACAAGGACTTGAAAGCCTAGAGGAAGGGCCATAGAGCCACACGAGTGACAGCATGCCAGCCGACTTGGTGCCTGCAGGCCAGCCAGGATGGTCCTGGCCCTGGGTGCTCTTCTGGAAGATTTCCATTTCCCTGCCTGAGATACCCGTCCTGTCCCTGCCCCCACTGCTTTTTTCCTTCCTCACCTCTGCCCAGGGAGAAATTCCAGCAGCAGGTATGGGTGACACATCCTCTTCTTTAGCAGGTGGCAGCCTGGCAACTGCTGCAGAAAGTCCAGCAGAGCCCCACTCACACTGGGCCACCCACAAAGCCGTGGCCTCTCACTCCCTCCCACCAGCCCAGCCCCGAGACTGCTGACAGGGCAGAGAAAATGGCGTCAGGCACGGCTGCAGGGGCTCTTGCTGCCTGGAGTGGTATTTATATTGATCTCAACCACGGCACACCTGGGGAGGGCTGGCTGGCACGGTAAGGCTGCCCAGGTCAGCCAATCATCACCCCTCAGGGGCTCACAGTTGCAGAAAATGGAACTTGCTGAACCGGCCAGGTCCAAGGAACAGGTGTGGGCTCCTGAGAGTCAGGATAGACAAGGGGCTGCAGCTTTGGCTTGTTTTCTAATCATTTTATCTGGCCCATGAGTGGGAGACAACTTCAAGAAAACCCTCTCCTAATGAGAGGAACCCAGGAGTCAGGGAGAGGAGGGGTGGGTGGTGGTTGGAGACAGAGGCCTGGTGCCCCGGGTGCAGTGGAAGTCTCTGGAAGACCAGGTGGAGGGAGGCCTCACGGAGTGATGCCCAGGGTCACAGACCTGTCGCAGCTGCTGTTTGTTAGTTCAAGTCCTGCTCTGAGGTGCTCTGTGTCAGCTCTGAGCAACAGGTGAGCTGGGGGTGCTCTGCAATGAGGGCTATGTGCACGGTTCCTGTGTGCCCAGCCCTGCCACGGTACCTGCAAGGGTAGCTCTGTATCCTGGGAGGGGCCTGACCACGAGAGCCCCGTGGGCTGGGGTGGGGGTGGGGTACCTGCCCAGGTGAGCTCCATATTCTGGGATTGGTCTGACCACGAGAGCCCCATGGGCTGCTGGGGACCTGGTAAAGGATGTCAGGACAGTCAGTGAAGCCACCGAGGATATACCTCCAGTTGCTCCTAATTCCTACACCCTGCTGGTCATTCTACCAACCACCAGGACATGGTATTCTGTATTAGTCTTCAGTGATGCCTTCTTTTGTATTCCATTAGTCCCAGAGTCACAAGAAATTTTGGCTTGTGAGTGGCAGGACTCAACATACAACTAAAACAATACTTCCGGGCCGTCTGGCCCCAAGGGTGCAAAAATTCCCACACCATCTTTGGGGAAAGCTTAGCTAAAGACCTAAAAGTTCTACCTCTGGAAAAGGAAACCCTCCTTCAATATGCAGACGACATTCTGATCACCAGCCCTACTAAGGAGGCCTCTGAACTACCAAGCCAATAAAGGATAGAAGTTGTCCAAGAAAAAGCTCAAATATCACAGACTGCGGTGACCTGCCTGGGCTTCATTCTCACAGAAGGTCAGAGAAGCCCATCCCAGGAAAGGGAAGAAACCATTTTCAGCCTTACCCCTTTCTAAAACTAGAAGACAGCTTAGGGGTTCCTGGGGAGGCCAGGGTTTGCTGCTTCTGGATCCCTAGCTACAGTCTACTAGCTGGGCCTCTATATGAAACACTGAAAGGAAAAGATGATGATCCTTTTGAATAGAATCCAGAAGTGGCCTTTCAAGAATGGAAAGAGCAGTCAATTCAGACCCTTGCCCTGGAACTCCCTAATTTAGCTAAACCCTTTGACCTTTACATTCCCGGTGAAAGGTGAATCGCCATTGGAGAATTAGTGCAAAAACTGGGACCACTTGAAATGGAACAATGCAAGAATGCCATCCAGGTAGGATAAACTACGGTCACTAAGGGGCTTGGCCCACTGCCACATCTGGCCAAGATACTGGCGGTATCTAAAAACCTGGAAATCAGCAGCCCAAAAGGCCACCTCCCTCCTAAGGGAAAAGGACCCCACGTGGTGATCCTAACCACCAACCATGCCCTGAAGTTGCAGGGTTCGCTCCGTGGGCACACCGACCTCGAGTGAGGAGGCCCTCCAACTCCAACATCCAGAGAGATAACCGGGGGCAACAGGGCACCATGACGACTCGTGTGAACATCACTTGACCTGGAGTTTCTCTCATAAAACAACAAGAGTGTGTCCCAAAAGAGTAGACTACTGCTTGCAGGACTTACTGCACCCAGAGGGGAGCTAATAATCTTGGCGGGGGAACAGTATACCACACTGTCACCATAGAAAAGCCTACAGACACCGTGATGATGGTGGCCAATAAGACCGGCTGGACTCCTGTTTACTTCAAAAGGCTGTTGACTTAGTAGCCATCATGGTCCTTGATCACCACTGACCCTGGACTGTCTGGGAGTTGAGCGGGCAGGGCTCTGACACCTGGTGCTGTTTGTACGTTAATTCAGGGGCCTAATTGAAGAAAGCGCAGACTACTGGTCAGAGCATCTAGGCTGGCAGAGACGGTCAGCCTAAGGTGGCCGAACAAATGTGGGGCGGGGTGAAACCGGCCCCCACAGCGTCTCTGCACATCTCTTTCCTGGACCCTTAAAGGTCATTAGAATCTATAACACTTCCAATGCTGGTGCTCAGGTGGACGAGCAGGGAGGCAGGGGTCCTGGGGACAATCAACGTCACCGGGAGGCTGCTGGGGAGAAGCTCTGACCCTCGCCCCAGGGTATGAGGGCTCCCAACTCAGCACTCAGCAGTTACAGAAGAAGGGTCTGCACCCTCAGCACTCCAAGAATGAGGAACGGGACAAAAGGCAGAGGAGGGGTTTGTCCCCAGCAAAGCCCATTAAAAATCCCTGGGAGATAAAAGTAGAATCTGGGCAATAAAGGCAAGTCTAACCTTTTTTATCCTTTGTGCTTTGTCTAATTTCACGTGCTCCTAGGGTCCCGCATGCAGAGGTTCCACACCCGGCACTTCAGACCAGATTTCCTAGTGCAGAATGGCTGGGTCGACACCTCAGCTCCTGGGGCCCAGTGCAGACTCCACGATATAGAGCCTGAGCTACAGCCAACCCGGCCCTCGAGAGCTCCGCCGCCTCCCTCCCTCCCACTGACTCTGACAGGATCTCTACACAGCAGCCCAGCCCACAGCCCACGGGGTAGTGCATGCTCTCACCTCTCCATTCTCTGATCAAAATATAAAGTTTCCTTTGCTTGTGAACCAAACTCAGTCTCGATCTGTTGGCCCCAATGACACTGGGCAGGGGGACACTTGTTGGGGTCCACTCTGGAGGATCAGTAACAGAAATTGAGACTATTGTAACCTCAATGAACAGATGTGTGAGCCAAACTGTAGTTAACATAGAACAGTGTATAAGGCTCGGGTAAAATAAGATGTTTTTAACACTTCCATTTGATATTTCCATCACTTTTTATAAGCAAGTTCAGTGAAAAGGTTTGTCTTATTTGTCAGGTCAATATTAGAGAAACGAAGTGATTTCTTTCCAAGGATGTACATCTAATAATCTTGGTTAAACCTTCAATCTTGTTTTAAATGCTTTTCCATTGAAAATGATACCTCTCTTTCAGCTCCCCCATTTCTGAGAAGTATAAAATCTTATAATTTATTATTACCAAAGGGGAAAGGTGGGAGGAGGGATAAATTAACAGTTTGGAATGAACACATACACACTGCTATGTATAAAATAGATCATCAACAGGGAACTACTGTATAGCACAGGGAACTACACTCAACATTTTGCAATAACCTATAAGGGGAAATAATCTGAAAAAGAATAGATATTTTTATTGACATCATCTATCAATGACAGTTAAAGTGTAGCCTAAGGGAAGCTGGTGGTGAGTGCTTCTGACCCTGAAGACTTCAATCATCTAAAGTTTGGACTCTGCCTACTTCCCAAGGCCCTTAATGAACATATGTGTAGCCGTAGCTTAAAAAATTCCCCAGTTTGGGTTTCGGGGAGACACTGATTTTGAAAAAGCCCTGGTGTTCTCCTTACATGAATGGGACTCTTCCTACTGCTAAAACATGTCTGTCACACCCAGAGGATGGTATACCGTCTGATCGGGAAGAGTTTGGAAAAGGCATCTCATCTCCTCATCTCCTGGTGCTCGGGTTCACCCCTCCAGCGTCTTTACTAACAGTCTCCCCACTTGGAGATGTCAGCACTGTCAACATCCTGTTGCGTACAGTTTGGAATTTGTCCAGAGGATGAAGCGGAAGGATGAGGAACAATGAGAGACAAGTCCTAGGTGTTCAGACAGGCACATGTCACTCTAATTTCCAATCAGGAAGACGAATTGACCAAAGGCTAGGGTTGCCCATGGAAACAGTATAGGGCTTGAGGAAATCCCGCTGCTTTGTGGCCAGTTCCCATAAACACGAGTTGAACAATGGAACTCAGGGGCAGTAAAATTCACAAAACTGCAGAGTTGAAAATATCCATCACTGAAAAATGTCTTGAGGAAAGTCAGAGAAAAGGACTTGTAAGCAAGGGAGAATGGCAGGAAAGGGATTTGAGGAGGTAGAAAGGACTCGCCATTAAGCACAAGAAAAGGAGCTGAACATTGCCAACATTGCAGTTGGCCAAAAAGGGTGTATGCGTTCTTTTCTGTATATATTCAAGAAAAGGGCATACACTTTTTTAGCCAACCAAACAGGTGGGCACTGGAAGTCAATACCACAAAAGATATCACTTCGCATCAGTCAGAAGAGCCATCCTCATAAAGCGTAAACAACAGAAATGCAGGACAGGGCAACGAGAAGAGGGAGCCCTGTGAGACTTATAGTGGAAATGTATATTGCCAACGGCCATTCTGGAGAAGTGTATTGTGTTTACTAAAGCATCTAAAAAATGAGCTACAGAGCATAGGGCACTTGCACTCACGGGCGTATATCTTGGGAAAAACAAAAATCGAGAGGACACAGGCACCCCAATGTTTACCCCCTCTCTGTTTAAAAGATCCTCGACTAGGATATAACTTAAATGTCTCTGGAGGGAAAAAATGGATAGAGATGTGGTACTTAGGTAGAGTGGAATATTATTCAGCCTGGAAATCAATGAAATATGGCCAGTTGTAACAACTCCGGAGGAGTTACGTATGATCATTCTAAGTGACAGAATTCAAAAAGAAAAAGACACATATCATAAGATATCACTTAAAGGTGGAATCCAAAATGGCTACACATGAAATAAATTACAAAACAAAAACATAGTCAAATATGTAGAAAACACGCATAAGGCTGCTAAACGGGAAAGGTGGGGAGGGGTGAGGCATCATCCAGGAGGTTGAAATTAGCAAAGATACCATTCCAAATACCAAACTGATAATCAACAAGGCCTACACGGTAGCTAAAAGAACTGCACTCAGCACACTCAAGTCACCGGAAAAGAATATATACGACTGGTAAGAATCTGAAAAAGAATTTATTGATGTCTCTCTGTACGTGAATCAAGTGGATGTACAGCAGCAAGAAACAGAGCTTTGAAAATCAGCTGTAACCAATATAGTAATAAATTGAAAAAAATAAATGACAGAGAGACAGAGAAAACGTCTTACAACTTTTCCTCAGGGACGGTGATGCAACATGGATTGAACACATCTAGACCCACAGCAGGATGAGACATAAGGCTGGAAACTGTTTGCGCTAAGAGAAATGTGAGGTTGGGTGAGGAAATGCACACCCTTTAAAGTAATACTACCTGGTACCCATTCAATGGGTCCCAAATCTGCAGGTTCAAGGGATCTTCCTACAGCTAAAACATGCATGGAAAACCCAGAGGACTGTACACCATGTGATCGGGAGATGTGTCTAAAATGCACCTCATTTATCCTCTCCTGGTGCTCCTGTTCACCATTCCAGCCACGCTACTTAGAATCTCCCCACTTGGAGAATCAGCACATTTAAACTTCTGTTTCACACATTTTGCAAATTGTGAGGAGGCTGAACAGGAAGAGGGGGAACCAATGAGAGAAGAGTTGTAGGGGTTTGGACGGGCACATATCACTCTAATTTCCCATTAAGAATAAGAATTAAAGAAAGGCTCAGCCTGCCTCGCCGGAGCCAAAATAGGGCCTGAAGCAATCCTGCGGGTTTGAGGCCAGCTCACAAAAGAGCAACTTAAAAAATGGAGCTCAGGGTCACTGCAATTCACAAACCTGCAGAGTTATAAATGAAAACTAACGTCCAAAAATATGTTGAGGTAAGGCAAAGAAGAGGATCTGAATGCAAGACAGAATTGCAAGAAACAGATTTCAAGAGATAGATTGGACTCGTCTTTAACGCACATGAAAAGCGGCAGAATTTCGACAATGATGCAGTTGGCCCAAAAGGGCGTATGCGTTTTTTCCTGATTATATCCAGGAAAAAACGCATACGCACTTTATGGGCAACGAAGTAAGCAAGCAATGCAAATGTGCACAACAAAGAAGTCTCACTTCCCACCGGTCAAAAGGGCCATCCTAAAAAATTGTAAAAACCAGAAATGCAGGACAGGCCATGGAGAACAGGGAGCCTTTATACGCTGATGGGCAGTGTGTGAACTGCCGAGAGCCACTCTGGAGAAGTGTATGGTGGTTCCTAAATCATCTAAAAAACAGAGCTACAGAGCATAGGACACTTCCAATCATGGGAGTATATCTAGGGAAGTCTAAAAATCAACAAGACACAAGCACACCACAGTTTAGGGCTACTCTGTTTACAAGAACCTCAACTTCAGTACACCTTAAATATCCCAGGAAAGAGAACAATGGATAAAGAAGATGTGGTACTTATGTACAATGGAATATCTCTTCACCATGAAATCAATGTAATAAGGCTAGTAGAAGGATAAAGAGTGGATTTAGGTCCGATAATACTACTTGAAATAAGTCAAACAGAAAAAGAAACATATCATAAGATATCACTTATAGAGGGAGGGTAAATATGGCTGCACAAGAAATGAATTACAGAACAGAACAGTGTCTCACATTTAGAAAACACACTTATGTCAGCTTAAGGGGAAAGGAGAGGTGGGGTGATGCATAAAACCAGAGTTTGAAATTAGCACAGATACCGTTCAATAAACCAAATAGGTATTAGACAAGATCTACACCTTGCTCAATGAACAGGCCTCAACACACCCTATACACCGCAGAGAAATATATCTGAGGAATAAGAATCTTAAAACCCATGTATTGATATATCTCCATAAGGGAATCAAGTGTGTGCAGAGCGGCACAAACACAGCAGTGAAAAGGAGCTAAACCCCATTATAGAAATAAATTTTAAAAACAAAACGCTGAAACAATGAAAGAGAGAAAAATTCTTACAAAATTCGCTCAGGGGCTGTGATGCAACCTGGATTGACCACATATAAACCCACAGCTGGATAAGACATAAGGCTGGACACTTGGGGCTGACAGGATTGGTGAGCTTTGGTGAGCAACTGCCGAAAGTTTAATGCAATACTTCATGCTACTCATTCCAAGGGTCCCAACACTCCAGGTTGAAGGGAATCTTCCTACAGCTAAACCATGCTTGGGAAACCCAGCGACTGGTATACCATATGATCGGGAAAGGTTTCTAAAACGCACCTCATTTTTCCTCTCCTGGGGCTCCGGATCGACATTCCAGCCGCTTTACTAACAACATCCCCACATGGAGTCAATGCCTTTAAGTTCTGGTATCGCACAGTCTGCAGTTAGTGCAGAGGATGAATGGGAATAGGGGGAACCAGTGAGAAACTAGCTGTAGCGGTTTCAATGGGCACATGTCACTCTAATATCACATCAGTAAGAAGAATTAACCAAAGGCACAGCAAGGTGCCCCAGAAGAAAAATAGGGCTCAAGGAATCCTGTGGTTATGGGGCAAGACCAAAAATATAAGAGCTAAAAAATGGAGCTAAGGGCCACTGCAATTCAAAAACCTGCAGAGTTATAAAGGCCAACTATTTTTAAAAAATATATTGAGGTAAGGCTATGAAGAGGCATTGAAAGCAAGGCAGAATTGCAGGAAACCGATTTCAGGAGGTAGACTGGAATTGCATTGAAAGCATATGAAGAGAGTCAGAAACTCGACAATGATGCACTTGGCCAAAAGGGGCGTATGCGTTTTTTCCTGAATATATTCAGGAAAAAACGCATACGCACTTTTTGGCCAACCAAGCAAGCTTGCAAAGGAAATCTGCACTACAATGAAGTCTCACTTCCCCCCGGTCAAAAGGGCCATCTGAAAAAAGTGTAAAATCCAGAAAGGCAGGACAGGCCATGGAGAACTGGGAGCCTTGTTATGCTGATGGGCGGGATGTAAATTGCCAACAGACACTTGGGAGAAGTGTATGGTGTTTCCTGAAACATCAAAAAAACAAAGCAACAGAGCCTAGGGCACTTCCACTTATGGTCCTATAGCTTAGGAAAATTAAAATCAAAAAGACACAGCCACCCCAAAGTTTGGGACGCCTCTGTTTACAAGAACCTCGTTTACAGTACAAGTTCAACATCGCAGAAAATGAAAAATGGATAAAGAAGCTGTGGTATTTACTTACAAAGCAATATCACTCAGCAATGAAATCTATGTCATCAGGCCCTTAGCAGCACAATGAGTGGATTCAGGTATGATGATTCTAACTGAAATAAGTCACACAGAAAAAGAAACATCATAAGATATCAGTAATACACGGAATGGAAACTTGGCTACACAGGAACTGAATTACAGAACAGAACAGGGTCTCAAATTTAGAAAACCAACTTATGCTTGCTTAATGGGAAAGGTGAGTTGGGGTGCTGCATAAAACCAGAGATTGAAATGAGCACAGATAAAATTCCTTAAGCCAAATATGGAATAGACAAGAGCTACTCCTTGCTCAACGAAATGGACTCAACACCGCATATTAAACGCCTAAGAATGTACCTGACTAGTAAGTATCTTAAAACCTATGGATTGCTATGTCTCCGAAAGAGAATCAAGCATGTGGACAGGGGCATAAATGCAGCAGTGATAGGATTGGAGAGGTTCGGTGAGCAAATGAAGACCCTTTGAAGTCATATTGCATGGTACCCATTCCACGGGTTTCAACTACCCAGGTTTAAGGTATTCTTCCTTCAGCTAAAACATGCATGTGGAACCCAGAGTATGATCAACCATGTGATCGGGAGACGTGTTCAAATATGTCTCAGTTTTCGTACCCTGGTACTCGGGTGCAACATTCCAGACGCTTTAGTAACACTCTCCCGACTTGGAGAGTCAGTCCCTTTTACCTCCTGTTTGGCCCAGTTTGCAATTTCTGCGGAATATGAACAGGAATAGCGAGAACCAATGAGAGACTAGCTGGAGGTGTCTGGGCGGGCAAATTTAACTCTCATTTCCCACCAGGAAGAGGAATTAATCAAAGGCTCAGCGTGCCGTGCCGGAACCAGATTAGGGCCTGAAGCCATCCTGCGGTGTTGCGGCCAGCTCAAAAGAAAGCGAGTTGAAGAAAGGAGCTCAGGGGCACTGTAATTCACAAACCTGCAGAGTTATAAATGACAGCTATCGTCCAAAAATAGACTGAAGTAAGGCTGCCAAGAGGACTTGAAAGCGGGGCAGAATTGCAGGAAACCGATTTCAGGAGGTAGACTGGAATTGCATTGAAAGCATAGGAAAAGAGTCAGAACGTCCACAATGATGCACTTGGCCAAAAAGGGCGTATGCGTTTTTTCCTGAATATATTCAGGAAAAAACGCATTCGCCCTTTTTGGCCAACCAAGCAAACTTGCAAAGGAAATCTGCACTACAATGAAGTCTCACTTCCCCCCGGTCAAAAGGGCCATCTGAAAAAAGTGTAAAATCCAGAAAGGCAGGACAGGCCATGGAGAACTGGGAGCCTTGTTATGCTGATGGGCGGGATGTAAATTGCCAACAGACACTCGGGAGAAGTGTATGGTGTTTCCTGAAACATCTAAAACACAAAGCAACAGAGCCTAGGGCACTTCCACTTATGGTCCTATAGCTTAGGGAAATTAAAATCAAAAAGACACAGCCACCCCAAAGTTTGGAACGGCTCTGTTTACAAGAACCTCGTTTACAGTACAAGTTCAACATCGCAGAAAGTGAAAAATGGATAAAGAATTTGTGGTATTCACTTACAAAGCAATATCACTCAGCAATGAAATCTGTGTCATCAGGCCCTTAGCAGCACAATGAGTGGATTCAGGTATGATGATTTTAACTGAAATAAGTCACACAGAAAAAGAAACATCATAAGATATCAGTAATACACGTAATGGAAACTTGGCTACACAGGAACTGAATTACAAACAGAACAGGGTCTCAAATTTAGAAAACCAACTTATGCTTGCTTAAGGGGAAAGGTGAGTTGGGGTGCTGCATAAAACCAGAGATTGAAATGAGCACAGATAAAGTTCCTTAAGCCAAATATGGAATAGACAAGAGCTACTCCTTGCTCAACGAAATGGACTCAACACCCCATATTAAAATTCTAAGAATGTATCTGACTAGTAAGTATCTTAAAAGCTATGGATTGCTATGTCTCCGAATGAGAATCAAGGATGTGTACAGGGGCATAAACGCAGCAGTGATAGGATTGGAGAGGTTCGTGAGCAAATGAAGACCCTTTGAAGTCATATTGCATGGTACCCATTCCACGGGTTTCAACTACCCAGGTTTAAGGTATTCTTCCTTCAGCTAAAACATGCATGTGGAACCTAGAGTATGATCAACCATGTGATCGGGAGACGTGTTAAAATATGTCTCAGTTTTCGTACCCTGGTACTCGGGTGCAACATTCCAGACGCTTTACTAACACTCTCCCCACTTGGAGAGTCAGTCCCTTTAACCTCCTGTTTGGCCCAGTTTGCAATTTCTGCAGAAGATGAACAGGAATAGCGAGAACCAATGAGAGGCTAGCTGGAGGTGTCTGGACGGGCAAATTTAACTCTCATTTCCCACCAGGAAGAGGAATTAACCAAAAGCTCAGCGTGCCGTGCCGGAACCAGATTAGGGCCTGCAGCCATCCTGCGGTGTTGTGGCCAGCTCACAAGAAAGCGAGTTGAAGAAAGGAGCTCGGGGGCACTGTAATTCACAAACCTGCAGAGTTATAAATGACAGCTATCGTCCAAAAATAGACTGAAGTAAGGCTGCCAAGAGGACTTGAAAGTGGGGCAGAATTGCAGGAAACCGATTTCAGGAGGTAGACTGGAATTGCATTGAAAACATAGGAAAAGAGGCAGAACGTCCACAATGATGCACTTGGCCAAAAAGGGCGTATGCGTTTTTTCCTGAATATATTCAGGAAAAAACGCATACGCCCTTTTTGGCCAACCAAGCAAGCTTGCAAAGGAAATCTGCACTACAATGAAGTCTCACTTCCCCCGGTCAAAAGGGCCATCTGAAAAAAGTGTAAAATCCAGAAAGGCAGGACAGGCCATGGAGAACTGGGAGCCTTGTTATGCTGATGGGCGGGATGTAAATTGCCATAGACATTCAGGAGAAGTGTATGGTGTTTCCTGAAACATCTAAAAAACAAAGCAACAGAGCCTAGGGCACTGCCACTTATGGTCCTATAGCTTAGGGAAATTAAAATCAAAAAGACACAGCCACCCCAAAGTTTGGGACGCCTCTGTTTACAAGAACCTCGTTTACAGTACAAGTTCAACATCGCAGAAAGTGAAAAATGGATAAAGAAGTTGTGGTATTCACTTACAAAGCAATATCACTCAGCAATGAAATCTATGTCATCAGGCCCTTAGCAGCACAATGAGTGGATTCAGGTATGATGATTCTAACTGAAATAAGTCACACAGAAAAAGAAACATCATAAGATATCAGTAATACACGGAATGGAAACTTGGCTACACAGGAACTGAATTACAGAACAGAACAGGGTCTCAAATTTAGAAAACCAACTGATGCTTGCTTAAGGGGAAAGGTGAGTTGGGGTGCTGCATAAAACCAGAGATTGAAATGAGCACAGATAAAGTTCCTTAAGCCAAATATGGAATAGACAAGAGCTACTCCTTGCTCAACGAAATGGACTCAACACCGCATATTAAACGCCTAAGAATGTACCTGACTAGTAAGTATCTTAAAACCTATGGATTGCTATGTCTCTGAAAGAGAATCAAGGATGTGTACAGGGGCATAAATGCAGCAGTGATAGGATTGGAGAGGTTCGTGAGCAAATGAAGACCCTTTGAAGTCATATTGCATGGTACCCATTCCACGGGTTTCAACTACCCAGGTTTAAGGCATTCTTCCTTCAGCTAAAACATGCATGTGGAACCTAGAGTATGATCAACCATGTGATCGGGAGACGTGTTCAAATATGTCTCAGTTTTCGTACCCTGGTACTCGGGTGCAACATTCCAGATGCTTTACTAACACTCTCCCCACTTGGAGAGTCAGTCCCTTTAACCTCCTGTTTGGCCCAGTTTGCAATTTGCGTGGAAGATGAACAGGAATAGCGAGAACCAATGAGAGACTAGCTGGAGGTGTCTGGATGGGCAAATTTAACTCTCATTTCCCACCAGGAAGAGGAAATAACCAAAGGCTCAGCGTGCCGTGCCGGAACCAGATTAGGGCCTAAAGCCATCCTGCGGTGTTGCGGCCTGCTCAAAAGAAAGCGAGTTGAAGAAAGGAGCTCAGGGGCACTGTAATTCACAAACCTGCAGAGTTATAAATGACAGCTATCGTCCAAAAATAGACTGAAGTAAGGCTGCCAAGAGGACTTGAAAGCGGGGCAGAATTGCAGGAAACCGATTTCAGGAGGTAGACTGGAATTGCATTGAAAGCATAGGACAAGAGGCAGAACGTCCACAATGATGCACTTGGCCAAAAAGGGCGTATGCGTTTTTTTCTGAATATATTCAGGAAAAAACGCATACGCCCTTTTTGGCCAACCAAGCAAGCTTGCAAAGGAAATCCGCACTACAATGAAGTCTCACTTCCCCCTGGTCAAAAGGGCCATCTGAAAAAAGTGTAAAATCCAGAAAGGCAGGACAGGCCATGGAGAACTGGGAGCCTTGTTATGCTGATGGGTGGGATGTAAATTGCCAACAACCACTTGGGAGAAGTGTATGGTGTTTCCTGAAACATCTAAAAAACAAAGCAACAGAACCTAGGGCACTTCCACTTATGGTCCTATAGCTTAGGGAAATTAAAATCAAAAAGACACAGCCACCCCAAAGTTTGGAACGGCTCTGTTTACAAGAACCTCGTTTACAGTACAAGTTGAACATCGCAGAAAGTGAAAAATGGATAAAGAAGTTGTGGTATTTACTTACAAAGAAATATCACTCAGCAATGAAATCTGTGTCATCAGGCCCTTAGCAGCACAAGTGGATTCAGGTATGATGATTCTAACTGAAATAAGTCACACAGAAAAAGAAACATCATAAGATATCAGTAATACACGGAATGTAAACTTGGCTACACAGGTACTGAATTACAGAACAGAACAGGGTCTCAAATTTAGAAAACCAACTTATGCTTGCTTAAGGGTAAAGGTGAGTTGGGGTGCTGCATAAAACCAGAGATTGAAATGAGCACAGGTAAAGTTCCTTAAGCCAAATATGGAATAGACAAGAGCTACTCCTTGCTCAACGAAATGGACTCAACACCGCATATTAAACGCCTAAGAATGTACCTGACCAGTAAGTATCTTAAAACCTATGGATTGCTATGTCTCTGAAAGAGAATCAAGCATGTGTACAGGGGCATAAACGCAGCAGTGATAGGATTGGAGAGGTTCGGTGAGCAAATGAAGACCCTTTGAAGTCATATTGCATGGTACCCATTCCACGGGTTTCAACTACCCAGGTTTAAGGTATTCTTCCTTCAGCTAAAACATGCATGTGGAACCTAGAGTATGATCAACCATGTGATCGGGAGACGTGTTCAAATATGTCTCAGTTTTCGTACCCTGGTACTCGGGTACAACATGCCAGACGCTTTACTAACACTCTCCCGACTTGGAGAGTCAGTCCCTTTAACCTCCTGTTTGGCCCAGTTTGCAATTTCTGCGGAAGATGAACAGGAATAGCGAGAACCAATGAGAGACTAGCTGGAGATGACTGAACGGGCAAATTTAACTCTCATTTCCCACCAGGAAGAGGAATTAACCAAAGGCTCAGCGTGCCGTTCCGGAACCACATTAGGGCCTGAAGCCATCCTGCGGTGTTGCGGCCAGGTCACAAGAAAGCGAGTTGAAGAAAGGAGCTCAGGGGCACTGTAATTCACAAACCTGCAGAGTTATAAATGACAGCTATCGTCCAAAAATAGACTGAAGTAAGGCTGCCAAGAGGACTTGAAAGCGGGGCAGAATTGCAGGATACCGATTTCAGGAGGTAGACTGGAATTGCATTAAAAGCATAGGAAAAGAGGCAGAACGTCCACAATGATGCACTTGGCCAAAAAGGGTGTATGCATTTTTTCCTGAATATATTCAGGAAAAAACGCATACGCCCTTATTGGCCCACCAAGCAAGCTTGCCAAGGAAATCTGCACTACAATGAAGTCTCACTTCCCCCCGGTCAAAAGGGCCATCTGAAAAAAGTGTAAAATCCAGAAAGGCAGGACAGGCCATGGAGAACTGGGAGCCTTGTTATGCTGATGGGCGGGATGTAAATTGCCAACAGACACTCAGGAGAAGTGTATGGTGTTTCCTGAAACATCTAAAAAACAAAGCAACAGAGCCTAGGGCACTGCCACTTATGGTCCTATAGCTTAGGGAAATTAAAATCAAAAAGACACAGCCACCCCAAAGTCTGGGGCGCCTCTGTTTTAAAGAACCTCATTTACCGTACAAGTTAAATATCACAGAAAGTGAAAAATGGATAAAGAACTTGTGGTACTTACGAACAATGCAGTATCACTCAGCAATGAAATCTATGTCATCAGGCCCATACCAGCATAATGAGTGGATTCAGGTACGATGATTCTAACTGAAATAAGTCACACAGAAGAAGAAACATCATAAGATATCACTAATACACGGAATGGAAACTTGGCTACACAGGAACTGCATTCCAAAACAGAACACGGTATCAAATTTAGAAAACCAACTTATGCTTGCTTAAGGGGAAAGGTGAGTTGGGGTGCTGCATAAAACCAGAGATTGAAATGAGCACAGATAAAGTTCCTTAAGCCAAATATGGAATAGACAAGAGCTACTCCTTGCTAAACGAAATGGACTCAACACCCCATATTAAAATCCTAAGAATGTACCTGACTAGTAAGTATCTTAAAACCTATGGATTGCTATGTCTCCAAAAGAGAATCAAGCGTGTGTAAAGGGGCATAAACGCAGCAGTGATAGGATTGGAGAGGTTCGGTGAGCCAATGAAGACCCTTTGAAGTCATATTGCATGGTACCCATTCCACGGGTTTCAACTACCCAGGTTTAAGGTATTCTTCCTTCAGCTAAAACATGCATGTGGACCCAGAGTATGATCAACCACGTGAACAGGAGACGTGTTCAAATATGTCTCAGTTTTCCTCCCCTGGTACTCGGGTGCAACATTCCAGACGCTTTACTAACACTCTCCCCACTTGGAGAGTCCGCGCCTTTAACCTCCTGTTTGGCCCAGTTTGCAATTTCTGCGGAAGATGAACAGGAATAGCGAGAACCAATGAGAGACTAGCTGGAGGTGTCTGGACGGGCAAATTTAACTCTCATTTCCCACCAGGAAGTGGAAATAACTGAAGGCTCAGCGTGCCGTGCCGGAACCAGATTAGGGCCTGAAGCCATCCTGCGGTGTTGCAGCCAGGTCACAAGAAAGCAAGTTGAAGAAAGGAGCATAGGGGCACTGTAATTCACAAACCTGCAGAGTTATAAATGACAGCTATCGTCCAAAATATACTGAAGAAAGGCTGCCAAGAGGACTTGAAAGCGGGGCAGAATTGCAGGAAACCGATTTCAGGAGGTAGACTGGAATTGCATTGAAAGCATAGGAAAAGAGGCAGAACGTCCACAATGATGCACTTGGCCAAAAAGGGCGTATGCGTTTTTTCCTGAATATATTCAGGAAAAAACGCATACGCCCTTTTTAGCCAACCAAGCAAGCTTGCAAAGGAA
This sequence comes from Delphinus delphis, assembly GCF_949987515.2. Taxonomy (NCBI): domain Eukaryota; kingdom Metazoa; phylum Chordata; class Mammalia; order Artiodactyla; family Delphinidae; genus Delphinus; species Delphinus delphis. Next base: position 2,793,014 of record NW_027192662.1, read on the forward strand.
ATCTGCACTACAATGAAGTCTCACTTCCCCCCGGTCAAAAGGGCCATCTGAAAAAAGTGTAAAATCCAGAAAGGCAGGACAGGCCATGGAGAACTGGGAGCCTTGTTATGCTGATGGGCGGGATGTAAATTGCCAACAAGGACTCTGGAGCAGTGTATGGTGTTTCCTGAAACATCTAAAAAACAAAGCAACAGAGCCTAGGGCACTTTAACTTATGGTCCTATAGCTTAGGGAAATTAAAATCAAAAAGACACAGCCACCCCAAAGTTTGGGACGCCTCTGTTTATAAGAACCTCGTTTACCGTACAAGTTCAATATCACAGAAAGTGAAAAATGGATAAAGAACTCGTGGTACTTACGTACAATGCAGTATCACTCAGCAATGAAATCTGTGTCATCAGGCCCTTAGCAGCACAATGAGTGGATTCAGGTATGATGATTCTAACTGAAATAAGTCACACAGAAAAAGAAACATCATAAGATATCAGTAATACACGGAATGAAAACTTGGCTACACAGGAACTGAATTACAGAACAGAACAGGGTCTCAAATTTAGAAAACCAACTTATGCTTGCTTAAGGGGAAAGGTGAGTTGGGGTGCTGCATAAAACCAGAGATTGAAATGAGCACAGATAAAGTTCCTTAAGCCAAATATGGAATAGACAAGAGCTACTCCTTGCTCAATGAAATGGACTCAACACCGCATATTAAACGCCTAAGAATGTACCTGACTAGTAAGTATCTTAAAACCTATAGATTGCTATGTCTCCGAAAGAGAATCAAGCATGTGTACAGGGGCATAAACGCAGCAGTGATAGGATTGGAGAGGTTCGGTGAGCAAATGAAGACCCTTTGAAGTCATATTGCATGGTACCCATTCCACGGGTTTCAACTACCCAGGTTTAAGGTATTCTTCCTTCAGCTAAAACATGCATGTGGAACCCAGAGTATGATCAACCATGTGAACGGGAGACGTGTTCAAATATGTCTCAGTTTTCCTCCCCTGGTACTCGGGTGCTACATTTCAAACGCTTTACTAACACTCTCCCCACTTGGAGAGTCAGCGCCTTTAACCTCCTGTTTGGCACAGTTTGCAATTTCTGCGGAAGATGAACAGGAATAGCGAGAACCAATGAGAGGCTAGCTGGAGGTGTCTGGACGGGCAAATTTAACTCTCATTTCCCACCAGGAAGAGGAAATAACCAAAGGCTCAGCGTGCTGTGCCAGAACCAGATTAGGGCCTGAAGCCATCCTGCGGTGTTGCGGCCAGGTCACAAGAAAGCAAGTTGAAGAAAGGAGCTCAGGGGCACTGTAATTCACAAACCTGCAGAGTTATAAATGACAGCTATCGTCCAAAAATAGACTGAAGTAAGGCTGCCAAGAGGACTTGAAAGCGGGGCAGAATTGCAGGAAACCGATTTCAGGAGGTAGACTGGAATTGCATTGAAAGCATAGGAAAAGAGGCAGAACGTCGACAATGATGCACTTGGCCAAAAAGGGCGTATGCGTTTTTTCCTGAATATATTCAGGAAAAAACGCATACGCCCTTTTTGGCCAACCAAGCAAGCTTGCAAAGGAAATCTGCACTACAATGAAGTCTCACTTCCCCCCGGTCAAAAGGGCCATCTGAAAAAAGTGTAAAATCCAGAAAGGCAGGACAGGCCATGGAGAAATGGGAGCCTTGTTATGCTGATGGGCGAGATGTAAATTGCTTACAGACACTCGGGACAAGTATATGGTGTTTCCTGAAACATCTAAAAAACAAATCAACAGAGCCTAGGGCACTTCCACTTATGGTCCTATAGCTTAGGGAAATTAAAATCAAAAAGACACAGCCACCCCAAAGTTTGGGACGCCTCTGTTTACAAGAACCTCGTTTACAGTGCAAGTTCAACATCGCAGAAAGTGAAAAATGGATAAAGAAGTTGTGGTATTTACTTACAAAGCAATATCACTCAGCAATGAAATCTATGTCATCAGGCCCTTAACATCACAATGAGTGGATTCAGGTATGATGATTGTAACTGAAATAAGTCACACAGAAAAAGAAACATCATAAGATATCACTAATACACGGAATGGAAACTTGGCTACACAGGAACTGAATTACAGAACAGAACAGGGTCTCAAATTTAGAAACCCAACTTATGCTTGCTTAAGGGTAAAGGTGAGTTGGGGTGCTGCATAAAACCAGAGATTGAAATGAGCACAGATAAAGTTCCTTAAGCCAAATATGGAATAGACAAGAGCTACTCCTTGCTCAACGAAATGGACTCAACACCGCATATTAAACGCCTAAGAATGTACCTGACTAGTAAGTATCTTAAAACCTATGGATTGCTATGTCTCCGAAAGAGAATCAAGCATGTGTACAGGGGCATAAACGCAGCAGTGATAGGATTGGAGAGGTTCGGTGAGCAAATGAAGACCCTTTGAAGTCATATTGCATGGTACCCATTCCACGGGTTTCAACTACCCAGGTTTAAGGTATTCTTCCTTCAGCTAAAACATGCATGTGGAACCTAGAGTATGATCAACCATGTGATCGGGAGATGTGTTCAAATATGTCTCAGTTTTCGTACCCTGGTACTCGGGTACAACATGCCAGACGCTTTACTAACACTCTCCCGACTTGGAGAGTCAGTCCCTTTAACCTCCTGTTTGGCCCAGTTTGCAATTTCTGCGGAAGATGAACAGGAATAGCGAGAACCAATGAGAGACTAGCTGGAGATGACTGAACGGGGAAATTTAACTCTCATTTCCCACCAGGAAGAGGAATTAACCAAAGGCTCAGCGTGCCGTGCCGGAACCACATTAGGGCCTGAAGCCATCCTGCGGTGTTGCGGCCAGGTCACAAGAAAGCGAGTTGAAGAAAGGAGCTCAGGGGCACTGTAATTCACAAACCTGCAGAGTTATAAATGACAGCTATCGTCCAAAAATATACTGAAGTAAGGCTGCCAAGAGGACTTGAAAGCGGGGCAGAATTGCAGGAAACCAATTTCAGGAGGTAGACTGGAATTGCATTGAAAGCATAGAAAAAGAGGCAGAATGTCCACAATGATGCACTTGGCCAAAAAGGGCGTATGCGTTTTTTCCTGAATATATTCAGGAAAAAACGCATACGCCCTTTTTGGCCAACCAAGCAAACTTGCAAAGGAAATCTGCACTACAATGAAGTCTCACTTCCCCCCGGTCAAAAGGGCCATCTGAAAAAAGTGTAAAATCCAGAAAGGCAGGACAGGCCATGGAGAACTGGGAGCCTTGTTATGCTGATGGGCGGGATGTAAATTGCCAACAGACACTCGGGAGAAGTGTATTGTGTTTCCTGAAACATCTAATAAACAAAGCAACAGAGCCTAGGGCACTGCCACTTATGGTCCTATAGCTTAGGGAAATTAAAATCAAAAAGACACAGCCACCCCAAAGTTTGGGACGCCTCTGTTTACAAGAACCTCATTTACCGTACAAGTTCAATATCACAGAAAGTGAAAAATGGATAAAGAACTTGTGGTACTTACGTACAATGCAGTATCACTCAGCAATGAAATCTATGTCATCAGGCCCATAGCAGCATAATGAGTGGATTCAGGTACGATGATTCTAACTGAAATAAGTCACACAGAAAAAGAAACATCATAAGATATCACTAATACACGGAATGTAAACTTGGCTACACAGGAACTGAATTCCAAAACAGAACAGGTTCTCAAATTTAGAAAACCAACTTATGCTTGCTTAAGAGTAAAGGTGAGTTGGGGTGCTGCATAAAACCAGAGATTGAAATGAGCACAGATAAAGTTCCTTAAGCCAAATATGGAATAGACAAGAGCTACTCCTTGCTCAACGAAATGGACTCAACACCGCATATTAAACGCCTAAGAATGTACCTGACTAGTAAGTATCTTAAAACCTATGGATTGCTATGTCTCCGAAAGAGAATCAAGCATGTGTACCGGGGCATAAACGCAGCAGTGATAGGATTGGAGAGGTTCGGTGAGCAAATGAAGACCCTTTGAAGTCATATTGCATGGTACCCATTCCACGGGTTTCAACTACCCAGGTTTAAGGTATTCTTCCTTCAGCTAAAACATGCATGTGGAACCTAGAGTATGATCAACCATGTGATCGGGAGACGTGTTCAAATATGTCTCAGTTTTCCTCCCCTGGTACTCGGGTGCAACATTCCAGACGCTTTACTTACACTCTCCCGACTTGGAGAGTCAGCGCCTTTAACCTCCTATTTGGCCCAGTTTTCAATTTCTGCGGAAGGTGAACAGGAATAGCGAGAACCAATGAGAGACTAGCTGGAGGTGTCTGGACGGGCAAATTTAACTCTCATTTCCCACCAGGAAGAGGAAATAACCAAAGGCTCAGCGTGCCGTGCCGGAACCAGATTAGGGCCTGAAGCCATCCTGCGGTGTTGCGGCCAGGTCACAAGAAAGCGAGTTGAAGAAAGGAGCTCAGGGGTACTGTAATTCACAAACCTGCAGAGTTATAAATGACAGCTATCGTCCAAAAATAGACTGAAGTAAGGCTGCCAAGAGGACTTGAAAGCGGGGCAGAATTGCAGGAAACCGATTTCAGGAGGTAGACTGGAATTGCATTGAAAGCATAGGAAAAGAGGCAGAACGTCCACAATGATGCACTTGGCCAAAAAGGGCGTATGCGTTTTTTCCTGAATATATTCAGGAAAAAACGCATACGCCCTTTTTGGCCAACCAAGCAAACTTCCAAAGGAAATCTGCACTACAATGAAGTCTCACTTCCCCCCGGTCAAAAGGGCCATCTGAAAAAAGTGTAAAATCCAGAAAGGCAGGACAGGCCATGGAGAACTGGGAGCCTTGTTATGCTGATGGGCGGGATGTAAATTGCCAACAGACATTCGGGAGAAGTGTATGGTGTTTCCTGAAACATCTAATAAACAAAGCAACAGAACCTAGGGCACTTCCACTTATGGTCCTATAGCTTAGGGAAATTAAAGTCAAAAAGACACAGCCACCCCAAAGTTCGGAACGGCTCTGTTTACAAGAACCTCGTTTACAGTACAAGTTCAACATCGCAGAAAGTGAAAAATGGAGAAAGAAGTTGTGGTATTTACTTACAAAGCAATATCACTCAGCAATGAAATCTGTGTCTTCAGGCCCTTAGCAGCACAATGAGTGGATTCAGGTATGATGATTCTAACTGAAATAAGTCACACAGAAAAAGAAACATCCTAAGATATCAGTAATACACGGAATGGAAACTTGGCTACACAGGAACTGAATTACAGAACAGAACAGGGTCTCAAATTTAGAAAACCAACTTATGCTTGCTTAAGGGGAAAGGTGAGTTGGGGTGCTGCATAAAACCAGAGATTGAAATGAGCACAGATAAAGTTCCTTAAGCCAAATATGGAATAGACAAGAGCTACTCCTTGCTCAACGAAATGGACTCAACACCCCATATTAAACGCCTAAGAATGTACCTGACTAGTAAGTATCTTAAAACCTATGGATTGCTATGTCTCCGAAAGAGAATCAAGCATGTGTACAGGGGCATAAACGCAGCAGTGATAGGATTGGAGAGGTTCGGTGAGCAAATGAAGACCCTTTGAAGTCATATTGCATGGTACCCATTCCACGGGTTTCAACTACCCAGGTTTAAGGTATTCTTCCTTCAGCTAAAACATGCATGTGGAACCTAGAGTATGATCAACCATGTGATCGGGAGACGTGTTCAAATATGTCTCAGTTTTCGTACCCTGGTACTCGGGTGCAACATTCCAGACGCTTTACTAACACTCTCCCGACTTGGAGAGTCAGTCCCTTTAACCTCCTGTTTGGCCCAGTTTGCAATTTCTGCGGAAGATGAACAGGAATAGCGAGAACCAATGAGAGGCTAGCTGGAGGTGTCTGGACGGGCAAATTTAACTCTCATTTCCCACCAGGAAGAGGAATTAACCAAAGGCTCAGCGTGCCGTGCCGGAACCAGATTAGGGCCTGAAGCCATCCTGCGGTGTTGCGGCCAGCTCAAAAGAAAGCGAGTTGAAGAAAGGAGCTCAGGGGCACTGTAATTCACAAACCTGCAGAGTTATAAATGACAGCTATCGTCCAAAAATAGACTGAAGTAAGGCTGCCAAGAGGACTTGAAAGCGGGGCAGAATTGCAGGAAACCGATTTCAGGAGGTAGACTGGAATTGCATTGAAAGCATAATAAAAGAGGCAGAACATCCACAATGATGCACTTGGCCAAAAAGGGCGTATGCGTTTTTTCCTGAATATATTCAGGAAAAAACGCATACGCCCTTTTTGGCCAACCAAGCAAGCTTGCAAAGGAAATCTGCACTACAATGAAGTCTCACTTCCCCCCGGTCAAAAGGGCCATCTGAAAAAAGTGTAAAATCCAGAAAGGCAGGACAGGCCATGGAGAACTGGGAGCCTTGTTATGCTGATGGGCGGGATGTAAATTGCCAACAGACACTCAGGAGAAGTGTATGGTGTTTCCTGAAACATCTAAAAAACAAAGCAACAGAGCCTAGGGCACTTCCACTTATGGTCCTATAGCTTAGGGAAATTAAAATCAAAAAGACACAGCCACCCCAAAGTTTGGAACGGCTCTGTTTACAAGAACCTTGTTTACAGTACAAGTTCAACATCGCAGAAAGTGAAAAATGGATAATGAAGTTGTGGTATTTACTTACAAAGCAATATCACTCAGCAATGAAATCTGTGTCATCAGGCCCTAAGCAGCACAATGAGTGGATTCAGGTATGATGATTCTAACTGAAATAAGTCACACAGAAAAAGAAACATCATAAGATATCAGTAATACACGGAATGTAAACTTGGCTACACAGGAACTGAATTACAGAACAGAAAAGAATCTCAAATTTAGAAAACCAACTTATGCTTGCTTAAGGGTAAAGGTGAGTTGGGGTGCTGCATAAAACCAGAGATTGAAATGAGCAGAGATAAAGTTCCTTAAGCCAAATATGGAATAGACAAGAGCTACTCCTTGCTCAACGAAATGGACTCAACACCGCATATTAAACGCCTAAGAATGTACCTGACTAGTAAGTATCTTAAAACCTATGGATTGCTATGTCTCCGAAAGAGAATCAAGCATGTGTACAGGGGCATAAACGCAGCAGTGATAGGATTGGAGATGTTCGGTGAGCAAATGAAGACCCTTTGAAGTCATATCGCATGGTACCCATTCAACGGGTTTCAAATACCCAGGTTTAAGGTATTCTTCCTTCAGCTAAAACATGCATGTGGAACCTAGAGTATGATCAACCATGTGATCGGGAGACGTGTTCAAATATGTCTCAGTTTTCGTACCCTGGTACTCGGGTGCAACATTCCAGACGCTTTACTAACACTCTCCCCACTTGGAGAGTCAGCGCCTTTAACCTCCTGTTTGGCACAGTTTGCAATTTCTGCGGAAGATGAACAGGAATAGCGAGAACCAATGAGAGGCTAGCTGGAGGTGTCTGGACGGGCAAATTTAACTCTCATTTCCCACCAGGAAGAGGAAATAACCAAAGGCTCAGCGTGCCGTGCCGGAACAAGATTAGGGCCTGAAGCCATCCTGCGGTGTTGCGGGCAGCTCAAAAGAAAGCGAGTTGAAGAAAGGAGCTCAGGGGCACTGTAATTCACAAACCTGCAGAGTTATAAATGACAGCTATCGTCCAAAAATATAGTGAAGTAAGGCTGCCAAGAGGACTTGAAAGCGGGGCAGAATTGCAGGAAACCGATTTCAGGAGGTAGACTGGAATTTCATTGAAAGCATAGGAAAAGAGGCAGAACGTCCAAAATGATGCACTTGGCCAAAAAGGGCGTATGCGTTTTTTCCTGAATATATTCAGGAAAAAACGCATACGCCCTTTTTGGCCAACCAAGCAAGCTTGCAAAGGAAATCTGCACTACAATGAAGTCTCACTTCCCCCCGGTCAAAAGGGCCATCTGAAAAAAGTGTAAAATCCAGAAAGTCAGGACAGGCCATGGAGAACTGGGAGCCTTGTTATGCTGATGGGCGGGATGTAAATTGCCAACAGACACTCAGGAGAAGTGTATGGTGTTTCCTGAAACATCTAAAAAACAAAGCAACAGAGCCTAGGGCACTTCCACTTATGGTCGTATAGCTTAGGGAAATTAAAATCAAAAAGACACAGCCACCCCAAAGTTTGGAACCGCTCTGTTTACAAGAACCTCGTTTACAGTACAAGTTCAACATCGCAGAAAGTGAAAAATGGATAAAGAAGTTGTGGTATTCACTTACAAAGCAATATCACTCAGCAATGAAATCTATGACATCAGGCCCTTAGCAGCACAATGAGTGGATTCAGGTATGATGATTCTAACTGAAATAAGTCACACAGAAAAAGAAACATCATAAGATATCACTAATACACGGAATGTAAACTTGGCTACACAGGAACTGAATTACAGAACAGAACAGGGTCTCAAATTTAGAAACCCAACTTATGCTTGCTTAATGGTAAAGGTGAGTTGGGGTGCTGCATAAAACCAGAGATTGAAATGAGCACAGATAAAGTTCCTTAAGCCAAATATGGAATAGACAAGAGCTACTCCTTGCTCAACGAAATGGACTCAACACCGCATATTAAACGCCTAAGAATGTACCTGACTAGTAAGTATCTTAAAACCTATGGATTGCTATGTCTCCGAAAGAGAATCAAGCATGTGTACAGGGGCATAAACGCAGCAGTGATAGGATTGGAGAGGTTCGGTGAGCAAATGAAGACCCTTTGAAGTCATATTGCATGGTACCCATTCCACGGGTTTCAACTACCCAGGTTTAAGGTATTCTTCCTTCAGCTAAAACATGCATGTGGAACCTAGAGTATGATCAACCATGTGATCGGGAGACGTGTTCAAATATGTCTCAGTTTTCGTACCCTGGTACTCGGGTACAACATGCCAGACGCTTTACTAACACTCTCCCGACTTGGAGAGTCAGTCCCTTTAACCTCCTGTTTGGCCCAGTTTGCAATTTCTGCGGAAGATGAACAGGAATAGCGAGAACCAATGAGAGACTAGCTGGAGATGACTGAACGGGCAAATTTAACTCTCATTTCCCACCAGGAAGAGGAATTAACCAAAGGCTCAGCGTGCCGTGCCGGAACCACATTAGGGCCTGAAGCCATCCTGCGGTGTTGCGGCCAGGTCACAAGAAAGCGAGTTGAAGAAAGGAGCTCAGGGGCACTGTAATTCACAAACCTGCAGAGTTATAAATGACAGCTATCGTCCAAAAATATACTGAAGTAAGGCTGCCAAGAGGACTTGAAAGCGGGGCAGAATTGCAGGAAACCAATTTCAGGAGGTAGACTGGAATTGCATTGAAAGCATAGAAAAAGAGGCAGAATGTCCACAATGATGCACTTGGCCAAAAAGGGCGTATGCGTTTTTTCCTGAATATATTCAGGAAAAAACGCATACGCCCTTTTTGGCCAACCAAGCAAACTTGCAAAGGAAATCTGCACTACAATGAAGTCTCACTTCCCCCCGGTCAAAAGGGACATCTGAAAAAAGTGTAAAATCCAGAAAGGCAGGACAGGCCATGGAGAACTGGGAGCCTTGTTATGCTGATGGGCGGGATGTAAATTGCCAACAGACACTCGGGAGAAGTGTATGGTGTTTCCTGAAACATCTAAAAAACAAAGCAACAGAGCCTAGGGCACTTCCACTTATGGTCCTATAGCTTAGGGAAATTAAAATCAAAAAGACACAGCCACCCCAAAGTTTGGGACGCCTCTGTTTACAAGAACCTCGTTTACCGTACAAGTTCAATATCACAGAAAGTGAAAAATGGATAAAGAACTTGTGGTACTTACGTACAATGCAGTATCACTCAGCAATGAAATCTATGTCATCAGGCCCGTAGCAGCATAATGAGTGGATTCAGGTACGATGATTCTAACTGAAATAAGTCACACAGAAAAAGAAACATCATAAGATATCACTAATACACGGTATGTAAACTTGGCTACACAGGAACTGAATTCCAAAACAGAACAGGTTCTCAAATTTAGAAAACCAACTTATGCTTGCTTAAGAGTAAAGGTGAGTTGGGGTGCTGCATAAAACCAGAGATTGAAATGAGCACAGATAAAGTTCCTTAAGTCAAATATGGAATAGACAAGAGCTACTCCTTGCTCAACGAAATGGACTCAACACCGCATATTAAACGCCTAAGAATGTACCTGACTAGTAAGTATCTTAAAACCTATGGATTGCTATGTCTCCGAAAGAGAATCAAGCATGTGTACCGGGGCATAAACGCAGCAGTGATAGGATTGGAGAGGTTCGGTGAGCAAATGAAGACCCTTTGAAGTCATATTGCATGGTACCCATTACACGGGTCTTAACTCTCCAGGTTTAAGGTATTCTTCCTTCAGCTAAAACCTGCATGTGGAACCCAGAGTATGATCAACAATGTGAACGGGAGACGTGTTCAAATATGTCTCAGTTTTCCTCCCCTGGTACTCGGGTGCAACATTCCAGACGCTTTACTAACACTCGCCCGACTTGGAGAGTCAGCGCCTTTAACCTCCTATTTGGCCCAGTTTGCAATTTCTGCGGAAGGTGAACAGGAATAGCGAGAACCAATGAGAGACTAGCTGGAGGTGTCTGGACGGGCAAATTTAACTCTCATTTCCCACCAGGAAGAGGAAATAACCAAAGGCTCAGCGTGCTGTGCCGGAACCAGATTAGGGCCTGAAGCCATCCTGCGGTGTTGCGGCCAGGTCACAAGAAAGCGAGTTGAAGAAAGGAGCTCAGGGGTACTGTAATTCACAAACCTGCAGAGTTATAAATGACAGCTATCGTCCAAAAATAGACTGAAGTAAGGCTGCCAAGAGGACTTGAAAGCGGGGCAGAATTGCAGGAAACCGATTTCAGGAGGTAGACTGGAATTGCATTGAAAGCATAGGAAAAGAGGCAGAACGTCCACAATGATGCACTTGGCCAAAAAGGGCGTATGCGTTTTTTCCTGAATATATTCAGGAAAAAACGCATACGCCCTTTTTGGCCAACCAAGCAAACTTGCAAAGGAAATCTGCACTACAATGAAGTCTCACTTCCCCCCGGTCAAAAGGGCCATCTGAAAAAAGTGTAAAATCCAGAAAGGCAGGACAGGCCATGGAGAACTGGGAGCCTTGTTATGCTGATGGGCGGGATGTAAATTGCCAACAGACACTCGGGAGAAGTGTATGGTGTTTCCTGAAACATCTAAAAAACAAAGCAACAGAGCCTAGGGCACTTCCACTTATGGTCCTATAGCTTAGGGAAATTAAAATCAAAAAGACACAGCCACCCCAAAGTTTGGGACGCCTCTGTTTACAAGAACCTCGTTTACCGTACAAGTTCAATATCACAGAAAGTGAAAAATGGATAAAGAACTTGTGGTACTTACGTACAATGCAGTATCACTCAGCAATGAAATCTATGTCATCAGGCCCGTAGCAGCATAATGAGTGGATTCAGGTATGATGATTCTAACTGAAATAAGTCACACAGAAAAAGAAACATCATAAGATATCACTAATACACGGAATGGAAACTTGGCTACAAAGGAACTGAATTACAGAACAGAACAGGGTCTCAAATTTAGAAACCCAACTTATGCTTGCTTAAGGGGAAAGGTGAGTTGGGGTGCTGCATAAAACCAGAGATTGAAATGAGCACAGATAAAGTTCCTTAAGCCAAATATGGAATAGACAAGAGCTACTCCTTGCTCAACGAAATGGACTCAACACCCCATATTAAACGCCTAAGAATGTACCTGACTAGTAAGTATCTTAAAACCTATGGATTGCTATGTCTCCGAAAGAGAATCAAGCATGTGTACAGGGGCATAAACGCAGCAGTGATAGGATTGGAGAGGTTCGGTGAGCAAATGAAGACCCTTTGAAGTCATATTGCATGGTACCCATTCCACGGGTTTCAACTACCCAGGTTTTAGGTATTCTTCCTTCAGCTAAAACATGCATGTGGAACCCAGAGTATGATCAACCATGTGATCGGGAGACGTGTTCAAATATGTCTCAGTTTTCCCCCCCTGGTACTCGGGTGCAACATTCCAGACGCTTTACTCACACTCTCCCCACTTGGAGAGTCAGCGCCTTTAACCTCCTGTTTGGCACAGTTTGCAATTTCTGCGGAAGATGAACAGGAATAGCGAGAACCAATGAGAGGCTAGCTGGAGGTGTCTGGACGGGCAAATTTAACTCTCATTTCCCACTAGGAAGAGGAAATAACCAAAGGCTCAGCGTGCCGTACCAGAACCAGATTAGGGCCTGAAGCCATCCTGCGGTGTTGCGGCCAGCTCACAAGAAAGCGAGTTGAAGAAAGGTGCTCAGGGGCACTGTAATTCACAAACCTGCAGAGTTATAAATGACACCTATCGTCCAAAAATAGACTGAAGTAAGGCTGCCAAGAGGACTTGAAAGCGGGGCAGAATTGCAGGAAACCGATTTCAGGAGGTAGACTGGAATTGCATTGAAAGCATAGGAAAAGAGGCAGAACGTCCACAATGATGCACTTGGCCAAAAAGGGCGTATGCGTTTTTTCCTGAATATATTCAGGAAAAAACGCATACGCCCTTTTTGGCCAACCAAGCAAGCTTGCAAAGGAAATCTGCACTACAATGAAGTCTCACTTCCCCCCGGTCAAAAGGGCCATCTGAAAAAAGTGTAAAATCCAGAAAGGCAGGACAGGCCATGGAGAACTGGGAGCCTTGTTATGCTGATGGGCGGGATGTAAATTGCCAACAGACACTCGGGAGAAGTGTATGGTGTTTCCTGAAACATCTAAAAAACAAAGCAACAGAGCCTAGGGCACTTCCACTTATGGTCCTATAGCTTAGGGAAATTAATATCAAAAAGACACAGCAACCCCAAAATTTGGGACGGCTCTTTTCACAGGAATCTCTTCTACGGCACAAGTTAAATATCCCAGGGAGCAAATAATAGATAAAGAAGTTGCGGTACTTATGTACAACAGAATACCACTCAGCAATGAAATCTATGTCACCAGGCCCGTACCAGCATAATGAGTGGATTGAGGCACGATGATTCTAAGTGAAATAAGTCACACAGAAAAAGAAACTTCATAAGGTATCACTAATACACGGAATGTGAACTTGGCTACACATGAACTGAATTACAAAACAGAACAGGGTCTCAAGTTTAGAAAACCAACTTATGCCTGCTTAAGGGGGAAGGTGAGTTGGGGTGCTGCATAAAAGCAGAGTTTGAAATTAGCACAGATACCGTTCCATAAGCCAAATATGTAATAGACAAGAGCTACCCCTTGCTCAACGAAATGGATTCAACAATGAGGTATCACCTCACACCTGGTAGAATAGGCATCATTGAAAATCTACAAACAAAAAATGCTGGAAAGGGTGTGGAGAAAAGGAACCCTCTTCCACTATTGTTGGGAATATAAATTGATACAGTCATTATGGAGAACAATATGGAATTTCTTAAGAAACTAACAATAGAATTACCATATGATACAGCAATCCCAGTACTGGACATATACCCAGACAAAACCATAAATCAAAAAGAGTCATTCACCGCAATGTTCATTGCATCACTATTTACAATATCGAGGTAATGGAAGCAACCTAAATGCCCACAGACAGACGAATGCATAAAGCTGTGGTACATATATAAAATGGAATATTACTAAGCCATGAAAAGGAATGAAATTGGGTCATTTGTAGAGACGTCGATGGATCTAGAGACTGTCATACAGAGTGAAGTAAGTCAGAAAGAGAAAAACAAATCTTGTATATTCATGCATATATGTGGAACCTAGAAAAACTGTACAGATTAACCATTTTGCAAGGCATAAATAGAGCAACAGATGTAGACAACAAACGTATGGACAACAAGGGGGGAAAGCTGTTGGGGGGGTGGTGGTGGGAGGAGTTGAGAGACTGGGATTGGCATGTATACATTTATATGTATAAAATAGATACCCAATAAGAACCTGCTGTATAAAAATATAAAATAAAATTCAAAATTAAAAAGAAGTAAAATTTAAAAAATAAAACAGAAAAAACAATTATTCCCTGCACATACATGTATTTATATGAATAAATTATTTCCATGCTTATATCTGTAAATACAAAAAAGAGGAATAAAATCTACCTTGAACCAAAAACGAAAAAGAGAAAAAAAACACAGAACCCACCAGTTACACAGAGGAAAACCGTATCAGGGCACTTGCTCCAGTTGTAAACAATTCTGAAGTTGGTCAGTGGTGGGGAATCGTCTCCCATTCAGCCAGCAGCCCCCACGCAACAAGCGTCCTCATTGCAAAGCTGGGGCACCGTGCCGAGGCATCTGTGAGTAAACGTGAGCTGAGCCCCAGGCCAGTTGCTGCTGAACTATTCCCACCCGTCCCAGGTAAAACACCTGAATATATACAAGGACTTGAAAGCCTAGAGGAAGGGCCATAGAGCCACACGAGTGACAGCATGCCGGCCGACTTGGTGCCTGCAGGCCAGCCAGGATGGTCCTGGCCCTGGGTGCTCTTCTGGAAGATTTCCATTTCCCTGCCTGAGATACCCGTCCTGTCCCTGCCCCCACTGCTTTTTTCCTTCCTCACCTCTGCCCAGGGAGAAATTCCAGCAGCAGGTATGGGTGACACACCCTCTTCTTTAGCAGGTGGCAGCCTGGCAACTGCTGCAGAAAGTCCAGCAGAGCCCCACTCACACTGGGCCACCCACAAAGCCGTGGCCTCTCACTCCCTCCCACCAGCCCAGCCCCGAGACTGCTGACAGGGCAGAGAAAATGGCGTCAGGCACGGCTGCAGGGGCTCTTGCTGCCTGGAGTGGTATTTATATTGATCTCAACCCAGGCACACCTGGGGAGGGCTGGCCGGCACGGTAAGGCTGCCCAGGTCAGCCAATCATCACCCCTCAGGGGCTCACAGTTGCAGAAAATGGAACTTGCTGAACCGGCCAGGTCCAAGGAACAGGTGTGGGCTCCTGAGAGTCAGGATAGACAAGGGGCTGCAGCTTTGGCTTGTTTTCTAATCATTTTATCTGGCCCATGAGTGGGAGACAACTTCAAGAAAACCCTCTCCTAATGAGAGGAACCCAGGAGTCAGGGAGAGGAGGGGTGGGTGGTGGTTGGAGACAGAGGCCTGGTGCCCCGGGTGCAGTGGAAGTCTCTGGAAGACCTGGTGGAGGGAGGCCTCACGGAGTGATGCCCAGGGTCACAGACCTGTCACAGCTGCTGTTTGTTAGTTCAAGTCCTGCTCTGAGGTGCTCTGTGTCAGCTCTGAGCGACAGGTGAGCTGGGGGTGCTCTGCAATGAGGGCTATGTGCACGGTTCCTGTGTGCCCAGTCCTGCCACGGTACCTGCAAGGGTAACTCTGTATCCTGGGAGGGGCCTGACCACGAGAGCCCCGTGGGCTGGGGTGGGGGTGGGGTACCTGCCCAGGTGAGCTCCATATTCTGGGATTGGTCTGACCACGAGAGCCCCATGGGCTGCTGGGGACCTGGTAAAGGATGTCAGGACAGTCAGTGAAGCCACCGAGGATATACCTCCAGTTGCTCCTAATTCCTACACCCTGCTGGTCATTCTACCAACCACCAGGACATGGTATTCTGTATTAGTCTTCAATGATGCCTTCTTTTGTATTCCATTAGTCCCAGAGTCACAAGAAATTTTGGCTTGTGAGTGGCAGGACTCAACATACAACTAAAACAATACTTCCGGGCCGTCTGGCCCCA
Source organism: Delphinus delphis (assembly GCF_949987515.2). Lineage (NCBI taxonomy): Eukaryota > Metazoa > Chordata > Mammalia > Artiodactyla > Delphinidae > Delphinus > Delphinus delphis. The sequence continues at coordinate 2,808,771 of NW_027192662.1, forward strand.
AGGGTGCAAAAATTCCCACACCATCTTTGGGGAAAGCTTAGCTAAAGACCTAAAAGTTCTACCTCTGGAAAAGGAAACCCTCCTTCAATATGCAGACGACATTCTGATCACCAGCCCTACTAAGGAGGCCTCTGAACTACCAAGCCAATAAAGGATAGAAGTTGTCCAAGAAAAAGCTCAAATATCACAGACTGCGGTGACCTGCCTGGGCTTCATTCTCACACAAGGTCAGAGAAGCCCATCCCAGGAAAGGGAAGAAACCATTTTCAGCCTTACCCCTTTCTAAAACTAGAAGACAGCTTAGGGGTTCCTGGGGAGGCCAGGGTTTGCTGCTTCTGGATCCCTAGCTACAGTCTACTAGCTGGGCCTCTATATGAAACACTGAAAGGAAAAGATGATGATCTTTTTGAATAGAATCCAGAAGTGGCCTTTCAAGAATGGAAAGAGCAGTCAATTCAGACCCTTGCCCTGGAACTCCCTAATTTAGCTAAACCCTTTGACCTTTACATTCCCGGTGAAAGGTGAATCGCCATTGGAGAATTAGTGCAAAAACTGGGACCACTTGAAATGGAACAATGCAAGAATGCCATCCAGGTAGGATAAACTACGGTCACTAAGGGGCTTGGCCCACTGCCACATCTGGCCAAGATACTGGCGGTATCTAAAAACCTGGAAATCAGCAGCCCAAAAGGCCACCTCCCTCCTAAGGGAAAAGGACCCCACGTGGTGATCCTAACCACCAACCATGCCCTGAAGTTGCAGGGTTCGCTCCGTGGGCACACCGACCTCGAGTGAGGAGGCCCTCCAACTCCAACATCCAGAGAGATAACCGGGGGCAACAGGGCACCATGACGACTCGTGTGAACATCACTTGACCTGGAGTTTCTCTCATAAAACAACAAGAGTGTGTCCCAAAAGAGCAGACTACTGCTTGCAGGACTTACTGCACCCAGAGGGGAGCTAATAATCTTGGCGGGGGAACAGTATACCACACTGTCACCATAGAAAAGCCTACAGACACCGTGATGATGGTGGCCAATAAGACCGGCTGGACTCCTGTTTACTTCAAAAGGCTGTTGACTCAGTAGCCATCATGGTCCTTGGTCACCACTGACCCTGGACTGTCTGGGAGTTGAGCGGGCAGGGCTCTGACACCTGGTGCTGTTTGTACGTTAATTCAGGGGCCTAATTGAAGAAAGCGCAGACTACTGGTCAGAGCATCTAGGCTGGCAGAGACGGTCAGCCTAAGGTGGCCGAACAAATGTGGGGCGGGGTGAAACCGGCCCCCACAGCGTCTCTGCACATCTCTTTCCTGGACCCTTAAAGGTCATTAGAATCTATAACACTTCCAATGCTGGTGCTCAGGTGGACGAGCAGGGAGGCAGGGGTCCTGGGGACAATCAACGTCACCGGGAGGCTGCTGGGGAGAAGCTCTGACCCTCGCCCCAGGGTATGAGGGCTCCCAACTCAGCACTCAGCAGTTACAGAAGAAGGGTCTGCACCCTCAGCACTCCAAGAATGAGGAACGGGACAAAAGGCAGAGGAGGGGTTTGTCCCCAGCAAAGCCCATTAAAAATCCCTGGGAGATAAAAATAGAATCTGGGCAATAAAGTCAAGTCTAACCTTTTTTATCCTTTGTGCTTTGTCTAATTTCACGTGCTCCTAGGGTCCCGCATGCAGAGGTTCCACACCCGGCACTTCAGACCAGATTTCCTAGTGCAGAATGGCTGGGTCGACACCTCAGCTCCTGGGGCCCAGTGCAGACTCCACGATATAGAGCCTGAGCTACAGCCAACCCGGCCCTCGAGAGCTCCGCCGCCTCCCTCCCTCCCACTGACTCTGACAGGATCTCTACACAGCAGCCCAGCCCACAGCCCACGGGGTAGTGCATGCTCTCACCTCTCCATTCTCTGATCAAAATATAAAGTTTCCTTTGCTTGTGAACCAAACTCAGTCTCGATCTGTTGGCCCCAATGACACTGGGCAGGGGGACACTTGTTGGGGTCCACTCTGGAGGATCAGTAACAGAAATTGAGACTATTGTAACCTCAATGAACAGATGTGTGAGCCAAACTGTAGTTAACATAGAACAGTGTATAAGGCTCGGGTAAAATAAGATGTTTTTAACACTTCCATTTGATATTTCCATCACTTTTTATAAGCAAGTTCAGTGAAAAGGTTTGTCTTATTTGTCGGGTCAATATTAGAGAAACGAAGTGATTTCTTTCCAAGGATGTACATCTAATAATCTTGGTTAAACCTTCAATCTTGTTTTAAATGCTTTTCCATTGAAAATGATACCTCTCTTTCAGCTCCCCCATTTCTGAGAAGTATAAAATCTTATAATTTATTATTACCAAAGGGGAAAGGTGGGAGGAGGGATAAATTAACAGTTTGGAATGAACACATACACACTGCTATGTATAAAATAGATCATCAACAAGGAACTACTGTATAGCACAGGGAACTACACTCAACATTTTGCAATAACCTATAAGGGGAAATAATCTGAAAAAGAATAGATATTTTTATTGACATCATCTATCAATGACAGTTAAAGTGTAGCCTAAGGGAAGCTGGTGGTGAGTGCTTCTGACCCTGAAGACTTCAATCATCTAAAGTTTGGACTCTGCCTACTTCCCAAGGCCCTTAATGAACATATGTGTAGCCGTAGCTTAAAAACTTCCCCAGTTTGGGTTTCGGGGAGACACTGATTTTGAAAAAGCCCTGGTGTTCTCCTTACATGAATGGGACTCTTCCTACTGCTAAAACATGTCTGTCACACCCAGAGGATGGTATACCGTCTGATCGGGAAGAGTTTGGAAAAGGCATCTCATCTCCTCATCTCCTGGTGCTCGGGTTCACCCCTCCAGCGTCTTTACTAACAGTCTCCCCACTTGGAGATGTCAGCACTGTCAACATCCTGTTGCGTACAGTTTGGAATTTGTCCAGAGGATGAAGCGGAAGGATGAGGAACAATGAGAGACAAGTCCTAGGTGTTCAGACAGGCACATGTCACTCTAATTTCCAATCAGGAAGACGAATTGACCAAAGGCTAGGGTTGCCCATGGAAACAGTATAGGGCTTGAGGAAATCCCGCTGCTTTGTGGCCAGTTCCCATAAACACGAGTTGAACAATGGAACTCAGGGGCAGTAAAATTCACAAAACTGCAGAGTTGAAAATATCCATCACTGAAAAATGTCTTGAGGAAAGTCAGAGAAAAGGACTTGTAAGCAAGGGAGAATGGCAGGAAAGGGATTTGAGGAGGTAGAAAGGACTCGCCATTAAGCACAAGAAAAGGAGCTGAACATTGCCAACATTGCAGTTGGCCAAAAAGGGTGTATGCGTTCTTTTCTGTATATATTCAAGAAAAGGGCATACACTTTTTTAGCCAACCAAACAGGTGGGCACTGGAAGTCAATACCACAAAAGATATCACTTCGCATCAGTCAGAAGAGCCATCCTCATAAAGCGTAAACAACAGAAATGCAGGACAGGGCAACGAGAAGAGGGAGCCCTGTGAGACTTATAGTGGAAATGTATATTGCCAATGGCCATTCTGGAGAAGTGTATTGTGTTTACTAAAGCATCTAAAAAATGAGCTACAGAGCATAGGGCACTTGCACTCACGGGCGTATATCTTGGGAAAAACAAAAATCGAGAGGACACAGGCACCCCAATGTTTACCCCCTCTCTGTTTAAAAGATCCTCGACTAGGATATAACTTAAATGTCTCTGGAGGGAAAAAATGGATAGAGATGTGGTACTTAGGTAGAGTGGAATATTATTCAGCCTGGAAATCAATGAAATATGGCCAGTTGTAACAACTCCGGAGGAGTTACGTATGATCATTCTAAGTGACAGAATTCAAAAAGAAAAAGACACATATCATAAGATATCACTTAAAGGTGGAATCCAAAATGGCTACACATGAAATAAATTACAAAACAAAAACATAGTCAAATATGTAGAAAACACGCATAAGGCTGCTAAACGGGAAAGGTGGGGAGGGGTGAGGCATCATCCAGGAGGTTGAAATTAGCAAAGATACCATTCCAAATACCAAACTGATAATCAACAAGGCCTACACGGTAGCTAAAAGAACTGCACTCAGCACACTCAAGTCACCGGAAAAGAATATATACGACTGGTAAGAATCTGAAAAAGAATTTATTGATGTCTCTCTGTACGTGAATCAAGTGGATGTACAGCAGCAAGAAACAGAGCTTTGAAAATCAGCTGTAACCAATATAGTAATAAATTGAAAAAAATAAACGACAGAGAGACAGAGAAAACCTCTTACAACTTTTCCTCAGGGACGGTGATGCAACATGGATTGAACACATCTAGACCCACAGCAGGATGAGACATAAGGCTGGAAACTGTTTGCGCTAAGAGAAATGTGAGGTTGGGTGAGGAAATGCACACCCTTTAAAGTAATACTACCTGGTACCCATTCAATGGGTCCCAAATCTGCAGGTTCAAGGGATCTTCCTACAGCTAAAACATGCATGGAAAACCCAGAGGACTGTACACCATGTGATCGGGAGATGTGTCTAAAATGCACCTCATTTATCCTCTCCTGGTGCTCCTGTTCACCATTCCAGCCACGCTACTTAGAATCTCCCCACTTGGAGAATCAGCACATTTAAACTTCTGTTTCACACATTTTGCAAATTGTGAGGAGGCTGAACGGGAAGAGGGGGAACCAATGAGAGAAGAGTTGTAGGGGTTTGGACGGGCACATATCACTCTAATTTCCCATTAAGAATAAGAATTAAAGGAAGGCTCAGCCTGCCTCGCCGGAGCCAAAATAGGGCCTGAAGCAATCCTGCGGGTTTGAGGCCAGCTCACAAAAGAGCAACTTAAAAAATGGAGCTCAGGGTCACTGCAATTCACAAACCTGCAGAGTTATAAATGAAAACTAACGTCCAAAAATATGTTGAGGTAAGGCAAAGAAGAGGATCTGAATGCAAGACAGAATTGCAAGAAACAGATTTCAAGAGATAGATTGGACTCGTCTTTAACGCACATGAAAAGCGGCAGAATTTCGACAATGATGCAGTTGGCCCAAAAGGGCGTATGCGTTTTTTCCTGATTATATCCAGGAAAAAACGCATACGCACTTTATGGGCAACGAAGCAAGCAAGCAATGCAAATGTGCACAACAAAGAAGTCTCACTTCCCACCGGTCAAAAGGGCCATCCTAAAAAATTGTAAAAACCAGAAATGCAGGACAGGCCATGGAGAACAGGGAGCCTTTATACGCTGATGGGCAGTGTGTGAACTGCCGAGAGCCACTCTGGAGAAGTGTATGGTGGTTCCTAAATCATCTAAAAAACAGAGCTACAGAGCATAGGACACTTCCAATCATGGGAGTATATCTAGGGAAGTCTAAAAATCAACAAGACACAAGCACACCACAGTTTAGGGCTACTCTGTTTACAAGAACCTCAACTTCAGTACACCTTAAATATCCCAGGAAAGAGAACAATGGATAAAGAAGATGTGGTACTTATGTACAATGAAATATCTCTTCACCATGAAATCAATGTAATAAGGCTAGTAGAAGGATAAAGAGTGGATTTAGGTCCGATAATACTACTTGAAATAAGTCAAACAGAAAAAGAAACATATCATAAGATATCACTTATAGAGGGAGGGTAAATATGGCTGCACAAGAAATGAATTACAGAACAGAACAGTGTCTCACATTTAGAAAACACACTTATGTCAGCTTAAGGGGAAAGGAGAGGTGGGGTGATGCATAAAACCAGAGTTTGAAATTAGCACAGATACCGTTCAATAAACCAAATAGGTATTAGACAAGATCTACACCTTGCTCAATGAACAGGCCTCAACACACCCTATACACCGCAGAGAAATATATCTGAGGAATAAGAATCTTAAAACCCATGTATTGATATATCTCCATAAGGGAATCAAGTGTGTGCAGAGCGGCACAAACACAGCAGTGAAAAGGAGCTAAACCCCATTATAGAAATAAATTTTAAAAACAAAACGCTGAAACAATGAAAGAGAGAAAAATTCTTACAAAATTCGCTCAGGGGCTGTGATGCAACCTGGATTGACCACATATAAACCCACAGCTGGATAAGACATAAGGCTGGACACTTGGGGCTGACAGGATTGGTGAGCTTTGGTGAGCAACTGCCGAAAGTTTAATGCAATACTTCATGCTACTCATTCCAAGGGTCCCAACACTCCAGGTTGAAGGGAATCTTCCTACAGCTAAACCATGCTTGGGAAACCCAGCGACTGGTATACCATATGATCGGGAAAGGTTTCTAAAACGCACCTCATTTTTCCTCTCCTGGGGCTCCGGATCGACATTCCAGCCGCTTTACTAACAACATCCCCACATGGAGTCAATGCCTTTAAGTTCTGGTATCGCACAGTCTGCAGTTAGTGCAGAGGATGAATGGGAATAGGGGGAACCAGGGAGAAACTAGCTGTAGCGGTTTCAATGGGCACATGTCACTCTAATATCACATCAGTAAGAAGAATTAACCAAAGGCACAGCAAGGTGCCCCAGAAGAAAAATAGGGCTTCAAGGAATCCTGTGGTTACGGGGCAAGACCACAAAAATAACAGCTAAAAAATGGAGCTAAGGGCCACTGCAATTCAAAAACCTGCAGAGTTATAAAGGCCAACTATTTTTAAAAAATATATTGAGGTAAGGCTATGAAGAGGCATTGAAAGCAAGGAAGAATTGCAGGAAACCGATTTCAGGAGGTAGACTGGAATTGCATTGAAAGCATATGAAGAGAGTCAGAAACTCGACAATGATGCACTTGCCCAAAAAGGGCGTATGCGTTTTTTCCTGAATATATTAAGGAAAAAACGCATACGCACTTTTTGGCCAACCAAGCAAGCTTGCAAAGGAAATCTGCACTACAATGAAGTCTCACTTCCACCTGGTCAAAAGGGCCATCTGAAAAAAGTGTAAAATCCATAAAGGCACGACAGGCCATGGAGAACTGGGAGCCTTCTTATGCTGATGGGCGGGATGTAAATTGCCAACAGCCACTCTGGAGAAGTGTATGGTGTTTCCTGAAACATCTAAAAAACAAAGCAACAGAGCCTAGGGCACTTCCACTTATGGTCCTATAGCTTAGGGAAATTAAAATCAAAAAGACACAGCCACCCCAAAGTTTGGGACGCCTCTGTTTACAAGAACCTCGTTTACCGTACAAGTTCAATATTGCAGAAAGTGAAAAATGGATAAAGAACTTGTGGTACTTACGTACAATGCAGTATCACTCAGCAATGAAATCTATGTCATCAGGCCTGTAGCAGCATAATGAGTGGATTCAGGTACGATGATTCTAACTGAAATAAGTCACACAGAAAAAGAAACATCATAAGATATCACTAATACACGGAATGTAAACTTGGCTACACAGGAACTGCATTCCAAAACAGAACAGGGTCTCAAATTTAGAAAACCAACTTATGCTTGCTTAAGGGGAAAGGTGAGTTGGGGTGCTGCATAAAACCAGAGATTGAAATGAGCACAGATAAAGTTCCTTAAGCCAAATATGGAATACACAAGAGCTACTCCTTGCTCAACGAAATGGACTCAACACCGCATATTAAACGCCTAAGAATGTACCTGACTAGTAAGTATCTTAAAACCTATGGATTGCTATGTCTCCGAAAGAGAATCAAGCATGTGTACAGGGGCATAAACGCAGCAGTGATAGGATTGGAGATGTTTGGTGAGCAAATGAAGACCCTTTGAAGTCATATTGCATGGTACCCATTCCACGGGTTTCAACTACCCAGGTTTAAGGTATTCTTCCTTCAGCTAAAACATGCATGTGGAACCTAGAGTATGATCAACCATGTGATCGGGAGACGTGTTCAAATATGTCTCAGTTTTCGTACCCTGGTACTCGGGTGCAACATTCCAGACGCTTTACTAACACTCTCCCGACTTGGAGAGTCAGTCTCTTTAACCTCCTGTTTGGCCCAGTTTGCAATTTCTGCGGAAGATGAACAGGAATAGCGAGAACCAATGAGAGACTAGCTGGAGGTGTCTGGATGGGCAAATTTAACTCTCATTTCCCACCAGGAAGAGGAATTAACCAAAGGCTCATCGTGCCGTGCCAGAACCAGATTAGGGCCTCAAGACCTCCTGCGGTGTTGCGGCCAGCTCACAATAAAACGAGTTGAAGAAAGGTGCTCAGGGGCACTGTAATTCACAAACCTGCAGAGTTATAAATGACACCTATCGTCCAAAAATAGACTGAAGTAAGGCTGCCAAGAGGACTTGAAAGCGGGGCAGAATTGCAGGAAACCGATTTCAGGAGGTAGACTGGAATTGCATTGAAAGCATAGGAAAAGAGGCAGAACGTCCACAATGATGCACTTGGCCAAAAAGGGCGTATGCGTTTTTTCCTGAATATATTCAGGAAAAAACGCATACGCCCTTTTTGGCCAACCAAGCAAGCTTGCAAAGGAAATCTGCACTACAATGAAGTCTCACTTCCCCCCGGTCAAAAGGGCCATCTGAAAAAAGTGTAAAATCCAGAAAGGCAGGACAGGCCATGGAGAACTGGGAGCCTTGTTATGCTGATGGGCGGGATGTAAATTGCCAACAACCACTGGGGAGAAGTGTATGGTGTTTCCTGAAACATCTAAAAAACAAAGCAACAGAGCCTAGGGCACTTCCACTTATGGTCCTATAGCTTAGGGAAATTAAAATCAAAAAGACACAGCCACCCCAAAGTTTGGGACACCTCTGTTTACAAGAACCTCGTTTACAGTACAAGTTCAACATCGCAGAAAGTGAAAAATGGATAAAGAAGTTGTGGTATTTACTTACAAAGCAATATCACTCAGCAATGAAATCTATGTCATCAGGCCCTTAGCATCACAATGAGTGGGTTCAGGTATGATGATTCTAACTGAAATAAGTCACACAGAAAAAGAAACATCATAAGATATCAGTAATACACGGAATGTACACTTGGCTACACAGGAACTGAATTACAGAACAGAACAGCGTCTCAAATTTAGAAAACCAACTTATGCTTGCTTAAGGGTAAAGGTGAGTTGGGGTGCTGCATAAAACCAGAGATTGAAATGAGCACAGATAAAGTTCCTTAAGCCAAATATGGAATAGACAAGAGCTACTCCTTGCTCAACGAAATGGACTGAACACCGCATATTAAACGCCTAAGAATGTACCTGACTAGTAAGTATCTTAAAACCTATGGATTGCTATGTCTCCAAAAGAGAATCAAGCATGTGTACAGGGGCATAAACGCAGCAGTGATAGGATTGGAGAGGTTCGGTGAGCAAATGAAGACCCTTTGAGTCATATTGCATGGTACCCATTACACGGGTCTCAACTCTCCAGGTTTAAGGTATTCTTCCTTCAGCTAAAACATGCATGTGGAACCCAGAGTATGATCAACCATGTGAACGGGAGACGTGTTCAAATATGTCTCAGTTTTCCTCCCCTGGTACTCGGGTGCAACATTCCAGACGCTTTACTAACACTCTCCCCACTTGGAGAGTCAGCGCCTTTAAACTCCTGTTTGGCCCAGTTTGCAATTTCTGCGGAAGATGAACAGGAATAGCGAGAACCAATGAGAGGCTAGCTGGAGGTGTCTGGACGGGCAAATTTAACTCTCATTTCCCACCAGGAAGAGGAAATAACCAAAGGCTCAGTGTGCCATGCCGGAACCAGATTAGGGCCTGAAGCCATCCTGCGGTGTTGCGGCCAGCTCACAAGAAAGCGAGTTGAAGAAAGGAGCTCAGGGGCACTGTAATTCACAAACCTGCAGAGTTATAAATGACAGCTATCGTCCAAAAATAGACTGAAGTAAGGCTGCCAAGAGGACTTGAAAGCGGGGCAGAATTGCAGGAAACCGATTTCAGGAGGTAGACTGGAATTGCATTGAAAGCATAGGAAAAGAGGCAGAACGTCCACAATGATGCACTTGGCCAAAAAGGGCGTATGCGTTTTTTCCTGAATATATTCAGGAAAAAACGCATACGCCCTTTTTGGCCAACCAAGCAAGCTTGCAAAGGAAATCTGCACTACAATGAAGTCTCACTTCCCCCTGGTCAAAAGGGCCATCTGAAAAAAGTGTAAAATCCAGAAAGGCAGGACAGGCCATGGAGAACTGGGAGCCTTGTTATGCTGAAGGGCGGGATGTAAATTGCCAACAACCACTCGGGAGAAGTGTATGGTGTTTCCTGAAACATCTAAAAAACAAAGCAACAGAGCCTAGGGCACTGCCACTTATGGTCCTATAGCTTAGGGAATTTAAAATCAAAAAGACAAAGCCACCCCAAAGTTTCGAAAGGCTCTGTTTACAAGAACCTCGATTACAGTACAAGTTCAACATCGCAGAAAGTGAAAAATGGAGAAAGAAGTTGTGGTATTTACTTACAAAGCAATATCACTCAGCAATGAAATCTGTGTCATCAGGCCCTTAGCAGCACAATGAGTGGATTCAGGTATGATGATTCTAACTGAAATAAGTCACACAGAAAAAGAAACATCATAAGATATCAGTAATACACGGAATGTAAACATGGCTACACAGGAACTGAATTACAGAACAGAACAAGGTCTCAAATTTAGAAAAACAACTTATGCTTGCTTAAGGGTAAAGGTGAGTTGGGGTGCTGCATAAAATCAGAGATTGAAATGAGCACAGATAAAGTTCCTTAAGCCAAATATGGAATAGACAAGAGCTACTCCTTGCTCAATGAAATGGACTCAACACCGCATATTAAATGCCTAAGAATGTACCTGACTAGTAAGTATCTTAAAACCTATGGATTGCTATGTCTCCGAAAGAGAATCAAGCATGTGTACAGGGGCATAAACGCAGCAGTGATAGGATTGGAGAGGTTCGGTGAGCAAATGAAGACCCTTTGAAGTCATATTGCATGGTACCCATTCCACGGGTTTCAACTACCCAGGTTTAAGGTATTCTTCCTTCAGCTAAAACATGTATGTGGAACCTAGAGTATGATCAACCATGTGATCGGGAGACGTCTTCAAATATGTCTCAGTTTTCGTACCCTGGTACTCGGGTGCAACATTCCAGACGCTTTATTAACACTCTCCCCACTTGGAGAGTCAGCGCCTTTAACCTCCTGTTTGGCCCAGTTTGCAATTTCTGCAGAAGATGAACAGGAATAGCGAGAACCAATGAGAGGCTAGCTGGAGGTGTCTGGACGGGCAAATTTAACTCTCATTTCCCACCAGGAAGAGGAAATAACCGAAGGCTCAGCGTGCCGTACCGGAAACAGATTAGGGCCTGAAGCCATCCTGCGGTGCTTCGGCCAGCTCAAAAGAAAGCGAGTTGAAGAAAGGAGCTCAGGGGCACTGTAATTCACAAACCTGCAGAGTTATAAATGACAGCTATCGTCCAAAAATAGACTGAAGTAAGGCTGCCAAGAGGACTTGAAAGCGGGGCAGAATTGCAGGAAACCGATTTCAGGAGGTAGACTGGAATTGCATTGAAAGCATAGGAAAAGAGGCAGAACGTCCACAATGATGCACTTGGCCAAAAAGGGCGTATGCGTTTTTTCCTGAATATATTCAGGAAAAAACGCATACGCCCTTTTTGGCCAACCAAGCAAGCTTGCAAAGGAAATCTGCACTACAATGAAGTCTCACTTCCCCCTGGTCAAAAGGGCCATCTGAATAAAGTGTAAAATCCAGAAAGGCAGGACAGGCCATGGAGAACTGGGAGCCTTGTTATGCTGAAGGGCGGGATGTAAATTGCCAACAACCACTCTGGAGAAGTGTATGGTGTTTCCTGAAACATCTAAAAAACAAAGCAACAGAGCCTAGGGCACTTCCACTTATGGTCCTATAGCTTAGGGAATTTAAAATCAAAAAGACACAGCCACCCCAATGTTTTGAAAGGCTCTGTTTACAAGAACCTCGATTACAGTACAAGTTCAACATCGCAGAAAGTGAAAAATGGATAAAGAAGTTGTGGTATTTACTTACAAAGCAATATCACTCAGCAATGAAATCTGTGTCATCAGGCCCTTAGCAGCACAATGAGTGGATTCAGGTATGATGATTCTAACTGAAATAAGTCACACAGAAAAAGAAACATCATAAGATATCAGTAATACACGGAATGTACACTTGGCTACACAGGAACTGAATTACAGAACAGAACAGCGTCTCAAATTTAGAAAACCAACTTATGCTTGCTTAAGGGTAAAGGTGAGTTGGGGTGCTGCATAAAACCAGAGATTGAAATGAGCACAGATAAAGTTCCTTAAGTCAAATATGGAATAGACAAGAGCTACTCCTTGCTCAACGAAATGGACTCAACACCGCATATTAAACGCCTAAGAATGTACCTGACTAGTAAGTATCTTAAAACCTATGGATTGCTATGTCTCCAAAAGAGAATCAAGCATGTGTACAGGGGCATAAACGCAGCAGTGATAGGATTGGAGAGGTTCGTGAGCAAATGAAGACCCTTTGAAGTCATATTGCATGGTACCCATTCCACGGGTTTCAACTACCCAGGTTTAAGGTATTCTTCCTTCAGCTAAAACATGCATGTGGAACCCAGAGTATGATCAACCATGTGATCGGGAGACGTGTTCAAATATGTCTCAGTTTTCGTACCCTGGTACTCGGGTGCAACATTCCAGACGCTTTACTAACAGTGTCCCGACTTGGAGAGTCAGTCCCTTTAACCTCCTGTTTGGCCCAGTTTGCAATTTCTGCGGAAGATGAACAGGAATAGCGAGAACCAATTAGAGGCTAGCTGGAGGTGTCTGGACGGGCAAATTTAACTCTCATTTCCCACCAGGAAGAGGAATTAACCAAAGGCTCAGCGTGCCGTACCGGAACCAGATTAGGGTCTGAAGCCATCCTGCAGTGTTGCGGCCAGCTCAAAAGAAAGCGAGTTGAAGAAAGGAGATCAGGGGCACTGTAATTCACAAACCTGCAGAGTTATAAATGACAGCTATCGTCCAAAAATATACTGAAGTAAGGCTGCCAAGAGGACTTGAAAGCGGGGCAGAATTGCAGGAAACCGATTTCAGGAGGTAGACTGGAATTGCATTGAAAGCATAGGAAAAGAGGCAGAACGTCCACAATGATGCACTTGGCCGAAAAGGGCGTATGCGTTTTTTCCTGAATATATTCAGGAAAAAACGCATACGCCCTTTTTGGCCAACCAAGCAAGCTTGCAAAAGAAATCTGCACTACAATGAAGTATCACTTCCCCCCGGTCAAAAGGGCCATCTGAAAAAAGTGTAAAATCCAGAAAGGCAGGACAGGCCATGGAGAACTGGGAGCCTTGTTATGCTGATGGGCGGGATGTAAATTGCCAACAGACACTCAGGAGAAGTGTATGGTGTTTCCTGAAACATCTAAAAAACAAAGCAACAGAGCCTAGGGCACTTCCACTTATGGTCCTATAGCTTAGGGAAATTAAAATCAAAAAGACACAGCCACCCCAAAGTTTGGGACGCCTCCGTTTACAAGAACCTCGTTTACCGTACAAGTTCAATATCACAGAAAGTGAAAAATGGATAAAGAACTTGTGGTACTTACGTACAAAGCAATATCACTCAGCAATGAAATCTACGTCATCAGGCCCTTAGCAGCACAATGAGTGGATTCAGCTATGATGATTCTAACTGAAATAAGTCACACAGAAAAAGAAATATCATAAGATATCACTAATACACGGAATGTAAACTTGGCTACACAGAAACTGCATTCCAAAACAGAACAGGGTCTCAAATTTAGAAAACCAACTTATGCTTGCTTAAGGGTAAAGGTGAGTTGGGGTGCTGCATAAAACCAGAGATTGAAATGAGCACAGATAAAGTTCCTTAAGCCAAATATGGAATACACAAGAGCTACTCCTTGCTCAACGAAATGGACTCAACACCGCATATTAAACGTCTAAGAATGTACCTGACTAGTAAGTATCTTAAAACCTATGGATTGCTATGTCTCCGAAAGAGAATCAAGCATGTGTACAGGGGCATAAACGCAGCAGTGATAGGATTGGAGAGGTTCGTGAGCAAATGAAGACCCTTTGAAGTCATATTGCATGGTACCCATTCCACGGGTTTCAACTACCCAGGTTTAAGGTATTCTTCCTTCAGCTAAAACATGCATGTGGAACCTAGAGTATGATCAACCATGTGATCAGGAGACGTGTTCAAATATGTCTCAGTTTTCGTACCCTGGTACTCGGGTGTAACATTCCAGACGCTTTACTAACACTCTCCCCACTTGGAGAGTCAGTCCGTTTAACCTCCTGTTTGGCCCAGTTTGCAATTTCTGTGGAAGATGAACAGGAATAGCGAGAACCAATGAGAGACTAGCTGGAGGTGTCTGGATGGGCAAATTTAACTCTCATTTCCCACCAGGAAGAGGAATTAACCAAAGGCTCAGCGTGCCGTGCCAGAACCAGATTAGGGCCTGAAGACCTCCTGCGGTGTTGCGGCCAGCTCAAAAGAAAGCGAGTTGAAGAAAGGAGCTCAGGGGCACTGTAATTCACAAACCTGCAGAGTTATAAATGACAGCTATCGTCCAAAAATAGACTGAAGTAAGGCTGCCAAGAGGACTTGAACGCGGGGCAGAATTGCAGGAAACCGATTTCAGGAGGTCGACTGGAATTGCATTGAAAGCATACGAAAAGAGGCAGAACGTCCACAATGATGCACTTGGCCAAAAAGGGCGTATGCCTTTTTTCCTGAATATATTCAGGAAAAAACGCATACGCCCTTTTTGGCCAACCAAGCAAGCTTGCAAAGGAAATCTGCACTACAATGAAGTCTCACTTCTCCCCGGTCAAAAGGGCCATCTGAAAAAAGTGTAAAATCCAGAAAGGCAGGACACGCAATGGAGAACTGGGAGCCTTGTTATGCTGATGGGCGGGATGTAAATTGCCAACAACCACTCCGGAGAAGTGTATGGTGTTTCCTGAAACATCTAAAAAACAAAGCAACAGAGCCTAGGGCACTTCCACTTATGGTCCTATAGCTTAGGGAAATTAAAATCAAAAAGACACAGCCACCCCAAAGTTTGGGACGCCTCCGTTTACAAGAACCTCGTTTACCGTACAAGTTCAATATCACAGAAAGTGAAAAATGGATAAAGAACTTGTGGTACTTACGTACAAAGCAATATCACTCAGCAATGAAATCTACGTCATCAGGCCCTTAGCAGCACAATGAGTGGATTCAGCTATGATGATTCTAACTGAAATAAGTCACACAGAAAAAGAAACATCATAAGATATCTGTACTACACGGAATGTAAACTTGGCTACACAGGAACTGAATTACAGAACAGAACAGGGTCTCAAATTTAGAAAACCAACTTATGCTTGCTTAAGGGTAAAGGTGAGTTGGGGTGCTGCATAAAATCAGAGATTGAAATGAGCACAGATAAAGTTCCTTAAGCCAAATATGGAATAGACAAGAGCTACTCCTTGCTCAATGAAATGGACTCAACACCGCATATTAAACGCCTAAGAATGTACCTGACTAGTAAGTATCTGAAAACCTATGGATTGCTATGTATCCGAAAGAGAATCAAGTGTGTGTAGAGGGGCATAAATGCAGCAGTGATAGGATTGGAGAGGATCGGTGAGCAAATGAAGACCCTTTGAAGTCATATTGCATGGTACCCGTTACACGGGTCTCAACTCTCCAGGTTTAAGGTATTCTTCCTTCAGCTAAAACATGCATGTGGAACCCAGATTATGATGAACCATGTGAACGGGAGTCGTGTTCAAATATGTCTCAGTTTTCGTACCCTGGTACTCGGGTGCAACATTCCAGACGCTTTACTAACACTCTCCCGACTTGGAGAGTCAGTCCCTTTAACCTCCTGTTTGGCCCAGTTTGCAATTTCTGCGGAAGATGAACAGGAATAGCGAGAACCAATGAGAGACTAGCTGGAGGTGTCTGGACGGGCAAATGTAACTCTCATTTGCCACCAGGAAGAGGAAATAACCAAAGGCTCAGCGTGCCGTGCCGGAACCAGATTAGGGCCTGAAGACATCCTGCGGTGTTGCGGCCAGGTCACAAGAAAGCGAGTTGAAGAAAGGAGCTCAGGGGCACTGTAATTCACAAACCTGCAGAGTTATAAATGACAGCTATCGTCCAAAAATAGACTGAAGTAAGGCTGCCAAGAGGACTTGAAAGCGGGGCAGAATTGCAGGAAACCGATTTCAGGAGGTAGACTGGAATTGCATTGAAAGCATAGGAAAAGAGGCAGAACGTCCACAATGATGCACTTGGCCAAAAAGGGCGTATGCGTTTTTTCCTGAATATATTCAGGAAAAAACGCATACGCCCTTTTTGGCCAACCAAGCAAGCTTGCAAAGGAAATCTGCACTACAATGAAGTCTCACTTCCCCCCGGTCAAAAGGGCCATCTGAAAAAAGTGTAAAATCCAGAAAGGCAGGACAGGCCATGGAGAACTGGGAGCCTTGTTATGCTGATGGGCGGGATGTAAATTGCCAACAGACACTCAGGAGAAGTGTATGGTGTTTCCTGAAACATCTAAAAAACAAAGCAACAGAGCCTAGGGCACTGCCACTTATGGTCCTATAGCTTAGGGAAATTAAAATCAAAAAGACACAGCCACCCCAAAGTTTGGGACGCCTCTGTTTACAAGAACCTCGTTTACAGTACAAGTTCAACATCGCAGAAAGTGAAAAATGGATAAAGAAGTTGTGGTATTTACTTACAAAGCAATATCACTCAGCAATGAAATCTGTGTCATCAGGCCCTTAGCAGCACAATGAGTGGATTCAGGTATGATGATTCTAACTGAAATAAGTCACACAGAAAAAGAAACATCATAAGATATCAGTAATACACGGAATGGTAACTTGGCTACACAGGAACTGAATTACAGAACAGAACAGGGTCTCAAATTTAGAAAACCAACTTATGCTTGCTTAAGGGTAAAGGTGAGTTGGGGTGCTGCATAAAACCAGAGATTGAAATGAGCACAGATAAAGTTCCTTAAGCCAAATATGGAATAGACAAGAGTTACTCCTTGCTCAACGAAATGGACTCAAAACCCCATATTAAACGTCTAAGAATGTACCTGACTAGTAAGTATCTTAAAACCTATGGATTGCTATGTCTCTGAAAGAGAATGAAGCATGTGTACAGGGTCATAAACGCAGCAGTGATAGGATTGGAGAGGTTCGTGAGCAAATGAAGACCCTTTGAAGTCATATTGCATGGTACCCATTCCACGGGTTTCAACTACCCAGGTTTAAGGTATTCTTCCTTCAGCTAAAACATGCATGTGGAACCTAGAGTATGATCAACCATGTGATCGGGAGACGTGTTCAAATATGTCTCAGTTTTCGTACCCTGGTACTCGGGTGCAACATTCCAGACGCTTTACTAACACTCTCCCCACTTGGAGAGTCAGCGCCTTTAACCTCCTGTTTGGCCCAGTTTGCAATTTCTGCAGAAGATGAACAGGAATAGCGAGAACCAATGAGAGGCTAGCTGGAGTTGTCTGGACGGGCAAATTTAACTCTCATTTCCCACCAGGAAGAGGAATTAACCAAAGGCTCAGCGTGCCGGCCCGGAACCAGATTAGGGCCTGAAGCCATCCTGCGGTGTTTCGGCCAGCTCAAAAGAAAGCGAGTTGAAGAAAGGAGCTCAGGGGCACTGTAATTCACAAACCTGCAGAGTTATAAATGACAGCTATCGTCCAAAAATAGACTGAAGTAAGGCTGCCAAGAGGACTTGAAAGCGGGGCAGAATTGCAGGAAACCGATTTCAGGAGGTAGACTGGAATTGCATTGAAAGCATAGGAAAAGAGGCAGAACGTCCACAATGATGCACTTGGCCAAAAAGGGCGTATGCGTTTTTTCCTGAATATATTCAGGAAAAAACGCATACGCCCTTTTTGGCCAACCAAGCAAGCTTGCAAAGGAAATCTGCACTACAATGAAGTCTCACTTCCCCCCAGATCAAAAGGGCCATCTGAAAAAAATGTAAAATCCAGAAAGGCAGGACAGGCCATGGAGAACTGGGAGCCTTGTTATGCTGATGGGCGGGATGTAAATTCCAACAGACACTCGGGAGAAGTGTATGGTGTTTCCTGAAACATCTAAAAAACAAAGCAACAGAGCCTAGGGCACTTCCACTTATGGTCCTATAGATTAGGGAAATTAAAATCAAAAAGACACAGCCACCCCAAAGTTTGGGACACCTCTGTTTACAAGAACCTCGTTTACAGTACAAGTTCAACATTGCAGAAAGTGAAAAATGGATAAAGAAGTTGTGGTATTTACTTACAAACAATATCACTCAGCAATGAAATCTATGTCATCAGGCCCTTAGCATCACAATGAGTGGATTCAGGTATGATGATTCTAACTGAAATAAGTCACACAGAAAAAGAAACATCATAAGATATCAGTAATACACTGAATGAAAACTTGGCTACACAGGAACTGAATTACAGAACAGAACAGGGTCTCAAATTTAGAAAACCAACTTATGCTTGCTTAAGGGTAAAGGTAAGTTGGGGTGCTGCATAAAACCAGAGATTGAAATGAGCACAGATAAAGTTCCTTAAGTCAAATATGGAATAGACAAGAGCTACTCCTTGCTCAACGAAATGGACTCAACACCGCATATTAAACGCCTAAGAATGTACCTGACTAGTAAGTATCGTAAAACCTATGGATTGCTATGTCTCCAAAAGAGAATCAAGCATGTGTACAGGGGCATAAACGCAGCAGTGATAGGATTGGAGAGGTTCGGTGAGCAAATGAAGACCCTTTGAAGTCATATTGCATGGTACCCTTTACACGGGTCTCAACTCTCCAGGTTTAAGGTATTCTTCCTTCAGCTGAAACATGCATGTGGAACCCAAGTATGATCAACCATGTGAACGGGAGACGTGTTCAAATATGTCTCAGTTTTCCTCCCCTGGTACTCGGGTGCAATATTCCAGACGGTTTACTAACACTCTCCACACTTGGAGAGTCAGCGCCTTTAACGTCCTGCTTGGCCCAGTTTGCAATTTCTGCGGAAGATGAACAGGAATAGCGAGAACGAATGAGAGACTAGCTGGAGGTGTCTGGACGGGCAAATTTAACTTTCATTTCCCACCAGGAAGAGGAAATAACCAAAGGCTCAGTGTGTCGTGCCGGAACCAGATTAGGGCCTGAAGCCATCCTGCGGTGTTGCGGCCAGCTCAAAAGAAAGCGAGTTGAAGAAAGGAGCTCAGGGGCACTGTAATTCACAAAACTGCAGAGTTATAAATGACAGCTATCGTCCAAAAATAGACTGAAGTAAGGCTGCCAAGAGGACTTGAAAGCGGGGCAGAATTGCAGGAAACCGATTTCAGGAGGTAGACTGGAATTGCATTGAAAGCATAGGAAAAGAGGCAGAACGTCCACAATGATGCACTTGGCCAAAAAGGGCGTATGCGTTTTTTCCTGAATATATTCAGGAAAAAACGCATACGCCCTTTTTGGCCAACCAAGCAAGCTTGCAAAGGAAATCTGCACTACAATGAAGTCTCACTTCCCCCCGGTCAAAAGGGCCATCTGAAAAAAGTGTAAAATCCAGAAAGGCAGGACAGGCCATGGAGAACTGGGAGCCTTGTTATGCTGATGGGCGGGATGTAAATTGCCAACAGACACTCAGGAGAAGTGTATGGTGTTTCCTGAAACATCTAAAAAACAAAGCAACAGAGCCTAGGGCACTGCCACTTATGGTCCTATAGCTTAGGGAAATTAAAATCAAAAAGACACAGCCACCCCAAAGTTTGGGACGCCTCTGTTTACAAGAACCTCGTTTACAGTACAAGTTCAACATCGCAGAAAGTGAAAAATGGATAAAGAAGTTGTGGTATTTACTTACAAAGCAATATCACTCAGCAATGAAATCTGTGTCATCAGGCCCTTAGCAGCACAATGAGTGGATTCAGGTATGATGATTCTAACTGAAATAAGTCACACAGAAAAAGAAACATCATAAGATATCAGTAATACACGGAATGGTAACTTGGCTACACAGGAACTGAATTACAGAACAGAACAGGGTCTCAAATTTAGAAAACCAACTTATGCTTGCTTAAGGGTAAAGGTGAGTTGGGGTGCTGCATAAAACCAGAGATTGAAATGAGCACAGATAAAGTTCCTTAAGCCAAATATGGAATAGACAAGAGTTACTCCTTGCTCAACGAAATGGACTCAAAACCCCATATTAAACGTCTAAGAATGTACCTGACTAGTAAGTATCTTAAAACCTATGGATTGCTATGTCTCTGAAAGAGAATGAAGCATGTGTACAGGGTCATAAACGCAGCAGTGATAGGATTGGAGAGGTTCGTGAGCAAATGAAGACCCTTTGAAGTCATATT
The DNA here is from genome assembly GCF_949987515.2 of Delphinus delphis. Lineage (NCBI taxonomy): Eukaryota > Metazoa > Chordata > Mammalia > Artiodactyla > Delphinidae > Delphinus > Delphinus delphis. The sequence goes on from NW_027192662.1 coordinate 2,829,179, forward strand.
GCATGGTACCCATTCCACGGGTTTCAACTACCCAGGTTTAAGGTATTCTTCCTTCAGCTAAAACATGCATGTGGAACCTAGAGTATGATCAACCATGTGATCGGGAGACGTGTTCAAATATGTCTCAGTTTTCATACCCTGGTACTCGGGTGCAACATTCCAGACGCTTTACTAACACTCTCCCCACTTGGACAGTCAGCGCCTTTAAACTCCTGTTTGGCCCATTTTGCAATTTCTGCGGAAGATGAACAGGAATAGCGAGAACCAATGAGAGGCTAGCTGGAGGTGTCTGGACGGGCAAATTTAACTCTCATTTCCCACCAGGAAGAGGAAATAACCAAAGGCTCAGTGTGCCGTGCTGGAACCAGATTAGGGCCTGAATCCATCCTGCGGTGTTGCGGCCAGGTCACAAGAAAGCGAGTTGAAGAAAGGAGCTCAGGGGCACTGTAATTCACAAACCTGCAGAGTTATAAATGACAGCTATCGTCCAAAAATAGACTGAAGTAAGGCTGCCAAGAGGACTTGAAAGCGGGGCAGAATTGCAAGAAACCGATTTCAGGAGGTAGACTGGAATTGCATTGAAAGCATAGGAAAAGAGGCAGAACGTCCACAATGATGCACTTGGCCAAAAAGGGCGTATGCGTTTTTTCCTGAATATATTCAGGAAAAAACGCATACGCCCTTTTTGGCCAACCAAGCAAGCTTGCAAAGGAAATCTGCACTACAATGAAGTCTCACTTCCCCCCTGTCAAAAGGGCCATCTGAAAAAAGTGTAAAATCCAGAAAGGCAGGACAGGCCATGGAGAACTGGGAGCCTTGTTATGCTGAAGGGCGGGATGTAAATTGCCAACAACCACTCGGGAGAAGTGTATGGTGTTTCCTGAAACATCTAAAAAACAAAGCAACAGAGCCTAGGGCACTTCCACTTATGGTCCTATAGCTTAGGGAATTTAAAATCAAAAAGACACAGCCACCCCAAAGTTTCGAAAGGCTCTGTTTACAAGAACCTCGATTACAGTACAAGTTCAACATCGCAGAAAGTGAAAAATGGATAAAGAAGTTGTGGTATTTACTTACAAAGCAATATCACTCAGCAATGAAATCTGTGTCATCAGGCCCTTAGCAGCACAATGAGTGGATTCAGGTATGATGATTCTAACTGAAATAAGTCACACAGAAAAAGAAACATCATAAGATATCAGTAATACACGGAATGTAAACTTGGCTACACAGGAACTGAATTACAGAACAGAACAGGGTCTCAAATTTAGAAAACCAACTTATGCTTGCTTAAGGGTAAAGGTGAGTTGGGGTGCTGCATAAAACCAGAGATTGAAATGAGCACAGATAAAGTTCCTTAAGCCAAATATGGAATAGACAAGAGCTACTCCTTGCTCAACGAAATGGACTCAACACCGCATATTAAACGCCTAAGAATGTACCTGACTAGTAAGTATCTTAAAACCTATGGATTGCTATGTCTCCGAAAGAGAATCAAGCATGTGTACAGGGGCATATACGCAGCAGTGATAGGATTGTAGAGGTTCGGTGAGCAAATGAAGACCCTTTGAAGTCATATTGCATGGTACCCTTTCCACGGGTCTTAACTCTCCAGGTTTAAGGTATTCTTCCTTCAGCTAAAACATGCATGTGGAACCCAAGTATGATCAACCATGTGAACGGGAGACGTGTTCAAGTATGTCTCAGTTTTCCTTCCCTGGTACTCGGGTGCAACATTCCAGACGCTTTACTAACACTCTCCCCACTTGGAGAGTCAATCACTTTAACCTCCTGTTTGGCCCAGTTTGCAATTTCTGTGGAAGATGAACAGGAATAGTGAGAACCAATGAGAGACTAGCTGGAGGTGTCTGGATGGGCAAATTTAACTCTCATTTCCCACCAGGAAGAGGAATTAACCAAAGGCTCAGTGTGCCGTGCCAGAACCAGATTAGGGCCTGAAGACATCCTGCGGTGTTGCGGCCAGCTAAAAAGAAAGCGAGTTGAAGAAAGGAGCTCAGGGGCACTGTAATTCACAAACCTGCAGAGTTATAAATGACAGCTATCGTCCAAAAATAGACTGAAGTAAGGCTGCCAAGAGGACTTGAAAGCGGGGCAGAATTGCAGGAAACCGATTTCAGGAGGTAGACTGGAATTGCATTGAAAGCATAGGAAAAGAGGCAGAACTTCCACAATGATGCACTTGGCCAAAAAGGGCGTATGCGTTTTTTCCTGAATATATTCAGGAAAAAACGCATACGCCCTTTTTGGCCAACCAAGCAAGCTTGCAAAGGAAATCTGCACTACAATGAAGTCTCACTTCCCCCCGGTCAAAAGGGCCATCTGAAAAAAGTGTAAAATCCAGAAAGGCAGGACAGGCCATGGAGAACTGGGAGCCTTGTTATGCTGATGGGCGGGATGTAAATTGCCAACAGACACTCTGGAGCAGTGTATGGTGTTTCCTGAAACATCTAAAAAACAAAGCAACAGAGCCTAGGGCACTTCCACTTATGGTCCTATAGCTTAGGGAATTTGAAATCCAAAAGACACAGCCACCCCAAAGTTTCGAAAGGCTCTGTTTACAAGAACCTCGATTACCATACAAGTTCAACATCGCAGAAAGTGAAAAATGGATAAAAAAGTTGTGGTATTTACTTACAAAGCAATATCACTCAGCAATGAAATCTGTGTCATCAGGCCCTTAGCAGCACAATGAGTGGATTCAGCTATGATGATTCTAACTGAAATAAGTCACACAGAAAAAGAAACATCATAAGATATCAGTAATACACGGAATGTAAACTTGGCTACACAGGAACTGAATTACAGAACAGAACAGGGTTTCAAATTTAGAAAAACAACTTATGCTTGCTTAAGGGTAAAGGTGAGTTGGGGTGCTGCATAAAACCAGAGATTGAAATGAGCACAGATAAAGTTCCTTAAGCCAAATATGGAATAGACAAGAGCTACTCATTGCTCAACGAAATGGACTCAACAACCCATATTAAACGCCTAAGAATGTACCTGACTTGTAAGTATCTTAAAACCTATGGATTGCTATGTCTCCGAAAGAGAATCAAGCATGTGTACAGGGGCATAAACGCAGCAGTGATAGGATTGGAGAGGTTCGGTGAGCAAATGAAGACCCTTTGAAGTCATATTGCATGGTACCCATTACACGGGTTTCAACTACCCAGGTTTAAGGTATTCTTCCTTCAGCTAAAACATGCATGTGGAACCCAGAGTATGATCAACCATGTGATCGGGAGACGTGTTCAAATATGTCTCAGTTTTCATACCCTGGTATTCGGGTGCAACATTCCAGACGCTTAACTAACACTCTCCCCACTTGGAGAGTCAGTCCCTTTAACCTCCTGTTTGGCCCAGTTTGCAATTTCTGTGGAAGATGAACAGGAATAGCGAGAACCAATGAGAGACTAGCTGGAGGTGTCTGGATGGGCAAATTTAACTCTCATTTCCCACCAGGAAGAGGAATTAACCAAAGGTTCAGCGTGCCGTGCCAGAACCAGATTAGGGCCTGAAGACATCCTGCGGTGTTGCGGCCAGGTCACAAGAAAGCGAGTTGAAGAAAGGAGCTCAGGGGCACTGTAATTCACAAACCTGCAGAGTTATAAATGACAGCTATCGTCCAAAAATAGACTGAAGTAAGGCTGCCAAGAGGACTTGAAAGTGGGGCAGAATTGCAGGAAACCGATTTCAGGAGGTAGACTGGAATTGCATTGAAAGCATAGGAAAAGAGGCAGAACGTCCACAATGATGCACTTGGCCAAAAAGGGCGTATGCATATTTTCCTGAATATATTCAGGAAAAACGCATACGCACTTTTTGGCCAATCAAGCAAGCTTGCAAAGGAAATCTGCACTACAATGAAGTCTCACTTCTCCCGGGTCAAAAGGGCCATCTGAAAAAAGTGTAAAATCCAGAAAGGCAGGACAGGCCATGGAGAACTGGGAGCCTTGTTATGCTGATGGGTGGGATGTAAATTGCCAACAGACACTCAGGAGAAGTGTATGGTGTTTCCTGAAACATCTAAAAAACAAAACAACAGAGCCTAGGGCACTTCCACTTATGGTCCTATAGCTTAGGGAATTTGAAATCAAAAAGACACAGCCACCCCAAAGTTTCGAAAGGCTCTGTTTACAAGAACCTCGATTACCGTACAAGTTCAACATCGCAGAAAGTGAAAAATGGATAAAAAAGTTGTGGTATTTACTTACAAAGCAATATCACTCAGCAATGAAATCTGTGTCATCAGGCCCTTAGCAGCACAATGAGTGGATTCAGGTATGATGATTCTAACTGAAATAAGTCACACAGAAAAAGAAACATCATAAGATATCAGTAATACACGGAATGTAAACTTGGCTACACAGCAACTGAATTACAGAACAGAACAGGGTTTCAAATTTAGAAAAACAACTTATGCTTGCTTAAGGGTAAAGGTCAGTTGGGGTGCTGCATAAAACCAGAGATTGAAATGAGCACAGATAAAGTTCCTTAAGCCAAATATGGAATAGACAAGAGCTACTCATTGCTCAACGAAATGGACTCAACAACCCATATTAAACGCCTAAGAATGTACCTGACTTGTAAGTATCTTAAAACCTATGGATTGCTATGTCTCTGAAAGAGAATGAAGCATGTGTACAGGGGCATAAACGCAGCAGTGATAGGATTGGAGAGGTTCGGTGAGCAAATGAAGACCCTTTGAAGTCATATTGCATGGTACCCATTACACGGGTTTCAACTACCCAGGTTTAAGGTATTCTTCCTTCAGCTAAAACATGCATGTGGAACCCAGAGTATGATCAACCATGTGATCGGGAGACGTGTTCAAATATGTCTCAGTTTTCATACCCTGGTATTCGGGTGCAACATTCCAGACGCTTTACTAACACTCTCCCCACTTGGAGAGTCAGTCCCTTTAACCTCCTGTTTGGCCCAGTTTGCAATTTCTGTGGAAGATGAACAGGAATAGCGAGAACCAATGAGAGACTAGCTGGAGGTGTCTGGATGGGCAAATTTAACTCTCATTTCCCACCAGGAAGAGGAATTAACCAAAGGCTCAGTGTGCCGTGCCGGAACCAGATTAGGGCCTGAAGCCATCCTGCGGTGTTGCGGCCAGCTCAAAAGAAAGCGAGTTGAAGAAAGGAGCTCAGGGGCACTGTAATTCACAAACCTGCAGAGTTATAAATGACAGCTATCATCCAAAAATATACTGAAGTAAGGCTGCCAAGAGGACTTGAACGCGGGGCAGAATTGCAGGAAACCGATTTCAGGAGGTAGACTGGAATTGCATTCAAAGCATAGGAAAAGAGGCAGAACGCCCACAATGATGCCCTTGGCCAAATAGGGCGTATGCGTTTTTTCCTGAATATATTCAGGAAAAAACGCATACGCCCTTTTTGGCCAACCAAGCAAGCTTGCAAAGGAAATCTGCACTACAATGAAGTCTCACTTCCCCCCGGTCAAAAGGGCCATCTGAAAAAAGTGTAAAATCCAGAAAGGCAGGACAGGCCATGGAGAACTGGGAGCCTTGTTATGCTGAAGGGCGGGATGTAAATTGCCAACAACCACCCGGGAGAAGTGTATGGTGTTTCCTGAAACATCTAAAAAACAAAGCAACAGAGCCTAGGGCACTTCCACTTATGGTCCTATAGCTTAGGGAAATTAAAATCAAAAAGACACAGCCACCCCAAAGTTTCGAAAGGCTCCGTTTATAAGAACCTCGTTACAGTACAAATTCAACATCGCAGAAAGTGAAAAATGGATAAAAAAGTTGTGGTATTTACTTACAAAGCAATATCACTCAGCAATGAAATCTGTGTCATCAGGCCCTTAGCAGCACAATGAGTGGATTCAGGTATGTTGATTCTAACTGAAATAAGTCACACAGAAAAAGAAACATCATAAGATATCAGTAATACACGGAATGGAAACTTGGCTACACAGGAACTGAATTACAGAACAGAACAGGGTCTCAAATTTAGAAAACCAACTTATGCTTGCTTAAGGGTAAAGGTGAGTTGGGGTGCTGCATAAAACCAGAGATTGAAATGAGCACAGATAAAGTTCCTTAAGCCGAATATGGAATAGACAAGAGCTACTCCTTGCTCAACGAAATGGACTCAACACCGCATATTAAACTCCTAAGAATGTACCTGACTAGTAAGTATCTTAAAACCTATGGATTGCTATGTCTCCGAAAGAGAATCAAGCATGTGTACAGGGGCATAAACGCAGCAGTGATAGGATTGGAGATGTTCGGTGAGCAAATGAAGACCCTTTGAAGTCATATTGCATGGTACCCATTCCACGGGTTTCAAATACCCAGGTTTAAGGTATTCTTCCTTCAGCTAAAACATGCATGTGGAACCTAGAGTATGATCAACCATGTGGTCGGGAGACGTGTTCAAATATGTCTCAGTTTTCGTACCCTGGTACTCGGGTGCAACATTCAAGACGCTTTACTAACACTCTCCCGACTTGGAGAGTCAGTCCCTTTAACCTCCTGTTTGGCCCAGTTTGCAATTTCTGTGGAAGATGAACAGGAATAGCGAGAACCAATGAGAGACTAGCTGGAGGTGTCTGGACGGGCAAATTTAACTCTCATTTCCCACCAGGAAGAGGAATTAACCAAAGGCTCAGCGTGCCGTGCTGGAACCAGATTAGGGCCAGAAGCCATCCTGCGGTGTTTCAGCCAGCTCACAAGAAAGCGAGTTGAAGAAAGGAGCTCAGGGGCACTGTAATTCACAAACCTGCAGAGTTATAAATGACAGCTATCGTCCAAAAATTTACTGAAGTAAAGCTGCCAAGAGGACTTGAAAGCGGGGCAGAATTGCAGGAAACCAATTTCAGGAGGTAGACTGGAATTGCATTGAAAGCATAGGAAAAGAGGCAGAACGTCCACAATGATGCAGTTGGCCAAAAAGGGCTTATACGTTTTTTCCTGAATATATTCAGGAAAGAACGCATACGCCCTTTTTGGCCAACCAAGCAAGCTTGCAAAGGAAATCTGCACTACAATGAAGTCTCACTTCCCCCCGGTCAAATGGGCCATCTGAAAAAAGTGTAAAATCCAGAAAGGCAGGACAGGCCATGGAGAACTGGGAGCCTTGTTATGCTGATGGGTGGGATGTAAGTTGCCAACAACCACTCGGGAGAAGTGTATGGTGTTTCCTGAAACATCTAAAAAACAAAGCAACAGAGCCTAGGGCACTTCCACTTATGGTTCTATAGCTTAGGGAAATTAAAATCAAAAAGACACAGCCACCCCAAAGTTTCGAACGGCTCTGTTTACAAGAACCTCGTTTACAGTACAAGTTCAACATTGCAGAAAGTGAAAAATGGATAAAGAAGTTGTGGTATTTACTTACAAAGCAATATCACTCAGCAATGAAATCTGTGTCATCAGGCCCTTAGCAGCACAATGAGTGGATTCAGCTATGATGATTCTAACTGAAATAAGTCACACAGAAAAAGAAACATCATAAGATATCAGTAATACACGGAATGTAAACTTGGCTACACAGGAACTGAATTACAGAACAGAACAGGGTCTCAAATTTAGAAAACCAACTTATGCTTGCTTAAGGGTAAAGGTGAGTTGGCGTGCTGCATAAAACCAGAGATTGAAATGAGCACAGATAAAGTTCCTTAAGCCAAATATGGAATAGACAAGAGCTACTCCTTGCTCAACGAAATGGACTCAACACCGCATATTAAACGCCTAAGAATGTACCTGACTAGTAAGTATCTTAAAACCTATGGATTGCTATGTCTCCGAAAGAGGATCAAGCATGTGTACAGGGGCATAAACGCAGCAGTGATAGGATTGGAGAGGTTCGGTGAGCAAATGAAGACCCTTTGAAGTCATATTGCATGGTACCCATTCCACGGGTTTCAACTACCCAGGTTTTAGGTATTCTTCCTTCAGCTAAAACATGCATGTGGAACCCAGAGTATGATCAACCATGTGATCGGGAGACGTGTTCAAATATGTCTCAGTTTTCGTACCCTGGTACTCGGGTGCAACATTCCAGACGCTTTACTAACACTCTCCCCACTTGGAGAGTCAGTCCCTTTAACCTCTTGTTTGGCCCAGTTTGCAATTTCTGCGGAAGATGAACAGGAATAGCGAGAACCAATGAGAGACTAGCTGGAGGTGTCGGACGGGCAAATTTAACTCTCATTTCCCACCAGGAAGAGGAAATAACCAAAGGCTCAGTGTGCCGTGCCGGAAACAGATTAGGGCCTGAAGCCATCCTGCGGTGTTGCGGCCAGCTCAAAAGAAAGCGAGTTGAAGAAAGGACCTCAGGGGCACTGTAATTCACAAACCTGCAGAGTTATAAATGACAGCTATCGTCCAAAAATATACTGAAGTAAGGCTGCCAAGAGGACTTGAAAGCGGGGCAGAATTGCAGGAAACCGATTTCAGGAGGTAGACTGGAATTGCATTGAAAGCATAGGAAAAGAGGCAGAACGTCCACAATGATGCACTTGGCCAAAAAGGGCGTATGCGTTTTTTCCTGAATATATTCAGGAAAAAACGCATACGCCCTTTTTGGCCAACCAAGCAAGCTTGCAAAGGAAATCTGCACTACAATGAAGTCTCACTTCCCCCCGGTCAAAAGGGCCATCTGAAAAAAGTGTAAAATCCAGAAAGGCGGGACAGGCCATGGAGAACTGGGAGCCTTGTTATGCTGAAGGGCGGGATGTAAATTGCCAACAACCACTCGGGAGAAGTGTATGGTGTTTCCTGAAACATCTAAAAAACAAAGCAACAGAGCCTAGGGCACTTCCACTTATGGTCCTATAGCTTAGGGAAATTAAAATCAAAAAGACACAGCCACCCCAAAGTTTCGAACGCCTTTGTTTACAAGAACCTCGTTTACAGGACAAGTTCAACATTGCAGAAAGTGAAAAATGGATAAAGAAGTTGTGGTATTTACTTACAAAGTAATATCACTCAGCAATGAAATCTGTGTCATCAGGCCCTTAGCAGCACAATGAGTGGATTCAGGTATGATGATTCTAACTGAAATAAGTCACACAGAAAAAGAAACATCATAAGATATCAGTAATACACGGAATGGAAACTTGGCTACACAGGAACTGAATTACAGAACAGAACAGGGTCTCAAATTTAGAAAACCAACTTATGCTTGCTTAAGGGGAAAGGTGAGTTGGGGTTCTGCATAAAACCAGAGATTGAAATGAGCACAGATAAAGTTCCTTAAGCCAAATATGGAATAGACAAGAGCTACTCCTTGCTCAACAAAATGGACTCAACACCGCATATTAAACGCCTAAGAATGTACCTGACTAGTAAGTATCTTAAAACCTACGGATTGCTATGTCTCCGAAAGAGAATCAAGCATGTGTACAGGGGCATAAACGCAGCAGTGATAGGATTGGAGAGGTTCGGTGAGCAAATGAAGACCCTTTGAAGTCATATTGCATGGTACCCATTCCACGGGTTTCAACTACCCAGGTTTAAGGTATTCTTCCTTCAGCTAAAACATGCATGTGGAACCTAGAGTATGATCAACCATGTGATCGGGAGACGTGTTCAAATATGTCTCAGTTTTCGTACCCTGGTACTCGGGTGCAACATTCCAGATGCTTTACTAACCCTCTCCCGACTTGGAGAGTCAGTCCCTTTAACCGCTTGTTTGGCCCAGTTTGCAGTTTCTGCGGAAGATGAACAGGAATAGAGAGAAACAATGAGAGGCTAGCTGGAGGTGTCTGGACGGGCAAATTTAACTCTCATTTCCCACCAGGAAGATGAAATAACCAAAGGCTCAGCGTGCCGTGCCGGAACCAGATTAGGGCCTGAAGCCATCCTGCGGTGTTGCGGCCAGGTCACAAGAAACAAGTTGAAGAAAGGAGCTCAGGGGCACTGTAATTCACAAACCTGCAGAGTTATAAATGACAGCTATCGTCCAAAAATAGACTGAAGTAAGGCTGCCAAGAGGACTTGAAAGCGGGGCAGAATTGCAGGAAACCGATTTCAGGAGGTAGACTGGAATTGCATTGAAAGCATAAGAAAAGAGGCAGAACGTCCACAATGATGCACTTGGCCAAAAAGGGCGTATACGTTTTTTCCTGAATATATTCAGGAAAAAACGCATACGCCCTTTTTGGCCAACCAAGCAAGCTTGCAAAGGAAATCTGCACTACAATGAAGTCTCACTTCCCCCCGGTCAAAAGGGCCATCTGAAAAAAGTGTAAAATCCAGAAAGGCAGGACAGGCCATGGAGAACTGGGAGCCTTGTTATACTGAAGGGCGGGATGTAAATTGCCAGCAACCACTCCGGAGAAGTGTATGGTGTTTCCTGAAACATCTAAAAAACAAAGCAACAGAACCTAGGGCACTTCCACTTATGGTCCTATAGCTTAGGGAATTTAAAATCAAAAAGACACAGCCACCCCAAAGTTTCGAATGGCTCTGTTTACAAGAACCTCGTTTACAGTACAAGTTCAACATCGCAGAAAGTGAAAAATGGATAAAGAAGTTGTGGTATTTACTTACAAAGCAATATCACTCAGCAATGAAATCTGTGTCATCAGGCACTTAGCAGCACAATGAGTGGATTCAGGTATGATGATTCTAACTGAAATAAGTCACACAGAAAAAGAAACATCATAAGATATCAGTAATACACGGAATGTAAACTTGGCTACACAGGAATTGAATTACAGAACAGAACAGGGTCTCAAATTTAGAAAACCAACTTATGCTTGCTTAAGGGTAAAGGTGAGTTGGGGTGCTGCATAAAACCAGAGATTGAAATGAGCACAGATAAAGTTCCTTAAGCCAAATATGGAATAGACAAGAGCTACTCCTTGCTCAACGAAATGGACTCAACACCGCATATTAAACGCCTAAGAATGTACCTGACTAGTAAGTATCTTAAAACCTATGGATTGCTATGTCTCCGAAAGAGAATCAAGCATGTGTACAGGGGCATATACGCAGCAGTGATAGGATTGGAGAGGTTCGGTGAGCAAATGAAGACCCTTTGAAGTCATATTGCATGGTACCCTTTCCACGGGTCTTAACTCTCCAGGTTTAAGGTATTCTTCCTTCAGCTAAAACATGCATGTGGAACCCAAGTATGATCAACCATGTGAACGGGAGACGTGTTCAAATATGTCTCAGTTTTCCTTCCCTGGTACTCGGGTGCAACATTCCAGACGCTTTACTAACACTCTCCCCACTTGGAGAGTCAATCACTTTAACCTCCTGTTTGGCCCAGTTTGCAATTTCTGTGGAAGATGAACAGGAATAGCGAGAACCAATGAGAGACTAGCTGGAGGTGTCTGGATGGGCAAATTTAACTCTCATTTCCCACCAGGAAGAGGAATTAACCAAAGGCTCAGTGTGCCGTGCCAGAACCAAATTAGGGCCTGAAGACATCCTGCGGTGTTGCGGCCAGCTAAAAAGAAAGCGAGTTGAAGAAAGGAGCTCAGGGGCACTGTAATTCACAAACCTGCAGAGTTATAAATGACAGCTATCGTCCAAAAATAGACTGAAGTAAGGCTGCCAAGAGGACTTGAAAGCGGGGCAGAATTGCAGGAAACCGATTTCAGGAGGTAGACTGGAATTGCATTGAAAGCATAGGAAAAGAGGCAGAACGTCCACAATGATGCACTTGGCCAAAAAGGGCGTATGCGTTTTTTCCTGAATATATTCAGGAAAAAACGCATACGCCCTTTTTGGCCAACCAAGCAAGCTTGCAAAGGAAATCTGCACTACAATGAAGTCTCACTTCCCCCCGGTCAAAAGGGCCATCTGAAAAAAGTGTAAAATCCAGAAAGGCAGGACAGGCCATGGAGAACTGGGAGCCTTGTTATGCTGATGGGCGGGATGTAAATTGCCAACAGACACTCTGGAGCAGTGTATGGTGTTTCCTGAAACATCTAAAAAACAAAGCAACAGAGCCTAGGGCACTTCCACTTATGGTCCTATAGCTTAGGGAATTTGAAATCAAAAAGACACAGCCACCCCAAAGTTTCGAAAGGCTCTGTTTACAAGAACCTCGATTACCGTACAAGTTCAACATCGCAGAAAGTGAAAAATGGATAAAAAAGTTGTGGTATTTACTTACAAAGCAATATCACTCAGCAATGAAATCTGTGTCATCAGGCCCTTAGCAGCACAATGAGTGGATTCAGGTATGATGATTCTAACTGAAATAAGTCACACAGAAAAAGAAACATCATAAGATATCAGTAATACACGGAATGGAAACTTGGCTACACAGTAACTGAATTACAGAACAGAACAGGGTTTCAAATTTAGAAAAACAACTTATGCTTGCTTAAGGGTAAAGGTGAGTTGGGGTGCTGCATAAAACCAGAGATTGAAATGAGCACAGATAAAGTTCCTTAAGCCAAATATGGAATAGACAAGAGCTACTCATTGCTCAACGAAATGGACTCAACAACCCATATTAAACGCCTAAGAATGTACCTGACTTGTAAGTATCTTAAAACCTATGGATTGCTATGTCTCCGAAAGAGAATGAAGCATGTGTACAGGGGCATAAACGCAGCAGTGATAGGATTGGAGAGGTTCGGTGAGCAAATGAAGACCCTTTGAAGTCATATTGCATGGTACCCATTACACGGGTTTCAACTACCCAGGTTTAAGGTATTCTTCCTTCAGCTAAAACATGCATGTGGAACCCAGAGTATGATCAACCATGTGATCGGGAGACGTGTTCAAATATGTCTCAGTTTTCATACCCTGGTATTCGGGAGCAACATTCCAGACGCTTTACTAACACTCTCCCCACTTGGAGAGTCAGTCCCTTTAACCTCCTGTTTGGCCCAGTTTGCAATTTCTGTGGAAGATGAACAGGAATAGCGAGAACCAATGAGAGACTAGCTGGAGGTGTCTGGATGGGCAAATTTAACTCTCATTTCCCACCAGGAAGAGGAATTAACCAAAGGCTCAGCGTGCCGTGCCAGAACCAGATTAGGGCCTGAAGACATCCTGCGGTGTTGCGGCCAGGTCACAAGAAAGCGAGTTGAAGAAAGGAGCTCAGGGGCACTGTAATTCACAAACCTGCAGAGTTATAAATGAAAGCTATCGTCCAAAAATATACTGAAGTAAGGCTGCCAAGAGGACTTGAAAGTGGGGCAGAATTGCAGGAAACCGATTTCAGGAGGTAGACTGGAATTGCATTGAAAGCATAGGAAAAGAGGCAGAACGTCCACAATGATGCACTTGGCCAAAAAGGGCGTATGCATATTTTCCTGAATATATTCAGGAAAAACGCATACGCACTTTTTGGCCAATCAAGCAAGCTTGCAAAGGAAATCTGCACTACAATGAAGTCTCACTTCTCCCGGGTCAAAAGGGCCATCTGAAAAAAGTGTAAAATCCAGAAAGGCAGGACAGGCCATGGAGAACTGGGAGCCTTGTTATGCTGATGGGCGGGATGTAAATTGCCAACAGACACTCAGGAGAAGTGTATGGTGTTTCCTGAAACATCTAAAAAACAAAACAACAGAGCCTAGGGCACTTCCACTTATGGTCCTATAGCTTAGGGAAATTAAAATCAAAAAGACACAGCCACCCCAAAGTTTGGGACGCCTCCGTTTACAAGAATCTCGTTTACCGTACAAGTTCAATATCACAGAAAGTGAAAAATGGATAAAGAACTTGTGGTACTTACGTACAATGCAGTATCACTCAGCAATGAAATCTATGTCATCAGGGCCGTAGCAGCATAATGAGTGGATTCAGGTACGATGATTCTAACTGAAAGAAGTCACACAGAAAAAGAAACATCATAAGATATCACTAATACACGGAATGGAAACTTGGCTACACAGGAACTGAATTACAGAACAGAACAGGGTCTCAAATTTAGAAAACCAACTTATGCTTGCTTAAGTGTAAAGGTGAGTTGGGGTGCTGCATAAAACCAGAGATTGAAATGAGCACAGATAAAGTTCCTTAAGCCAAATATGGAATAGACAAGAGCTACTCCTTGCTCAACGAAATGGACTCAACACCGCATATTAAACGCCTAAGAATGTACCTGACTAGTAAGTATCTTAAAACCTATGGATTGCTATGTCTCCAAAAGAGAATCAAGCATGTGTACAGGGGCATAAACGCAGCAGTGATAGGATTGGAGAGGTTCGGTGAGCAAATGAAGACCCTTTGAAGTCATATTGCATGGTACCCATTCCACGGGTTTCAACTACCCAGGTTTTAGGTATTCTTCCTTCAGCTAAAACATGCATGTGGAACCCAGAGTATGATCAACCATGTGATCGGGAGACGTGTTCAAATATGTCTCAGTTTTTGTAGCCTGGTACTCGGGTGCAACATTCCAGATGCTTTACTAACACTCTCCCCACTTGGAGAGTCAGCGCCTTTAACCTCCTGTTTGGCCCAGTTTGCAATTTCTGCGGAAGATGAACAGGAATAGCGAGAACCAATGAGAGACTAGCTGGAGGTGTCTGGACGGGCAAATTTAACTCTCATTTCCCACCAGGAAGAGGAAATAACCAAAGGCTCAGTGTGCCGTGCCGGAACCAGATTAGGGCCTGAAGCCATCCTGCGGTGTTGCGGCCAGCTCAAAAGAAAGCGAGTTGAAGAAAGGAGCTCAGGGGCACTGTAATTCACAAACCTGCAGAGTTATAAATGACAGCTATCGTCCAAAAATATACTGAAGTAAGGCTGCCAAGAGGACTTGAACGCGGGGCAGAATTGCAGGAAACCGATTTCAGGAGGTAGACTGGAATTGCATTGAAAGCATAGGAAAAGAGGCAGAACGTCCACAATGATGCACTTGGCCAAAAAGGGCGTATGCGTTTTTTCCTGAATATATTCAGGAAAAAACGCATACGCCCTTTTTGGCCAACCAAGCAAGCTTGCAAAAGAAATCTGCACTACAATGAAGTCTCACTTCCCCCCGGTCAAAAGGGCCATCTGAAAAAAGTGTAAAATCCAGAAAGGCAGGACAGGCCATGGAGAACTGGGAGCCTTGTTATGCTGAAGGGCGGGATGTAAATTGCCAACAACCACCCGGGAGAAGTGTATGGTGTTTCCTGAAACATCCAAAAAACAAAGCAACAGAGCCTAGGGCACTTCCACTTATGGTCCTATAGCTTAGGGAATTTAAAATCAAAAAGACACAGGCACCCCAAAGTTTCGAAAGGCTCCGTTTACAAGAACCTCGTTTACAGTACAAATTCAACATCGCAGAAAGTGAAAAATGGATAAAAAAGTTGTGGTATTTACTTACAAAGCAATATCACTCAGCAATGAAATCTGTGTCATCAGGCCCTTAGCAGCACAATGAGTGGATTCAGGTATGTTGATTCTAACTGAAATAAGTCACACAGAAAAAGAAACATCATAAGATATCAGTAATACACGGAATGGAAACTTGGCTACAAAGGAACTGAATTACAGAACAGAACAGGGTCTCAAATTTAGAAAACCAACTTATGCTTGCTTAAGGGTAAAGGTGAGTTGGGGTGCTGCATAAAACCAGAGATTGAAATGAGCACAGATAAAGTTCCTTAAGCCGAATATGGAATAGACAAGAGCTACTCCTTGCTCAACGAAATGGACTCAACACCGCATATTAAACGCCTAAGAATGTACCTGACTAGTAAGTATCTTAAAACTTATGGATTGCTATGTCTCCGAAAGAGAATCAAGCATGTGTACAGGGGCATAAACGAAGCAGTGATAGGATTGGAGATGTTCGGTGAGCAAATGAAGACCCTTTGAAGTCATATTGCATGGTACCCATTCCACGGGTTTCAAATACCCAGGTTTAAGGTATTCTTCCTTCAGCTAAAACATGCATGTGGAACCTAGAGTATGATCAACCATGTGGTCGGGAGACGTGTTCAAATATGTCTCAGTTTTCGAACCCTGGTACTCGGGTGCAACATTCCAGACGCTTTACTAACACTCTCCCGACTTGGAGAGTCAGTCCCTTTAACCTCCTGTTTGGCCCAGTTTGCAATTTATGTGGAAGATGAACAGGAATAGCGAGAACCAATGAGAGACTAGCTGGAGGTGTCTGGACGGGCAAATTTAACTCTCATTTCCCACCAGGAAGAAGAATTAACCAAAGGCTCAGCGTGCCGTGCTGGAACCAGATTAGGGCCAGAAGCCATCCTGCGGTGTTTCAGCCAGCTCACAAGAAAGCGAGTTGAAGAAAGGAGCTCAGGGGCACTGTAATTCACAAACCTGCAGAGTTATAAATGACAGCTATCGTCCAAAAATAGACTGAAGTAAGGCTGCCAAGAGGACTTGAAAGCGGGGCAGAATTGCAGGAAACCAATTTCAGGAGGTAGACTGGAATTGCATTGAAAGCATAGGAAAAGAGGCAGAACGTCCACAATGATGCAGTTGGCCAAAAAGGGCGTATGCGTTTTTTCCTGAATATATTCAGGAAAGAACGCATACGCCCTTTTTGGCCAACCAAGCAAGCTTGCAAAGGAAATCTGCACTACAATGAAGTCTCACTTCCCCCCGGTCAAATGGGCCATCTGAAAAATGTGTAAAATCCAGAAAGGCAGGACAGGCCATGGAGAACTGGGAGCCTTGTTATGCTGATGGGTGGGATGTAAGTTGCCAACAACCACTCGGGAGAAGTGTATGGTGTTTCCTGAAACATCTAAAAAACAAAGCAACAGAACCTAGGGCACTTCCACTTATGGTTCTATAGCTTAGGGAAATTAAAATCAAAAAGACACAGCCACCCCAAAGTTTCGAACGGCTCTGTTTACAAGAACCTCGTTTACAGTACAAGTTCAACATCGCAGAAAGTGAAAAATGGATAAAGAAGTTGTGGTATTTACTTACAAAGCAATATCACTCAGCAATGAAATCTGTGTCATCAGGCCCTTAGCAGCACAATGAGTGGATTCAGGTATGATGATTCTAACTGAAATAAGTCACACAGAAAAAGAAACATCATAAGATATCAGTAATACACGGAATGGAAACTTGGCTACACAGGAACTGAATTACAGAACAGAACAGGGTCTCAAATTTAGAAAACCAACTTATGCTTGCTTAAGGGTAAAGGTGAGTTGGGGTGCTGCATAAAACCAGAGATTGAAATGAGCACAGATAAAGTTCCTTAAGCCAAATATGGAATAGACAAGAGCTACTCCTTGCTCAACGAAATGGACTCAACACCGCATATTAAATGCCTAAGAATGTACCTGACTAGTAAGTATCTTAAAACCTATGGATTGCTATGTCTCCAAAAGAGGATCAAGCATGTGTACAGGGGCATAAACGCAGCAGTGATAGGATTGGAGAGGTTCGGTGAGCAAATGAAGACCCTTTGAAGTCATATTGCATGGTACCCATTCCACGGGTTTCAACTACCCAGGTTTTAGGTATTCTTCCTTCAGCTAAAACATGCATGTGGAACCCAGAGTATGATCAACCATGTGATCGGGAGACGTGTTCAAATATGTCTCAGTTTTCGTACCCTGGTACTCGGGTGCAACATTCCAGACGCTTTACTAACACTCTCCCCACTTGGAGAGTCAGCGCCTTTAACCTCCTGTTTGGCCCAGTTTGCAATTTCTGCGGAAGATGAACAGGAATAGCGGAACCAGTGAGAGACTAGCTGGAGGTGTCTGGACGGGCAAATTTAACTCTCATTTCCCACCAGGAAGAGGAAATAACCAAAGGCTCAGTGGGCCGTGCCGGAACCAGATTAGGGCCTGAAGCCATCCTGCGGTGTTGCGGCCAGGTCAAAAGAAAGCGAGTTGAAGAAAGGACCTCAGGGGCACTGTAATTCACAAACCTGCAGAGTTATAAATGACAGCTATCGTCCAAAAATAGACTGAAGTAAGGCTGCCAAGAGGACTTGAAAGCGGGGCAGAATTGCAGGAAACTGATTTCAGGAGGTAGACTGGAATTGCATTCAAAGCATAGGAAAAGAGGCAGAACGTCCACAATGATGCACTTGGCCAAAAAGGGCGTATGCGTTTTTTCCTGAATATATTCAGGAAAAAACGCATACGCCCTTTTTGGCCAACCAAGCAAGCTTGCAAAGGAAATCTGCACTACAATGAAGTCTCACTTCCCCCCGGTCAAAAGGGCCATCTGAAAAAAGTGTAAAATCCAGAAAGGCAGGACAGGCCATGGAGAACTGGGAGCCTTGTTATGCTGATGGGTGGGATGTAAGTTGCCAACAACCACTCTGGAGAAGTGTATGGTGTTTCCTGAAACATCTAAAAAACAAAGCAACAGAACCTAGGGCACTTCCACTTATGGTCCTATAGCTTAGGGAAATTAAAATCAAAAAGACACAGCCACCCCAAAGTTTGGAATGGCTCTGTTTACAAGAACCTCGTTTACAGTACAAGTTCAACATTGCAGAAAGTGAAAAATGGATAAAGAAGTTGTGGTATTTACTTACAAACAATATCACTCAGCAATGAAATCTGTGTCATCAGGCCCTTAGCAGCACAATGAGTGGATTCAGGTATGATGATTCTAACTGAAATAAGTCACACAGAAAAAGAAACATCATAAGATATCAGTAATACACGGAATGTAAACTTGGCTACACAGGAACTGAATTACAGAACAGAACAGGGTCTCAAATTTAGAAAACCAACTTATGCTTGCTTAAGGGTAAAGGTGAGTTGGGGTGCTGCATAAAACCAGAGATTGAAATGAGCACAGATAAAGTTCCTTAAGCCAAATATGGAATAGACAAGAGCTACTCCTTGCTCAACGAAATGGACTCAACACCGCATATTAAACGCCTAAGAATGTACCTGACTAGTAAGTATCTTAAAACCTATGGATTGCTATGTCTCCGAAAGAGAATCAAGCATGTGTACAGGGTCATAAACGCAGCAGTGATAGGATTGGAGAGGTTCGTGAGCAAATGAAGACCCTTTGAAGTCATATTGCATGGTACCCATTCCACGGGTTTCAACTACCCAGGTTTAAGGTATTCTTCCTTCAGCTAAAACATGCATGTGGAACCTAGAGTATGATCAACCATGTGATCGGGAGACGTGTTCAAATATGTCTCAGTTTTCCTCCCCTGGTACTCGGGTGCAACATTCCAGACGCTTTACTAACACTCTCCCGACTTCGAGAGTCAGTCCCTTTAACCTCCTGTTTGGCCCAGTTTGCAATTTCTGCGGAAGATGAACAGGAATAGCGAGAACCAATTAGAGGCTAGCTGGAGGTGTCTGGACGGGCAAATTTAACTCTCATTTCCCACCAGGAAGAGGAATTAACCAAAGGCTCAGTGTGCCGTGCCAGAACCAGATTATGGCCTGAAGCCATCCTGCGATGTTGTGGCCAGCTCAAAATAAAGCGAGTTGAAGAAAGGAGCTCAGGGGCACTGTAATTCACAAACCTGCAGAGTTATAAATGACAGCTATCGTCCAAAAATAGACTGAAGTAAGGCTGCCAAGAGGACTTGAAAGCGGGGCAGAATTGCAGGAAACCGATTTCAGGAGGTAGACTGGAATTGCATTGAAAGCATAGGAAAAGAGGCAGAACGTCCACAATGATGCACTTGGCCAAAAAGGGCGTATGCGTTTATTCCTGAATATATTCAGGAAAAAACGCATACGCCCATTTTGGCCAACCAAGCAAGCTTGCAAAGGAAATCTGCACTACAATGAAGTCTCACTTCCCCCCGGTCAAAAGGGCCATCTGAGAAAAGTGTAAAATCCAGAAAGGCAGGACAGGCCATGGAGAACTGGGAGCCTTGTTATGCTGATGGGTGGGATGTAAATTGCCAACAACCACTCGGGAGAAGTGTATGGTGTTTCCTGAAACATCTAAAAAACAAAGCAACAGAACCTAGGGCACTTCCACTTATGGTCCTATAGCTTAGGGAAATTAAAATAAAAAAGACACAGCCACCCCAAAGTTTGGAACGGCTCTGTTTACAAGAACCTCGTTTACAGTACAACTTCAACATCGCAGAAAGTGAAAAATGGATAAAGAAGTTGTGGTATTTACTTACAAAGCAATATCACTCAGCAATGAAATCTGTGTCATCAGGCCCTTAGCAGCACAATGAGTGGATTCAGGTATGATGATTCTAACTGAAATAAGTCACACAGAAAAAGAAACATCATAAGATATCAGTAATACACGAAATGTAAACTTGGCTACACAGGAACTGAATTACAGAACAGAACAGGGTCTCAAATTTAGAAAACCAACTTATGCTTGCTTAAGGGTAAAGGTGAGTTGGGGTGCTGCATAAAACCAGAGATTGAAATGAGCACAGATAAAGTTCCTTAAGCCAAATATGGAATAGACAAGAGCTACTCCTTGCTCAACGAAATGGACTCAACACCGCATATTAAACGCCTAAGAATGTACCTGACTAGTAAGTATCTTAAAACCTATGGATTGCTATGTCTCCGAAAGAGAATCAAGCATGTGTACAGGGTCATAAACGCAGCAGTGATAGGATTGGAGAGGTTCGTGAGCAAATGAAGACCCTTTGAAGTCATATTGCATGGTACCCATTCCACGGGTTTCAACTACCCAGGTTTAAGGTATTCTTCCTTCAGCTAAAACATGCATGTGGAACCTAGAGTATGATCAACCATGTGATCGGGAGACGTGTTCAAATATGTCTCAGTTTTCCTCCCCTGGTACTCGGGTGCAAAATTCCAGACGCTTTACTAACACTCTCCCGACTTCGAGAGTCAGTCCCTTTAACCTCCTGTTTGGCACAGTTTGCAATTTCTGCGGAAGATGAACAGGAATAGCGAGAACCAATTAGAGGCTAGCTGGAGGTGTCTGGACGGGCAAATTTAACTCTCATTTCCCACCAGGAAGAGGAATTAACCAAAGGCTCAGCGTGCCGTGCCGGAACCAGATTATGGCCTGAAGCCATCCTGCGATGTTGTGGCCAGCTCAAAATAAAGCGAGTTGAAGAAAGGAGCTCAGGGGCACTGTAATTCACAAACCTGCAGAGTTATAAATGACAGCTATCGTCCAAAAATAGACTGAAGTAAGGCTGCCAAGAGGACTTGAAAGCGGGGCAGAATTGCAGGAAACCGATTTCAGGAGGTAGACTGGAATTGCATTGAAAGCATAGGAAAAGAGGCAGAACGTCCACAATGATGCACTTGGCCAAAAAGGGCGTATGCGTTTATTCCTGAATATATTCAGGAAAAAACGCATACGCCCTTTTTGGCCAACCAAGCAAGCTTGCAAAGGAAATCTGCACTACAATGAAGTCTCACTTCCCCCCGGTCAAAAGGGCCATCTGAAAAAAGTGTAAAATCCAGAAAGGCAGGACAGGCCATGGAGAACTGGGAGCCTTGTTATGCTGATGGGCGGGATGTAAATTGCCAACAACCACTCGGGAGAAGTGTATGGTGTTTCCTGAAACATCTAAAAAACAAAGCAACAGAACCTAGGGCACTTCCACTTATGGTCCTATAGCTTAGGGAAATTAAAATAAAAAAGACACAGCCACCCCAAAGTTTGGAACGGCTCTGTTTACAAGAACCTCGTTTACAGTACAAGTTCAACATTGCAGAAAGTGAAAAATGGATAAAGAAGTTGTGGTATTTACTTACAAACAATATCACTCAGCAATGAAATCTGTGTCATCAGGCCCTTAGCAGCACAATGAGTGGATTCAGGTATGATGATTCTAACTGAAATAAGTCACACAGAAAAAGAAACATCATAAGATATCAGTAATACACGGAATGTAAACTTGGCTACACAGGAACTGAATTACAGAACAGAACAGGGTCTCAAATTTAGAAAACCAACTTATGCTTGCTTAAGGGTAAAGGTGAGTTGGGGTGCTGCATAAAACCAGAGATTGAAATGAGCACAGATAAAGTTCCTTAAGCCAAATATGGAATACACAAGAGCTACTCCTTGCTCAACGAAATGGACTCAACACCGCATATTAAACGCCTAAGAATGTACCTGACTAGTAAGTATCTTAAAACCTATGGATTGCTATGTCTCCGAAAGAGAATCAAGCATGTGTACAGGGTCATAAACGCAGCAGTGATAGGATTGGAGAGGTTCGTGAGCAAATGAAGACCCTTTGAAGTCATATTGCATGGTACCCATTCCACGGGTTTCAACTACCCAGGTTTAAGGTATTCTTCCTTCAGCTAAAACATGCATGTGGAACCTAGAGTATGATCAACCATGTGATCGGGAGACGTGTTCAAATATGTCTCAGTTTTCCTCCCCTGGTACTCGGGTGCAACATTCCAGACGCTTTACTAACACTCTCCCGACTTCGAGAGTCAGTCCCTTTAACCTCCTGTTTGGCCCAGTTTGCAATTTCTGCGGAAGATGAACAGGAATAGCGAGAACCAATTAGAGGCTAGCTGGAGGTGTCTGGACGGGCAAATTTAACTCTCATTTCCCACCAGGAAGAGGAATTAACCAAAGGCTCAGCGTGCCGTGCCGGAACCAGATTATGGCCTGAAGCCATCCTGCGATGTTGTGGCCAGCTCAAAATAAAGCGAGTTGAAGAAAGGAGCTCAGGGGCACTGTAATTCACAAACCTGCAGAGTTATAAATGACAGCTATCGTCCAAAAATAGACTGAAGTAAGGCTGCCAAGAGGACTTGAAAGCGGGGCAGAATTGCAGGAAACCGATTTCAGGAGGTAGACTGGAACTGCATTGAAAGCATAGGAAAAGAGGCAGAACGTCCACAATGATGCACTTGGCCAAAAAGGGCGTATGCGTTTATTCCTGAATATATTCAGGAAAAAAAGCATACGCCCTTTTTGGCCAACCAAGCAAGCTTGCAAAGGAAATCTGCACTACAATGAAGTCTCACTTCCCCCCGGTCAAAAGGGCCATCTGAAAAAAGTGTAAAATCCAGAAAGGCAGGACAGGCCATGGAGAACTGGGAGCCTTGTTATGCTGATGGGCGGGATGTAAATTGCCAACAGACACTCGGGAGAAGTGTATGGTGTTTCCTGAAACATCTAAAAAACAAAGCAACAGAGCTTAGGACACTGCCACTTATGGTCCTATAGCTTAGGGAAATTAAAATCAAAAAGACACAGCCACCCCAAAGTTTGGGTCGCCTCTGTTTACAAGAACCTCGTTTCCAGTACAAGTTCAACATCGCAGAAAGTGAAAAATGGATAAAGAAGTTGTGGTATTTACTTGCAAAGCAATATCACTCAGCAATGAAATCTATGTCATCAGGCCCTTAGCAGCACAATGAGTGGATTCAGGTATGATGATTCTAACTGAAATAAGTCACACAGAAAAAGAAACATCATAAGATATCAGTAATACACGGAATGTAAACTTGGCTACACAGGAACTGAATTACAGAACAGAACAGGGTCTCAAATTTAGAAAACCAACTTATGCTTGCTTAAGGGGAAAGGTGAGTTGGGGTGCTGCATAAAACCAGAGATTGAAATGAGCACAGATAAAGTTCCTTAAGCCAAATATGGAATAGACAAGAGCTACTCCTTGCTCAACGAAATGGACTCAACACCGCATATTAAACGCCTAAGAATGTACCTGACTAGTAAGTATCTTAAAACCTATGGATTGCTATGTCTCCGAAAGAGAATCAAGCATGTGTACAGGGGCATAAACGCAGCAGTGATAGGATTGGAGAGGTTCGGTGAGCAAATGAAGACCCTTTGAAGTCATATTGCATGGTACCCATTCCACGGGTTTCAAATACCCAGGTTTTAGGTATTCTTCCTTCAGCTAAAACATGCATGTGGAACCCAGAGTATGATCAACCATGTGATCGGGAGACGTGTTCAAATATGTCTCAGTTTTCCCCCCCTGGTACTCGGGTGCAACATTCCAGACGCTTTACTCACACTCTCCCGACTTGGAGAGTCAGTCCCTTTAACCTCCTGTTTGGCCCAGTTTGCAATTTCTGCGGAAGATGAACAGGAATAGCGAGAACCAATGAGAGACTAGCTGGAGGTGTCTGGACGGGCAAATTTCACTCTCATTTCCCACCAGGAAGAGGAATTAACCAAAGGCTCAGCGTGCCGTGCCAGAAGCAGATTAGGGCCTGAAGCCATCCTGCAGTGTTGCGGCCAGCTCAAAAGAAAGCGAGTTGAAGAAAGGAGCTCAGGGGCACTGTAATTCCCAAACCTGCAGAGTTATAAATGACAGCTATCGTCCAAAAATATACTGAAGTAAGGCTGCCAAGAGGACTTGAAAGCGGGGCAGAATTGCAGGAAACCGATTTCAGGAGGTAGACTGGAATTGCATTGAAAGCATAGGAAAAGAGGCAGAACGTCCACAATGATGCACTTGGCCAAAAAGGGCGTATGCGTTTTTTCCTGAATATATTCAGGAAAAAACGCATACGCCCTTTTTGGCCAACCAAGCAAACTTGCAAAGGAAATCTGCACTACAATGAAGTCTCACTTCTCCCAGGTCAAAAGGGCCATCTGAAAAAAGTGTAAAATCCAGAAAGGCAGGACAGGCCATGGAGAACTGGGAGCCTTGTTATGCTGAAGGGCGGGATGTAAATTGCCAACAGACACTTGGGAGAAGTGTATGGTGTTTCCTGAAACATCTAAAAAACAAAGCAACAGAGCCTAGGGCACTTCCACTTATGGTCCTATAGATTAGGGAATTTAAAATCAAAAAGACACAGCCACCCCAAAGTTTCGAAAGGCTCCGTTTACAAGAACCTCGTTTACAGTACAAGTTCAACATCGCAGAAAGTGAAAAATGGATAAAAAAGTTGTGGTATTTACTTACAAAGCAATATCACTCAGCAATGAAATCTATGTCATCAGGCCCGTAGCAGCATAATGAGTGGATTCAGGTACGATGATTCTAACTGAAATAAGTCACACAGAAAAAGAAACATCATAAGATATCACTAATACACGGAATGTAAACTTGGCTACACAGGAACTGCATTCCAAAACAGAACAGGGTCTCAAATTTAGAAAACCAACTTATGCTTGCTTAAGGGGAAAGGTGAGTTGGGGTGCTGCATAAAACCGGAGATTGAAATGAGCACAGATAAAGTTCCTTAAGCCAAATATGGAATAGACAAGAGCTACTCCTTGCTCAACGAAATGGACTCAAAACCCCATATTAAACGCCTAAGAATGTACCTGACTAGTAAGTATCTTAAAACCTATGGATTGCTATGTCTCCAAAAGAGTATCAAGCGTGTGTACAGGGGCATAAACGCAGCAGTGATAGGATTGGAGAGGTTCGGTGAGCAAATGAAGACCCTTTGAAGTCATACTGCATGGTTCCCATTTCACGGGTCTCAACTCTCCAGGTTTAAAGTATTCTTCCTTCAGCTAAAACATGCATGTGGAACCCAGAGTATGATCAACCATGTGAACGGGAGTCGTGTTCAAATATGTCTCAGTTTTCCTCCCCTGGTACTCGGGTGCAACATTCCAGACGCTTTACTAACACTCTCCCGACTTGGAGAGTCAGTCCCTTTAACCTCCTGTTTGGCCCAGTTTGCAATTTCTGCGGAAGATGAACAGGAATAGCGAGAACCAATGAGAGGCTAGCTGGAGGTGTCTGGACGGGCAAATTTAACTCTCATTTCCCACCAGGAAGAGGAATTAACCAAAGGCTCAGCGTGCCGTGCCGGAACCAGATTAGGGCCTGAAGACATCCTGCGGTGTTGCGGCCAGCTCAAAAGAAAGCGAGTTGAAGAAAGGAGCTCAGGGGCACTGTAATTCACAAATCTGCAGAGTTATAAATGACAGCTATCGCCCAAAAATAGACTGAAGTAAGGCTGCCAAGAGGACTTGAAAGCGGGGCAGAATTGCAGGAAACCGATTTCAGGAGGTAGACAGGAATTGCATTGAAAGCATAGGAAAAGAGGCAGAACGTACACAATGATGCACTTGGCCAAAAAGGGCGTATGCATTTTTTCCTGAATATATTCAGGAAAAAACGCATACGCCCTTTTTGGCCAACCAAGCAAGCTTGCAAAGGAAATCTGCACTACAATGAAGTCTCACTTCCCCCTGGTCAAAAGGGCCATCTGAAAAAAGTGTAAAATCCAGAAAGGCAGGACAGGCCATGGAGAACTGGGAGCCTTGTTATGCTGACGGGCGGGATGTAAATTGCCAACAACCACTCGGGAGAAGTGTATGGTGTTTCCTGAAACATCTAAAAAACAAAGCAACAGAACCTAGGGCACTTCCACTTATGGTCCTATAGCTTAGGGAAATTAAAATCAAAAAGACACAGCCACCCCAATGTTTGGAACAGCTCTGTTTACAAGAACCTCGTTTACAGTACAAGTTCAACATCGCAGAAAGTGAAAAATGGATAAAGAAGTTGTGGTATTTACTTACAAAGCAATATCACTCAGCCATGAAAACTGTGTCATCAGGCCCTAGCAGCACAATGAGTGGATTCAGGTATGATGATTCTAACTGAAATAAGGCACACAGAAAAGGAAACATCATAAGATATCAGTAATACACGGAATGTAAACTTGGCTACACAGGAACTGAATTACAGAACAGAACAGGGTCTCAAATTTAGAAAACCAACTTATGCTTGCTTAAGGGGAAAGGTGAGTTGGGGTGCTGCATAAAACCAGAGATTGAAATGAGCACAGATAAAGTTCCTTAAGACAAATATGGAATAGACAAGAGCTACTCCTTGCTCAACGAAATGGACTCAACACCGCATATTAAATGCCTAAGAATGTACCTGACTAGTAAGTATTGTAAAACCTATGGATTGCTATGTCTCCAAAAGAGAATCAAGCATGTGTACAGGGGCATAAACGCAGCAGTGATAGGATTGGAGAGGTTCGGTGAGCAAATGAAGACCCTTTGAAGTCATATTGCATGGTACCCATTACACGGGTCTCAACTCTCCAGGTTTAAGGTATTCTTCCTTCAGCTAAAACATGCATGTGGAACCCAAGTATGATCAACCATGTGAACGGGAGACGTGTTCAAATATGTCTCAGTTTTCCTCCCCTGGTACTCGGGTGCAACATTCCAGACGCCTTACTAACACTCTCCCCACTTGGAGAGTCAACGCCTTTAAACTCCTGTTTGACCCAGTTTGCAATTTCTGCGGAAGATGAACAGGAATAGCGAGAACCAATGAGAGGCTAGCTGGAGGTGTCTGGACGGGCAAATTTAACTCTCATTTCCCACCAGGAAGAGGAAATAACCAAAGGCTCAGTGTGCCGTGCCGGAACCAGATTAGGGCCTGAAGCCATCCTGCGGTGTTGCGGCCAGGTCACAAGAAAGCGAGTTGAAGAAAGGAGCTCAGGGGCACTGTAATTCACAAACCTGCAGAGTTATAAATGACAGCTATCGTCCAAAAATAGACTGAAGTAAGGCTGCCAAGAGGACTTGAAACCGGGGCAGAATTGCAGGAAACCGATTTCAGGAGGTAGACTGGAATTGCATTGAAAGCATAGGAAAAGAAGCAGAACGTCCACAATGATGCACTTGGCCAAAAAGGGCGTATGCGTTTTTTCCTGAATATATTCAGGAAAAAACGCATACGCCCTTTTTGGCCAACCAAGCAAGCTTGCAAAGGAAATCTGCACTACAATGAAGTCTCACTTCCCCCCGGTCAAAAGGGCCATCTGAAAAAAGTGTAAAATCCAGAAAGGCAGGACAGGCCATGGAGAACTGGGAGCCTTGTTATGCTGAAGGGCGGGATGTAAATTGCCAACAACCACTCGGGAGAAGTGTATGGTGTTTCCTGAAACATCTAAAAAGCAAAGCAACAGAGCCTAGGGCACTTCCACTTATGGTCCTATAGCTTAGGGAATTTGAAATCAAAAAGACACAGCCACCCCAAAGTTAGGGACGCCTCTGTTTACAAGAACCTCGTTTACAGTACAAGTTCAACATCGCAGAAAGTGAAAAATGGATAAAACAGTTGTGGTATTTACTTACAAAGCAATATCACTCAGCAATGAAATTTGTGTCATCAGGCCCTTAGCAGCACAATGAGTGGATTCAGGTATGATGATTCTAACTGAAATAAGTCACACAGAAAAAGAAACATCATAAGATATCAGTAATACACGGAATGGAAACTTGGCTACACAGGAACTGAATTACAGAACAGAACAGGGTCTCAAATTTAGAAAACCAACTTATGCTTGCTTAAGGGGAAAGGTGAGTTGGGGTGCTGCATAAAACCAGAGATTGAAATGAGCACAGATAAAGATCCTTAAGCCAAATATGGAATAGACAAGAGCTACTCCTTGCTCAACGAAATGGACTCAAAACCCCATATTAAACGCCTAAGAATGTACCTGACTAGTAAGTATCTTAAAACCTATGGATTGCTATGTCTCCGAAAGAGAATCAAGCATGTGTACAGGGGCATAAACGCAGCAGTGATAGGATTGGAGAGGTTCGGTGAGCAAATGAAGACCCTTTGAAGTCATATTGCATGGTACCCATTCCACGGGTTTCAAATACCCAGGTTTAAGGTATTCTTCCTTCAGCTAAAACATGCATGTGGAACCTAGAGTATGATCAACCATGTGATCGGGAGACGTGTTCAAATATGTCTCAGTTTTCGTACCCTGGTACTCGGGTGTAACATTCCAGACGCTTTACTAACACTCTCCCGACTTGGAGAGTCAGTCTCTTTAACCTCCTGTTTGGCTCAGTTTGCAATTTCTGCGGAAGATGAACAGGAATAGCGAGAACCAATGAGAGGCTAGCTGGAGGTGTCTGGACGGGCAAATTTAACTCTCATTTCCCACCAGGAAGAGGAATTAACCAAAGGCTCAGCGTGCCGTGCCGGAACCAGATTAGGGCCTGAAGCCATCCTGCGGTGTTGCGGCCAGCTCAAAAGAAAGCGAGTTGAAGAAAGGAGCTCAGGGGCACTGTAATTCACAAACCTGCAGAGTTATAAATGACAGCTATCGTCCAAAAATAGACTGAAGTAAGGCTGCCAAGAGGACTTGAAAGCGGGGCAGAATTGCAGGAAACCGATTTCAGGAAGTAGACTGGAATTGCATTGAAAGCATAGGAAAAGAGGCAGAACGTCCACAATGATGCACTTGGCCAAAAAGGGCGTATGCGTTTTTTCCTGAATATATTCAGGAAAAAACGCATACGCCCTTTTTGGCCAACCAAGCAAGCTTGCAAAGGAAATCTGCACTACAATGAAGTCTCACTTCCCCCCGGTCAAAAGGGCCATCTGAAAAAAGTGTAAAATCCAGAAAGGCAGGACAGGCCATGGAGAACTGGGAGCCTTGTTATGCTGAAGGGCGGGATGTAAATTGCCAACAACCACTCGGGAGAAGTGTATGGTGTTTCCTGAAACATCTAAAAAACAAAGCAACAGAGCCTAGGGCACTTCCACTTATGGTCCTATAGCTTAGGGAAATTAAAAAAAAAAAGACACAACCACCCCAAAGTTTGGGACGCCTCTGTTTACAAGAACCTCGTTTACCGTACAAGTTCAATATCACAGAAAGTGAAAAATGGATAAAGAACTTGTGGTACTTACGTACAATGCAGTATCACTCAGCAATGAAATCTATGTAATCAGGCCAGTAGCAGAATAATGAGTGGATTCAGGTACGATGATTCTAACAGAAATAAGTCACACAGAAAAAGAAACATCATAAGATATCACTAATACACGGAATGTAAACTTGGCTACACAGGAACTGCATTCCAAAACAGAACAGGGTCTCAAATTTAGAAAACCAACTTATGCTTGCTTAAGGGGAAAGGTGAGTTGGGGTGCTGCATAAAACCAGAGATTGAAATGAGCACAGATAAAGTTCCTTAAGCCAAATATGGAATAGACAAGAGCTACTCCTTGCTCAACGAAATGGACTCAAAACCCCATATTAAACGCCTAAGAATGTACCTGACTAGTAAGTATCTTAAAACCTATGGATTGCTATGTCTCCAAAAGAGAATCAAGCGTGTGTACAGGGGCATAAACGCAGCAGTGATAAATTGGAGAGGTTCGGTGAGCAAATGAAGACCCTTTGAAGTCATATTGCATGGTACCCATTACACGGGTCTCAACTCTCCAGGTTTAAGGTATTCTTCCTTCAGCTAAAACATGCATGTGGAACCCAGAGTATGATCAACCATGTGAACGGGAGTCGTGTTCAAATATGTCTCAGTTTTCCTCCCCTGGTACTCGGGTGCAACATACCAGACGCTTTACTAACACTCTCCCGACTTGGAGAGTCAGTCCCTTTAACCTCCTGTTTGGCCCAGTTTGCAATTTCTGCGGAAGATGAACAGGAATAGCGAGAACCAATGAGAGGCTAGCTGGAGGTGTCTGGACGGGCAAATTTAACTCTCATTTCCCACCAGGAAGAGGAATTAACCAAAGGCTCAGCGTGCCGTACCGGAACCAGATTAGGGCCTGAAGCCATCATGCGGTGTTACGGCCAGGTCACAAGAAAGCGAGTTGAAGAAAGGAGCTCAGGGGCACTGTAATTCACAAACCTGCAGAGTTATAAATGACAGCTATCGTCCAAAAATATACTGAAGTAAGGCTGCCAAGAGAACTTGAAAGCAGGGCAGAATTGCAGGAAACCGATTTCAGGAGGTAGACTGGAATTGCATTGAAAGCATAGGAAAAGAGGCAGAACGTCCACAATGATGCACTTGGCCAAAAAGGGCGTATGCGTTTTTTCCTGAATATATTCAGGAAAAAACGCATACGCCCTTTTTGGCCAACCAAGCAAGCTTGCAAAGGAAATCTGCACTACAATGAAGTCTCACATCCCCCCTGTCAAAAGGGCCATCTGAAAAAAGTGTAAAATCCAGAAAGGCAGGACAGGCCATGGAGAACTGGGAGCCTTGTTATGCTGATGGGCGGGATGTAAATTGCCAACAGACACTCGGGAGAAGTGTATGGTGTTTCCTGAAACATCTAAAAAACAAAGCAAGAGAACCTAGGGCACTTCCACTTATGGTCCTATAGCTTAGGGAAATTAAAATCAAAAAGACACAGCCACCCCAAGGTTTCGAACGGCTCTGTTTACAAGAACCTCGTTTACAGTACAAGTTCAACATCGCTGAAAGTGAAAAATGGATAAAGAAATTGTGGTATTTACTTACAAAGCAATATCACTCAGCAATGAA
The DNA here is from genome assembly GCF_949987515.2 of Delphinus delphis. Taxonomy (NCBI): domain Eukaryota; kingdom Metazoa; phylum Chordata; class Mammalia; order Artiodactyla; family Delphinidae; genus Delphinus; species Delphinus delphis. The sequence continues at coordinate 2,860,284 of NW_027192662.1, forward strand.
ATCTGTGTCATCAGGCACTTAGCAGCACAATGAGTGGATTCAGGTATGATGATTCTAACTGAAATAAGTCACACAGAAAAAGAAACATCATAAGATATCAGTAATACACGGAATGTAAACTTGGCTACACAGGAACTGAATTACAGAACAGAACAGGGTCTCAAATTTAGAAAACCAACTTATGCTTGCTTAAGGGTAAAGGTGAGTTGGGGAGCTGCATAAAACCAGAGATTGAAATGAGCACAGATAAAGATCCTTAAGCCAAATATGGAATAGACAAGAGCTACTCCTTGCTCAACGAAATGGACTCAACACCGCATATTAAACGCCTAAGAATGTACCTGACTAGTAAGTATCTTAAAACCTATGGATTGCTATGTCTCCAAAAGAGAATCAAGCGTGTGTACAGGGGCATAAACGCAGCAGTGATAGGATTGGAGAGGTTCGGTGAGCAAATGAAGACCCTTTGAAGTCATATTGCATGGTACCCATTCCACGGGTCTCAACTCTCCAGGTTTAAGGTATTCTTCCTTCAGCTAAAACATGCATGTGGAACCCAGAGTATGATCAACCATGTGAACGGGAGACGTGTTCAAATATGTCTCAGTTTTCGTACCCTGGTACTCGGGTGCAACATTCCAGACGCTTTACTAACACTCTCCCCACTTGGAGAGTCAGTCCCTTTAACCTCCTGTTTGGCCCAGTTTGCAATTTCTGCGGAAGATGAACAGGAATAGCGAGAACTAATGAGAGGCTAGCTGGAGGTGTCTGGACGGGCAAATTTAACTCTCATTTCCCACCAGGAAGAGGAATTAACCAAAGGCTCAGCATGCCGGGCCGGAACCAGATTAGGGCCAGAAGCCATCCTGCGGTGTTACGGCCAGGTCACAAGAAAGCGAGTTGAAGAAAGGAGCTCAGGGACACTGTAATTCACAAACCTGCAGAGTTATAAATGACAGCTATCGTCCAAAAATAGACTGAAGTAAGGCTGCCAAGAGGACTTGAAAGCGGGGCAGAATTGCAAGAAACCGATTTCAGGAGGTAGACTGGAATTGCATTGAAAGCATAGGAAAAGAGGCAGAACGTCCACAATGATGCACTTGGCCAAAAAGGGCGTATGCGTTTTTTCCTGAATATATTCAGGAAAAAACGCATACGTCCTTTTTGGCCAACCAAGCAAGCTTGCAAAGGAAATCTGCACTACAATGAAGTCTCACTTCCCCCCGGTCAAAAGGGCCATCTGAAAAAAGTGTAAAATCCAGAAAGGCAGGACAGGCCATGGAGAACTGGGAGCCTTGTTATGCTGAAGGGCGGGATGTAAATTGCCAACAACCACTCGGGAGAAGTGTATGGTGTTTCCTGAAACATCTAAAAAACAAAGCAACAGAACCTAGGGCACTTCCACTTATGGTCCTATAGCTTAGGGAAATTAAAATCAAAAAGACACAGCCACCCCAAAGTTTGGAACGGCTCTGTTTACAAGAACCTCGTTTACAGTACAAGTTCAACATCGCAGAAAGTGAAAAATGGATAAAGAAGTTGTGGTATTCACTTACAAAGCAATATCACTCAGCAATGAAATCTATGTCATCAGGCCCTTAGCAGCACAATGAGTGGATTCAGGTATGATGATTCTAACTGAAATAAGTCACACAGAAAAAGAAACATCATAAGATATCAGTAATACACGGAATGGAAACTTGGCTACACAGGAACTGAATTACAGAACAGAAGAGGGTCTCAAATTTAGAAAACCAACTTATGCTTGCTTAAGGGTAAAGGTGAGTTGGGGTGCTGCATAAAACCAGAGATTGAAATGAGCACAGATAAAGTTCCTTAAGCCAAATATGGAATAGACAAGAGCTACTCTTTGCTCAACGAAATGGACTCAACACCGCATATTAAATGCCAAAGAATGTACCTGACTAGTAAGTATCTTAAAACCTATGGATTGCTATGTCTCCGAAAGAGAATCAAGCATGTGTACAGGGGCATAAACGTAGCAGTGATAGGATTGGAGAGGTTCGGTGAGCAAATGAAGACCCTTTGAAGTCATATTGCATGGTACCCATTCCACGGGTCTCAACTCTCCAGGTTTAAGGTATTCTTCCTTCAGCTAAAACATGCATGTGGAACCCAGAGTATGATCAACCATGTGAACGGGAGACGTGTTCAAATATGTCTCAGTTTTCCTCCCCTGGTACTCGGGTGCAACATTCCAGACGCTTTACTAACACTCTCCCGACTTGGAGAGTCAGTCCCTTTAACCTCCTGTTTGGCCCAGTTTGAAATTTCTGCGGAAGATGAACAGGAATAGCGAGAACCAATGAGAGACTAGCTGGAGGTGTCTGGACGGGCAAATTTAACTCTCATTTCCCACCAGGAAGAGGAATTAACCAAAGGCTCAGCATGCCGTGCCGGAACCAGATTAGGGCCTGAAGCCATCATGCGGTGTTGCGGCCAGGTCACAAGAAAGCGAGTTGAAGAAAGGAGCTCAGGGGCACTGTAATTCACAAACCTGCAGAGTTATAAATGACAGCTATTGTCCAAAAATAGACTGAAGTAAGGCTGCCAAGAGGACTTTAAAGTGGGGCAGAATTGCAGGAAACCGATTTCAGGAGGTAGACTGGAATTGCATTGAAAGCATAGGAAAAGAGGCAGAACGTCCACAATGATGCACTTGGCCAAAAGTGCGTATGCGTTTTTTCCTGAATATATTCAGGAAAAAACGCATACGCCCTTTTTGGCTAACCAAGCAAGCTTGCAAAGGAAATCTGCACTACAATGAAGTCTCACTTCCCCCCGGTCAAAAGGGCCATCTGAAAAAAGTGTAAAATCCAGAAAGGCAGGACAGGCCATGGAGAACTGGGAGCCTTGTTATGCTGATGGGCGGGATGTAAATTGCCAACAGACACTCGGGAGAAGTGTATGGTGTTTCCTGAAACATCTAAAAAACAAAGCAACACAGCCTAGGGCACTTCCACTTATAGTCCTATAGCTTAGGGAAATTAAAATCAAAAAGACACAGCCACCCCAAAGTTTGGGACGCCTCTGTTTACAAGAACCTCCTTTACAGTACAAGTTCAACATCGCAGAAAGTGAAAAATGGATAAAGAAGTTGTGGTATTCACTTACAAAGCAATATCACTCAGCAATGAAATCTATGTCATCAGGCCCTTAGCAGCACAATGAGTGGATTCAGGTATGATGATTCTAACTGAAATAAGTCACACAGAAAAAGAAACATCATAAGATATCAGTAATACACGGAATGGAAACTTGGCTACACAGGAACTGAATTACAGAACAGAACAGGGTCTCAAATTTAGAAAACCAACTTATGCTTGCTTATGGGTAAAGGTGAGTTGGGAGCTGCATAAAACCAGAGATTGAAATGAGCACAGATAAAGTTCCTTAAGCCAAATATGGAATAGACAAGAGCTACTCCTTGCTCAATGAAATGGACTCAACACCGCATATTAAACGCCTAAGAATGTACCTGACTAGTAAGTATCTTAAAACCTGTGGATTGCTATGTCTCCGAAAGAGAATCAAGCATGTGTACAGGGGCATAAACGCAGCAGTGATAGGATTGGAGAGGTTCGGTGAGCAAATGAAGACCCTTTGAAGTCATATTGCATGGTACCCATTAAACGGGTTTCAACTACCCAGGTTTAAGGTATTCTTCCTTCAGCTAAAACATGCATGTGGAACCCAGAGTATGATCAACCATGTGAACGGGAGACGTGTTCAAATATGTCTCAGTTTTCCCCCCCTGGTACTCGGGTGCAACATTCCAGACGCTTTACTAACACTCTCCCGACTTGGAGAGTCAGTCCCTTTAACCTCCTGTTTGGTCCAGTTTGCAATTTCTGCGGAAGATGAACAGGAATAGCGAGAACCAATGAGAGGCTAGCTGGAGGTGTCTGGACGGGCAAATTTAACTCTCATTTCCCACCATGAAGAGGAATTAACCAAAGGCTCAGCGTGCCGTGCCGGAACCAGATTAGGACCTGAAGCCATCCTGCGGTGTTGCGGCCAGGTCACAAGAAAGCGAGTTGAAGAAAGGAGCTCAGGGGCACTGTAATTCACAAACCTGCAGAGTTATAAATGACAGCTATCGTCCAAAAATAGACTGAAGTAAGGCTGCCAAGAGGACTTGAAAGCGGGGCAGAATTGCAGGAAACCGATTTCAGGAGGTAGACTGGAATTGCATTGAAAGCATAGGAAAAGAGGCAGAACGTCCACAATGATGCACTTGGCCAAAAAGGGCGTATGCGTTTTTTCCTGAATATATTCAGGAAAAAACGCATACGCCCTTTTTGGCCAACCAAGCAAGCTTGCAAAGGAAATCTGCACTACAATGAAGTCTCACTTCCCCCCGGTCAAAAGGGCCATCTGAAAAAAGTGTAAAATCCAGAAAGGCAGGACAGGCCATGGAGAACTGGGAGCCTTGTTATGCTGATGGGCCGGATGTAAATTGCCAACAACCACTCGGGAGAAGTGTATGGTGTTTCCTGAAACATCTAAAAAACAAAGCAACAGAGCCTAGGGCACTTCCACTTATGGTCCTATAGCTTAGGGAAATTAAAATCAAAATGACACAGCCACCCCAAAGTTTGGAACGGCTCTGTTTACAAGAACCTCGTTTACAGTACAAGTTCAACATCGCAGAAAGTGAAAAATGGATAAAGAAGTTGTGGTATTCACTTACAAAGCAATATCACTCAGCAATGAAATCTATGTCATCAGGCCCTTAGCAGCACAATGAGTGGATTCAGGTATGATGATTCTAACTGAAATAAGTCACACAGAAAAAGAAACATCATAAGATATCAGTAATACACGGAATGGAAACTTGGCTACACAGGAACTGAATTACAGAACAGAACAGGGTCTCAAATTTAGAAAACCAACTTATGCTTGCTTAAGGGTAAAGGTGAGTTGGGGTGCTGCATAAAACCAGAGATTGAAATGAGCACAGATAAAATTCCTTAAGCCAAATATGGAATAGACAAGAGCTACTCTTTGCTCAACGAAATGGACTCAACACCGCATATTAAATGCCTAAGAATGTACCTGACTAGTAAGTATCTTAAAACCTATGGATTGCTATGTCTCCGAAAGAGAATCAAGCATGTGTACAGGGGCATAAACGCAGCAGTGATAGGATTGGAGAGGTTCGGTGAGCAAATGAAGACCCTTTGAAGTCATATTGCATGGTACCCATTCCACGGGTCTCAACTCTCCAGGTTTAAGGTATTCTTCCTTCAGCTAAAACATGCATGTGGAACCCAGAGTATGATCAACCATGTGAACGGGAGACGTGTTCAAATATGTCTCAGTTTTCCTCCCCTGGTACTCGGGTGCAACATTCCAGACGCTTTACTAACACTCTCCCGACTTGGAGAGTCAGTCCCTTTAACCTCCTGTTTGGCCCAGTTTGCAATTTCTGCGGAAGATGAACAGGAATAGCGAGAACCAATGAGAGGCTAGCTGGAGGTGTCTGGACGGGCAAATTTAACTCTCATTTCCCACCAGGAAGAGGAATTAACCAAAGGCTCAGCATGCCGGGCCGGAACCAGATTAGGGCCTGAAGCCATCCTGCGGTGTTGCGGCCAGCTCAAAAGAAAGCGAGTTGAAGAAAGGAGCTCAGGGGCACTGTAATTCACAAACCTGCAGAGTTATAAATGACAGCTATCGTCCAAAAATATACTGAAGTAAGTCTGCCAAGAGGACTTGAAAGCGGGGCAGAATTGCAGGAAACCGATTTCAGGAGGTAGACTGGAATTGCATTGAAAGCATAGGAAAAGAGGCAGAACGTCCACAATGATGCACTTGGCCAAAAAGGGCGTATGCGTTTTTTCCTGAATATATTCAGGAAAAAACGCATACGCCCTTTTTGGCCAACCAAGCAAGCTTGCAAAGGAAATCTGCACTACAATGAAGTCTCACTTCCCCCCGGTCAAAAGGGCCATCTGAAAAAAGTGTAAAATCCAGAAAGGCAGGACAGGCCATGGAGAACTGGGAGCCTTGTTATGCTGATGGGCGGGATGTAAATTGCCAACAACCACTCGGGAGAAGTGTATGGTGTTTCCTGAAACATCTAAAAAACAAAGCAACAGAACCTAGGGCACTTCCACTTATGGTCCTATAGCTTAGGGAAATTAAAATCAAAAAGACACAGCCACCCCAAAGTTTGGAACGGCTCTGTTTACAAGAACCTCCTTTACAGTACAAGTTCAACATCGCAGAAAGTGAAAAATGGATAAAGAAGTTGTGGTATTTACTTACAAAGCAATATCACTCAGCAATGAAATCTGTGTCATCAGGCCCGTAGCAGCACAATGAGTGGATTTAGGTATGATGATTCTAACTGAAATAAGTCACACAGAAAAAGAAACATCATAAGATATCAGTAATACACGGAATGGAAACTTGGCTACACAGGAACTGAATTACAGAACAGAACAGGGTCTCAAATTTAGAAAACCAACTTATGCTTGCTTAAGGGGAAAGGTGAGTTGGGGTGCTGCATAAAACCAGAGATTGAAATGAGCACAGATAAAGTTCCTTAAGCCAAATATGGAATAGACAAGAGCTACTCCTTGCTCAACGAAATGGACTCAAAACCCCATATTAAACGCCTAAGAATGTACCTGACTAGTAAGTATCTAAAACCTATGGATTGCTATTTCTCCAAAAGAGAATCAAGCGTGTGTACAGGGGCATAAATGCAGCAGTGATAGGATTGGAGAGGTTCGGTGAGCAAATGAAGACCCTTTGAAGTCATATTGCATGGTACCCATTCCACGGGTTTCAACTACCCAGGTTTTAGGTATTCTTCCTTCAGCTAAAACATGCATGTGGAACCCAGAGTATGATCAACCATGTGATAGGGAGACGTGTTCAAATATGTCTCAGTTTTCCTCCCCTGGTACTCGGGTGCAACATTCCAGACGCCTTACTAACACTCTCCCAACTTGGAGAGTCAGCGCCTTTAACCTCCTTTTTGGCACAGTTTGCAATTTCTGCGGAAGATGAACAGGAATAGCGAGAACCAATGAGAGGCTAGCTGGAGGTGTCTGGACGGGCAAATTTAACTCTCATTTCCCACCAGGAAGAGGAATTAACCAAAGGCTCAGCGTGCCGTACCGGAACCAGATTAGGGCCTGAAGCCATCCTGCGGTGTTGCGGCCAGCTCAAAAGAAAGCGAGTTGAAGAAAGGAGCTCAGGGGCACTGTAATTCACAAACCTGCAGAGTTATCAATGACAGCTATCGCCCAAAAATAGACTGAAGTAAGGCTGCCAAGAGGACTTGAAAGCGGGGCAGAATTGCAGGAAACCGATTTCAGGAGGTAGACTGGAATTGCATTGAAAGCATAGGAAAAGAGGCAGAACGTCCACAATGATGCACTTGGCCAAAAAGGGCGTATGCGTTTTTTCCTGAATATATTCAGGAAAAAACGCATACGCCCTTTTTGGCCAACCAAGCAAGCTTGCAAAGGAAATCTGCACTACAATGAAGTCTCACTTTCCCCCGGTCAAAAGGGCCATCTGAAAAAAGTGTAAAATCCAGAAAGGCAGGACAGGCCATGGAGAACTGGGAGCCTTGTTATGCTGATGGGCGGGATGTAAATTGCCAACAACCACTCGGGAGAAGTGTATGGTGTTTCCTGAAACATCTAAAAAACAAAGCAACAGAACCTAGGGCACTTCCACTTATGGTCCTATAGCTTAGGGAAATTAAAATCAAAAAGACACAGCCACCCCAAAGTTTGGAACGGCTCTCTTTACAAGAACCTCGTTTACAGTACAAGTTCAACATCGCAGAAAGTGAAAAATGGATAAAGAAGTTGTGGTATTTACTTACAAAGCAATATCACTCAGCAATGAAATCTGTGTCATCAGGCCCTTAGCAGCACAATGAGTGGATTCAGGTATGATGATTCTAACTGAAATAAGTCACACAGAAAAAGAAACATCATAAGATATCAGTAATACACGGAATGGAAACTTGGCTACACAGGAACTGAATTACAGAACAGAACAGGGTCTCAAATTTAGAAAACCAACCTATGCTTGCTTAAGGGGAAAGGTGAGTTGGGGTGCTGCATAAAACCAGAGATTGAAATGAGCACAGATAAAGTTCCTTAAGCCAAATATGGAATAGACAAGAGCTACTCCTTGCTCAACGAAATGGACTCAAAACCCCATATTAAACGCCTAAGAATGTACCTGACTAGTAAGTATCTAAAACCTATGGATTGTTATTTCTCCAAAAGAGAATCAAGCGTGTGTACAGGGGCATAAATGCAGCAGTGATAGGATTGGAGAGGTTCGGTGAGCAAATGAAGACCCTTTGAAGTCATATTGCATGGTACCCATTCCACGGGTTTCAACTACCCAGGTTTTAGGTATTCTTCCTTCAGCTAAAACATGCATGTGGAACCCAGAGTATGATCAACCATGTGATCGGGAGACGTGTTCTAATATGTCTCAGTTTTCGTACCCTGGTACTCGGGTGCAACATTCCAGACGCTTTACTAACACTCTCCCGACTTGGAGAGTCAGTCCCTTTAACCTCCTGTTTGGCCCAGTTTGAAATTTCTGCGGAAGATGAACAGGAATAGCGAGAACCAATGAGAGACTAGCTGGAGGTGTCTGAACGGGCAAATTTAACTCTCATTTCCCACCAGGAAGAGGAATTAACCAAAGGCTCAGCATGCCGTGCCGGAACCAGATTAGGGCCTAAAGCCATCCTGCGGTGTTGCGGACAGGTCACAAGAAAGCGAGTTGAAGAAAGGAGCTCAGGGGCACTGTAATTCACAAACCTGCAGAGTTATAAATGACAGCTATCGTCCAAAAATAGACTGATGTAAGGCTGCCAAGAGGACTTGAAAGCGGGGCAGAATTGCAGGAAACCGAATTCAGGAGTTAGACTGGAATTGCATTGAAAGCATAGGAAAAGAGGCAGAACGTCCACAATGATGCACTTGGCCAAAAAGGGCGTATGCGTTTTTTCCTGAATATATTCAGGAAAAAACGCATACGCCCTTTTTGGCCAACCAAGCAAGCTTGCAAAGGAAATCTGCACTACAATGAAGTCTCACTTCCCCCCGGTCAAAAGGGCCATCTGAAAAAAGTGTAAAATCCAGAAAGGCAGGACAGGCCATGGAGAACTGGGAGCCTTGTTATGCTGATGGGCGGGATGTAAATTGCCAACAACCACTCGGGAAAAGTGTATGGTGTTTCCTGAAACATCTAAAAAACAAAGCAACAGAACCTAGGGCACTTCCACTTATGGTCCTATAGCTTAGGGAAATTAAAATCAAAAAGACACAGCCACCCCAAAGTTTGGAACGGCTCTGTTTACAAGAACCTCATTTACAGTACAAGTTCAACATCGCAGAAAGTGAAAAATGGATAAAGAAGTTGTGGTATTTACTTACAAAGCAATATCACTCAGCAATGAAATCTGTGTCATCAGGCCCGTAGCAGCACAATGAGTGGATTTAGGTATGATGATTCTAACTGAAATAAGTCACACAGAAAAAGAAACATCATAAGATATCAGTAATACACGGAATGGAAACTTGGCTACACAGGAACTGAATTACAGAACAGAACAGGGTCTCAAATTTAGAAAACCAACTTATGCTTGCTTAAGGGGAAAGGTGAGTTGGGGTGCTGCATAAAACCAGAGATTGAAATGAGCACAGATAAAGTTCCTTAAGCCAAATATGGAATAGACAAGAGCTACTCCTTGCTCAACGAAATGGACTCAAAACCCCATATTAAACGCCTAAGAATGTACCTGACTAGTAAGTATCTAATACCTATGGATTGCTATTTCTCCAAAAGAGAATCAAGCGTGTGTACAGGGGCATAAACGCAGCAGTGATAGGATTGGAGAGGTTCGGTGAGCAAATGAAGACCCTTTGAAGTCATATTGCATGGTACCCATTCCACGGGTTTCAACTACCCAGGTTTTAGGTATTCTTCCTTCAGCTAAAACATGCATGTGGAACCCAGAGTATGATCAACCATGTGATAGGGAGACGTGTTCAAATATGTCTCAGTTTTCGTACCCTGGTACTCGGGTGCAACATTCCAGACGCCTTACTAACACTCTCCCCACTTGGAGAGTCAGCGCCTTTAACCTCCTTTTTGTCACAGTTTGCAATTTCTGCGAAAGATGAACAGGAATAGCGAGAACCAATGAGAGGCTAGCTGGAGGTGTCTGGACGGGCAAATTTAACTCTCATTTCCCACCAGGAAGGGGAAATAACCAAAGGCTCAGCGTGCCGTACCGGAACCAGATTAGGGCCTGAAGCCATCCTGCGGTGTTGCGGCCAGCTCAAAAGAAAGCGAGTTGAAGAAAGGAGCTCAGGGGCACTGTAATTCACAAACCTGCAGAGTTATAAATGACAGCTATCGTCCAAAAATATACTGAAGTAAGGCTGCCAAGAGGACTTGAAAGCGGGGCAGAATTGCAGGAAACCGATTTCAGGAGGTAGACTGGAATTGCATTGAAAGCATAGGAAAAGAGGCAGAACGTCCACAATGATGCACTTGGCCAAAAAGGGCGTATGCGTTTTTTCCTGAATATATTCAGGAAAAAACGCATACACCCTTTTTGGCCAACCAAGCAAGCTTGCAAAGGAAATCTGCACTACAATGAAGTCTCACTTCCCCCCGGTCAAAAGGGCCATCTGAAAAAAGTGTAAAATCCAGAAAGGCAGGACAGGCCATGGAGAACTGGGAGCCTTGTTATGCTGATGGTCGGGATGTAAATTGCCAACAACCAGTTGGGAGAAGTGTATGGTGTTTCCTGAAACATCTAAAAAACAAAGCAACAGAACCTAGGGCACTTCCACTTATGGTCCTATAGCTTAGGGAAATTAAAATCAAAAAGACACAGCCACCCCAAAGTTTGGAACGGCTCTGTTTACAAGAACCTCGTTTACAGTACAAGTTCAACATCGCAGAAAGTGAAAAATGGATAAAGAAGTTGTGGTATTCACTTACAAAGCAATATCACTCAGCAATGAAATCTATGTCATCAGGCCCTTAGCAGCACAATGAGTGGATTCAGGTATGATGATTCTAACTGAAATAAGTCACACAGAAATAGAAACATCATAAGATATCAGTAATACACGGAATGGAAACTTGGCTACACAGGAACTGAATTACAGAACAGAACAGGGTCTCAAATTTAGAAAACCAACTTATGCTTGCTTAAGGGTAAAGGTGAGTTGGGGAGCTGCATAAAACCAGAGATTGAAATGAGCACAGATAAAGTTCCTTAAGCCAAATATGGAATAGACAAGAGCTACTCCTTGCTCAATGAAATGGACTCAACACCGCATATTAAACGCCTAAGAATGTACCTGACTAGTAAGTATCTTAAAACCTGTGGATTGCTATGTCTCCGAAAGAGAATCAAGCATGTGTACAGGGGCATAAACGCAGCAGTGATAGGATTGGAGAGGTTCGGTGAGCAAATGAAGACCCTTTGAAGTCATATTGCATGGTACCCATTAAACGGGTTTCAACTACCCAGGTTTAAGGTATTCTTCCTTCAGCTAAAACATGCATGTAGAACCCAGAGTATGATCAACCATGTGAACGGGAGACGTGTTCAAATATGTCTCAGTTCTCCCCCCCTGGTACTCGGGTGCAACATTCCAGACGCTTTACTAACACTCTCCCGACCTGGAGAGTCAGTCCCTTTAACCTCCTGTTTGGCCCAGTTTGCAATTTCTGCGGAAGATGAACAGGAATAGCGAGAACCAATGAGAGGCTAGCTGGAGGTGTCTGGACGGGCAAATTTAACTCTCATTTCCCACCAGGAAGAGGAAATAACCAAAGGCTCAGCGTGCCGTGCCGGAACCCGATTAGGGCCTGAAGCCATCCTGCGGTGTTGCGGCCAGCTCAAAAGAAAGCGAGTTGAAGAAAGGAGCTCAGGGGCACTGTAATTCACAAACCTGCAGAGTTATAAATGACAGCTATCGTCCAAAAATAGACTGAAGTAAGGCTGCCAAGAGGACTTGAAAGCGGGGCAGAATTGCAGGAAACCGATTTCAGGAGGTAGACTGGAATTGCATTGAAAGCATAGTAAAAGAGGCAGAACGTCCACAATGATGCACTTGGCCAAAAAGGGCGTATGCGTTTTTTCCTGAATATATTCAGGAAAAAACGCATACGCCCTTTTTGGCCAACCAAGCAAGCTTGCAAAGGAAATCTGCACTACAATGAAGTCTCACTTCCCCCCGGTCAAAAGGGCCATCTGAAAAAAGTGTAAAATCCAGAAAGGCAGGACAGGCCATGGAGAACTGGGAGCCTTGTTATGCTGATGGGCGGGATGTAAATTGCCAACAGACACTCGGGAGAAGTGTATGGTGTTTCCTGAAACATCTAAAAAACAAAGCAACAGAGCCTAGGGCACTTCCACTTATGGTCCTATAGCTTAGGGAAATTAAAATCAAAAAGACACAGCCACCCCAAAGTTTGGAACGGCTCTGTTTACAAGAACCTCGTTTACAGTACAAGTTCAACATCGCAGAAAGTGAAAAATGGATAAAGAAGTTGTGGTATTCACTTACAAAGCAATATCACTCAGCAATGAAATCTATGTCATCAGGCCCTTAGCAGCACAATGAGTGGATTCAGGTATGATGATTCTAACTGAAATAAGTCACACAGAAAAAGAAACATCATAAGATATCAGTAATACACGGAATGGAAACTTGGCTACACAGGAACTGAATTACAGAACAGAACAGGGTCTCAAATTTAGAAAACCAACTTATGCTTGCTTAAGGGGAAAGGTGAGTTGGGGTGCTGCATAAAACCAGAGATTGAAATGAGCACAGATAAAGTTCCTTAAGCCAAATATGGAATAGACAAGAGCTACTCCTTGCTCAACGAAATGGACTCAACACCGCATATTAAACGTCTAAGAATGTACCTGACTAGTAAGTATCTTCAAACCTATGGATTGCTATGTCTCCGAAAGAGAATCAAGCATGTGTACAGGGGCATAAACGCAGCAGTGATAGGATTGGAGAGGTTCTGTGAGCAAATGAAGACCCTTTGAAATCATATTGCATGGTACCCATTCCACGGGTCTCAACTCTCCAGGTTTAAGGTATTCTTCCTTCAGCTAAAACATGCATGTGGAACCCAGAGTATGATCAACCATGTGAACGGGAGACGTGTTCAAATATGTCTCAGTTTTCCTCCCCTGGTACTCGGGTGCAACATTCCAGACGCTTTACTAACACTCTCCCGACTTGGAGAGTCAGTCCCTTTAACCTCCTGGTTGGCCCAGTTTGCAATTTCTGCGGAAGATGAACAGGAATAGCGAGAACCAATGAGAGACTAGCTGGAGGTGTCTGGACGGGCAAATTTAACTCTCATTTCCCACCAGGAAGAGGAATTAACCAAAGGCTCAGCATGCCGTGCCGGAAACAGATTAGGGCCTGAAGCCATCCTGCGGTGTTGCGGCCAGGTCACAAGAAAGCGAGTTGAAGAAAGGAGCTCAGGGGCACTGTAATTCACAAACCTGCAGAGTTATAAATGACAGCTATCGTCCAAAAATAGACTGAAGTAAGGCTGCCAAGAGGACTTGAAAGCGGGGCAGAATTGCAGGAAACCGATTTCAGGAGGTAGACTGGAATTGCATTGAAAGCATAGGAAAAGAGGCAGAACATCCACAATGATGCACTTGGCCAAAAAGGGCGTATGCGTTTTTTCCTGAATATATTCAGGAAAAAACGCATACGCCCTTTTTGGCCAACCAAGCAAACTTGCAAAGGAAATCTGCACTACAATGAAGTCTCACTTCTCCCCGGTCAAAAGGGCCATCTGAAAAAAGTGTAAAATCCAGAAAGGCAACAGGCCATTGAGAACTGGGAGCCTTGTTATGCTGATGGGCGGGATGGAAATTGCCAACAGACACTTGGGAGAAGTGTATGGTGTTTCCTGAAACATCTAAAAAACAAAGCAACAGAGCCTAGGGCACTTCCACTTATGGTCCTATAGCTTAGGGAAATTAAAATCAAAAAGACACAGCCACCCCAAAGTTTGGAACAGCTCTGTTTACAAGAACCTCGTTTACAGTACAAGTTCAACATCGCAGAAAGTGAAAAATGGATAAAGAAGTTGTGGTATTTACTTACAAAGCAATATCACTCAGCAATGAAATCTACGTCATCAGGCCCTTAGCAGCACAATGAGTGGATTCAGGTATGATGATTCTAACTGAAATAAGTCACACAGAAAAAGAAACATCATAAGATATCAGTAATACACGGAATGTAAACTTGGCTACACAGGAACTGAATTACAGAACAGAACAGGGTCTCAAATTTAGAAAACCAACTTATGCTTGCTTAAGGGTAAAGGTGAGTTGGGGTGCTGCATAAAACCAGAGATTGAAATGAGCACAGATAAAGTTCCTCAAGCCAAATATGGAATAGACAAGAGCTACTCCTTGCTCAACGAAATGGACTCAACACCGCATATTAAACGCCTAAGAATGTACCTGACTAGTAAGTATCTTAAAACCTATGGATTTCTATGTCTCTGAAAGAGAATCAAGCATGTGTACAGGGTCATAAACGTAGCAGTGATAGGATTGGAGAGGTTCGGTGAGCAAATGAAGACCCTTTGAAGTCATATTGCATGGTACCCTTTAAACGGGTCTCAACTACCCAGGTTTTAGGTATTCTTCCTTCAGCTAAAACATGCATGTGGAACCCAGAGTATGATCAACCATGTGATAGGGAGACGTGTTCAAATATGTCTCAGTTTTCCTCCCCTGGTACTCGGGTGCAACATTCCAGACGCTTTACTAACACTCTCCCGACTTGGACAGTCAGTCCCTTTAACCTCCTGTTTGGCCCAGTTTGCAATTTCTGCGGAAGATGTACAGGAATAGCGAGAACCAATGAGAGACTAGCTGGAGGTGTCTGGACGGGCAAATTTAACTCTCATTTCCCACCAGGAAGAGGAATTTACCAAAGGCTCAGCGTGCCGTGCCAGAACCAGATTAGGGCCTGAAGCCATTCTGCGGTGTTGCGGCCAGGTCACAAGAAAGCGAGTTGAAGAAAGGAGCTCAGGGGCACTGTAATTCACAAACCTGCAGAGTTATAAATGACAGCTATCGTCCAAAAATAGACTGAAGTAAGGCTGCCAAGAGGACTTGAAAGCGGGGCAGAATTGCAGGAAACCGATTTCAGGAGGTAGACTGGAATTGCATTGAAAGCATAGGAAAAGAGGCAGAACGTCCACAATGATGCACTTGGCCAAAAAGGGCGTATGCGTTTTTTCCTGAATATATTCAGGAAAAAACGCATACGCCCTTTTTGGCCAACCAAGCAAGCTTGCAAAGGAAATCTGCACTACAATGAAGTCTCACTTCCCCCCGGTCAAAAGGGCCATCTGAAAAAAGTGTAAAATCCAGAAAGGCAGGACAGGCCATGGAGAACTGGGAGCCTTGTTATGCTGAAGGGCGGGATGTAAATTGCCAACAACCACTCGGGAGAAGTGTATGGTGTTTCCTGAAACATCTAAAAAACAAAGCAACAGAGCCTAGGGCACTTCCACTTATGGTCCTATAGCTTAGGGAATTTAAAATCAAAAAGACACAGCCACCCCAAAGTTTGGAACGGCTCTGTTTACAAGAACCTCGATTACAGTACAAGTTCAACATCGCAGAAAGTGAAAAATGGATAAAAAAGTTGTGGTATTTACTTACAAAGCAATATCACTCAGCAATGAAATCTGTGTCATCAGGCCCTTAGCAGCACAATGAGTGGATTCAGGTATGATGATTCTAACTGAAATAAGTCACACAGAAAAAGAAACATCATAAGATATCAGTAATACACGGAATGTAAACTTGGCTACACAGGAACTGAATTACAGAACAGAACAGGGTCTCAAATTTAGAAAACCAACTTATGCTTGCTTAAGGGGAAAGGTGAGTTGGGGTGCTGCATAAAACCAGAGATTGAAATGAGCACAGATAAAGTTCCTTAAGCCAAATATGGAATAGACAAGAGCTACTCCTTGCTCAACGAAATGGACTCAACACCGCATATTAAACGCCTAAGAATGTACCTGACTAGTAAGTATCTTAAAACCTATAGATTGCTATGTCTCCGAAAGAGAATCAAGCATGTGTACAGGGGCATAAACGCAGCAGTGATAGGATTGGAGAGGTTCGGTGAGCAAATGAAGACCCTTTGAAGTCATATTGCATGGTACCCATTCCACGGGTTTCAACTACCCAGGTTTAAGGTATTCTTCCTTCAGCTAAAACATGCATGAGGAACCCAGAGTATGATCAACCATGTCATCGGGAGACGTGTTCAAATATGTCTCAGTTTTCCTCCCCTGGTACTCGGGTGCAACATTTCAGACGCTTTACTAACACTCTCCCCACTTGGAGAGTCAGCGCCTTTAACCTCCTGTTTGGCCCAGTTTGCAATTTCTGCGGAAGATGAACAGGAATAGCGAGAACCAATGAGAGGCTAGCTGGAGGTGTCTGGACGGGCAAATTTAACTCTCATTTCCCACCAGGAAGAGGAAATAACCAAAGGCTCAGCGTGCCGTGCCGGAACCCGATTAGGGCCTGAAGCCATCCAGCGGTGTTGCGGCCAGCTCAAAAGAAAGCGAGTTGAAGAAAGGAGCTCAGGGGCACTGTAATTCACAAACCTGCAGAGTTATAAATGACAGCTATCGTCCAAAAATAGACTGAAGTAAGGCTGCCAAGAGGACTTGAAAGCGGGGCAGAATTGCAGGAAACCGATTTCAGGAGGTAGACTGGAATTGCATTGAAAGCATAGGAAAAGAGGCAGAACGTCCACAATGATGCACTTGGCCAAAAAGGGCGTATGCGTTTTTTCCTGAATATATTCAGGAAAAAACGCATACGCCCTTTTTGGCCAACCAAGCAAGCTTGCAAAGGAAATCTGCACTACAAAGAAGTCTCACTTCCCCCCGGTCAAAAGGGCCATCTGAAAAAAGTGTAAAATCCAGAAAGGCAGGACAGGCCATGGAGAACTGGGAGCCTTGTTATGCTGAAGGGCGGGATGTAAATTGCCAACAATCACTCTGGAGAAGTGTATGGTGTTTCCTGAAACATCTAAAAAACAAAGCAACAGAGCCTAGGGCACTTCCACTTATGGTCCTATAGCTTAGGGAAATTAAAATCAAAAAGACACAGCCACCCCAAAGTTTGGAACGGCTCTGTTTACAAGAACCTCGTTTACAGTACAAGTTCAACATCGCAGAAAGTGAAAAATGGATAAAGAAGTTGTGGTATTCACTTACAAAGCAATATCACTCAGCAATGAAATCTATGTCATCAGGCCCTTAGCAGCACAATGAGTGGATTCAGGTATGATGATTCTAACTGAAATAAGTCACACAGAAAAAGAAACATCATAAGATATCAGTAATACACGGAATGGAAACTTGGCTACACAGGAACTGAATTACAGAACAGAACAGGGTCTCAAATTTAGAAAACCAACTTATGCTTGCTTAAGGGGAAAGGTGAGTTGGGGTGCTGCATAAAACCAGAGATTGAAATGAGCACAGATAAAGTTCCTTAAGCCAAATATGGAATAGACAAGAGCTACTCCTTGCTCAACGAAATGGACTCAACACCGCATATTAAATGCCTAAGAATGTACCTGACTAGTAACTATCTTAAAACCTATGGATTGCTATGTCTCCGAAAGAGAATCAAGCATGTGTACAGGGGCATAAACGCAGCAGTGATAGGATTGGAGAGGTTCGGTGAGCAAATGAAGACCCTTTGAAATCATATTGCATGGTACCCATTCCACGGGTCTCAACTCTCCAGGTTTAAGGTATTCTTCCTTCAGCTAAAACATGCATGTGGAACCCAGAGTATGATCAACCATGTGAACGGGAGACGTGTTCAAATATGTCTCAGTTTTCCTCCCCTGGTACTCGGGTGCAACATTCCAGACGCTTTACTAACACTCTCCCGACTTGGAGAGTCAGTCCCTTTAACCTCCTGTTTGGCCCAGTTTGCAATTTCTGCGGAAGATGAACAGGAATAGCGAGAATCAATGAGAGGCTAGCTGGAGGTGTCTGGACGGGCAAATTTAACTCTCATTTCCCACCAGGAAGAGGAATTAACCAAAGGCTCAGCGTGCCGTGCCGGAACCAGATTAGGGCCTGAAGCCATCCTGCGGTGTTGCGGCCAGGTCACAAGAAAGCGAGTTGAAGAAAGGAGCTCAGGGGCACTGTAATTCACAAACCTGCAGAGTTATAAATGACAGCTATCGTCCAAAAATAGACTGAAGTAAGGCTGCCAAGAGGACTTGAAAGCGGGGCAGAATTGCAGGAAACCGAATTCAGGAGGTAGACTGGAATTGCATTGAAAGCATAGGAAAAGAGGCAGAACGTCCACAATGATGCACTTGGCCAAAAAGGGCGTATGCGTTTTTTCCTGAATATATTCAGGAAAAAACGCATACGCCCTTTTTGGCCAAGCAAGCAAACTTGCAAAGGAAATCTGCACTACAATGAAGTCTCACTTCTCCCCGGTCAAAAGGGCCATCTGAAAAAAAGTGTAAAATCCAGAAAGGCAGGACAGGCCATGGAGAACTGGGAGCCTTGTTATGCTGATGGGCGGGATGTAAATTGCCAACAGACACTCGGGAGAAGTGTATGGTGTTTCCTGAAACATCTAAAAAACAAAGCAACAGAGCCTAGGGCACTTCCACTTATGGTCCTATAGCTTAGGGAAATTAAAATCAAAAAGACACAGCTACCCCAAACTTTGGGACGCCTCTGTTTACAAGAACCTAGTTTACCATACAAGTTCAATATCACAGAAAGTGAAAAATGGATAAAGAACTTGTGGTACTTATGTACAATGCAGTATCACTCAGCAATGAAATCTATGTCATCAGGCCCGTAGCAGCATAATGAGTAGATTCAGGTACGATGATTCTAACTGAAATAAGTCACACAGAAAAAGAAACATCATAAGATATCAGTAATACACGGAATGTAAACTTGGCTACACAGGAACTGAATTCAAAACAGAACTGGTTCTCAAATTTAGAAAACCAACTTATGCTTGCTTAAGGGGAAAGGTGAGTTGGGGTGCTGCATAAAACCAGAGATTGAAATGAGCACAGATAAAGTTCCTTAAGCCAAATATGGAATAGACAAGAGCTACTCCTTGCTCAACAAAATGGACTCAAAACCCCATATTAAACGCCTTAGAATGTACCTGACTAGTAAGTATCTTAAAACCTATGGATTGCTATGTCTCCAAAAGAGAATCAAGCATGTGTACAGGGGCATAAATGCAGCAGTGATAGGATTGGAGAGGTTCGGTGAGCAAATGAAGACCCTTTGAAGTCATATTGCATGGTACCCATTCCACGGGTTTCAACTACCCAGGTTTTAGGTATTCTTCCTTCAGCTAAAACATGCATGTGGAACCCAGAGTATGATCAACCATGTGATCGGGAGACGTGTTCAAATATGTCTCAGTTTTCGTACCCTGGTACTCGTGTGCAACATTCCAGATGCTTTACTAACACTCTCCCGACTTGGAGAGTCAGTCCCTTTAACCTCCTGTTTGGCCCAGTTTGCAATTTCTGCGGAAGATGAACAGGAATAGCGAGAACCAATGAGAGGCTAGCTGGAGGTGTCTGGACGGGCAAATTTAACTCTCATTTCCCACCAGGAAGAGGAATTAACCAAAGGCTCAGCGTGCCGGGCCGGAACCAGATTAGGGCCTGAAGCCATCCTGCGGTGTTGCGGCCAGGTCACAAGAAAGCGAGTTGAAGAAAGGAGCTCAGGGGCACTGTAATTCACAAACCTGCAGAGTTATAAATGCCAGCTATCGTCCAAAAATAGACTGAAGTAAGGCTGCCAAGAGGACTTGAAAGTGGGGCAGAATTGCAGGAAACCGATTTCAGGAGGTAGACTGGAATTGCATTGAAAGCATAGGAAAAGAGGCAGAACGTCCACAATGATGCACTTGGCCAAAAAGGGCGTATGCGTTTTTTCCTGAATATATTCAGGAAAAAACGCATACGCCCTTTTTGGCCAACCAAGCAAGCTTGCAAAGGAAATCTGCACTACAATGAAGTCTCACTTCCCCCGGTCAAAAGGGCCATCTGAAAAAAGTGTAAAATCCAGAAAGGCAGGACAGGCCATGGAGAACTGGGAGCCTTGTTATGCTGATGGGCGGGATGTAAATTGCCAACAGACACTCGGGAGAAGTGTATGGTGTTTCCTGAAACATCTAAAAAACAAAGCAACAGAGCCTAGGGCACTTCCACTTATGGTCCTATAGCTTAGGGAAATTAAAATCAAAAAGACACAGCCACCCCAAAGTTTGGAATGGCTCTGTTTACAAGAACCTCGTTTACAGTACAAGTTCAACATCGCAGAAAGTGAAAAATGGATAAAGAAGTTGTGGTATTTACTTACAAAGCAATATCACTCAGCAATGAAATCTGTGTCATCAGGCCCTTAGCAGCACAATGAGTGGATTCAGCTATGATGATTCTAACTGAAATAAGTCACACAGAAAAAGAAACATCATAAGATATCAGTAATACACGGAATGGAAACTTGGCTACACAGGAACTGAATTACAGAACAGAACAGGGTCTCAAATTTAGAAAACCAACTTATGCTTGCTTAAAGGTAAAGGTGAGTTGGGGTGCTGCATAAAACCAGAGATTGAAATGACCACAGATAAAGTTCCTTAAGCCAAATATGGAATAGACAAGAGCTACTCCTTGCTCAATGAAATGGACTCAACACCGCATATTAAACGCCTAAGAATGTACCTGACTAGTAAGTATCTTAAAACCTGTGGATTGCTATGTCTCTGAAAGAGAATCAAGCATGTGTACAGGGGCATAAACGCAGCAGTGATAGGATTGGAGAGGTTCGGTGAGCAAATGAAGACCCTTTGAAGTCATATTGCATGGTACCCATTAAACGGGTTTCAACTACCCAGGTTTAAGGTATTCTTCCTTCAGCTAAAACATGCATGTGGAACCTAGAGTATGATCAACCATGTGAACGGGAGACGTGTTCAAATATGTCTCAGTTTTCCCCCCCTGGTACTCGGGTGCAACATTCCAGACGCTTTACTAACACTCTCCCGACCTGGAGAGTCAGTCCCTTTAACCTCCTGTTTGGCCCAGTTTGCAATTTCTGCGGAAGATGAACAGGAATAGCGAGAACCAATGAGAGGCTAGCTGGAGGTGTCTGGACGGGGAAATTTAACTCTCATTTCCCACCAGGAAGAGGAATTAACCAAAGGCTCAGCGTGCCGTGCCGGAACCAGATTAGGGCCTGAAGCCATCCTGCGGTGTTGCGGCCAGGTCACAAGAAAGCGAGTTGAAGAAAGGAGCTCAGGGGCACTGTAATTCACAAACCTGCAGAGTTATAAATGACAGCTATCGTCCAAAAATAGACTGAAGTAAGGCTGCCAAGAGGACTTGAAAGCGGGGCAGAATTGCAGGAAACCGATTTCAGGAGGTAGACTGGAATTGCATTGAAAGCATAGGAAAAGAGGCAGAACGTCCACAATGATGCACTTGGCCAAAAAGGGCGTATGCGTTTTTTCCTGAATATATTCAGGAAAAAACGCATACGTCCTTTTTGGCCAACCAAGCAAGCTTGCAAAGGAAATCTGCACTACAATGAAGTCTCACTTCCCCCCGGTCAAAAGGGCCATCTGAAAAAAGTGTAAAATCCAGAAAGGCAGGACAGGCCATGGAGAACTGGGAGCCTTGTTATGCTGATGGGCGGGATGTAAATTGCCAACAGACACTCGGGAGAAGTGTATGGTGTTTCCTGAATCATCTAAAAAACAAAGCAACAGAGCCTAGGGCACTTCCACTTATGGTCCTATAGCTTAGGGAAATTAAAATCAAAAAGACACAGCCACCCCAAAGTTTGGAACGGCTCTGTTTACAAGAACCTCGTTTACAGTACAAGTTCAACATCGCAGAAAGTGAAAAATGGATAAAGAAGTTGTGGTATTTACTTACAAAGCAATATCACTCAGCAATGAAATCTGTGTCATCAGGCCCTTAGCAGCACAATGAGTGGATTCAGGTATGATGATTCTAACTGAAATAAGTCACACAGAAAAAGAAACATCATAAGATATCAGTAATACACGGAATGTAAACTTGGCTACACAGGAACTGAATTACAGAACAGAACAGGGTCTCAAATTTAGAAAACCAACTTATGCTTGCTTAAGGGGAAAGGTGAGTTGGGGTGCTGCATAAAACCAGAGATTGAAATGAGCACAGATAAAGTTCCTTAAGCCAAATATGGAATAGACAAGAGCTACTCCTTGCTCAACGAAATGGACTCAACACCGCATATTAAACGCCTAAGAATGTACCTGACTAGTAAGTATCTTAAAACCTATGGATTGCTATGTCTCCGAAAGAGAATCAAGCATGTGTACAGGGGCATAAACGCAGCAGTGATAGGATTGGAGAGGTTCGTGAGCAAATGAAGACCCTTTGAAGTCATATTGCATTGTACCCATTCCAAAGGTTTCAACTACCCAGGTTTAAGGTATTCTTCCTTCAGCTAAAACATGCATGTGGAACCTAGAGTATGATCAACCATGTGATCGGGAGACGTGTTCAAATATGTCTCAGTTTTCGTTCCCTGGTACTCGGGTGCAACATTCCAGACGCTTTACTAACACTCTCCCGACTTGGAGAGTCAGTCCCTTTAACCTCCTGTTTGGCCCAGTTTGAAATTTCTGCGGAAGATGAACAGGAATAGCGAGAACCAATGAGAGGCTAGCTGGAGGTGTCTGGACGGGCAAATTTAACTCTCATTTCCCACCAGGAAGAGGAATTAACCAAAGGCTCAGCGTGCGGTGCCGGAACCAGATTAGGGTCTGAAGCCATCCTGCGGTGTTGCGGCCAGGTCACAAGAAAGCGAGTTGAAGAAAGGAGCTCAGGGGCACTGTAATTCACAAACCTGCAGAGTTATAAATGACAGCTATCGTCCAAAAATAGACTGAAGTAAGGCTGCCAAGAGGACTTGAAAGCAGGGCAGAATTGCAGGAAACCGATTTCAGGAGGTAGACTGGAATTGCATTGAAAGCATAGGAAAAGAGGCAGAACGTCCACAATGATGCACTTGGCCAAAAAGGGCGTATGCGTTTTTTCCTGAATATATTCAGGAAAAAATGCATACGCCCTTTTTGGCCAACCAAGCAAGCTTGCAAAGGAAATCTGCACTACAATGAAGTCTCACTTCTCCCCGGTCAAAAGGGCCATCTGAAAAAAGTGTAAAATACAGAAAGGCAGGACAGGCCATGGAGAACTGGGAGCCTTGTTATGCTGATGGGCGGGATGTAAATTGCCAACAGACACTCGGGAGAAGTGTATGGTGTTTCCTGAAACATCTAAAAAACAAAGCAACAGAGCCTGGGGCACTTCCACTTATGGTCCTATAGCTTAGGGAAATTAAAATCAAAAAGACACAGCCACCCCAAAGTTTGGAATGGCTCTGTTTACAAGAACCTCGTTTACAGTACAAGTTCAACATCGCAGAAAGTGAAAAATGGATAAAGAAGTTGTGGTATTCACTTACAAAGCAATATCACTCAGCAATGAAATCTATGTGATCAGGCCCTTAGCAGCACAATGAGTGGATTCAGGTATGATGATTCTAACTGAAATAAGTCACACAGAAAAAGAAACATCATAAGATATCAGTAATACACGGAATGGAAACTTGGCTACACAGGAACTGAATTACAGAACAGAACAGGGTCTCAAATTTAGAAAACCAACTTATGCTTGCTTAAGGGTAAAGGTGAGTTGGGGTGCTGCATAAAACCAGAGATTGAAATGAGCACAGATAAAGTTCCTTAAGCCAAATATGGAATAGACAAGAGCTACTCCTTGCTCAACGAAATGGACTCAACACCGCATATTAAATGCCTAAGAATGTACCTGACTAGTAAGTATCTTAAAACCTATGGATTGCTATGTCTCCAAAAGAGAATCAAGCATGTGTATAGGGGCATAAACGCAGCAGTGATAGGATTGGAGAGGTTCAGTGAGCAAATGAAGACCCTTTGAAGTCATATTGCATGGTACCCATTCCACGGGTCTCAACTCTCCAGGTTTAAGATAATCTTCCTTCAGCTAAAACATGCATGTGGAACCCAGAGTATGATCAACCATGTGAACGGGAGACGTGTTCAAATATGTCTCAGTTTTCCTCCCCTGGTACTCGGGTGCAACATTCCAGACGCTTTACTAACACTCTCCCGACTTGGAGAGTCAGTCCCTTTAACCTCCTGTTTGGCCCAGTTTGCAATTTCTGCGGAAGATGAACAGGAATAGCGAGAACCAATGAGAGGCTAGCTGGAGGTGTCTGGACGGGCAAATTTATCTCTCATTTCCCACCAGGAAGAGGAATTAACCAAAGGCTCAGCATGCCGGGCCGGAACCAGATTAGGGCCTGAAGCCATCCTGCGGTGTTGCGGCCAGGTCACAAGAAAGCGAGTTGAAGAAAGGAGCTCAGGGGCACTGTAATTCACAAACCTGCAGAGTTATAAATGCCAGCTATCGTCCAAAAATAGACTGAAGTAAGGCTGCCAAGAGGACTTGAAAGTGGGGCAGAATTGCAGGAAACCGATTTCAGGAGGTAGACTGGAATTGCATTGAAAGCATAGGAAAAGAGGCAGAACGTCCACAATG
The DNA here is from genome assembly GCF_949987515.2 of Delphinus delphis. Lineage (NCBI taxonomy): Eukaryota > Metazoa > Chordata > Mammalia > Artiodactyla > Delphinidae > Delphinus > Delphinus delphis. The sequence continues at coordinate 2,885,069 of NW_027192662.1, forward strand.
ATGCACTTGGCCAAAAAGGGCGTATGCGTTTTTTCCTGAATATATTCAGGAAAAAACGCATACGCCCTTTTTGGCCAACCAAGCAAGCTTGCAAAGGAAATCTGCACTACAATGTAGTCTCACATCCCCCCGGTCAAAAGGGCCATCTGAAAAAAGTGTAAAATCCAGAAAGGCAGGACAGGCCATGGAGAACTGGGAGCCTTGTTATGCTGATGGGTGGGATGTAAATTGCCAACAACCACTCGGGAGAAGTGTATGGTGTTTCCTGAAACATCTAAAAAACAAAGCAACAGAACCTAGGGCACTTCCACTTATGGTCCTATAGATTAGGGAAATTAAAATCAAAAAGACACAGCCACCCCAAAGTTTCGAACGGCTCTGTTTACAAGAACCTCGTTTACAGTACAAGTTCAACATCGCAGAAAGTGAAAAATGGATAAAGAAGTTGTGGTATTTACTTACAAAGCAATATCACTCAGCAATGAAATCTGTGTCATCAGGCCCTTAGCAGCACAATGAGTGGATTCAGCTATGATGATTCTAACTGAAATAAGTCACACAGAAAAAGAAACATCATAAGATATCAGTAATACACGGAATGGAAACTTGGCTACACAGGAACTGAATTACAGAACAGAACAGGGTCTCAAATTTAGAAAACCAACTTATGCTTGCTTAAAGGTAAAGGTGAGTTGGGGTGCTGCATAAAACCAGAGATTGAAATGAGCACAGATAAAGTTCCTTAAGCCAAATATGGAATAGACAAGAGCTACTCCTTGCTCAATGAAATGGACTCAACACCGCATATTAAACGCCTAAGAATGTACCTGACTAGTAAGTATCTTAAAACCTGTGGATTGCTATGTCTCTGAAAGAGAATCAAGCATGTGTACAGGGGCATAAACGCAGCAGTGATAGGATTGGAGAGGTTCGGTGAGCAAATGAAGACCCTTTGAAGTCATATTGCATGGTACCCATTCCACGGGTTTCAACTACCCAGGTTTAAGGTATTCTTCCTTCAGCTAAAACATGCATGTGGAACCTAGAGTATGATCAACCATGTGAACGGGAGACGTGTTCAAATATGTCTCAGTTTTCCCCCCCTGGTACTCGGGTGCAACATTCCAGACGCTTTACTAACACTCGCCCGACCTGGAGAGTCAGTCCCTTTAACCTCCTGTTTGGCCCAGTTTGCAATTTCTGCGGAAGATGAACAGGAATAGCGAGAACCAATGAGAGGCTAGCTGGAGGTGTCTGGACGGGGAAATTTAACTCTCATTTCCCACCAGGAAGAGGAATTAACCAAAGGCTCAGCGTGCCGTGCCGGAACCAGATTAGGGCCTGAAGCCATCCTGCGGTGTTGCGGCCAGGTCACAAGAAAGCGAGTTGAAGAAAGGAGCTCAGGGGCACTGTAATTCACAAACCTGCAGAGTTATAAATGACAGCTATCGTCCAAAAATAGACTGAAGTAAGGCTGCCAAGAGGACTTTAAAGCGGGGCAGAATTGCAGGAAACCGATTTCAGGAGGTAGACTGGAATTGCATTGAAAGCATAGGAAAAGAGGCAGAACGTCCACAATGATGCACTTGGCCAAAAAGGGCGTATGCGTTTTTTCCTGAATATATTCAGGAAAAAACGCATACGTCCTTTTTGGCCAACCAAGCAAGCTTGCAAAGGAAATCTGCACTACAATGAAGTCTCACTTCCCCCCGGTCAAAAGGGCCATCTGAAAAAAGTGTAAAATCCAGAAAGGCAGGACAGGCCATGGAGAACTGGGAGCCTTGTTATGCTGAAGGGCGGGATGTAAATTGCCAACAGACACTCGGGAGAAGTGTATGGTGTTTCCTGAAACATCTAAAAAACAAAGCAACAGAGCCTAGGGCACTTCCACTTATGGTCCTATAGCTTAGGGAAATTAAAATCAAAAAGACACAGCCACCCCAAAGTTTCGAACGGCTCTGTTTACAAGAACCTCGTTTACAGTACAAGTTCAACATCGCAGAAAGTGAAAAATGGAGAAAGAAGTTGTGGTATTTACTTACAAAGCAATATCACTCAGCAATGAAATCTGTGTCATCAGGCCCTTAGCAGCACAATGAGTGGATTCAGGTATGATGATTCTAACTGAAATAAGTCACACAGAAAAAGAAACATCATAAGATATCAGTAATACACGGAATGTAAACTTGGCTACACAGGAACTGAATTACAGAACAGAACAGGGTCTCAAATTTAGAAAACCAACTTATGCTTGCTTAAGGGGAAAGGTGAGTTGGGGTGCTGCATAAAACCAGAGATTGAAATGAGCACAGATAAAGTTCCTTAAGCCAAATATGGAATAGACAAGAGCTACTCCTTGCTCAACGAAATGGACTCAACACCGCATATTAAACGCCTAAGAATGTACCTGACTAGTAAGTATCTTAAAACCTATGGATTGCTATGTCTCCGAAAGAGAATCAAGCATGTGTACAGGGGCATAAACGCAGCAGTGATAGGATTGGAGAGGTTCGTGAGCAAATGAAGACCCTTTGAAGTCATATTGCATTGTACCCATTCCAAAGGTTTCAACTACCCAGGTTTAAGGTATTCTTCCTTCAGCTAAAACATGCATGTGGAACCTAGAGTATGATCAACCATGTGATCGGGAGACGTGTTCAAATATGTCTCAGTTTTCGTACCCTGGTACTCGGGTGCAACATTCCAGACGCTTTACTAACACTCTCCCGACTTGGAGAGTCAGTCCCTTTAACCTTCTGTTTGGCCCAGTTTGCAATTTCTGCGGAAGATGAACAGGAATAGCGAGAACCAATGAGAGGCTAGCTGGAGGTGTCTGGACGGGCAAATTTAACTCTCATTTCCCACCAGGAAGAGGAATTAACCAAAGGCTCAGCGTGCCGTGCCGGAACCAGATTAGGGCCTGAAGCCATCCTGCGGTGTTGCGGCCAGGTCACAAGAAAGCGAGTTGAAGAAAGTAGCTCAGGGGCACTGTAATTCACAAACCTGCAGAGTTATAAATGACAGCTATCGTCCAAAAATAGACTGAAGTAAGGCTGCCAAGAGGACTTGAAAGCGGGACAGAATTGCAGGAAACCGATTTCAGGAGGTAGACTGGAATTGCATTGAAAGCATAGGAAAAGAGGCAGAACGTCCACAATGATGCACTTGGCCAAAAAGGGCGTATGCGTTTTTTCCTGAATATATTCAGGAAAAAACGCATACGCACTTTTTGGCGAACCAAGCAAACTTGCAAAGGAAATCTGCACTACAATGAAGTCTCACTTCTCCCCGGTCAAAAGGGCTATCTGAAAAAAGTGTAAAATCCAGAAAGGCAGGACAGGCCATGGAGAACTGGGAGCCTTGTTATGCTGATGGGTGGGATGTAAATTGCCAACAGACACTCAGGAGAAGTGTATGGTGTTTCCTGAAACATCTAAAAAACAAAGCAACAGAGCCTAGGGCACTTCCACTTATGGTCCTATAGCTTAGGGAAATTAAAATCAAAAAGACACAGCCACCCCAAAGTTTGGGACGCCTCTGTTTACAAGAACCTCGTTTACCGTACAAGTTCAATATCACAGAAAGTGAAAAATGGATAAAGAACTTGTGGTACTTACGTACAATGCAGTATCACTGAGCAATGAAATCTATGTCATCAGGCCCGTAGCAGCATAATGAGTGGATTCAGGTACGATGATTCTAACTGAAATAAGTCACACAGAAAAAGAAACATCATAAGATATCACTAATACACGGAATGTAAACTTGGCTACACAGGAACTGCATTCCAAAACAGAACAGGGTCTCAAATTTAGAAAACCAACTTATGCTTGCTTAAGGGGAAAGGTGAGTTGGGGTGCTGCATAAAACCAGAGATTGAAATGAGCACAGATAAAGTTCCTTAAGCCAAATATGGAATAGAGAAGAGCTACTCCTTGCTCAACGAAATGGACTCAAAACACCATATTAAACGCCTAAGAATGTACCTGACTAGTAAGTATCTTAAAACCTATGGATTGCTATGTCTCCAAAAGAGAATCAAGCGTGTGTACAGGGGCATAAACGCAGCAGTGATAGGATTGGAGAGGTTCGGTGAGCAAATGAAGACCCTTTGAAGTCATATTGCATGGTACCCATTCCACGGGTTTCAACTACCCAGGTTTTAGGTATTCTTCCTTCAGCTAAAACATGCATGTGGAACCCAGAGTATGATCAACCATGTGATAGGGAGACGTGTTCAAATATGTCTCAGTTTTCCACCCCTGGTACTCGGGTGCAACATTCCAGATGCCTTACTAACACTCTCCCCACTTGGAGAGTCAGCGCCTTTAACCTCCTGTTTGGCACAGTTTGCAATTTCTGCGGAAGATGAACAGGAATAGCGAGAACCAATGAGAGGCTAGCTGGAGGTGTCTGGACGGGCAAATTTAACTCTCATTTCCCACCAGGAAGAGGAATTAACCAAAGGCTCAGCGGGCCGTACCGGAACCAGATTAGGGCCTGAAGCCATCCTGCGGTGTTGCGGCCAGCTCAAAAGAAAGCGAGTTGAAGAAAGGAGCTCAGGGGCACTGTAATTCACAAACCTGCAGAGTTGTAAATGACAGCTATCGTCCAAAAATATACTGAAGTAAGGCTGCCAAGAGGACTTGAAAGTGGGGCAGAATTGCAGGAAACCGATTTCAGGAGGTAGACTGGAATTGCATTGAAAGCATAGGAAAAGAGGCAGAACGTCCACAATGATGCACTTGGCCAAAAAGGGCGTATGCGTTTTTTCCTGAATATATTCAGGAAAAAACGCATACGCCCTTTTTGGCCAACCAAGCAAACTTGCAAAGGAAATCTGCACTACAATGAAGTCTCACTTCCCCCCGGTCAAATGGGCCATCTGAAAAAAGTGTAAAATCCAGAAAGGCAGGACAGGCCATGGAGAAATGGGAGCCTTGTTATGCTGATGGGCGGGATGTAAATTGCCAACAACCACTCGGGAGAAGTGTATGGTGTTTCCTGAAACATCTAAAAAACAAAGCAACAGAACCTAGGGCACTTCCACTTATGGTCCTATAGCTTAGGGAAATTAAAATCAAAAAGACACAGCCACCCCAAAGTTTGGAACGGCTCTGTTTACAAGAACCTCGTTTACAGTACAAGTTCAACATCACAGAAAGTGAAAAATGGATAAAGAAGTTGTGGTATTTAATACAAAGCAATATCACTCAGCAATGAAATCTGTGTCATCAGGCACTTAGCAGCACAATGAGTGGATTCAGGTATGATGATTCTAACTGAAATAAGTCACACAGAAAAAGAAACATCATAAGATATCAGTAATACACGGAATGGAAACTTGGCTACACAGGAACTGAATTACAGAACAGAACAGGGTCTCAAATTTAGAAAACCAACTTATGCTTGCTTAAGGGGAAAGGTGAGTTGGGGTGCTGCATAAAACCAGAGATTGAAATGAGCACAGATAAAGTTCCTTAAGCCAAATATGGAATAGACAAGAGCTACTCCTTGCTCAACGAAATGGACTCAACACCGCATATTAAACGCCTAAGAATGTACCTGACTAGTAAGTATCTTAAAACCTGTGGATTGCTATGTCTCCGAAAGAGAATCAAGCATGTGTACAGGGGCATAAATGCAGCAGTGATAGGATTGGAGATGTTCGGTGAGCAAATGAAGACCCTTTGAAGTCATATTGCATGGTACCCATTCCATGGGTTTCAACTCCCCAGGTTATAGGTATTCTTCCTTCAGCTAAAACATGCATGTGGAACCCAGAGTATGATCAACCATGTGATCGGGAGACGTGTTCAAATTTGTCTCAGTTTTCGTACCCTGGTACTCGGGTGCAACATTCCAGACGCTTTACTAACACTCTCCCGACTTGGAGAGTCAGTCCCTTTAACCTCCTGTTTGGCCCAGTTTGCAATTTCTGCGCAAGATGAACAGGAATAGCGAGAACCAATGAGAGACTAGCTGGAGGTGTCTGAACGGGCAAATTTAACTCTCATTTCCCACCAGGAAGAGGAATTAACCAAAGGCTCAGCATGCCGTGCCGGAACCAGATTAGGGCCTAAAGCCATCCTGCGGTGTTGCGGCCAGGTCACAAGAAAGCGAGTTGAAGAAAGGAGCTCAGGGGCACTGTAATTCACAAACCTGCAGAGTTATAAATGACAGCTATCGTCCAAAAATAGACTGATGTAAGGCTGCCAAGAGGACTTGAAAGCGGGGCAGAATTGCAGGAAACCGAATTCAGGAGGTAGACTGGAATTGCATTGAAAGCATAGGAAAAGAGGCAGAACGTCCACAATGATGCACTTGGCCAAAAAGGGCGTATGCGTTTTTTCCTGAATATATTCAGGAAAAAACGCATACGCCCTTTTTGGCCAACCAAGCAAGCTTGCAAAGGAAATCTGCACTACAATGAAGTCTCACTTCCCCCCGGTCAAAAGGGCCATCTGAAAAAAGTGTAAAATCCAGAAAGGCAGGACAGGCCATGGAGAACTGGGAGCCTTGTTATGCTGATGGGCGGGATGTAAATTGCCAACAACCAGTTGGGAGAAGTGTATGGTGTTTCCTGAAACATCTAAAAAACAAAGCAAGAGAACCTAGGGCACTTCCACTTATGGTCCTATAGCTTAGGGAAATTAAAATCAAAAAGACACAGCCACCCCAAAGTTTGGAACGGCTCTGTTTACAAGAACCTCGTTTACAGTACAAGTTCAGCATTGCAGAAAGTGAAAAATGGGTAAAGAAGTTGTGGTATTTACTTACAAAGCAATATCACTCAGCAATGAAATCTGTGTCATCAGGCCCTTAGCAGCACAATGAGTGGATTCAGGTATGATGATTCTCACTGAAATAAGTCACACAGAAAAAGAAACATCATAAGATATCACTAATACACGGAATGTGAACTTGGCTACACAGGAACTGAATTACAGAACAGAACAGGGTCTCAAACTTAGAAAACCAACTTATGCCTGCTTAAGGGGGAAGGTGAGTTGGAGTGCTGCATAAAAGCAGAGTTTGAAATTAGCACAGATACCATTCCATAAGCCAAATATGTAATAGACAAGAGCTACCCCTTGCTCAACGAAATGGATTCAACAATGAGGTATCACCTCACACCTGGTAGAATAGGCATCATTGAAAATCTACAAACAAAAAATGCTGGGAAGGGTGTGGAGAAAAGGAACCCTCTTCCACTATTGTTGGGAATATAAATTGATACAGTCATTATGGAGAACAATATGGAATTTCTTAAGAAACTAACAATAGAATTACCATATGATACAGCAATCCCAGTACTGGACATATACCCAGACAAAACCATAAATCAAAAAGAGTCATTCACCGCAATGTTCATTGCATCACTATTTACAATATCGAGGTAATGGAAGCAACCTAAATGCCCACAGACAGACGAATGCATAAAGCTGTGGTACATATATAAAATGGAATATTACTAAGCCATGAAAAGGAATGAAATTGGGTCATTTGTAGAGACGTCGATGGATCTAGAGACTGTCATACAGAGTGAAGTAAGTCAGAAAGAGAAAAACAAATCTTGTATATTCATGCATATATGTGGAACCTAGAAAAACTGTACAGGTTAACCATTTTGCAAGGCATAAATAGAGCAACAGATGTAGACAACAAACGTATGGACAACAAGGGGGGAAAGCTGTTGGGGGGGTGGTGGTGGGAGGAGTTGAGAGACTGGGATTGGCATGTATACATTTATATGTATAAAATAGATAACCAATAAGAACCTGCTGTATAAAAATATAAAATAAAATTCAAAATTAAAAAGAAATAAAATTTAAAAAATAAAACAGAAAAAACAATTATTCCCTGCACATACATGTATTTATATGAATAAATTATTTCCATGCTTATATCTGTAAATACAAAAAAGAGGAATAAAATCTACCTTGAACCAAAAACGAAAAAGAGAAAAAAAACACAGAACCCACCAGTTACACAGAGGAAAACCGTATCAGGGCACTTGCTCCAGTTGTAAACAATTCTGAAGTTGGTTAGTGGTGGGGAATCGTCTCCCATTCAGCCAGCAGCCCCCACGCAACAAGCGTCCTCATTGCAAAGCTGGGGCACCGTGCCGAGGCATCTGTGAGTAAACGTGAGCTGAGCCCCAGGCCAGTTGCTGCTGAACTATTCCCACCCGTCCCAGGTAAAACACCTGAATATATACAAGGACTTGAAAGCCTAGAGGAAGGGCCATAGAGCCACACGAGTGACAGCATGCCGGCCGACTTGGTGCCTGCAGGCCAGCCAGGATGGTCCTGGCCCTGGGTGCTCTTCTGGAAGATTTCCATTTCCCTGCCTGAGATACCCGTCCTGTCCCTGCCCCCACTGCTTTTTTCCTTCCTCACCTCTGCCCAGGGAGAAATTCCAGCAGCAGGTATGGGTGACACATCCTCTTCTTTAGCAGGTGGCAGCCTGGCAACTGCTGCAGAAAGTCCAGCAGAGCCCCACTCACACTGGGCCACCCACAAAGCCGTGGCCTCTCACTCCCTCCCACCAGCCCAGCCCCGAGACTGCTGACAGGGCAGAGAAAATGGCGTCAGGCACGGCTGCAGGGGCTCTTGCTGCCTGGAGTGGTATTTATATTGATCTCAACCCAGGCACACCTGGGGAGGGCTGGCTGGCACGGTAAGGCTGCCCAGGTCAGCCAATCATCACCCCTCAGGGGCTCACAGTTGCAGAAAATGGAACTTGCTGAACCGGCCAGGTCCAAGGAACAGGTGTGGGCTCCTGAGAGTCAGGATAGACAAGGGGCTGCAGCTTTGGCTTGTTTTCTAATCATTTTATCTGGCCCATGAGTGGGAGACAACTTCAAGAAAACCCTCTCCTAATGAGAGGAACCCAGGAGTCAGGGAGAGGAGGGGTGGGTGGTGGTTGGAGACAGAGGCCTGGTGCCCCGGGTGCAGTGGAAGTCTCTGGAAGACCAGGTGGAGGGAGGCCTCACGGAGTGATGCCCAGGGTCACAGACCTGTCGCAGCTGCTGTTTGTTAGTTCAAGTCCTGCTCTGAGGTGCTCTGTGTCAGCTCTGAGCGACAGGTGAGCTGGGGGTGCTCTGCAATGAGGGCTATGTGCACGGTTCCTGTGTGCCCAGCCCTGCCACGGTACCTGCAAGGGTAGCTCTGTATCCTGGGAGGGGCCTGACCACGAGAGCCCCGTGGGCTGGGGTGGGGGTGGGGTACCTGCCCAGGTGAGCTCCATATTCTGGGATTGTTCTGACCACGAGAGCCCCATGGGCCGCTGGGGACCTGGTAAAGGATGTCAGGACAGTCAGTGAAGCCACCGAGGATATACCTCCAGTTGCTCCTAATTCCTACACCCTGCTGGTCATTCTACCAACCACCAGGACATGGTATTCTGTATTAGTCTTCAATGATGCCTTCTTTTGTATTCCATTAGTCCCAGAGTCACAAGAAATTTTGGCTTGTGAGTGGCAGGACTCAACATACAACTAAAACAATACTTCCGGGCCGTCTGGCCCCAAGGGTGCAAAAATTCCCACACCATCTTTGGGGAAAGCTTAGCTAAAGACCTAAAAGTTCTACCTCTGGAAAAGGAAACCCTCCTTCAATATGCAGACGACATTCTGATCACCAGCCCTACTAAGGAGGCCTCTGAACTACCAAGCCAATAAAGTTGTCCAAGAAAAAGCTCAAATATCACAGACTGCGGTGACCTGCCTGGGCTTCATTCTCACAGAAGGTCAGAGAAGCCCATCCCAGGAAAGGGAAGAAACCATTTTCAGCCTTACCCCTTTCTAAAACTAGAAGACAGCTTAGGGGTTCCTGGGGAGGCCAGGGTTTGCTGCTTCTGGATCCCTAGCTACAGTCTACTAGCTGGGCCTCTATATGAAACACTGAAAGGAAAAGATGATGATCCTTTTGAATAGAATCCAGAAGTGGCCTTTCAAGAATGGGAAGAGCAGTCAATTCAGACCCTTGCCCTGGAACTCCCTAATTTAGCTAAACCCTTTGACCTTTACATTCCCGGTGAAAGGTGAATCGCCATTGGAGAATTAGTGCAAAAACTGGGACCACTTGAAATGGAACAATGCAAGAATGCCATCCAGGTAGGATAAACTACGGTCACTAAGGGGCTTGGCCCACTGCCACATCTGGCCAAGATACTGGCGGTATCTAAAAACCTGGAAATCAGCAGCCCAAAAGGCCACCTCCCTCCTAAGGGAAAAGGACCCCACGTGGTGATCCTAACCACCAACCATGCCCTGAAGTTGCAGGGTTCGCTCCGTGGGCACACCGACCTCGAGTGAGGAGGCCCTCCAACTCCAACATCCAGAGAGATAACCGGGGGCAACAGGGCACCATGACGACTCGTGTGAACATCACTTGACCTGGAGTTTCTCTCATAAAACAACAAGAGTGTGTCCCAAAAGAGTAGACTACTGCTTGCAGGACTTACTGCACCCAGAGGGGAGCTAATAATCTTGGCGGGGGAACAGTATACCACACTGTCACCATAGAAAAGCCTACAGACACCGTGATGATGGTGGCCAATAAGACCGGCTGGACTCCTGTTTACTTCAAAAGGCTGTTGACTCAGTAGCCATCATGGTCCTTGGTCACCACTGACCCTGGACTGTCTGGGAGTTGAGCGGGCAGGACTCTGACACCTGGTGCTGTTTGTACGTTAATTCAGGGGCCTAACTGAAGAAAGCGCAGACTACTGGTCAGAGCATCTAGGCTGGCAGAGACGGTCAGCCTAAGGTGGCCGAACAAATGTGGGGCGGGGTGAAACCGGCCCCCACAGCGTCTCTGCACATCTCTTTCCTGGACCCTTAAAGGTCATTAGAATCTATAACACTTCCAATGCTGGTGCTCAGGTGGACGAGCAGGGAGGCAGGGGTCCTGGGGACAATCAACGTCACCGGGAGGCTGCTGGGGAGAAGCTCTGACCCTCGCCCCAGGGTATGAGGGCTCCCAACTCAGCACTCAGCAGTTACAGAAGAAGGGTCTGCACCCTCAGCACTCCAAGAATGAGGAACGGGACAAAAGGCAGAGGAGGGGTTTGTCCCCAGCAAAGCCCATTAAAAATCCCTGGGAGATAAAAATAGAATCTGGGCAATAAAGTCAAGTCTAACCTTTTTTATCCTTTGTGCTTTGTCTAATTTCACGTGCTCCTAGGGTCCCGCATGCAGAGCTTCCACACCCGGCACTTCAGACCAGATTTCCTAGTGCAGAATGGCTGGGTCGACACCTCAGCTCCTGGGGCCCAGTGCAGACTCCACGATATAGAGCCTGAGCTACAGCCAACCCGGCCCTCGAGAGCTCCGCCGCCTCCCTCCCTCCCACTGACTCTGACAGGATCTCTACACAACAGCCCAGCCCACAGCCCACGGGGTAGTGCATGCTCTCACCTCTCCATTCTCTGATCAAAATATAAAGTTTCCTTTGCTTGTGAACCAAACTCAGTCTCGATCTGTTGGCCCCAATGACACTGGGCAGGGGGACACTTGTTGGGGTCCACTCTGGAGGATCAGTAACAGAAATTGAGACTATTGTAACCTCAATGAACAGATGTGTGAGCCAAACTGTAGTTAACATAGAACAGTGTATAAGGCTCGGGTAAACTAAGATGTTTTTAACACTTCCATTTGATATTTCCATCACTTTTTATAAGCAAGTTCAGTGAAAAGGTTTGTCTTATTTGTCAGGTCAATATTAGAGAAACGAAGTGATTTCTTTCCAAGGATGTACATCTAATAATCTTGGTTAAACCTTCAATCTTGTTTTAAATGCTTTTCCATTGAAAATGATACCTCTCTTTCAGCTCCCCCATTTCTGAGAAGTATAAAATCTTATAATTTATTATTACCAAAGGGGAAAGGTGGGAGGAGGGATAAATTAACAGTTTGGAATGAACACATACACACTGCTATGTATAAAATAGATCATCAACAAGGAACTACTGTATAGCACAGGGAACTACACTCAACATTTTGCAATAACCTATAAGGGGAAATAATCTGAAAAAGAATAGATATTTTTATTGACATCATCTATCAATGACAGTTAAAGTGTAGCCTAAGGGAAGCTGGTGGTGAGTGCTTCTGACCCTGAAGACTTCAATCATCTAAAGTTTGGACTCTGCCTACTTCCCAAGGCCCTTAATGAACATATGTGTAGCCGTAGCTTAAAAAATTCCCCAGTTTGGGTTTCGGGGAGACACTGATTTTGAAAAAGCCCTGGTGTTCTCCTTACATGAATGGGACTCTTCCTACTGCTAAAACATGTCTGTCACACCCAGAGGATGGTATACCGTCTGATCGGGAAGAGTTTGGAAAAGGCATCTCATCTCCTCATCTCCTGGTGCTCGGGTTCACCCCTCCAGCGTCTTTACTAACAGTCTCCCCACTTGGAGATGTCAGCACTGTCAACATCCTGTTGCGTACAGTTTGGAATTTGTCCAGAGGATGAAGCGGAAGGATGAGGAACAATGAGAGACAAGTCCTAGGTGTTCAGACAGGCACATGTCACTCTAATTTCCAATCAGGAAGACGAATTGACCAAAGGCTAGGGTTGCCCATGGAAACAGTATAGGGCTTGAGGAAATCCCGCTGCTTTGTGGCCAGTTCCCATAAACACGAGTTGAACAATGGAACTCAGGGGCAGTAAAATTCACAAAACTGCAGAGTTGAAAATATCCATCACTGAAAAATGTCTTGAGGAAAGTCAGAGAAAAGGACTTGTAAGCAAGGGAGAATGGCAGGAAAGGGATTTGAGGAGGTAGAAAGGACTCGCCATTAAGCACAAGAAAAGGAGCTGAACATTGCCAACATTGCAGTTGGCCAAAAAGGGTGTATGCGTTCTTTTCTGTATATATTCAAGAAAAGGGCATACACTTTTTTAGCCAACCAAACAGGTGGGCACTGGAAGTCAATACCACAAAAGATATCACTTTGCATCAGTCAGAAGAGCCATCCTCATAAAGCGTAAACAACAGAAATGCAGGACAGGGCAACGAGAAGAGGGAGCCCTGTGAGACTTATAGTGGAAATGTATATTGCCAATGGCCATTCTGGAGAAGTGTATTGTGTTTACTAAAGCATCTAAAAAATGAGCTACAGAGCATAGGGCACTTGCACTCACGGGCGTATATCTTGGGAAAAACAAAAATCGAGAGGACACAGGCACCCCAATGTTTACCCCCTCTCTGTTTAAAAGATCCTCGACTAGGATATAACTTAAATGTCTCTGGAGGGAAAAAATGGATAGAGATGTGGTACTTAGGTAGAGTGGAATATTATTCAGCCTGGAAATCAATGAAATATGGCCAGTTGTAACAACTCCGGAGGAGTTACGTATGATCATTCTAAGTGACAGAATTCAAAAAGAAAAAGACACATATCATAAGATATCACTTAAAGGTGGAATCCAAAATGGCTACACATGAAATAAATTACAAAACAAAAACATAGTCAAATATGTAGAAAACACGCATAAGGCTGCTAAACGGGAAAGGTGGGGAGGGGTGAGGCATCATCCAGGAGGTTGAAATTAGCAAAGATACCATTCCAAATACCAAACTGATAATCAACAAGGCCTACACGGTAGCTAAAAGAACTGCACTCAGCACACTCAAGTCACCGGAAAAGAATATATACGACTGGTAAGAATCTGAAAAAGAATTTATTGATGTCTCTCTGTACGTGAATCAAGTGGATGTACAGCAGCAAGAAACAGAGCTTTGAAAATCAGCTGTAACCAATATAGTAATAAATTGAAAAAAATAAACGACAGAGAGACAGAGAAAACCTCTTACAACTTTTCCTCAGGGACGGTGATGCAACATGGATTGAACACATCTAGACCCACAGCAGGATGAGACATAAGGCTGGAAACTGTTTGCGCTAAGAGAAATGTGAGGTTGGGTGAGGAAATGCACACCCTTTAAAGTAATACTACCTGGTACCCATTCAATGGGTCCCAAATCTGCAGGTTCAAGGGATCTTCCTACAGCTAAAACATGCATGGAAAACCCAGAGGACTGTACACCATGTGATCGGGAGATGTGTCTAAAATGCACCTCATTTATCCTCTCCTGGTGCTCCTGTTCACCATTCCAGCCACGCTACTTAGAATCTCCCCACTTGGAGAATCAGCACATTTAAACTTCTGTTTCACACATTTTGCAAATTGTGAGGAGGCTGAACGGGAAGAGGGGGAACCAATGAGAGAAGAGTTGTAGGGGTTTGGACGGGCACATATCACTCTAATTTCCCATTAAGAATAAGAATTAAAGAAAGGCTCAGCCTGCCTCGCCGGAGCCAAAATAGGGCCTGAAGCAATCCTGCGGGTTTGAGGCCAGCTCACAAAAGAGCAACTTAAAAAATGGAGCTCAGGGTCACTGCAATTCACAAACCTGCAGAGTTATAAATGAAAACTAACGTCCAAAAATATGTTGAGGTAAGGCAAAGAAGAGGATCTGAATGCAAGACAGAATTGCAAGAAACAGATTTCAAGAGATAGATTGGACTCGTCTTTAACGCACATGAAAAGCGGCAGAATTTCGACAATGATGCAGTTGGCCCAAAAGGGCGTATGCGTTTTTTCCTGATTATATTCAGGAAAAAACGCATACGCACTTTATGGGCAACGAAGCAAGCAAGCAATGCAAATGTGCACAACAAAGAAGTCTCACTTCCCACCGGTCAAAAGGGCCATCCTAAAAAATTGTAAAAACCAGAAATGCAGGACAGGCCATGGAGAACAGGGAGCCTTTATACGCTGATGGGCAGTGTGTGAACTGCCGAGAGCCACTCTGGAGAAGTGTATGGTTGTTCCTAAATCATCTAAAAAACAGAGCTACAGAGCATAGGACACTTCCAATCATGGGAGTATATCTAGGGAAGTCTAAAAATCAACAAGACACAAGCACACCACAGTTTAGGGCTACTCTGTTTACAAGAACCTCAACTTCAGTACACCTTAAATATCCCAGGAAAGAGAACAATGGATAAAGAAGATGTGGTACTTATGTACAATGGAATATCTCTTCACCATGAAATCAATGTAATAAGGCTAGTAGAAGGATAAAGAGTGGATTTAGGTCCGATAATACTACTTGAAATAAGTCAAACAGAAAAAGAAACATATCATAAGATATCACTTATAGAGGGAGGGTAAATATGGCTGCACAAGAAATGAATTACAGAACAGAACAGTGTCTCACATTTAGAAAACACACTTATGTCAGCTTAAGGGGAAAGGAGAGGTGGGGTGATGCATAAAACCAGAGTTTGAAATTAGCACAGATACCATTCAATAAACCAAATAGGTATTAGACAAGATCTACACCTTGCTCAATGAACAGGCCTCAACACACCCTATACACCGCAGAGAAATATATCTGAGGAATAAGAATCTTAAAACCCATGTATTGATATATCTCCATAAGGGAATCAAGTGTGTGCAGAGCGGCACAAACACAGCAGTGAAAAGGAGCTAAACCCCATTATAGAAATAAATTTTAAAAACAAAACGCTGAAACAATGAAAGAGAGAAAAATTCTTACAAAATTCGCTCAGGGGCTGTGATGCAACCTGGATTGACCACATATAAACCCACAGCTGGATAAGACATAAGGCTGGACACTTGGGGCTGACAGGATTGGTGAGCTTTGGTGAGCAACTGCCGAAAGTTTAATGCAATACTTCATGCTACTCATTCCAAGGGTCCCAACACTCCAGGTTGAAGGGAATCTTCCTACAGCTAAACCATGCTTGGGAAACCCAGCGACTGGTATACCATATGATCGGGAAAGGTTTCTAAAACGCACCTCATTTTTCCTCTCCTGGGGCTCCGGATCGACATTCCAGCCGCTTTACTAACAACATCCCCACATGGAGTCAATGCCTTTAAGTTCTGGTATCGCACAGTCTGCAGTTAGTGCAGAGGATGAATGGGAATAGGGGGAACAAGGGAGAAACTAGCTGTAGCGGTTTCAATGGGCACATGTCACTCTAATATCACATCAGTAAGAAGAATTAACCAAAGGCACAGCAAGGTGCCCCAGAAGAAAAATAGGGCTTCAAGGAATCCTGTGGTTATGGGGCAAGACCACAAAAATAAGAGCTAAAAAATGGAGCTAAGGGCCACTGCAATTCAAAAACCTGCAGAGTTATAAAGGCCAACTATTTTTAAAAAATATATTGAGGTAAGGCTATGAAGAGGCATTGAAAGCAAGGCAGAATGCAGGAAACCGATTTCAGGAGGTAGACTGGAATTGCATTGAAAGCATATGAAGAGAGTCAGAAACTCGACAATGATGCACTTGGCCAAAAAGGGCGTATGTGTTTTTTCCTGAATATATTCAGGAAAAAACGCATACGCACTTTTTGGCCAACCAAGCAAGCTTGCAAAGGAAATCTGCACTACAATGAAGTCTCACTTCCACCTGGTCAAAAGGGCCATCTGAAAAAAGTGTAAAATCTATAAAGGCAGGACAGGCCATGGAGAACTGGGAGCCTTCTTATGCTGATGGGCGGGATGTAAATTGCCAAAAGCCACTCAGGAGAAGTGTATGGTGTTTCCTGAAACATCTAAAAAACAAAGCAACAGAGCCTAGGGCACTTCCACTTATGGTCCTATAGCTTAGGGAAATTAACATCAAAAAGACACAGCCACCCCAAAGTTTGGGACGGCTCTGTTTACAAGAACCTCGTTTAAGGTACAAGTTCAATATCGCAGAAAGTAAAAAATGGATAAAGAACTTGTGGTACTTACGTACAATGCAATATCACTCAGCAATGAAATCTATGTAATCAGGCCCATAGCAGCATAATGAGTGGATTCAGGTATGATGATTCGAACTGAAATAAGTCACACAGAAAAGAAACATCATAAGGTATCACTAATACACAGAATGTGAACTTGGCTACACATGAACTGAATTACAAAACAGAACAGTGTCTCAAGTTTAGAAAACCAACTTATGCTTGCTTAAGGGGGAAGGTGAGTTGGGGTGCTGCATAAAACCAGAGATTGAAATGAGCACAGATAAAGTTCCTTAAGCCAAATATGGAATAGACAAGAGCTACTCCTTGCTCAACGAAATGGACTCAACACCGCATATTAAACGCCTAAGAATGTACCTGACTAGTAAGTATCTTAAAACCTATGGATTGCTATGTCTCCGAAAGAGAATCAAGCATGTGTACAGGGGCATAAACGCAGCAGTGATAGGATTGGAGAGGTTCGGTGAGCAAATGAAGACCCTTTGAAGTCATATTGCATGGTACCCATTACACGGGTCTCAACTCTCCAGGTTTAAGGTATTCTTCCTTCAGCTAAAACATGCATGTGGAACCCAGAGTATGATCAACCGTGTGAATGGGAGACGTGTTCAAATATGTCTCAATTTTCCTCCCCTGGTACTCGGGTGCAACATTCCAGACGCTTTACTAACACTCTCCCCACTTGGAGAGTCAGCACCTTTAACCTCCTGTTTGGCCCCGTTTGCAATTTCTGCGGAAGATGAACAGGAATAGGGAGAACCAATGAGAGACTAGCTGGAGGTGTCTGCACGGGCAAATTTAACTCTCATTTCCCACCAGAAAGAGGAAATAAGCAAAGGCTCAGCATGCCGTGCCGGAACCAGATTAGGGCCTCAAGCCATCCAGCGGTGTTGCAGCCATCTCACAAGAAAACGAGTTGAAGAAAGGAGCTCAGGGGCACTGTAATTCACAAACCTGCAGAGTTATAAATAACAGCTATCGTCCAAAAATATACTGAAGTAAGGCTGCCAAGAGGACTTGAAAGCGGGGCAGAATTGCAGGAAACCGATTTCAGGAGGTAGACTGGAATTGCATTGAAAGCATAGGAAAAGAGGCAGAACGTCCACAATGATGCACTTGGCCAAAAACGGCGTATGCGTTTTTTCCTGAATATATTCAGGAAAAAACGCATACGCCCTTTTTGGCCAACCAAGCAAACTTGCTAAGGAAATCTGCACTACAATGAAGTCTCACTTCCCCCCGGTCAAAAGGGCCATCTGAAAAAAGTGTAAAATCCAGAAAGGCAGGACAGGCCATGGAGAACTGGGAGCCTTGTTATGCTGACGGGCGGGATGTAAATTGCCAACAGACACTTGGGAGAAGTGTATGGTGTTTCCTGAAACATCTAAAAAACAAAGCAACAGAGCCCAGGGCACTTCCACTTATGGTCCTATAGCTTAGGAAAATTAAAATCAAAAAGACACAGCCACCCCAAAGTTTGGGACGCCTCTGTTTACAAGAACCTCGTTTACAGTACAAGTTCAACATCGCAGAAAGTGAAAAATGGATAAAGAAGTTGTGGTATTCACTTACAAAGCAATATCACTCAGCAATGAAATCTATGTCATCAGGCCCTTAGCAGCACAATGAGTGGATTCAGGTATGATGATTCTAACTGAAATAAGTCACACAGAAAAAGAAACATCATAAGATATCAGTAATACACGGAATGGAAACTTGGCTACACAGGAACTGAATTACAGAACAGAACAGGGTTTCAAATTTAGAAAACCAACTTATGCTTGCTTAAGGGTAAAGGTGAGTTGGGGTGCTGCATAAAACCAGAGATTGAAATGAGCACAGATAAAGTTCCTTAAGCCAAATATGGAATAGACAAGAGCTACTCCTTGCTCAACGAAATGGACTCAACACCGCATATTAAATGCCTAAAAATGTACCTGACTAGTAAGTATCTTAAAACCTATGGATTGCTATGTCTCCGAAAGAGAATCAAGCATGTGTACAGGGGCATAAACGCAGCAGTGATAGGATTGGAGAGGTTCGGTGAGCAAATGAAGACCCTTTGAAGTCATATTGCATGGTACCCATTCCACGGGTTTCAACTACCCAGGTTTAAGGTATTCTTCCTTCAGCTAAAACATGCATGTGGAACCTAGAGTATGATCAACCATGTGATCGGGAGACGTGTTCAAATATGTCTCAGTTTTCGTACCCTGGTACTCGGGTGCAACATTCCAGACGCTTTACTAACACTCTCCCGACTTGGAGAGTCAGTCCCTTTAACCTCCTGTTTGGCCCAGTTTGCAATTTCTGCGGAAGATGAACAGGAATAGCGAGAACCAATGAGAGACTAGCTGGAGGTGTCTGGACGGGCAAATTTAACTCTCATTTCCTACCAGGAAGAGGAATTAACCAAAGGCTCAGCGTGCCGTGCCGGAACCAGATTAGGGCCTGAAACCATCCAGTGGTGTTGCGGCCAGCTCACAAGAAAGCGAGTTGAAGAAAGGAGCTCAGGGGCACTGTAATTCACAAACCTGCAGAGTTATAAATGACAGCTATCGTCCAAAAATAGACTGAAGTAAGGCTGCCAAGAGGACTTGAAAGCGGGGCAGAATTGCAGGAAACCGATTTAAGGAGGTAGACTGGAATTGCATTGAAAGCATAGGAAAAGAGGCAGAACGTCCACAATGATGCACTTGGCCAAAAAGGGCGTATGCGTTTTTTCCTGAATATATTCAGGAAAAAACGCATACGCCCTTTTTGTCCAACCAAGCAAGCTTGCAAAGGAAATCTGCACTACAATGAAGTCTCACTTCTCCCCAGTCAAAAGGGCCATCTGAAAAAAGTGTAAAATCCAGAAAGGCAGGACAGGCCATGGAGAACCGGGAGCCTTGTTATGCTGATGGGCGGGATGTAAATTGCCAACAGACACTCCGGAGAAGTGTATGGTGTTTCCTGAAACATCTAAAAAACAAAGCACCAGAGCCTAGGGCACTGCCACTTATGGTCCTATAGCTTAGGGAAATTAAAATCAAAAAGACACAGCCACCCCAAAGTTTGGGACGCCTCTGTTTACAAGAACCTCGTTTACAGTACAAGTTCAACATCGCAGAAAGTGAAAAATGGATAAAGAAGTTGTGGTATTTACTTACAAAGCAATATCACTCAGCAATGAAATCTATGTCATCAGGCCCTTAGCAGCACAATGAGTGGATTCAGGTATGATGATTCTAACTGAAATAAGTCACACAGAAAAAGAAACATCATAAGATATCAGTAATACACGGAATGGAAACTTGGCTACACAGGAACTGAATTACAGAACAGAACAGGGTCTCAAATTTAGAAAACCAACTTATGCTTGCTTAAGGGTAAAGGTGAGTTGGGGTGCTGCATAAAACCAGAGATTGAAATGAGCACAGATAAAGTTCATTAAGCCAAATATGGAATAGACAAGAGCTACTCCTTGCTCAACGAAATGGACTCAACACCGCATATTAAACGCCTAAGAATGTACCTGACTAGTAAGTATCTTAAAACCTATGGATTGCTATGTCTCCGAAAGAGAATCAAGCATGTGTACAGGGGCATAAACGCAGCAGTGATAGGATTGGAGAGGTTCGGTGAGCAAATGAAGACCCTTTGAAGTCATATTGCATGGTACCCATTCCACGGGTTTCAACTACCCAGGTTTAAGGTATTCTTCCTTCAGCTAAAACATGCATGTGAAACCTAGAATATGATCAACCATGTGATCGGGAGACGTGTTCAAATATGTCTCAGTTTTCGTACCCTGGTACTCGGGTGCAACATTCCAGACGCTTTACTAACACTCTCCCCACTTGAAGAGTCAGTCCCTTTAACCTCCTGTTTGGCCCAGTTTGCAATTTCTGTGGAAGATGAACAGGAATAGTGAGAACCAATGAGAGACTAGCTGGAGGTGTCTGGATGGGCAAATTTAACTCTCATTTCCCACCAGGAAGAGGAATTAACCAAAGGCTCAGCGTGCCGTGCCAGAACCAGATTAGGGCCTGAAACCATCCTGCGGTGTTGCGGCCAGGTCACAAGAAAGCGAGTTGAAGAAAGGAGCTCAGGGGCACTGTAATTCACAAACCTGCAGAGTTATAAATGACAGCTATCGTCCAAAAATAGACTGAAGTAAGGCTGCCAAGAGGACTTGAAAGCGGGGCAGAATTGCAGGAAACTGATTTCAGGAGGTAGACTGGAATTGCATTGAAAGCATAGGAAAAGAGGCAGAACGTCCACAATGATGCACTTGGCCAAAAAGGGCGTATGCGTTTTTTCCTGAATATATTCAGGAAAAAACGCATACGCCCTTTTTGGCCAACCAAGCAAGCTTGCAAAGGAAATCTGCACTACAATGAAGTCTCACTTCCCCCCGGTCAAAAGGGCCATCTGAAAAAAGTGTAAAATCCAGAAAGGCAACAGGCCTCTGAGAACTGGGAGCCTTGTTATGCTGATGGGCGGGATGTAAATTGCCAACAGACACTTGGGAGAAGTGTATGGTGTTTCCTGAAACATCTAAAAAACAAAGCAACAGAGCCTAGGGCACTTCCACTTATGGTCCTATAGCTTAGGGAAATTAAAATCAAAAAGACACAGCCACCCCAAAGTTTGGGACGCCTCTGTTTACAAGAACCTCGTTTACAGTACAAGTTCAACATTGCAGAAAGTGAAAAATGGAGAAAGAAGTTGTGGTATTTACTTACAAAGCAATATCACTCAGCAATGAAATCTGTGTCATCAGGCCCTTAGCAGCACAATGAGTGGATTCAGGTATGATGATTCTAACTGAAATAAGTCACACAGAAAAAGAAACATCATAAGATATCAGTAATACACGGAATGGAAACTTGGCTACACAGGAACTGAATTACAGAACAGAACAGGGTCTCAAATTTAGACAACCAACTTATGCTTGCTTAAGGGGAAAGGTGAGTTGGGGTGCTGCATAAAACCAGAGATTGAAATGAGCACAGATAAAGTTCCTTAAGCCAAATATGGAATAGACAAGAGCTACTCCTTGCTCAATGAAATGGACTCAACACCGCATATTAAACGCCTAAGAATGTACCTGACTAGTAAGTATCTTAAAACCTATGGATTGCTATGTCTCCGAAAGAGAATCAAGCATGTGTACAGGGTCATAAACGCAGCAGTGATAGGATTGGAGAGGTTTGGTGAGCAAATGAAGACCCTTTGAAGTCATATTGCATGGTACCCATTCAACGGGTTTCAACTACCCCGGTTTAAGGTATTCTTCCTTCAGCTAAAAAATGCATGTGGAACCTAGAGTATGATCAACCATGTGATCGGGAGACGTGTTCAAATATGTCTCAGTTTTCATACCCTGGTACTCGGGTGCAACATTCCAGACGCTTTACTAACACTCTCCCGACTTGGAGAGTCAGTCCCTTTAACCTCCTGTTTGGCCCAGTTTGCAATTTCTGCGGAAGATGAGCAGGAATAGCGAGAACCAATGAGAGGCTAGCTGGAGGTGTCTGGACGGGCAAATTTAACTCTCATTTCCCACCAGGAAGAGGAATTAACCAAAGGCTCAGCGTGCCGTGCCGGAACCAGATTAGGGCCTGAAGCCATCCTGCGGTGTTGCGGCCAGGTCACAAGAAAGCGAGTTGAAGAAAGGAGCTCAGGGGCACTGTAATTCACAAACCTGCAGAGTTATAAATGACAGCTATCGTCCAAAAATAGACTGAAGTAAGGCTGCAAAGAGGACTTGAAAGCGGGGCAGAATTGCAGGAAACCGATTTCAGGAGGTAGACTGGAATTGCATTGAAAGCATAGGAAAAGAGGCAGAACGTCCACAATGATGCACTTGGCCAAAAAGGGCGTATGCGTTTTTTTCTGAATATATTCAGGAAAAAACGCATATGCCCTTTTTGGCCAACCAAGCAAGCTTGCAAAGGAAATCTGCACTACAATGAAGTCTCACTTCCCCCCGGTCAAAAGGGCCATCTGAAAAAAGTGTAAAATCCAGAAAGGCAGGACAGGCCATGGAGAACTGGGAGCCTTGTTATGCTGATGGGCAGGATGTAAATTGCCAACAGACACTTGGGAGAAGTGTATGGTGTTTCCTGAAACATCTAAAAAACAAAGCAACAGAGCCTAGGGCACTTCCACTTATGGTCCTATAGCTTAGGGAAATTAAAATCAAAAAGACACAGCCACCCCAAAGTTTGGGACGCCTCTGTTTACAAGAACCTCATTTACCGTACAAGTTCAATATCACAGAAAGTGTAAAATGGATAAAGAAGTTGTGGTACTCATGTACAATGCAATATCACTCAGCAATGAAATCTATGTCACCAGGCCCGTAGCAGCATAATGAGTGGATTCGGGTATGGTGATTCTAACTGAAATAAGTCACACAGAAAAAGAAACATCAAAAAATATCACTAATGCATGGAATTTAAACTTGGCTACAGAGGAACTGAATTACAAAACAGAACAGGGTCTCAAATTTAGAAAACCAACTTATGCTTGCTTAAGTGGAAAGGTGAGTTGGGGTGCTGCATAAAACCAGAGATTGAAATGAGCACAGATAAAGTTCCTTAAGCCAAATATGGAATAGACAAGAGCTACTCCTTGCTCAACGAAATGGACTCCACACCGCATATTAAACGCCTAAGAATATACCTGACTAGTAAGTATCTTAAAACCTATGGATTGCTATGTCTCCAAAAGAGAATCAAGCGTGTGTACAAGGGTCATAAACGCAGCAGTGATAGGATTGGAGAGATTCGGTGAGCAAATGAAGACCCTTTGAAGTCATATTGCATGGTACCCATTCCACGGGTCTCAACTCTCCAGGTTTAAGGTATTCTTTCTTCAGCTAAAACATGCATGTGGAACCCAGAGTATGATCAACCGTGTGATCGGGAGACGTGTTCAAATATGTCTCAGTTTTCGTCCCCTGGTACTTCGGTGCAACATTCCAGACGCTTTACTAACACTCTCCCCACTTGGAGAGTCAGTGCCTTTAACCTCTTGTTTGGCCCAGTTTGCAATTTCTGCGGAAGATGTACAGGAATAGGGAGAACCAATGAGAGACAAGCGGGAGGTGTTTGGACGGGCAAATTTAACTCTAATTTCCCATTAGTATGAGGAATTAACCAAAGGCTCAGTGTGCCGTGCCGGAACCAGATTAGGGCCTGAAGCCATCCTGCGGTGTTGCGGCCAGCTCACAAGAAAGCGAGTTGAAGAAAGGAGCTCAGGGGCACTGTAATTCACAAACCTGCAGAGTTATAAATGACAGCTATCGTCCAAAAATAGACTGAAGTAAGGCTGCCAAGAGGACTTGAAAGCGGGGCAGAATTGCAGGAAACCGATTTCAGGAGGTAGACTGGAATTGCATTGAAAGCGTAGGAAAAGAGGCAGAACGTCCACAATGATGCACTTTGCCAAAAGGGCGTATGCGTTTTTTCCTGAATATATTCAGGAAAAAACGCATACGCCCTTTTTGGCCAACCAAGCAAGCTTGCAAAGGAAATCTGCACTACAATGAAGTCTCACTTCCCCCCGGTCAAAAGGGCCATCAGAATAAAGTGTAAAATCCAGAAAGGCAGGACAGGCCATGGAGAACTGGGAGCCTTGTTATGCTGATGGGCGGGATGGAAATTGCCAACAGACACTCAGGAGAAGTGTATGGTGTTTCCTGAAACATCTAAAAAACAAAGCAACAGAGCCTAGGGCACTTCCACTTATGGTCCTATAGCTTAGGGAAATTAATATCAAAAAGACACAGCAACCCCAAAATTTGGGATGGCTCTTTTTACAGGAATCTCTTCTACGGCACAAGTTAAATATCCCAGAGAGCAAATAGTGGATAAAGAAGTTGCGGTACTTATGTACAACAGAATACCACTCAGCAATGAAATCTATGTCACCAGGCCCGTACCAGCATAATGAGTGGATTGAGGCATGATGATTCTAAGTGAAATATGTCACATAAAAAAAGAAACTTCATAAGGTATCACTAATACACGGAATGTGAACTTGGCTACACATGAACTGAATTACAAAACAGAACAGGGTCTCAAGTTTAGAAAAACAACTTATGCCTGCTTAAGGGGGAAGGTGAGTTGGGGTGCTGCATAAAAGCAGAGTTTGAAATTAGCACAGATACCGTTCCATAAGCCAAATATGTAATAGACAAGAGCTACCCCTTGGTCAACGAAATGGATTCAACAATGAGGTATCACCTCACACCTGGTAGAATAGGCATCATTGAAAATCTACAAACAAAAAATGCTAGAAAGGGTGTGGAGAAAAGGAACCCTCTTCCACTATTGTTGGGAATATAAATTGATACAGTCATTATGGAGAACAATATGGAATTTCTTAAGAAACTAACAATAGAATTACCATATGATACAGCAATCCCAGTACTGGACATATACCCAGACAAAACCATAAATCAAAAAGAGTCATTCACCGCAATGTTCATTGCATCACTATTTACAATATCGAGGTAATGGAAGCAACCTAAATGCCCACAGACAGACGAATGCATAAAGCTGTGGTACATATATAAAATGGAATATTACTAAGCCATGAAAAGGAATGAAATTGGGTCATTTGTAGAGACGTCGATGGATCTAGAGACTGTCATACAGAGTGAAGTAAGTCAGAAAGAGAAAAACAAATCTTGTATATTCATGCATATATGTGGAACCTAGAAAAACTGTACAGATTAACCATTTTGCAAGGCATAAATAGAGCAACAGATGTAGACAACAAACGTATGGACAACAAGGGGGGAAAGCTGTTGGGGGGGTGGTGGTGGGAGGAGTTGAGAGACTGGGATTGGCATGTATACATTTATATGTATAAAATAGATACCCAATAAGAACCTGCTGTATAAAAATATAAAATAAAATTCAAAATTAAAAAGAAGTAAAATTTAAAAAATAAAACAGAAAAAACAATTATTCCCTGCACATACATGTATTTATATGAATAAATTATTTCCATGCTTATATCTGTAAATACAAAAAAGAGGAATAAAATCTACCTTGAACCAAAAACGAAAAAGAGAAAAAAAACACAGAACCCACCAGTTACACAGAGGAAAACCGTATCAGGGCACTTGCTCCAGTTGTAAACAATTCTGAAGTTGGTCAGTGGTGGGGAATCGTCTCCCATTCAGCCAGCAGCCCCCACGCAACAAGCGTCCTCATTGCAAAGCTGGGGCACCGTGCCGAGGCATCTGTGAGTAAACGTGAGCTGAGCCCCAGGCCAGTTGCTGCTGAACTATTCCCACCCGTCCCAGGTAAAACACCTGAATATATACAAGGACTTGAAAGCCTAGAGGAAGGGCCATAGAGCCACACGAGTGACAGCATGCCGGCCGACTTGGTGCCTGCAGGCCAGCCAGGATGGTCCTGGCCCTGGGTGCTCTTCTGGAAGATTTCCATTTCCCTGCCTGAGATACCCGTCCTGTCCCTGCCCCCACTGCTTTTTTCCTTCCTCACCTCTGCCCAGGGAGAAATTCCAGCAGCAGGTATGGGTGACACACCCTCTTCTTTAGCAGGTGGCAGCCTGGCAACTGCTGCAGAAAGTCCAGCAGAGCCCCACTCACACTGGGCCACCCACAAAGCCGTGGCCTCTCACTCCCTCCCACCAGCCCAGCCCCGAGACTGCTGACAGGGCAGAGAAAATGGCGTCAGGCACGGCTGCAGGGGCTCTTGCTGCCTGGAGTGGTATTTATATTGATCTCAACCCAGGCACACCTGGGGAGGGCTGGCCGGCACGGTAAGGCTGCCCAGGTCAGCCAATCATCACCCCTCAGGGGCTCACAGTTGCAGAAAATGGAACTTGCTGAACCGGCCAGGTCCAAGGAACAGGTGTGGGCTCCTGAGAGTCAGGATAGACAAGGGGCTGCAGCTTTGGCTTGTTTTCTAATCATTTTATCTGGCCCATGAGTGGGAGACAACTTCAAGAAAACCCTCTCCTAATGAGAGGAACCCAGGAGTCAGGGAGAGGAGGGGTGGGTGGTGGTTGGAGACAGAGGCCTGGTGCCCCGGGTGCAGTGGAAGTCTCTGGAAGACCAGGTGGAGGGAGGCCTCACGGAGTGATGCCCAGGGTCACAGACCTGTCGCAGCTGCTGTTTGTTAGTTCAAGTCCTGCTCTGAGGTGCTCTGTGTCAGCTCTGAGCGACAGGTGAGCTGGGGGTGCTCTGCAATGAGGGCTATGTGCACGGTTCCTGTGTGCCCAGTCCTGCCACGGTACCTGCAAGGGTAACTCTGTATCCTGGGAGGGGCCTGACCACGAGAGCCCCGTGGGCTGGGGTGGGGGTGGGGTACCTGCCCAGGTGAGCTCCATATTCTGGGATTGGTCTGACCACGAGAGCCCCATGGGCTGCTGGGGACCTGGTAAAGGATGTCAGGACAGTCAGTGAAGCCACCGAGGATATACCTCCAGTTGCTCCTAATTCCTACACCCTGCTGGTCATTCTACCAACCACCAGGACATGGTATTCTGTATTAGTCTTCAATGATGCCTTCTTTTGTATTCCATTAGTCCCAGAGTCACAAGAAATTTTGGCTTGTGAGTGGCAGGACTCAACATACAACTAAAACAATACTTCCGGGCCGTCTGGCCCCAAGGGTGCAAAAATTCCCACACCATCTTTGGGGAAAGCTTAGCTAAAGACCTAAAAGTTCTACCTCTGGAAAAGGAAACCCTCCTTCAATATGCAGACGACATTCTGATCACCAGCCCTACTAAGGAGGCCTCTGAACTACCAAGCCAATAAAGGATAGAAGTTGTCCAAGAAAAAGCTCAAATATCACAGACTGCGGTGACCTGCCTGGGCTTCATTCTCACAGAAGGTCAGAGAAGCCCATCCCAGGAAAGGGAAGAAACCATTTTCAGCCTTACCCCTTTCTAAAACTAGAAGACAGCTTAGGGGTTCCTGGGGAGGCCAGGGTTTGCTGCTTCTGGATCCCTAGCTACAGTCTACTAGCTGGGCCTCTATATGAAACACTGAAAGGAAAAGATGATGATCCTTTTGAATAGAATCCAGAAGTGGCCTTTCAAGAATGGAAAGAGCAGTCAATTCAGACCCTTGCCCTGGAACTCCCTAATTTAGCTAAACCCTTTGACCTTTACATTCCCGGTGAAAGGTGAATCGCCATTGGAGAATTAGTGTGAAAACTGGGACCACTTGAAATGGAACAATGCAAGAATGCCATCCAGGTAGGATAAACTACGGTCACTAAGGGGCTTGGCCCACTGCCACATCTGGCCAAGATACTGGCGGTATCTAAAAACCTGGAAATCAGCAGCCCAAAAGGCCACCTCCCTCCTAAGGGAAAAGGACCCCACGTGGTGATCCTAACCACCAACCATGCCCTGAAGTTGCAGGGTTCGCTCCGTGGGCACACCGACCTCGAGTGAGGAGGCCCTCCAACTCCAACATCCAGAGAGATAACCGGGGGCAACAGGGCACCATGACGACTCGTGTGAACATCACTTGACCTGGAGTTTCTCTCATAAAACAACAAGAGTGTGTCCCAAAAGAGTAGACTACTGCTTGCAGGACTTACTGCACCCAGAGGGGAGCTAATAATCTTGGCGGGGGAACAGTATACCACACTGTCACCATAGAAAAGCCTACAGACACCGTGATGATGGTGGCCAATAAGACCGGCTGGACTCCTGTTTACTTCAAAAGGCTGTTGACTCAGTAGCCATCATGGTCCTTGGTCACCACTGACCCTGGACTGTCTGGGAGTTGAGCGGGCAGGACTCTGACACCTGGTGCTGTTTGTACGTTAATACAGGGGCCTAATTGAAGAAAGCGCAGACTACTGGTCAGAGCATCTAGGCTGGCAGAAACGGTCAGCCTAAGGTGGCCGAACAAATGTGGGGCGGGGTGAAACCGGCCCCCACAGCGTCTCTGCACATCTCTTTCCTGGACCCTTAAAGGTCATTAGAATCTATAACACTTCCAATGCTGGTGCTCAGGTGGACGAGCAGGGAGGCAGGGGTCCTGGGGACAATCAACGTCACCGGGAGGCTGCTGGGGAGAAGCTCTGACCCTCGCCCCAGGGTATGAGGGCTCCCAACTCAGCACTCAGCAGTTACAGAAGAAGGGTCTGCACCCTCAGCACTCCAAGAATGAGGAACGGGACAAAAGGCAGAGGAGGGGTTTGTCCCCAGCAAAGCCCATTAAAAATCCCTGGGAGATAAAAATAGAATCTGGGCAATAAAGTCAAGTCTAACCTTTTTTATCCTTTGTGCTTTGTCTAATTTCACGTGCTCCTAGGGTCCCGCATGCAGAGGTTCCACACCCGGCACTTCAGACCAGATTTCCTAGTGCAGAATGGCTGGGTCGACACCTCAGCTCCTGGGGCCCAGTGCAGACTCCACGATATAGAGCCTGAGCTACAGCCAACCCGGCCCTCGAGAGCTCCGCCGCCTCCCTCCCTCCCACTGACTCTGACAGGATCTCTACACAGCAGCCCAGCCCACAGCCCACGGGGTAGTGCATGCTCTCACCTCTCCATTCTCTGATCAAAATATAAAGTTTCCTTTGCTTGTGAACCAAACTCAGTCTCGATCTGTTGGCCCCAATGACACTGGGCAGGGGGACACTTGTTGGGGTCCACTCTGGAGGATCAGTAACAGAAATTGAGACTATTGTAACCTCAATGAACAGATGTGTGAGCCAAACTGTAGTTAACATAGAACAGTGTATAAGGCTCGGGTAAACTAAGATGTTTTTAACACTTCCATTTGATATTTCCATCACTTTTTATAAGCAAGTTCAGTGAAAAGGTTTGTCTTATTTGTCAGGTCAATATTAGAGAAACGAAGTGATTTCTTTCCAAGGATGTACATCTAATAATCTTGGTTAAACCTTCAATCTTGTTTTAAATGCTTTTCCATTGAAAATGATACCTCTCTTTCAGCTCCCCCATTTCTGAGAAGTATAAAATCTTATAATTTATTATTACCAAAGGGGAAAGGTGGGAGGAGGGATAAATTAACAGTTTGGAATGAACACATACACACTGCTATGTATAAAATAGATCATCAACAAGGAACTACTGTATAGCACAGGGAACTACACTCAACATTTTGCAATAACCTATAAGGGGAAATAATCTGAAAAAGAATAGATATTTTTATTGACATCATCTATCAATGACAGTTAAAGTGTAGCCTAAGGGAAGCTGGTGGTGAGTGCTTCTGACCCTGAAGACTTCAATCATCTAAAGTTTGGACTCTGCCTACTTCCCAAGGCCCTTAATGAACATATGTGTAGCCGTAGCTTAAAAAATTCCCCAGTTTGGGTTTCGGGGAGACACTGATTTTGAAAAAGCCCTGGTGTTCTCCTTACATGAATGGGACTCTTCCTACTGCTAAAACATGTCTGTCACACCCAGAGGATGGGATACCGTCTGATCGGGAAGAGTTTGGAAAAGGCATCTCATCTCCTCATCTCCTGGTGCTCGGGTTCACCCCTCCAGCGTCTTTACTAACAGTCTCCCCACTTGGAGATGTCAGCACTGTCAACATCCTGTTGCGTACAGTTTGGAATTTGTCCAGAGGATGAAGCGGAAGGATGAGGAACAATGAGAGACAAGTCCTAGGTGTTCAGACAGGCACATGTCACTCTAATTTCCAATCAGGAAGACGAATTGACCAAAGGCTAGGGTTGCCCATGGAAACAGTATAGGGCTTGAGGAAATCCCGCTGCTTTGTGGCCAGTTCCCATAAACACGAGTTGAACAATGGAACTCAGCGGCAGTAAAATTCACAAAACTGCAGAGTTGAAAATATCCATCACTGAAAAATGTCTTGAGGAAAGTCAGAGAAAAGGACTTGTAAGCAAGGGAGAATGGCAGGAAAGGGATTTGAGAAGGTAGAAAGGACTCGCCATTAAGCACAAGAAAAGGAGCTGAACATTGCCAACATTGCAGTTGGCCAAAAAGGGTGTATGCGTTCTTTTCTGTATATATTCAAGAAAAGGGCATACACTTTTTTAGCCAACCAAACAGGTGGGCACTGGAAGTCAATACCACAAAAGATATCACTTCGCATCAGTCAGAAGAGCCATCTTCATAAAGCGTAAACAACAGAAATGCAGGACAGGGCAACGAGAAGAGGGAGCCCTGTGAGACTTATAGTGGAAATGTATATTGCCAACGGCCATTCTGGAGAAGTGTATTGTGTTTACTAAAGCATCTAAAAAATGAGCCACAGAGCATAGGGCACTTGCACTCATGGGCGTATATCTTGGGAAAAACAAAAATCGAGAGGACACAGGCACCCCAATGTTTACCCCCTCTCTGTTTAAAAGATCCTCGACTAGGATATAACTTAAATGTCTCTGGAGGGAAAAAATGGATAGAGATGTGGTACTTAGGTAGAGTGGAATATTATTCAGCCTGGAAATCAATGAAATATGGCCAGTTGTAACAACTCCGGAGGAGTTACGTATGATCATTCTAAGTGACAGAATTCAAAAACAAAAAGACACATATCATAAGATATCACTTAAAGGTGGAATCCAAAATGGCTACACATGAAATAAATTACAAAACAAAAACATAGTCAAATATGTAGAAAACACGCATAAGGCTGCTAAACGGGAAAGGTGGGGAGGGGTGAGGCATCATCCAGGAGGTTGAAATTAGCAAAGATACCATTGCAAATACCAAACTGATAATCAACAAGGCCTACACGGTAGCTAAAAGAACTGCACTCAGCACACTCAAGTCACTGGAAAAGAATATATACGACTGGTAAGAATCTGAAAAAGAATTTATTGATGTCTCTCTGTACGTGAATCAAGTGGATGTACAGCAGCAAGAAACAGAGCTTTGAAAATCAGCTGTAACCAATATAGTAATAAATTGAAAAAAATAAACGACAGAGAGACAGAGAAAACCTCTTACAACTTTTCCTCAGGGACGGTGATGCAACATGGATTGAACACATCTAGACCCACAGCAGGATGAGACATAAGGCTGGAAACTGTTTGCGCTAAGAGAAATGTGAGGTTGGGTGAGGAAATACACACCCTTTAAAGTAATACTACCTGGTACCCATTCAATGGGTCCCAAATCTGCAGGTTCAAGGGATCTTCCTACAGCTAAAACATGCATGGAAAACCCAGAGGACTGTACACCATGTGATCGGGAGATGTGTCTAAAATGCACCTCATTTATCCTCTCCTGGTGCTCCTGTTCACCATTCCAGCCACGCTACTTAGAATCTCCCCACTTGGAGAATCAGCACATTTAAACTTCTGTTTCACACATTTTGCAAATTGTGAGGAGGCTGAACGGGAAGAGGGGGAACCAATGAGAGAAGAGTTGTAGGGGTTTGGACGGGCACATATCACTCTAATTTCCCATTAAGAATAAGAATTAAAGAAAGGCTCAGCCTGCCTCGCCGGAGCCAAAATAGGGCCTGAAGCAATCCTGCGGGTTTGAGGCCAGCTCACAAAAGAGCAACTTAAAAAATGGAGCTCAGGGTCACTGCAATTCACAAACCTGCAGAGTTATAAATGAAAACTAACGTCCAAAAATATGTTGAGGTAAGGCAAAGAAGAGGATCTGAATGCAAGACAGAATTGCAAGAAACAGATTTCAAGAGATAGATTGGACTCGTCTTTAACGCACATGAAAAGCGGCAGAATTTCGACAATGATGCAGTTGGCCCAAAAGGGCGTATGCGTTTTTTCCTGATTATATCCAGGAAAAAACGCATACGCACTTTATGGGCAACGAAGCAAGCAAGCAATGCAAATGTGCACAACAAAGAAGTCTCACTTCCCACCGGTCAAAAGGGCCATCCTAAAAAATTGTAAAAACCAGAAATGCAGGACAGGCCATGGAGAACAGGGAGCCTTTATACGCTGATGGGCAGTGTGTGAACTGCCGAGAGCCACTCTGGAGAAGTGTATGGTGGTTCCTAAATCATCTAAAAAACAGAGCTACAGAGCGTAGGACTCTTCCAATCATGGGAGTATATCTAGGGAAGTCTAAAAATCAACAAGACACAAGCACACCACAGTTTAGGGCTACTCTGTTTACAAGAACCTCAACTTCAGTACACCTTAAATATCCCAGGAAAGAGAACAATGGATAAAGAAGATGTGGTACTTATGTACAATGGAATATCTCTTCACCATGAAATCAATGTAATAAGGCTAGTAGAAGGATAAAGAGTGGATTTAGGTCCGATAATACTACTTGAAATAAGTCAAACAGAAAAAGAAACATATCATAAGATATCACTTATAGAGGGAGGGTAAATATGGCTGCACAAGAAATGAATTACAGAACAGAACAGTGTCTCACATTTAGAAAACACACTTATGTCAGCTTAAGGGGAAAGGAGAGGTGGGGTGATGCATAAAACCAGAGTTTGAAATTAGCACAGATACCGTTCAATAAACCAAATAGGTATTAGACAAGATCTACACCTTGCTCAATGAACTGGCCTCAACACACCCTATACACCGCAGAGAAATATATCTGAGTAATAAGAATCTTAAAACCCATGTATTGATATATCTCCATAAGGGAATCAAGTGTGTGCAGAGCGGCACAAACACAGCAGTGAAAATGAGCTAAACCCAATTATAGAAATAAATTTTAAAAACAAAACGCTGAAACAATGAAAGAGAGAAAAATTCTTACAAAATTCGCTCAGGGGCTGTGATGCAACCTGGATTGACCACATATAAACCCAAAGCTGGATAAGACATAAGGCTGGACACTTGGGGCTGACAGGATTGGTGAGCTTTGGTGAGCAACTGCCGAAAGTTTAATGCAATACTTCATGCTACTCAGTCCAAGGGTCCCAACACTCCAGGTTGAAGGGAATCTTCCTACAGCTAAACCATGCTTGGGAAACCCAGCGACTGGTATACCATATGATCGGGAAAGGTTTCTAAAACGCACCTCATTTTTCCTCTCCTGGGGCTCCGGATCGACATTCCAGCCGCTTTACTAACAACATCCCCACATGGAGTCAATGCCTTTAAGTTCTGGTATCGCACAGTCTGCAGTTAGTGCAGAGGATGAATGGGAATAGGGGGAACCAGTGAGAAACTAGCTGTAGCGGTTTCAATGGGCACATGTCACTCTAATATCACATCAGTAAGAAGAATTAACCAAAGGCACAGCAAGGTGCCCCAGAAGAAAAATAGGGCTTCAAGGAATCCTGTGGTTACGGGACAAGACCACAAAAATAAGAGCTAAAAAATGGAGCTAAGGGCCACTGCAATTCAAAAACCTGCAGAGTTATAAAGGCCAACTATTTTTAAAAAATATATTGAGGTAAGGCTATGAAGAGGCATTGAAAGCAAGGCAGAATTGCAGGAAACCGATTTCAGGAGGTAGACTGGAATTGCATTGAAAACATATGAAGAGAGTCAGAAACTCGACAATGATGCACTTGGCCAAAAAGGGCATATGCGTTTTTTCCTGAATATATTCAGGAAAAAACGCATACGCCCTTTTTGGCCAACCAAGCAAGCTTGCAAAGGAAATCTGCACTACAATGAAGTCTCACTTCCACCTGGTCAAAAGGGCCATCTGAAAAAAGTGTAAAATCCATAAAGGCACGACAGGCCATGGAGAACTGGGAGCCTTCTTATGCTGATGGGCGGGATGTAAATTGCCAACAGCCACTCTGGAGAAGTGTATGGTGTTTCCTGAAACATCTAAAAAACAAAGCAACAGAGCCTAGGGCACTTCCACTTATGGTCCTATAGCTTAGGGAAATTAAAATCAAAAAGACACAGCCACCCCAAAGTTTGGGACGCCTCTGTTTACAAGAACCTCGTTTACCGTACAAGTTCAATATCGCAGAAAGTGAAAAATGGATAAAGAACTTGTGGTACTTACGTACAATGCAATATCACTAAGCAATCAAATCTATGTCATCAGGCCCGTAGCAGCATAATGAGTGGATTCAGGTATGATGATTCGAACTGAAATAAGTCACACAGAAAAGAAACATCATAAGGTATCACTAATACACAGGATGTGAACTTGGCTACACATGAACTGAATTACAAAACAGAACAGTGTCTCAAGTTTAGAAAACCAGCTTATGCTTGCGTAACGGGGAAGGTGAGTTGGGGTGCTGCATAAAACCAGAGATTGAAATGAGCACAGATAAAGTTCCTTAAGCCAAATATGGAATAGACAAGAGCTACTCCTTGCTCAACAAAATGGACTGAACACCGCATATTAAACACCTAAGAATGTACCTGACTAGTAAGTATCTTAAAACCTATGGATTGCTATGTCTCCAAAAGAGAATCAAGTGTGTGTACAGGGGCATAAACGTAGCAGTGATAGGATTGGAGAGGTTCGGTGAGCAAATGAAGACCCTTTGAAGTCATATTGCATGGTACCCATTCCACGGGTTTCAACTACCCAGGTTTAAGGTATTCTTCCTTCAGCTAAAACATGCATGTGGAACCCAGAGTATGATCAATGGTGTGATCGGGAGACGTGTTCAAATATGTCTCAGTTTTCGTACCCTGGTACTCGGGTGCAACATTCCAGACGCTTTACTTACACTCTCCCCACTTGGAGAGTCAGTCCCTTTAACCTCCTGTTTGGCCCAGTTTGCAGTTTCTGCGGAAGATGAACAGGAATAGTGAGAACCAATGAGAGGCTAGCTGGAGGTGTCTGGATGGGCAAATTTAACTCTCATTTCCCACCAGGAAGAGGAAATAACCAAAGGCTCAGCGTGCCGTGCCAGAACCAGATTAGGGCCTGAAGCCATCCTGTGGTGTTTCGGCCAGGTCACAAGAAAGCGAGTTGAAGAAAGGAGCTCAGGGGCACTGTAATTCACAAACCTGCAGAGTTATAAATGACAGCTATCGTCCAAAAATAGACTGAAGTAAGGCTGCCAAGAGGACTTGAAAGCGGGGCAGAATTGCAGGAAACCGATTTCAGTAGGTAGACTGGCATTGCATTGAAAGCATAGGAAAAGAGGCAGAACGTCCACAATGATGCACTTGGCCAAAAAGGGCGTATGCGTTTTTCCTGAATATATTCAGGAAAAAACGCATACACCGTTTTTGGCCAACCAAGCAAGCTTTCAAAGGAAATCTGCACTACAATGAAGTCTCACTTCTCCCTGGTCAAAAGGGCCATCTGAGAGAAGTGTAAAATCCAGAAAGGCAGGACAGGCCATGGAGAACTGGGAGCCTTGTTATGCTGATGGGCGGGATGTAAATTGCCAACAGACACTCAGGAGAAGTGTATGGTGTTTCCTGAAACATCTAAAAAACAAAGCAACGGAGCGTAGGGCATTTCCACTTATGGTCCTATAGCTTAGGGAAATTAAAATCAAAAAGACACAGCCACCCCAAAGTTTGGGACGCCTCTGTTTACAAGAACCTCGTTTACAGTACAAGTTCAACATCGCAGAAAGTGAAAAATGGATAAAGAAGTTGTGGTATTTACTTACAAAGCAATATCACTCAGCAATGAAATCTGTGTCATCAGGCCCTTAGCAGCACAATGAGTGGATTCGGGTATGATGATTCTAACTGAAATAAGTCACACAGAAAAAGAAACATCATAAGATATCACTAATACACGGAATGTAAACTTGGCTACACAGGAACTGCATTCCAAAACAGAACAGGGTCTCAAATTTAGAAAACCAACTTATGCTTGCTTAAGGGGAAAGGTGAGTTGGGGTGCTGCATAAAACCAGAGATTGAAATGAGCACAGATAAAGTTCCTTAAGCCAAATATGGAATAGACAAGAGCTACTCCTTGCTCAACGAAATGGACTCAAAACTCCATATTAAACGCCTAAGAATGTACCTGACTAGTAAGTATCTTAAAACCTGTGGATTGCTATGTCTCCAAAAGAGAATCAAGCATGTCTACAGGGGCATAAACGCAGCAGTGATAGGATTGGAGAGGTTCGGTGAGCAAATGAAGACCCTTTGAAGTCATATTGCATGGTACCCATTACACGGGTCTCAACTCTCCAGGTTTAAGGTATTCTTCCTTGAGCTAAAACATGCATGTGGAACCAAGAGTATGATCAACCATGTGAACGGGAGACGTGTTCAAATATGTCTCAGTTTTCCTCCCCTGGTACTCGGGTGCAACATTCCAGACGCTTTACTAACACTCTCCCGACTTGGAGAGTCAGTCCCTTTAACCTCCTGTTTGGCCCAGTTTGCAATTTCTGCGGAAGATGAACAGGAATAGCGACAACCAATGAGAGGCTAGCTGGAGGTGTCTGGACGGGCAAATTTAACTCTCATTTCCCACCAGGAAGAGGAATTAACCAAAGGCTCAGCATGCCGGGCCGGAACCAGATTAGGGCCTGAAGCCATCCTGCGGAGTTGCGGCCAGGTCACAAGAAAGCGAGTTGAAGAAAGGAGCTCAGGGGCACTGTAATTCACAAACCTGCAGAGTTATAAATGACAGCTATCGTCCAAAAATAGACTGAAGTAAGACTGCCAAGAGGACTTGAAAGCGGGGCAGAATTGCAGGAAACCAATTTCAGGAGGTAGACTGGAATTGCATTGAAAGCATAGGAAAAGAGGCAGAACGTCCACAATGATGCACTTGGCCAAAAAGGGCGTATGCGTTTTTTCCTGAATATATTCAGGAAAAAACGCATACGCCGTTTTTGGCAAACCAAGCAAGCTTGCAAAGGAAATCTGCACTACAATGAAGTCTCACTTCCCCCCGGTCAAAAGGGCCATCTGAAAAAAGTGTAAAATCCAGAAAGGCAGGACAGGCCATGGAGAACTGGGAGCCTTGTTATGCTGATGGGTGGGATGTAAATTGCCAACAACCACTCGGGAGAAGTGTATGGTGTTTCCTGAAACATCTAAAAGACAAAGCAACAGAACCTAGGGCACTTCCACTTATGGTCCTATAGCTTAGGGAAATTAAAATCAAAAAGACACAGCCACCCCAAAGTTTGGAACGGCTCTGTTTACAAGAACCTCGTTTACAGTACAAGTTCAACATCGCAGAAAGTGAAAAATGGATAAAGAAGTTGTGGTATTTACTTACAAAGCAATATCACTCAGCAATGAAATCTGTGTCATCAGGCCCTTAGCAGTACAATGAGTGGATTCAGGTATGATGATTCTAACTGAAATAAGTCACACAGAAAAAGAAACATCATAAGATATCAGTAATACACGGAATGTAAACTTGGCTACACAGGAACTGAATTACAGAACAGAACAGGGTCTCAAATTTAGAAAACCAACTTATGCTTGTTTAAGGGTAAAGGTGAGTTGGGGTGCTGCATAAAACCAGAGATTGAAATGAGCACAGATAAAGTTCCTTAAGCCAAATATGGAATAGACAAGAGCTACTCCTTGCTCAACGAAATGGACTCAACACCGCATATTAAACGCCTAAGAATGTACCTGACTAGTAAGTATCTTAAAACCTATAGATTGCTATGTCTCCGAAAGAGAATCAAGCATGTGTACAGGGGCATAAACGCAGCAGTGATAGGATTGGAGAGGTTCGGTGAGCAAATGAAGACCCTTTGAAGTCATATTGCATGGTACCCATTCCACGGGTTTCAACTACCCAGGTTTTAGGTATTCTTCCTTCAGCTAAAACATGCATGTGGAACCCAGAGTATGATCAACCATGTGATCGGGAGACATGTTCAAATATGTCTCAGTTTTCCTCCCCTGGTACTCGGGTGCAACATTCCAGACGCTTTACTAACACTCTCCCCACTTGGAGAGTCAGCGCCTTTAACCTCCTGTTTGGCACAGTTTGCAATTTCTGCGGAAGATGAACAGGAATAGGGAGAACCAATGAGAGGCTAGCTGGAGGTGTCTGGACGGGCAAATTTAACTCTCATTTCCCACCAGGAGGAGGAAATAACCAAAGGCTCAGCGTGCCGTGCCAGAACCAGATTAGGGCCTGAAGCCATCCTGCGGTGTTGCGGCCAGCTGAAAAGAAAGCGAGTTGAAGAAAGGAGCTCAGGGGCACTGTAATTCACAAACCTGCAGAGTTATAAATGACAGCTATCGTCCAAAAATAGACTGAAGTGAGGCTGCCAAGAGGACTTGAAAGCGGGGCAGAATTGCAGGAAACCGATTTCAGGAGGTAGACTGGAATTGCATTGAAAGCATAGGAAAAGAGGCAGAACGTCCACAATGATGCACTTGGCCAAAAAGGGCGTATGCGTTTTCTCCTGAATATATTCAGGAAAAAACGCATATGCCCTTTTTGGCCAACCAAGCAAGCTTGCAAAGGAAATCTGCACTACAATGAAGTCTCACTTCCCCCCGGTCAAAAGGGCCATCTGAAAAAAGTGTAAAATCCAGAAAGGCAGGACAGGCCATGGAGAACTGGGAGCCTTGTTATGCTGATGGGCGGGATGTAAACTGCCAACAGACACTCGGGAGAAGTGTATGGTGTTTCCTGAAACATCTAAAAAACAAAGCAACAGAGCCTAGGGCACTGCCACTTATGGTCCTATAGCTTAGGGAAATTAAAATCAAAAAGACACAGCCACCCCAAAGTTTGGGACGCCTCCGTTTACAAGAACCTCGTTTACCGTACAAGTTCAATATCACAGAAAGTGAAAAATGGATAAAGAACTTGTGGTACTTACGTACAATGCAGTATCACTCAGCAATGAAATCTATGTCATCAGGCCCGTAGCAGCATAATGAGTGGATTCAGGTACGATGATTCTAACTGAAATAAGTCACACAGAAAAAGAAACATCATAAGATATCACTAATACACGGAATGTAAACTTGGCTACACAGGAACTGCATTCCAAAACAGAACAGGGTCTCAAATTTAGAAAACCAACTTATGCTTGCTTAAGGGGAAAGGTGAGTTGGGGTGCTGCATAAAACCAGAGATTGAAATGAGCACAGATAAAGTTCCTTAAGTCAAATATGGAATAGACAAGAGCTACTCCTTGCTCAACGAAATGGACTCAACACCGCATATTAAACGCCTAAGAATGTACCTGACTAGTAAGTATCTTAAAACCTATGGATTGCTATGTCTCCGAAAGAGAATCAAGCATGTGTACAGGGGCATAAACGCAGCAGTGATAGGATTGCAGAGGTTCGGTGAGCAAATGAAGACGCTTTGAAGTCATATTGCATGGTACCCTTTACACGGGTCTTAACTCTCCAGATTTTCCTGAATATATTCAGGAAAATCAAAACCCCATATTAAACGCCTAAGAATGTACCTGACTAGTAAGTATCTTAAAACCTATGGATTGCTATGTCTCCAAAAGAGAATCAAGCGTGTGTACAGGGGCATAAACACAACAGTGATAGGATTGGAGAGGTTCGGTGAGCAAATGAAGACCCTTTGAAGTCATATTGCATGGTACCCAGTACACGGGTCTCAACTCTCCAGGTTTAAGGTATTCTTCCTTCAGCTAAAACATGCATGTGGAACCCAGACTATGAGAAACCATGTGAACGGGAGACGTGTTCAAATATGTCTCAGTTTTCCTCCCCTGGTACTCGGGTGCAACATTCCAGACGCTTTACTAACACTCTCCCCACTTGGAGAGTCAGCGCCTTTAACCTCCTGTTTGGCACAGTTTGCAATTTCTGCGGAAGTTGAACAGGAATAGCGAGAACCAATGAGAGGCTAGCTGGAGGTGTCTGGACGGGCAAATTTAACTCTCATTTCCCACCAGGAAGAGGAAATAACCAAAGGCACAGCGTGCCGTACTGGAACCAGATTAGGGCCTGAAGCCATCCTGCGGTGTTGCGGCGAGCTCAAAAGAAAGCGAGTTGAAGAAAGGAGCTCAGGGACACTGTAATTCACAAACCTGCAGAGTTATAAATGACAGCTATCGTCCAAAAATATACTGAAGTAAGGCTGCCAAGAGGACTTGAAAGCGGGGCAGAATTGCAGGAAACCGATTTCAGGAGGTAGACTGGAATTGCATTGAAAGCATAGGAAAAGAGGCAGAACGTCCACAATGATGCACTTGGCCAAAAAGGGCGTATGCGTTTTTTCCTGAATATATTCAGGAAAAAACGCATACACCCTTTTTGGCCAACCAAGCAAGCTTGCAAAGGAAATCTGCACTACAATGAAGTCTCACTTCCCCCCGGTCAAAAGGGCCATCTGAAAAAAGTGTAAAATCCAGAAAGGCAGGACAGGCCATGGAGAACTGGGAGCCTTGTTATGCTGATGGGCGGGATGTAAATTGCCAACAACCACTTGGGAGAAGTGTATGGTGTTTCCTGAAACATCTAAAAAACAAAGCAACAGGACGTAGGGCACTTCCACTTATGGTCCTATAGCTTAGGGAAATTAAAATCAAAAAGACACAGCCACCCCAAAGTTTGGAACGGCTCTGTTTACAAGAACCTCGTTTACAGTACAAGTTCAACATCGCAAAAATTGAAAAATGGATAAAGAAGTTGTGGTATTTACTTACAAAGCAACATCACTCAGCAATGAAATCTGTGTCACAAGGCCCTTAGCAGCACAATGAGTGGAATCAGGTATGATGATTCTAACTGAAATAAGTCACACAGAAAAAGAAACATCATAAGATATCAGTAATACACGGAACGGAAACTTGGCTACACAGGAACTGAATTACAGAACAGAACAGGGTCTCAAATTTAGAAAACCAACTTATGCTTGCTTAAGGGGAAAGGTGAGTTGGGTTGCTGCATAAAATCAGAGATTGAAATGAGCACAGATAAAGTTCCTTAAGCCAAATATGGAATAGACAAGTGCTACTCCTTGCTCAACGAAATGGACTCAACACCGCATATTAAACGCCTAAGAATGTACCTGACTAGTAAGTATCTTAAAACCTATGGATTGCTATGTCTCTGAAAGAGAATCAAACATGTGTACAGGGGCATAAACGCAGCAGTGATAGGATTGGAGAGGTTCGGTGAGCAAATGAAGACCCTTTGAAGTCATATTGCATGGTACCCATTACACGGGTCTCAACTCTCCATGTTTAAGGTATTCTTCCTTCAGCTAAAACATGCATGTGCAACCCAGAGTATGATCAACCGTGTGAATGGGAGACGTGTTCAAATATGTCTCAGTTTTCCT
Organism: Delphinus delphis; assembly: GCF_949987515.2. NCBI lineage: Eukaryota > Metazoa > Chordata > Mammalia > Artiodactyla > Delphinidae > Delphinus > Delphinus delphis. The sequence goes on from NW_027192662.1 coordinate 2,926,976, forward strand.
CCCCTGGTACTCGGGTGCAACATTCCAGACGCTTTACTAACACTCTCCCGACTTGGAGAGTCAGTGCCTTTAACCTCCTGTTTGGCACAGTTTGCAATTTCTGCGGAAGATGAACAGGAATAGCGACAACCAATGAGAGGCTAGCTGGAGGTGTCTGGACGGGCAAATTTAACTCTCATTTCCCACCAGGAAGAGGAATTAACCAAAGGCTCAGCTTGCCGGGCCGGAACCAGATTAGGGCCTGAAGCCATCCTGCGGTGTTGCGGCCAGGTCACAAGAAAGCGAGTTGAAGAAAGGAGCTCAGGGGCACTGTAATTCACAAACCTGCAGAGTTATAAATGACAGCTATCGTCCAAAAATAGACTGAAGTAAGGCTGCCAAGAGGACTTGAAAGCGGGGCAGAATTGCAGGAAACCGATTTCAGGAGGTAGACTGGAATTGCATTGAAAGCATAGGATAAGAGGCAGAACGTCCACAATGATGCACTTGGCCAAAAAGGGCGTATGCGTTTTTTCCTGAATATATTCAGGAAAAAACGCATACGCCCTTTTTGGCCAACCAAGCAAGCTTGCAAAGGAAATCTGCACTACAATGAAGTCTCACTTCCCCCCGGTCAAAAGGGCCATCTGAAAAAAGTGTAAAATCCAGAAAGGCAGGACAGGCCATGGAGAACTGGGAGCCTTGTTATGCTGATGGGCGGGATGTAAATTGCCAACAACCACTCGGGAGAAGTGTATGGTGTTTCCTGAAACATCTAAAAAACAAAGCAACAGAACCTAGGGCACTTCCACTTATGGTCCTATAGCTTAGGGAAATTAAAATCAAAAAGACACAGCCACCCCAAAGTTTCGAACGGCTCTGTTTACAAGAACCTCGTTTACAGTACAAGTTCAACATCGCAGAAAGTGAAAAATGGAGAAAGAAGTTGTGGTATTTACTTACAAAGCAATATCACTCAGCAATGATATCTGTGTCATCAGGCCCTTAGCAGCACAATGAGTGGATTCAGGTATGATGATTCTAACTGAAATAAGTCACACAGAAAAAGAAACATCATAAGATATCAGTAATACACGGAATGTAAACTTGGCTACACAGGAACTGAATTACAGAACAGAACAGGGTCTCAAATTTAGAAAACCAACTTATGCTTGCTTAAGGGTAAAGGTGAGTTGGGGTGCTGCATAAAACCAGAGATTGAAATGAGCACAGATAAAGTTCCTTAAGTCAAATATGGAATAGACAAGAGCTACTCCTTGCTCAACGAAATGGACTCAACACCACATATTAAACGCCTAAGAATGTACCTGACTAGTAAGTATCTTAAAACCTATGGATTCCTATGTCTCCGAAAGAGAATCAAGCATGTGTACAGGGGCATAAACGCAGCAGTGATAGGATTGGAGAGGTTCGGTGAGCAAATGAAGGCCCTTTGAAGTCATATTGCATGGTACCCATTACACGGGTCTTATCTCTCCAGGTTTAAGGTATTCTTCCTTCAGCTAAAACATGCATGTGGAACCCAAGTATGATCAACCATGTGAACGGGAGACGTGTTCAAATATGTCTCAGTTTTCCTCCCCTGGTACTCGGCTGCAACATTCCAGACGCTTTACTAACACTCTCCCCACTTGGAGAGTCAGCGCCTTTAACCTCCTGTTTGGCCCAGTTTGCAATTTCTGCGGAAGATGAACAGGAATAGCGAGAACCAATGAGAGACTAGCTGGAGGTGTCTGGACGGGCAAATTTAACTCTCATTTCCCACCAGGAAGAGGAATTAACCAAAGGCTCATCGTGCCGTGCCAGAACCAGATTAGGGCCTGAAGACCTCCTGCAGTGTTGCGGCCAGGTCACAAAAAAGCGAGTTGAAGAAAGGAGCTCAGGGGCACTGTAATTCACAAACCTGCAGAGTTATAAATGACAGCTATCGTCCAAAAATAGACTGAAGTAAGGCTGCCAAGAGGACTTGAAAGCGGGGCAGAATTGCAGGAAACCGATTTCAGGAGGTAGACTGGAATTGCATTGAAAGCATAGGAAAAGAGGCAGAACGTCCACAATGATGCACTTGGCCAAAAAGGGCGTATGCGTTTTTTCCTGAATATATTCAGGAAAAAACGCATACGCCCTTTTTGGCCAACCAAGCAAGCTTGCAAAGGAAATCTGCACTACAATGAAGTCTCACTTCCCCCCGGTCAAAAGGGCCACCTGAAAAAAGTGTAAAATCCAGAAAGGCAGGACAGGCCATGGAGAACTGGGAGCCTTGTTATGCTGATGGGCGGGATGTAAATTGCCAACAGACACTCGGGAGAAGTGTATGGTGTTTCCTGAAACATCTAAAAAACAAAGCAACAGAACCTAGGGCACTTCCACTTATGGTCCTATAGCTTAGGGAAATTAAAATCAAAAAGACACAGCCACCCCAAAGTTTGGAACGGCTCTGTTTACAAGAACCTCGTTTACAGTACAAGTTCAACATCGCAGAAAGTGAAAAATGGAGAAAGAAGTTGTGGTATTTACTTACAAAGCAATATCACTCAGCAATGATATCTGTGTCATCAGGCCCTTAGCAGCACAATGAGTGGATTCAGGTATGATGATTCTAACTGAAATAAGTCACACAGAAAAAGAAACATCATAAGATATCAGTAATACACGGAATGTAAACTTGGCTACACAGGAACTGAATTACAGAACAGAACAGGGTCTCAAATTTAGAAAACCAACTTATGCTTGCTTAAGGGGAAAGGTGAGTTGGGGTGCTGCATAAAACCAGAGATTGAAATGAGCACAGATAAAGTTCCTTAAGTCAAATATGGAATAGACAAGAGCTACTCCTTGCTCAACGAAATGGACTCAACACCGCATATTAAACGCCTAAGAATGTACCTGACTAGTAAGTATCTTAAAACCTATGGATTCCTATGTCTCCGAAAGAGAATCAAGCATGTGTACAGGGGCACAAACGCAGCAGTGATAGGATTGGAGAGGTTCGGTGAGCAAATGAAGGCCCTTTGAAGTCATATTGCATGGTACCCATTACACGGGTCTTATCTCTCCAGGTTTAAGGTATTCTTCCTTCAGCTAAAACATGCATGTGGAACCCAAGTATGATCAACCATGTGAACGGGAGACGTGTTCAAATATGTCTCAGTTTTCCTCCCCTGGTACTTGGCTGCAACATTCCAGACGCTTTACTAACACTCTCCCGACTTGGAGAGTCAGCGCCTTTAACCTCCTGTTTGGCCCAGTTTGCAATTTCTGCGGAAGATGAACAGGAATAGCGAGAACCAATGAGAGACTAGCTGGAGGTGTCTGGACGGGCAAATTTAACTCTCATTTCCCACCAGGAAGAGGAATTAACCAAAGGCTCATCGTGCCGTGCCAGAACCAGATTAGGGCCTGAAGACCTCCTGCGGTGTTGAGGCCAGGTCACAAAAAAGCGAGTTGAAGAAAGGAGCTCAGGGGCACTGTAATTCACAAACCTGCAGAGTTATAAATGACAGCTATCGTCCAAAAATAGACTGAAGTAAGGCTGCCAAGAGGACTTGAAAGCGGGGCAGAATTGCAGGAAACCGATTTCAGGAGGTAGACTGGAATTGCATTGAAAGCATAGGAAAAGAGGCAGAACGTCCACAATGATGCACTTGGCCAAAAAGGGCGTATGCGTTTTTTCCTGAATATATTCAGGAAAAAACGCATACGCCCTTTTTGGCCAACCAAGCAAGCTTGCAAAGGAAATCTGCACTACAATGAAGTCTCACTTCCCCCCGGTCAAAAGGGCCACCTGAAAAAAGTGTAAAATCCAGAAAGGCAGGACAGGCCATGGAGAACTGGGAGCCTTGTTATGCTGATGGGTGAGATGTAAATTGCCAACAGACACTTGGGAGAAGTGTATGGTGTTTCCTGAAACATCTAAAAAACAAAGCAACAGAGCCTAGGGCACTGCCACTTATGGTCCTATAGCTTAGGGAAATTAAAATCAAAAAGACACAGCCACCCCAAAGTTTGGGACGCCTCTGTTTACAAGAACCTCGTTTACAGTACAAGTTCAACATCGCAGAAAGTGAAAAATGGATAAAGAAGTTGTGGTATTTACTTACAAAGCAATATCACTCAGCAATGAAATCTATGTCATCAGGCCCTTAGCAGCACAATGAGTGGATTCAGGTATGATGATTCTAACTGAAATACGTCACACAGAAACAGAAACATCATAAGATATCAGTAATACACGGAATGTAAACTTGGCTACACAGGAACTGAATTACAGAACAGAACAGGGTCTCAAATTTAGAAAACCAACTTATGCTTGCTTAAGGGGAAAGGTGAGTTGGGGTGCTGCATAAAACCAGAGATTGAAATGAGCACAGATAAAGTTCCTTAAGCCAAATATGGAATAGACAAGAGCTACTCCTTGCTCAACGAAATGGACTCAACACCGCATATTAAACGTCTAAGAATGTACCTGACTAGTAAGTATCGTAAAACCTATGGATTGCTATGTCTCCGAAAGAGAATCAAGTGTGTGTACAGGGGCATAAACGCAGCAGTGATAGGATTGGAGAGGATCAGTGCGCAAATGAAGACCCTTTGAAGTCATATTGCATGGTACCCATTACACGGGTCTCAACTCTCCAGGTTTAAGGTATTCTTCCTTCAGCTAAAACATGCATGTGGAACCCAGAGTATGATCAACCATGTGAACGGGAGTCGTGTTCAAATATGTCTCAGTTTTCGTACCCTGGTACTCGGGTGCAACATTCCAGACGCTTTACTAACACTCTCCCGACTTGGAGAGTCAGTGCCTTTAACCTCCTGTTTGGCCCAGTTTGCAATTTCTGCGGAAGATGAACAGGAATAGCGAGAACCAATGAGTGGCTAGCTGGAGGTGTCTGGACGGGCAAATTTAACTCTCATTTCCCACCAGGAAGAGGAAATAACCAAAGGCTCAGCATGCCGTACCGGAACCAGATTAGGGCCTGAAGCCATCCTGCGGTGTTGCGGCCAGGTCACAAGAAAGCGAGTTGAAGAAAGGAGCTCAGGGGCACTGTAATTCACAAACCTGCAGAGTTATAAATGACAGCTATCGTCCAAAATTATACTGAAGTAAGGCTGCCAAGAGGACTTGAAAGCGGGGCAGAATTGCAGGAAACCGATTTCAGGAGGTAGACTGGAATTGCATTGAAAGCATAGGAAAAGAGGCAGAACGTCCACAATGATGCACTTGGCCAAAAAGGGCGTATGCGTTTTTTCCTGAATATATTCAGGAAAAAACGCATACGACCTTTTTGGCGAACCAAGCAAGCTTGCAAAGGAAATCTGCACTACAATGAAGTCTCACTTCCCCCCGGTCAAAAGGGCCATCTGAAAAAAGTGTAAAATCCAGAAAGGCAGGACAGGCCATGGAGAACTGGGAGCCTTGTTATGCTGATGGGCGGGATGTAAATTGCCAACAGCCACTGGGGAGAAGTGTATGGTGTTTCCTGAAACATCTAAAAAACAAAGCAACAGAGCCTAGGGCACTTCCACTTATGGTCCTATAGCTTAGGGAATTTAAAATCAAAAAGACACAGCCACCCCAAAGTTTGGAACGGCTCTGTTTACAAGAACCTCGTTTACAATACAAGTTCAACATCGCAGAAAGTGAAAAATGGATAAAAAAGTTGTGGTATTTACTTACAAAGCAATATCACTCAGCAATGAAATCTGTGTCATCAGGCCCTTAGCAGCACAATGAGTGGATTCAAGTATGATGATTCTAACTGAAATAAGTCACACAGAAAAAGAAACATCATAAGATATCCGTAATACACGGAATGTAAACTTGGCTACACAGGAACTGAATTACAGAACAGAACAGGGTCTCAAATTTAGAAAATCAACTTATGCTTGCTTAAGGGGAAAGGTGAGTTGGGGTGCTGCATAAAACCAGAGATTGAAATGAGCACAGATAAAGTTCCTTAAGCCAAATATGGAATAGACAAGAGCTACTCCTTGCTCAACGAAATGGACTCAACACCGCATATTAAATGCCTAAGAATGTACCTGACTAGTAAGTATCTTAAAACCTATGGATTGCTATGTCTCTGAAAGAGAATCAAGCATGTGTACAGGGGCATAAACGCAGCAGTGATAGGATTGGAGATGTTTGGTGAGCAAATGAAGACCCTTTGAAGTCATATTGCATGGTACCCATTCCAAGGGTTTCAACTACCCAGGTTTAAGGTATTCTTCCTTCAGCTAAAACATGCATGTGGAACCTAGAGTATGATCAACCATGTGATCGGGAAACGTGTTCAAATATGTCTCAGTTTTCCTCCCCTGGTACTCGGGTGCAACATTCCAGACGCTTTACTAACACTCTCCCGACTTGGAGAGTCAGTGCCTTTAACCTCCTGTTTGGCCCAGTTTGCAATTTCTGCGGAAGATGAACAGGAATAGCGAGAACCAATGAGAGACTAGCTGGAGGTGTCTGGACGGGCAAATTTAACTCTCATTTCCCACCAGGAAGAGGAATTAACCAAAGGCTCAGCGTGCCATGCCGGAACCAGATTAGGGCCTGAAGCCATCCTGCGGTGTTTCGGCCAGCTCACAAGAAAGCGAGTTGAAGAAAGGAGCTCAGGGGCACTGTAATTCACAAACCTGCAGAGTTATAAATGACAGCTATCGTCCAAAAATAGACTGAAGTAAGGCTGCCAAGAGGACTTGAAAGCGGGGCAGAATTGCAGGAAACCGATTTCAGGAGGTAGACTGGAATTGCATTGAAAGCATAGGAAAAGAGGCAGAACGTCCACAATGATGCACTTGGCCAAAAAGGGCGTATGCGTTTTTTCCTGAATATATTCAGGAAAAAACGCATACGCCCTTTTTGGCCAACCAAGCAAGCTTGCAAAGGAAATCTGCACTACAATGAAGTCTCACTTCCCCCCGGTCAAAAGGGCCATCTGAAAAAAGTGTAAAATCCAGAAAGGCAGGACAGGCCATGGAGAACTGGGAGCCTTGTTATGCTAATGGGCGGGATGTAAATTGCCAACAGACACTCGGGAGAAGTGTATGGTGTTTCCTGAAACATCTAAAAAACAAAGCAACAGAGCCTAGGGCACTTCCACTTATGGTCCTATAGCTTAGGGAATTTAAAATCAAAAAGACACAGCCACCCCAAAGTTTGGAACGGCTCTGTTTACAAGAACCTCGTTTACAATACAAGTTCAACATCGCAGAAAGTGAAAAATGGATAAAAAAGTTGTGGTATTTACTTACAAAGCAATATCACTCAGCAATGAAATCTGTGTCATCAGGCCCTTAGCAGCACAATGAGTGGATTCAGGTATGATGATTCTAACTGAAATAAGTCACACAGAAAAAGAAACATCATAAGATATCCATAATACACGGAATGTAAACTTGGCTACACAGGAACTGAATTACAGAACAGAACAGGGTCTCAAATTTAGAAAACCAACTTATGCTTGCTTAAGGGGAAAGGTGAGTTGGGGTGCTGCATAAAACCAGAGATTGAAATGAGCACAGATAAAGTTCCTTAAGCCAAATATGGAATAGACAAGAGCTACTCCTTGCTCAACGAAATGGACTCAACACCGCATATTAAACGCCTAAGAATGTACCTGACTAGTAAGTATCTTAAAACCTATGGATTGCTATGTCTCCGAAAGAGAATCAAGCATGTGTACAGGGGCATAAACGCAGCAGTGATAGGATTGGAGATGTTTGGTGAGCAAATGAAGACCCTTTGAAATCATATTGCATGGTACCCATTCCAAGGGTTTCAACTACCCAGGTTTAAGGTATTCTTCCTTCAGCTAAAACATGCATGTGGAACCTAGAGTATGATCAACCATGTGATCGGGAGACGTGTTCAAATATGTCTCAGTTTTCGTACCCTGGTACTCGGGTGCAACATTCCAGACGCTTTACTAACACTCTCCCCACTTGGAGAGTCAGTGCCTTTAACCTCCTGTTTGGCCCAGTTTGCAATTTCTGCGGAAGATGAACAGGAATAGCGAGAACCAATGAGAGACTAGCTGGAGGTGTCTGGACGGGCAAATTTAACTCTCATTTCCCACCAGGAAGAGGAATTAACCAAAGGCTCAGCGTGCCGTGCCGGAACCAGATTAGGGCCTGAAGCCATCCTGCGGTGTTTCGGCCAGCTCACAAGAAAGCGAGTTGAAGAAAGGAGCTCAGGGGCACTGTAATTCACAAACCTGCAGAGTTATAAATGACAGCTATCGTCCAAAAATAGACTGAAGTAAGGCTGCCAAGAGGACTTGAAAGCGGGGCAGAATTGCAGGAAACCGATTTCAGGAGGTAGACTGGAATTGCATTGAAAGCATAGGAAAAGAGGCAGAACCTCCACAATGATGCACTTGGCCGAAAAGGGCGTATGCGTTTTTTCCTGAATATATTCAGGAAAAAACGCATACGCCCTTTTTGGCCAACCAAGCAAGCTTGCAAAGGAAATCTGCACTACAATGAAGTCTCACTTCCCCCCGGTCAAAAGGTTCATCTGAAAAAAGTGTAAAATCCAGAAAGGCAGGACAGGCCATGGAGAACTGGGAGCCTTGTTATGCTGATGGGCGGGATGTAAATTGCCAACAACCACTTGGGAGAAGTGTATGGTGTTTCCTGAAACATCTAAAAAACAAAGCAACAGAGCCTAGGGCACTTCCACTTATGGTCCTATAGATTAGGGAAATTAAAATAAAAAAGACACAGCCACCCCAAAGTTTGGAAGAGCTCTGTTTACAAGAACCTCGTTTACAGTACAAGTTCAACATCGCAGAAAGTGAAAAATGGATAAAGAAGTTGTGGTATTTACTTACAAAGCAATATCACTCAGCAATGAAATCTATGTCATCAGGCCCTTAGCAGCACAAGTGGATTCAGGTATGATGATTCTAACTGAAATAAGTCACACAGAAAAAGAAACATCATAAGATATCAGTAATACACGGAATGTAAACTTGGCTACACAGGAACTGAATTACAGAACAGAACAGGGTCTCAAATTTAGAAAACCAACTTATGCTTGCTTAAGGGGAAAGGTGAGTTGGGGTGCTGCATAAAACCAGAGATTGAAATGAGCACAGATAAAGTTCCTTAAGCCAAATATGGAATAGACAAGAGCTACTCCTTGCTCAACGAAATGGACTCAACACCGCATATTAAACGCCTAACAATGTACCAGACTAGTAAGTATCGTAAAACCTATGGATTGCTATGTCTCCAAAAGAGAATCAAGCATGTGTACAGGGGCATAAACGCAGCAGTGATAGGATTGGAGAGGTTCGGTGAGCAAATGAAGACCCTTTGTAGTCATATTGCATGGTACCCATTCCACGGGTTTCAACTACCCAGGTTTAAGGTATTGTTCCTTCAGCTAAAACATGCATGTGGAACCTAGAGTATGATCAACCATGTGATCGGGAGACGTGTTCAAATATGTCTCAGTTTTTGTACCCTGGTACTCGGGTGCAACATTCCAGACGCTTTACTAACACTCTCCCGACTTGGAGACTCAGTCCCTTTAACCTCCTGTTTGGCCCAGTTTGCAATTTCTGCGGAAGATGAACAGGAATAGCGAGAACCAATGAGAGACTAGCTGGAGGTGTCTGGACGGGCAAATTTAACTCTCATTTCCCACCAGGAAGAGGAATTAACCTAAGGCTCAGCGTGCCGTGCCGGAACCAGATTAGGGCCTGAAGCCATCCTGCGGTGTTGCGGCCAGCTCACAAGAAAGCGAGTTGAAGAAAGGAGCTCAGGGGCACTGTAATTCACAAACCTGCAGAGTTATAAATGACAGCTATCGTCCAAAAATAGACTGAAGTAAGGCTGCCAAGAGGACTTGAAAGCGGGGCAGAATTGCAGGAAACCGATTTCAGGAGGTAGACTGGAATTGCATTGAAAGCATAGGAAAAGAGGCAGAACGTCCACAATGATGCACTTGGCCAAAAAGGGCGTATGCGTTTTATCCTGAATATATTCAGGAAAAAACGCATACGCCCTTTTTGGCCAACCAAGCAAGCTTGCAAAGGAAATCTGCACTACAATGAAGTCTCACTTCCCCCCGGTCAAAAGGGCCATCTGAAAAAAGTGTAAAATCCAGAAAGGCAGGACAGGCCATGGAGAACTGGGAGCCTTGTTATGCTGATGGGCGGGATGTAAATTGCCAACAGACACTCGGGAGAAGTGTATGGTGTTTCCTGAAACATCTAAAAAACAAAGCAACAGAGCCTAGGGCACTGCCACTTATGGTCCTATAGCTTAGGGAAATTAAAATCAAAAAGACACAGCCACCCCAAAGTTTGGGACGCCTCTGTTTACAAGAACCTCATTTACCGTACAAGTTCAATATCACAGAAAGTGAAAAATGGATAAAGAATTTGTGGTAATTACGTACAATGCAGTATCTCTCAGCAATGAAATCTATGTCATCAGGCCCTTAGCAGCATAATGAGTGGATTCAGGTACGATGATTCTAACTGAAATAAGTCACACAGAAAAAGAAACATCATAAGATATCACTAATACACGGAATGTAAACTTGGCTACACAGGAACTGAATTCCAAAACAGAACAGGGTCTCAAATTTAGAAAACCAACTTATGCTTGCTTAAGGGTAAAGGTGAGTTGTGGTGCTGCATAAAACCAGAGATTGAAATGAGCACAGATAAAGTTCCTTAAGCCAAATATGGAATAGACAAGAGCTACTCCTTGCTCAACGAAATGGACTCAACACCCCATATTAAACGCCTAAGAATGTACCTGACTAGTAAGTATCTTAAAACCTATGGATTGCTATGTCTCCAAAAGAGAATCAAGCGTGTGTACAGGGGCATAAACGCAGCAGTGATAGGATTGGAGAGGTTCGGTGAGCAAATGAAGACCCTTTGAAGTCATATTGCATGGTACCCATTCCACGGGTTTCAACTACCCAGGTTTAAGGTATTCTTCCTTCAGGTAAAACATTCATGTGGAACCCAGAGTATGATAAACGGTGTGAATGGGAGACGTGTTCAAATATGTCTCAGTTTTCCTCCCCTGGTACTCGGGTGCAACATTCCAGACGCTTTACTAACACTCTCCCTACTTGGAGAGTCAGCGCCTTTAACCTCCTGTTTGGCCCAGTTTGCAATTTCTGCGGAAGATAAACAGGAATAGGGAGAACCAATGAGAGACTAGCTGGAGGTGTCTGGACGGGCAAATTTAACTCTCATTTCCCACCAGGAAGAGGAAATAACCAAAGGCTCAGCGTGCCGTGCCGGAACCAGATTAGGGCCTGAAGCCATCCTGCGGTGTTGCGGCCAGGTCACAAGAAAGCGAGTTGAAGAAAGGAGCTCAGGGGCTTTGTAATTCACAAACCTGCAGAGTTATAAATGACAGCTATCGTCCAAAAATATACTGAAGGAAGGTTGCCAAGAGGACTTGAAAGCAGGGCAGAATTGCAGGAAACCGATTTCAGGAGGTAGACTGGAATTGCATTGAAAGCATAGGAAAAGAGGCAGAACGTCCACAATGATGCACTTGGCCAAAAAGGGCGTATGCGTTTTTTCCTGAATATATTCAGGAAAAAACGCATACGCCCTTTTTGGCCAACCAAGCAAGCTTGCAAAGGAAATCTGCACTACAATGAAGTCTCACTTCCCCCCGGTCAAAAGGGCCATCAGAATAAAGTGTAAAATCCAGAAAGGCAGGACAGGCCATGGAGAACTGGGAGCCTTGTTATGCTGATGGGCGGGATGTAAATTGCCAACCGACACTCGGGAGAAGTGTATGGTGTTTCCTGAAACATCTAAAAAACAAAGCAACAGAGCCTAGGGCACTTCCACTTATGGTCCTATAGCTTAGGGAAATTAATATCAAAAAGACACAGCAACTCCAAAATTTGGGACGGCTCTTTTTACAGGAATCTCTTCTACGGCACAAGTTAAATATCCCAGAGAGCAAATAATGGATAAAGAAGTTGCGGTACTTCTGTACAACAGAATACCACTCAGCAATGAAATCTATGTCACCAGGCCCGTACCAGCATAATGAGTGGATTGAGACACGATGATTCTAAGTGAAATAAGTCACACAGAAAAAGAAACATCATAAGTTATCACTAATACACGGAATGTGAACTTGGCTACACATGAACTGAATTACAAAACAGAACAGGGTCTCAAGTTTAGAAAACCAACTTATGCCTGCTTTAGGGGGAAGGTGAGTTGCGGTGCTGCATAAAAGCAGAGTTTGAAATTAGCACAGATACCGTTCCATAAGCCAAATATGTAATAGACAAGAGCTACCCCTTGCTCAACGAAATGGATTCAACAATGAGGTATCACCTCACACCTGGTAGAATAGGCATCATTGAAAATCTACAAACAAAAAATGCTGGAAAGGGTGTGGAGAAAAGGAACCCTCTTCCACTATTGTTGGGAATATAAATTGATACAGTCATTATGGAGAACAATATGGAATTTCTTAAGAAACTAACAATAGAATTACCATATGATACAGCAATCCCAGTACTGGACATATACCCAGACAAAACCATAAATCAAAAAGAGTCATTCACCGCAATGTTCATTGCATCACTATTTACGATATCGAGGTAATGGAAGCAACCTAAATGCCCACAGACAGACGAATGTATAAAGCTGTGGTACATATATAAAATGGAATATTACTAAGCCATGAAAAGGAATGAAATTGGGTCATTTGTAGAGACGTCGATGGATCTAGAGACTGTCATACAGAGTGAAGTAAGTCAGAAAGAGAAAAACAAATCTTGTATATTCATGCATATATGTGGAACCTAGAAAAACTGTACAGATTAACCATTTTGCAAGGCATAAATAGAGCAACAGATGTAGACAACAAACGTATGGACAACAAGGGGGGAAAGCTGTTGGGGGGGTGGTGGTGGGAGGAGTTGAGAGACTGGGATTGGCATGTATACATTTATATGTATAAAATAGATACCCAATAAGAACCTGCTGTATAAAAATATAAAATAAAATTCAAAATTAAAAAGAAGTAAAATTTAAAAAATAAAACAGAAAAAACAATTATTCCCTGCACATACATGTATTTATATGAATAAATTATTTCCATGCTTATATCTGTAAATACAAAAAAGAGGAATAAAATCTACCTTGAACCAAAAACGAAAAAGAGAAAAAAAACACAGAACCCACCAGTTACACAGAGGAAAACCGTATCAGGGCACTTGCTCCAGTTGTAAACAATTCTGAAGTTGGTCAGTGGTGGGGAATCGTCTCCCATTCAGCCAGCAGCCCCCACGCAACAAGCGTCCTCATTGCAAAGCTGGGGCACCGTGCCGAGGCATCTGTGAGTAAACGTGAGCTGAGCCCCAGGCCAGTTGCTGCTGAACTATTCCCACCCGTCCCAGGTAAAACACCTGAATATATACAAGGACTTGAAAGCCTAGAGGAAGGGCCATAGAGCCACACGAGTGACAGCATGCCGGCCGACTTGGTGCCTGCAGGCCAGCCAGGATGGTCCTGGCCCTGGGTGCTCTTCTGGAAGATTTCCATTTCCCTGCCTGAGATACCCGTCCTGTCCCTGCCCCCACTGCTTTTTTCCTTCCTCACCTCTGCCCAGGGAGAAATTCCAGCAGCAGGTATGGGTGACACACCCTCTTCTTTAGCAGGTGGCAGCCTGGCAACTGCTGCAGAAAGTCCAGCAGAGCCCCACTCACACTGGGCCACCCACAAAGCCGTGGCCTCTCACTCCCTCCCACCAGCCAAGCCCCGAGACTGCTGACAGGGCAGAGAAAATGGCGTCAGGCACGGCTGCAGGGGCTCTTGCTGCCTGGAGTGGTATTTATATTGATCTCAACCCAGGCACACCTGGGGAGGGCTGGCCGGCACGGTAAGGCTGCCCAGGTCAGCCAATCATCACCCCTCAGGGGCTCACAGTTGCAGAAAATGGAACTTGCTGAACCGGCCAGGTCCAAGGAACAGGTGTGGGCTCCTGAGAGTCAGGATAGACAAGGGGCTGCAGCTTTGGCTTGTTTTCTAATCATTTTATCTGGCCCATGAGTGGGAGACAACTTCAAGAAAACCCTCTCCTAATGAGAGGAACCCAGGAGTCAGGGAGAGGAGGGGTGGGTGGTGGTTGGAGACAGAGGCCTGGTGCCCCGGGTGCAGTGGAAGTCTCTGGAAGACCAGGTGGAGGGAGGCCTCACGGAGTGATGCCCAGGGTCACAGACCTGTCGCAGCTGCTGTTTGTTAGTTCAAGTCCTGCTCTGAGGTGCTCTGTGTCAGCTCTGAGCGACAGGTGAGCTGGGGGTGCTCTGCAATGAGGGCTATGTGCACGGTTCCTGTGTGCCCAGTCCTGCCACGGTACCTGCAAGGGTAACTCTGTATCCTGGGAGGGGCCTGACCACGAGAGCCCCGTGGGCTGGGGTGGGGGTGGGGTACCTGCCCAGGTGAGCTCCATATTCTGGGATTGGTCTGACCACGAGAGCCCCATGGGCTGCTGGGGACCTGGTAAAGGATGTCAGGACAGTCAGTGAAGCCACCGAGGATATACCTCCAGTTGCTCCTAATTCCTACACCCTGCTGGTCATTCTACCAACCACCAGGACATGGTATTCTGTATTAGTCTTCAATGATGCCTTCTTTTGTATTCCATTAGTCCCAGAGTCACAAGAAATTTTGGCTTGTGAGTGGCAGGACTCAACATACAACTAAAACAATACTTCCGGGCCGTCTGGCCCCAAGGGTGCAAAAATTCCCACACCATCTTTGGGGAAAGCTTAGCTAAAGACCTAAAAGTTCTACCTCTGGAAAAGGAAACCCTCCTTCAATATGCAGACGACATTCTGATCACCAGCCCTACTAAGGAGGCCTCTGAACTACCAAGCCAATAAAGGATAGAAGTTGTCCAAGAAAAAGCTCAAATATCACAGACTGCGGTGACCTGCCTGGGCTTCATTCTCACACAAGGTCAGAGAAGCCCATCCCAGGAAAGGGAAGAAACCATTTTCAGCCTTACCCCTTTCTAAAACTAGAAGACAGCTTAGGGGTTCCTGGGGAGGCCAGGGTTTGCTGCTTCTGGATCCCTAGCTACAGTCTACTAGCTGGGCCTCTATATGAAACACTGAAAGGAAAAGATGATGATCCTTTTGAATAGAATCCAGAAGTGGCCTTTCAAGAATGGAAAGAGCAGTCAATTCAGACCCTTGCCCTGGAACTCCCTAATTTAGCTAAACCCTTTGACCTTTACATTCCCGGTGAAAGGTGAATCGCCATTGGAGAATTAGTGCAAAAACTGGGACCACTTGAAATGGAACAATGCAAGAATGCCATCCAGGTAGGATAAACTACGGTCACTAAGGGGCTTGGCCCACTGCCACATCTGGCCAAGATACTGGCGGTATCTAAAAACCTGGAAATCAGCAGCCCAAAAGGCCACCTCCCTCCTAAGGGAAAAGGACCCCACGTGGTGATCCTAACCACCAACCATGCCCTGAAGTTGCAGGGTTCGCTCCGTGGGCACACCGACCTCGAGTGAGGAGGCCCTCCAACTCCAACATCCAGAGAGATAACCGGGGGCAACAGGGCACCATGACGACTCGTGTGAACATCACTTGACCTGGAGTTTCTCTCATAAAACAACAAGTGTGTGCCCCAAAAGAGTAGACTACTGCTTTCAGGACTTACTGCACCCAGAGGGGAGCTAATAATCTTGGCGGGGGAACAGTATACCACACTGTCACCATAGAAAAGCCTACAGACACCGTGATGATGGTGGCCAATAAGACCGGCTGGACTCCTGTTTACTTCAAAAGGCTGTTGACTCAGTAGCCATCATGGTCCTTGGTCACCACTGACCCTGGACTGTCTGGGAGTTGAGCGGGCAGGACTCTGACACCTGGTGCTGTTTGTACGTTAATTCAGGGGCCTAATTGAAGAAAGCGCAGACTACTGGTCAGAGCATCTAGGCTGGCAGAGACGGTCAGCCTAAGGTGGCCGAACAAATGTGGGGCGGGGTGAAACCGGCCCCCACAGCGTCTCTGCACATCTCTTTCCTGGACCCTTAAAGGTCATTAGAATCTATAACACTTCCAATGCTGGTGCTCAGGTGGACGAGCAGGGAGGCAGGGGTCCTGGGGACAATCAACGTCACCGGGAGGCTGCTGGGGAGAAGCTCTGACCCTCGCCCCAGGGTATGAGGGCTCCCAACTCAGCACTCAGCCGTTACAGAAGAAGGGTCTGCACCCTCAGCACTCCAAGAATGAGGAACGGGACAAAAGGCAGAGGAGGGGTTTGTCCCCAGCAAAGCCCATTAAAAATCCCTGGGAGATAAAAATAGAATCTGGGCAATAAAGTCAAGTCTAACCTTTTTTATCCTTTGTGCTTTGTCTAATTTCACGTGCTCCTAGGGTCCCGCATGCAGAGGTTCCACACCCGGCACTTCAGACCAGATTTCCTAGTGCAGAATGGCTGGGTCGACACCTCAGCTCCTGGGGCCCAGTGCAGACTCCACAATATAGAGCCTGAGCTACAGCCAACCCGGCCCTCGAGAGCTCCGCCGCCTCCCTCCCTCCCACTGACTCTGACAGGATCTCTACACAGCAGCCCAGCCCACAGCCCACGGGGTAGTGCATGCTCTCACCTCTCCATTCTCTGATCAAAATATAAAGTTTCCTTTGCTTGTGAACCAAACTCAGTCTCGATCTGTTGGCCCCAATGACACTGGGCAGGGGGACACTTGTTGGGGTCCACTCTGGAGGATCAGTAACAGAAATTGAGACTATTGTAACCTCAATGAACAGATGTGTGAGCCAAACTGTAGTTAACATAGAACAGTGTATAAGGCTCGGGTAAAATAAGATGTTTTTAACACTTCCATTTGATATTTCCATCACTTTTTATAAGCAAGTTCAGTGAAAAGGTTTGTCTTATTTGTCAGGTCAATATTAGAGAAACGAAGTGATTTCTTTCCAAGGATGTACATCTAATAATCTTGGTTAAACCTTCAATCTTGTTTTAAATGCTTTTCCATTGAAAATGATACCTCTCTTTCAGCTCCCCCATTTCTGAGAAGTATAAAATCTTATAATTTATTATTACCAAAGGGGAAAGGTGGGAGGAGGGATAAATTAACAGTTTGGAATGAACACATACACACTGCTATGTATAAAATAGATCATCAACAAGGAACTACTGTATAGCACAGGGAACTACACTCAACATTTTGCAATAACCTATAAGGGGAAATAATCTGAAAAAGAATAGATATTTTTATTGACATCATCTATCAATGACAGTTAAAGTGTAGCCTAAGGGAAGCTGGTGGTGAGTGCTTCTGACCCTGAAGACTTCAATCATCTAAAGTTTGGACTCTGCCTACTTCCCAAGGCCCTTAATGAACATATGTGTAGCCGTAGCTTAAAAAATTCCCCAGTTTGGGTTTCGGGGAGACACTGATTTTGAAAAAGCCCTGGTGTTCTCCTTACATGAATGGGACTCTTCCTACTGCTAAAACATGTCTGTCACACCCAGAGGATGGTATACCGTCTGATCGGGAAGAGTTCGGAAAAGGCATCTCATCTCCTCATCTCCTGGTGCTCGGGTTCACCCCTCCAGCGTCTTTACTAACAGTCTCCCCACTTGGAGATGTCAGCACTGTCAACATCCTGTTGCGTACAGTTTGGAATTTGTCCAGAGGATGAAGCGGAAGGATGAGGAACAATGAGAGACAAGTCCTAGGTGTTCAGACAGGCACATGTCACTCTAATTTCCAATCAGGAAGACGAATTGACCAAAGGCTAGGGTTGCCCATGGAAACAGTATAGGGCTTGAGGAAATCCCGCTGCTTTGTGGCCAGTTCCCATAAACACGAGTTGAACAATGGAACTCAGGGGCAGTAAAATTCACAAAACTGCAGAGTTGAAAATATCCATCACTGAAAAATGTCTTGAGGAAAGTCAGAGAAAAGGACTTGTAAGCAAGGGAGAATGGCAGGAAAGGGATTTGAGGAGGTAGAAAGGACTCGCCATTAAGCACAAGAAAAGGAGCTGAACATTGCCAACATTGCAGTTGGCCAAAAAGGGTGTATGCGTTCTTTTCTGTATATATTCAAGAAAAGGGCATACACTTTTTTAGCCAACCAAACAGGTGGGCACTGGAAGTCAATACCACAAAAGATATCACTTCGCATCAGTCAGAAGAGCCATCCTCATAAAGCGTAAACAACAGAAATGCAGGACAGGGCAACGAGAAGAGGGAGCCCTGTGAGACTTATAGTGGAAATGTATATTGCCAACGGCCATTCTGGAGAAGTGTATTGTGTTTACTAAAGCATCTAAAAAATGAGCTACAGAGCATAGGGCACTTGCACTCACGGGCGTATATCTTGGGAAAAACAAAAATCGAGAGGACACAGGCACCCCAATGTTTACCCCTCTCTGTTTAAAAGATCCTCGACTAGGATATAACTTAAATGTCTCTGGAGGGAAAAAATGGATAGAGATGTGGTACTTAGGTAGAGTGGAATATTATTCAGCCTGGAAATCAATGAAATATGGCCAGTTGTAACAACTCCGGAGGAGTTACGTATGATCATTCTAAGTGACAGAATTCAAAAAGAAAAAGACACATATCATAAGATATCACTTAAAGGTGGAATCCAAAATGGCTACACATGAAATAAATTACAAAACAAAAACATAGTCAAATATGTAGAAAACACGCATAAGGCTGCTAAACGGGAAAGGTGGGGAGGGGTGAGGCATCATCCAGGAGGTTGAAATTAGCAAAGATACCATTCCAAATACCAAACTGATAATCAACAAGGCCTACACGGTAGCTAAAAGAACTGCACTCAGCACACTCAAGTCACCGGAAAAGAATATATACGACTGGTAAGAATCTGAAAAAGAATTTATTGATGTCTCTCTGTACGTGAATCAAGTGGATGTACAGCAGCAAGAAACAGAGCTTTGAAAATCAGCTGTAACCAATATAGTAATAAATTGAAAAAAATAAACGACAGAGAGACAGAGAAAACCTCTTACAACTTTTCCTCAGGGACGGTGATGCAACATGGATTGAACACATCTAGACCCACAGCAGGATGAGACATAAGGCTGGAAACTGTTTGCGCTAAGAGAAATGTGAGGTTGGGTGAGGAAATGCACACCCTTTAAAGTAATACTACCTGGTACCCATTCAATGGGTCCCAAATCTGCAGGTTCAACGGATCTTCCTACAGCTAAAACATGCATGGAAAACCCAGAGGACTGTACACCATGTGATCGGGAGATGTGTCTAAAATGCACCTCATTTATCCTCTCCTGGTGCTCCTGTTCACCATTCCAGCCACGCTACTTAGAATCTCCCCACTTGGAGAATCAGCACATTTAAACTTCTGTTTCACACATTTTGCAAATTGTGAGGAGGCTGAACGGGAAGAGGGGGAACCAATGAGAGAAGAGTTGTAGGGGTTTGGACGGGCACATATCACTCTAATTTCCCATTAAGAATAAGAATTAAAGAAAGGCTCAGCCTGCCTCGCCGGAGCCAAAATAGGGCCTGAAGCAATCCTGCGGGTTTGAGGCCAGCTCACAAAAGAGCAACTTAAAAAATGGAGCTCAGGGTCACTGCAATTCACAAACCTGCAGAGTTATAAATGAAAACTAACGTCCAAAAATATGTTGAGGTAAGGCAAAGAAGAGGATCTGAATGCAAGACAGAATTGCAAGAAACAGATTTCAAGAGATAGATTGGACTCGTCTTTAACGCACATGAAAAGCGGCAGAATTTCGACAATGATGCAGTTGGCCCAAAAGGGCGTATGCGTTTTTTCCTGATTATATTCAGGAAAAAACGCATACGCACTTTATGGGCAACGAAGCAAGCAAGCAATGCAAATGTGCACAACAAAGAAGTCTCACTTCCCACCGGTCAAAAGGGCCATCCTAAAAAATTGTAAAAACCAGAAATGCAGGACAGGCCATGGAGAACAGGGAGCCTTTATACGCTGATGGGCAGTGTGTGAACTGCCGAGAGCCACTCTGGAGAAGTGTATGGTGGTTCCTAAATCATCTAAAAAACAGAGCTACAGAGCATAGGACTCTTCCAATCATGGGAGTATATCTAGGGAAGTCTAAAAATCAACAAGACACAAGCACACCACAGTTTAGGGCTACTCTGTTTACAAGAACCTCAACTTCAGTACACCTTAAATATCCCAGGAAAGAGAACAATGGATAAAGAAGATGTGGTACTTATGTACAATGGAATATCTCTTCACCATGAAATCAATGTAATAAGGCTAGTAGAAGGATAAAGAGTGGATTTAGGTCGGATAATACTACTTGAAATAAGTCAAACAGAAAAAGAAACATATCATAAGATATCACTTATAGAGGGAGGGTAAATATGGCTGCACAAGAAATGAATTACAGAACAGAACAGTGTCTCACATTTAGAAAACACACTTATGTCAGCTTAAGGGGAAAGGAGAGGTGGGGTGATGCATAAAACCAGAGTTTGAAATTAGCACAGATACCGTTCAATAAACCAAATAGGTATTAGACAAGATCTACACCTTGCTCAATGAACTGGCCTCAACACACCCTATACACCGCAGAGAAATATATCTGAGGAATAAGAATCTTAAAACCCATGTATTGATATATCTCCATAAGGGAATCAAGTGTGTGCAGAGCGGCACAAACACAGCAGTGAAAAGGAGCTAAACCCCATTATAGAAATAAATTTTAAAAACAAAACGCTGAAACAATGAAAGAGAGAAAAATTCTTACAAAATTCGCTCAGGGGCTGTGATGCAACCTGGATTGACCACATATAAACCCAAAGCTGGATAAGACATAAGGCTGGACACTTGGGGCTGACAGGATTGGTGAGCTTTGGTGAGCAACTGCCGAAAGTTTAATACAATACTTCATGCTACTCAGTCCAAGGGTCCCAACACTCCAAGTTGAAGGGAATCTTCCTACAGCTAAACCATGCTTGGGAAACCCAGCGACTGGTATACCATATGATCGGGAAAGGTTTCTAAAACGCACCTCATTTTTCCTCTCCTGGGGCTCCGGATCGACATTCCAGCCGCTTTACTAACAACATCCCCACATGGAGTCAATGCCTTTAAGTTCTGGTATCGCACAGTCTGCAGTTAGTGCAGAGGATGAATGGGAATAGGGGGAACCAGTGAGAAACTAGCTGTAGCGGTTTCAATGGGCACATGTCACTCTAATATCACATCAGTAAGAAGAATTAACCAAAGGCACAGCAAGGTGCCCCAGAAGAAAAATAGGGCTTCAAGGAATCCTATGGTTACGGGGCAAGACCACAAAAATAAGAGCTAAAAAATGGAGCTAAGGGCCACTGCAATTCAAAAACCTGCAGAGTTATAAAGGCCAACTATTTTTAAAAAATATATTGAGGTAAGGCTATGAAGAGGCATTGAAAGCAAGGCAGATTGCAGGAAACCGATTTCAGGAGGTAGACTGGAATTGCATTGAAAACATATGAAGAGAGTCAGAAACTCGACAATGATGCACTTGGCCAAAAAGGGCGTATGCGTTTTTTCCTGAATATATTCAGGAAAAAACGCATACGCCCTTTTTGGCCAACCAAGCAAGCTTGCAAAGGAAATCTGCACTACAATGAAGTCTCACTTCCACCTGGTCAAAAGGGCCATCTGAAAAAAGTGTAAAATCCATAAAGGCACGACAGGCCATGGAGAACTGGGAGCCTTCTTATGCTGATGGGCGGGATGTAAATTGCCAACAGCCACTCTGGAGAAGTGTATGGTGTTTCCTGAAACATCTAAAAAACAAAGCAACAGAGCCTAGGGCACTTCCACTTATGGTCCTATAGCTTAGGGAAATTAAAATCAAAAAGACACAGCCACCCCATAGTTTGGGACGCCTCTGTTTACAAGAACCTCGTTTACCGTACAAGTTCAATATCGCAGAAAGTGAAAAATGGATAAAGAACTTGTGGTACTTACGTACAATGCAATATCACTAAGCAATGAAATCTATGTCATCAGGCCCGTAGCAGCATAATGAGTGGATTCAGGTATGATGATTCGAACTGTAATAAGTCACACAGAAAAGAAACATCATAAGGTATCACTAATACACAGAATGTGAACTTGGCTACACATGAACTGAATTACAAAACAGAACAGTGTCTCAAGTTTAGAAAACCAGCTTATGCTTGCGTAACGGGGAAGGTGAGTTGGGGTGCTGCATAAAACCAGAGATTGAAATGAGCACAGATAAAGTTCCTTAAGCCAAATATGGAATAGACAAGAGCTACTCCTTGCTCAACGAAATGGACTCAACACCCCATATTAAACGCCTAAGAATGTACCTGACTAGTAAGTATCTTAAAACCTATGGATTGCTATGTCTCCGAAAGAGAATCAAGCATGTGTACAGGGGCATAAACGCAGCAGTGATAGGATTGGAGAGGTTCGGTGAGCAAATGAAGACCCTTTGAAGTCATATTGCATGGTACCCATTCCACGGGTTTCAACTACCCAGGTTTAAGGTATTCTTCCTTCAGCTAAAACATGCATGTGGAACCCAGAGTATGATCAACCGTGTGAACGGGAGACGTGTTCAAATATGTCTCAGTTTTCCTCCCCTGGTACTCGGGTGCAACATTCCAGATGCTTTACTAACACTCTCCCCACTTGGAGAGTCAGTCCCTTTAACCTCCTGTTTGACCCAGTTTGCCATTTCTGTGGAAGATGAACAGGAATAGTGAGAACCAATGAGAGACTAGCTGGAGGTGTCTGGACGGGCAAATTTAACTCTCATTTCCCACCAGGAAGAGGAATTAACCAAAGGCTCAGTGTGCCGTGCCAGAACAAGATTAGGGCCTGAAGACATCCTGCGGTGTTGCGGCCAGGTCACAAGAAAGCGAGTTGAAGAAAGGAGCTCAGGGGCACTGTAATTCACAAACCTGCAGAGTTATAAATGACAGCTATCGTCCAAAAATAGACTGAAGTAAGGCTGCCAAGAGGACTTGAAAGCGGGGCAGAATTGCAGGAAACCGATTTCAGGAGGTAGACAGGAATTGCATTGAAAGCATAGGAAAAGAGGCAGAACGTCCACAATGATGCACTTGGCCAAAAAGGGCATACGCCCTTTTTGGCCAACCAAGCAAGCTTGCAAAGGAAATCTGCACTACAATGAAGTCTCACTTCCCCCCGGTCAAAAGGGCCATCTGAAAAAAGTGTAAAATCCAGAAAGGCAGGACAGGCCATGGAGAACTGGGAGCCTTGTTATAGTGATGGGCGGGATGTAAATTGCCAACAACCACTCAGGAGAAGTGTATGGTGTTTCCTGAAACATCTAAAAAACAAAGCAACAGAACCTAGGGCACTTCCACTTATGGTCCTATAGCTTAGGGAAATTAAAATCAAAAAGACACAGCCACCCCAAAGTTTGGAACGGCTCTGTTTACAAGAACCTCGTTTACAGTACAAGTTCCACATCGCAGAAAGTGAAAAATGGAGAAAGAAGTTGTGGTATTTACTTACAAAGCAATATCATTCAGCAATGAAATCTGTGTCATCAGGCCCTTAGCAGCACAATGAGTGGATTCAGGTATGATGATTTTAACTGAAATAAGTCACACAGAAAAAGAAACATCATAAGATATCAGTAATACACGGAATGTAAACTTGGCTACACAGGAACTGAATTACAGACCAGAACAGGGTCTCAAATTTAGAAAACCAACTTATGCTTGCTTAAGGGTAAAGGTGAGTTGGGGTGCTGCATAAAACCAGAGATTGAAATGAGCACAGATAAAGTTCCTTAAGCCAAATATGGAATAGACAAGAGCTACTCCTTGCTCAACGAAATGGACTCAACACCGCATATTAAACGCCTAAGAATGTACCTGACTAGTAAGTATCTTAAAACCTATGGATTGCTATGTCTCCGAAAGAGAATCAAGCATGTGTACAGGGGCATAAACGCAGCAGTGATAGGATTGGAGAGGTTCGGTGAGCAAATGAAGACCCTTTGAAGTCATATTGCATGGTACCCATTCCACGGGTTACAACTACCCAGGTTTTAGGTATTTTCCTTCAGCTAAAACATGCATGTGGAACCCAGAGTATGATCAACCATGTGATCGGGAGACGTGTTCAAATATGTCTCAGTTTTCGTACCCTGGTACTCGGGTGCAACATTCCAGACGCTTTACTAACACTCTCCCGACTTGGAGAGTCAGTCCCTTTAACCTCCTGTTTGGCCCAGTTTGCAATTTCTGCGGAAGATGAACAGGAATAGCGAGAACCAATGAGAGACTAGCTGGAGGTGTCTGGACGGGCAAATTTAACTCTCATTTCCCACCAGGAAGAGGAATTAACCAAAGGCTCAGCGTGCCGTGCCGGAACCAGATAGGGCCTGAAGCCATCCTGCGGTGTTGCAGCCAGCTCACAAGAAAGCGAGTTGAAGAAAGGAGCTCAGGGGCACTGTAATTCACAAACCTGCAGAGTTATAAATGACAGCTATCGCCCAAAAATAGACTGAAGTAAGGCTGCCAAGAGGACTTGAAAGTAGGGCAGAATTGCAGGAAACCGATTTCAGGAGGTAGACTGGAATTGCATTGAAAGCATAGGAAAAGAGGCAGAACGTCCACAATGATGCACTTGGCCAAAAAGGGCGTATGCGTTTTTTCCTGAATATATTCAGGAAAAAACGCATACGCGCTTTTTGGCCAACCAAGCAAACTTGCAAAGGAAATCTGCACTACAATGAAGTCTCACATTTCCCCGGTCAAAAGGGCCATCTGAAAAAAGTGTAAAATCCAGAAAGGCAGGACAGGCCATGGAGAACAGGGAGCCTTGTTATGCTGATGGGCGGTATGTAAATTTCCAACAGACACTCAGGAGAAGTGTATGGTGTTTCCTGAAACATCTAAAAAACAAAGCAACAGAGCCTAGGGCACTTCCACTTATGGTCCTATAGCTTAGGGAAATTAAAATCAAAAAGACACAGCCATCCCAAAGTTTGGGACGCCTCCGTTTACAAGAACCTCATTTACCGTACAAGTTCAATATCACAGAAAGTGAAAAATGGATAAAGAACTTGTGGTACTTACGTACAATGCAGTATCACTCAGCAATGAAATCTATGTCATCAGGCCCGTAGCAGCATAATGAGTGGATTCAGGTATGTTGATTCTAACTGAAATAAGTCACACAGAAAAAGAAACATCATAAGATATCACTAATACACGGAATGTAAACTTGGCTACACAGGAACTGCATTCCAAAATAGAACAGGGTCTCAAATTTAGAAAACCAACGTATGCTTGCTTAAGGGGAAAGGTGAGTTGGGGTGCTGCATAAAACCTGAGATTGAAATGAGCACAGATAAAGTTCCTTAAGCCAAATATGGAATAGACAAGAGCTACTCCTTGCTCAACGAAATGGACTCAAAACCACATATTAAACGCCTAAGAATGTACCTGACTAGTAAGTATCTTAAAACCTATGGATTGCTATGTCTCCAAAAGAGAATCAAGTGTGTGTACAGGGGCATAAACGCAGAAGTGATAGGATTGGAGAGGATCGGTGAGCAAATGAAGACTCTTTGAAGTCATATTGCATGGTACCCATTCCACGGGTCTCAACTCTCCAGGTTTAAGGTATTCTTCCTTCAGCTAAAACATGCATGTGGAACCCAGAGTATGATCAACCATGTGAACGGGAGTCGTGTTCAAATATGTCTCAGTTTTCCTCCCCTGGTACTCGGGTGCAACATTCCAGACGCTTTACTAACACTCTCCCCACTTGGAGAGTCAGCGCCTTGAAACTCCTGTTTGGCCCAGTTTGCAATTTCTGCGGAAGATGAACAGGAATAGCGAGAACCAATGAGAGGCTAGCTGGAGGTGTCTGGACGGGCAAATTTAACTCTCATTTCCCACCAGGAAGAGGAATTAACCAAAGGCTCAGCGTGCCGTACCGGAACCAGATTAGGGCCTGAAGCCATCCTGCGGTGTTGCGGCCAGGTCACAAGAAAGCGAGTTGAAGAAAGGAGCTCAGGGGCACTGTAATTCACAAACCTGCAGAGTTATAAATGACAGCTATCGTCCAAAAATAGACTGAAGTAAGGCTGCCAAGAGGACTTGAAAGCGGGGCAGAATTGCAGGAAACCGATTTCAGGAGGTAGACAGGAATTGCATTGAAAGCATAGGAAAAGAGGCAGAACGTCCACAATGATGCACTTGGCCAAAAAGGGCGTATGCGTTTTTTCCTGAATATATTCAGGAAAAAACGCATACGCCCTTTTTGGCCAACCAAGCAAGCTTGCAAAGGAAATCTGCACTACAATGAAGTCTCACTTCCCCCCGGTCAAAAGGGCCATCTGAAAAAAGTGTAAAATCCAGAAAGGCAGGACAGGCCATGGAGAACTGGGAGCCTTGTTATGCTGATGGGCGGGATGTAAATTGCCAACAACCACTCAGGAGAAGTGTATGGTGTTTCCTGAAACATCTAAAAAACAAAGCAACAGAACCTAGGGCACTTCCACTTATGGTCCTATAGCTTAGGGAAATTAAAATCAAAAAGACACAGCCACCCCAAAGTTTGGAACGGCTCTGTTTACAAGAACCTCGTTTACAGTACAAGTTCAACATCGCAGAAAGTGAAAAATGGAGAAAGAAGTTGTGGTATTTACTTACAAAGCAATATCATTCAGCAATGAAATCTGTGTCATCAGGCCCTTAGCAGCACAATGAGTGGATTCAGGTATGATGATTCTAACTGAAATAAGTCACACAGAAAAAGAAACATCATAAGATATCAGTAATACACGGAATGTAAACTTGGCTACACAGGAACTGAATTACAGAACAGAACAGGATCTCAAATTTAGAAAACCAACTTATGCTTGCTTAAGGGGAAAGGTGAGTTGGGGTGCTGCATAAAACCAGAGATTGAAATGAGCACAGATAAAGTTCTTTAAGCCAAATATGGAATAGACAAGAGCTACTCCTTGCTCAACGAAATGGACTCAACACCGCATATTAAACGCCTAAGAATGTACCTGACTAGTAAGTATCTTAAAACCTATGGATTGCTATGTCTCCGAAAGAGAATCAAGCATGTGTACAGGGGCATAAACGCAGCAGTGATAGGATTGGAGAGGTTTGGTGAGCAAATGAAGACCCTTTGAAGTCATATTGCATGGTACCCATTCCACGGGTTTCAACTACCCAGGTTTTAGGTATTCTTCCTTCAGCTAAAACATGCATGTGGAACCCAGAGTATGATCAACCATGTGATCGGGAGACGTGTTCAAATATGTCTCAGTTTTCGTACCCTGGTACTCGGGTGCAACATTCCAGACGCTTTACTAACACTCTCCCCACTTGGAGAGTCAGCGCCTTTAACCTCCTGTTTGGCCCAGTTTGCAATTTCTGCGGAAGATGAACAGGAATAGCGAGAACCAATGAGAGGCTAGCTGGAGGTGTCTGGACGGGCAAATTTAACTCTCATTTCCCACCAGGAAGAGGAAATAACCAAAGGCTCAGCGTGCCGTACCGGAACCAGATTAGGGCCTGAAGCCATCCTGCGGTGTTGCGGCCAGCTCAAAAGAAAGCGAGTTGAAGAAAGGAGCTCAGGGGCACTGTAATTCACAAACCTGCAGAGTTATAAATGACAGCTATCGTCCAAAAACAGACTGAAGTAAGGCTGCCAAGAGGACTTGAAAGCGGGGCAGAATTGCAGGAAACCGATTTCAGGAGGTAGACTGGAATTGCATTGAAAGCATAGGAAAAGAGGCAGAACGTCCACAATGATGCACTTGGCCAAAAAGGGCGTATGCGTTTTTTCCTGAATATATTCAGGAAAAAACGCATACGCCCTTTTTGGCCAACCAAGCAAGCTTGCAAAGGAAATCTGCACTACAATGAAGTCTCACTTCCCCCCGGTCAAAAGGGCCATCTGAAAAAAGTGTAAAATCCAGAAAGGCAGGACAGGCCATGGAGAACTGGGAGCCTTGTTATGCTGATGGGCGGGATGTAAATTGCCAACAGACACTCGGGAGAAGTGTATGGTGTTTCCTGAAACATCTAAAAAACAAAGCAACAGAGCCTAGGGCACTGCCACTTATGGTCCTATAGCTTAGGGAAATTAAAATCAAAAAGACACAGCCACCCCAAAGTTTGGGACGCCTCTGTTTACAAGAACCTCATTTACAGTACAAGTTCAACATCGCAGAAAGTGAAAAATAGATAAAGAAGTTGTGGTATTTACTTACAAAGCAATATCACTCAGCAATGAAATCTATGTCATCAGGCCCTTAGCAGCACAATAAGTGGATTCAGGTATGATGATTCTAACTGAAATAAGTCACACAGAAAAAGAAACATCATAAGATATCAGTAATACACGGAATGTAAACTTGGCTACACAGGAACTGAATTACAGAACAGAAGAGGGTCTCAAATTTAGAAAACCAACTTATGCTTGCTTAAGGGTAAAGGTGAGTTGGGGTGCTGCATAAAACCAGAGATTGAAATGAGCACAGATAAAGTTCCTTAAGCCAAATATGGAATAGACAAGAGCTACTCCTTGCTCAACGAAATGGACTCAACACCGCATGTTAAACGCCTAAGAATGTACCTGACTAGTAAGTATCTTAAAACCTATGGATTGCTATGTCTCCGAAAGAGAATCAAGCATGTGTACAGGGGCATAAACGCAGCAGTGATAGGATTGGAGAGGTTCGGTGAGCAAATGAAGACCCTTTGAAGTCATATTGCATGGTACCCATTCCACGGGTTTCAACTACCCAGGTTTTAGGTATTCTTCCTTCAGCTAAAACATGCATGTGGAACCCAGAGTATGATCAACCATGTGATCGGGAGACGTGTTCAAATATGTCTCAGTTTTCCTCCCCTGGTACTCGGGTGCAACATTCCAGACGCTTTACTAACACTCTCCCCACTTGGAGAGTCAGCGCCTTTAACCTCCTGTTTGGCCCAGTTTGCAATTTCTGTGGAAGATGAACAGGAATAGCGAGAACCAATGAGAGGCTAGCTGGAGGTGTCTGGACGGGCAAATTTAACTCTCATTTCCCACCAGGAAGAGGAATTAACCAAAGGCTCAGCGTGCCGTGCCGGAACCAGATAGGGCCTGAAGCCATCCTGCGGTGTTGCGGCCAGCTCACAAGAAAGCGAGTTGAAGAAAGGAGCTCAGGGGCACTGTAATTCACAAACCTGCAGAGTTATAAATGACAGCTATCACCCAAAAATAGACTGAAGTAAGGCTGCCAAGAGGACTTGAAAGTAGGGCAGAATTGCAGGAAACCGATTTCAGGAGGTAGACTGGAATTGCATTGAAAGCATAGGAAAAGAGGCAGAACGTCCACAATGATGCACTTGGCCAAAAAGGGCGTATGCGTTTTTTCCTGAATATATTCAGGAAAAAACGCATACGCGCTTTTTGGCCAACCAAGCAAACTTGCAAAGGAAATCTGCACTACAATGAAGTCTCACATTTCCCCGGTCAAAAGGGCCATCTGAAAAAAGTGTAAAATCCAGAAAGGCAGGACAGGCCATGGAGAACAGGGAGCCTTGTTATGCTGATGGGCGGGATGTAAATTTCCAACAGACACTCAGGAGAAGTGTATGGTGTTTCCTGAAACATCTAAAAAACAAAGCAACAGAGCCTAGGGCACTTCCACTTATGGTCCTATAGCTTAGGGAAATTAAAATCAAAAAGACACAGCCATCCCAAAGTTTGGGACGCCTCCGTTTACAAGAACCTCATTTACCGTACAAGTTCAATATCACAGAAAGTGAAAAATGGATAAAGAACTTGTGGTACTTACGTACAATGCAGTATCACTCAGCAATGAAATCTATGTCATCAGGCCCGTAGCAGCATAATGAGTGGATTCAGGTATGTTGATTCTAACTGAAATAAGTCACACAGAAAAAGAAACATCATAAGATATCACTAATACACGGAATGTAAACTTGGCTACACAGGAACTGCATTCCAAAATAGAACAGGGTCTCAAATTTAGAAAACCAACGTATGCTTGCTTAAGGGGAAAGGTGAGTTGGTGTGCTGCATAAAACCAGAGATTGAAATGAGCACAGATAAAGTTCCTTAAGCCAAATATGGAATAGACAAGAGCTACTCCTTGCTCAACGAAATGGACTCAAAACCACATATTAAACGCCTAAGAATGTACCTGACTAGTAAGTATCTTAAAACCTATGGATTGCTATGTCTCCAAAAGAGAATCAACTGTGTGTACAGGGGCATAAACGCAGAAGTGATAGGATTGGAGAGGATCGGTGAGCAAATGAAGACCCTTTGAAGTCATATTGCATGGTACCCATTCCACGGGTCTCAACTCTCCAGGTTTAAGGTACTCTTCCTTCAGCTAAAACATGCATGTGGAACCCAGAGTATGATCAACCATGTGAACGGGAGTCGTGTTCAAATATGTCTCAGTTTTCCTCCCCTGGTACTCGGGTGCCACATTCCAGACGCTTTACTAACACTCTCCCCACTTGGAGAGTCAGCGCCTTTAACCTCCTCTTTGGCCCAGTTTGCAATTTCTGCGGAAGATGAACAGGAATAGCGAGAACCAATGAGAGGCTAGCTGGAGGTGTCTGGACGGGCAAATTTAACTCTCATTTCCCACCAGGAAGAGGAAATAACGAAAGGCTCAGCGTGCCGTACCGGAACCAGATTAGGGCTTGAAGCCATCCTGCGGTGTTGCGGCCAGCTCAAAAGAAAGCGAGTTGAAGAAAGGAGCTCAGGGGCACTGTAATTCACAAACCTGCAGAGTTATAAATGACAGCTATCGTCCAAAAATAGACTGAAGTAAGGCTGCCAAGAGGACTTGAATGCGGGGCAGAATTGCAGGAAACCGATTTCAGGAGGTAGACTGGAATTGCATTGAAAGCATAGGAAAAGAGGCAGAACGTCCACAATGATGCACTTGGCAAAAAAGGGCGTATGCGTTTTTTCCTGAATATATTCAGGAAAAAACGCATACGCCCTTTTTGGCCAACCAAGCAAGCTTGCAAAGGAAATCTGCACTACAATGAAGTCTCACTTCCCCCCGGTCAAAAGGGCCATCTGAAAAAAGTGTAAAATCCAGAAAGGCAGGACAGGCCATGGAGAACTGGGAGCCTTGTTATGCTGATGGGCGGGATGTAAATTGCCAACAACCACTCAGGAGAAGTGTATGGTGTTTCCTGAAACATCTAAAAAACAAAGCAACAGAACCTAGGGCACTTCCACTTATGGTCCTATAGCTTAGGGAAATTAAAATCAAAAAGACACAGCCACCCCAAAGTTTGGAACGGCTCTGTTTACAAGAACCTCGTTTACAGTACAAGTTCAACATCGCAGAAAGTGAAAAATGGAGAAAGAAGTTGTGGTATTTACTTACAAAGCAATATCATTCAGCAATGAAATCTGTGTCATCAGGCCCTTAGCAGCACAATGAGTGGATTCAGGTATGATGATTCTAACTGAAATAAGTCACACAGAAAAAGAAACATCATAAGATATCAGTAATACACGGAATGTAAACTTGGCTACACAGGAACTGAATTACAGAACAGAACAGGGTCTCAAATTTAGAAAACCAACTTATGCTTGCTTAAGGGGAAAGGTGAGTTGGGGTGCTGCATAAAACCAGAGATTGAAATGAGCACAGATAAAGTTCTTTAAGCCAAATATGGAATAGACAAGAGCTACTCCTTGCTCAACGAAATGGACTCAACACCGCATATTAAACGCCTAAGAATGTACCTGACTAGTAAGTATCTTAAAACCTATGGATTGCTATGTCTCCGAAAGAGAATCAAGCATGTGTACAGGGGCATAAACGCAGCAGTGATAGGATTGGAGAGGTTTGGTGAGCAAATGAAGACCCTTTGAAGTCATATTGCATGGTACCCATTCCACGGGTTTCAACTACCCAGGTTTTAGGTATTCTTCCTTCAGCTAAAACATGCATGTGGAACCCAGAGTATGATCAACCATGTGATCGGGAGACGTGTTCAAATATGTCTCAGTTTTCGTACCCTGGTACTCGGGTGCAACATTCCAGACGCTTTACTAACACTCTCCCCACTTGGAGAGTCAGCGCCTTTAACCTCCTGTTTGGCCCAGTTTGCAATTTCTGCGGAAGATGAACAGGAATAGCGAGAACCAATGAGAGGCTAGCTGGAGGTGTCTGGACGGGCAAATTTAACTCTCATTTCCCACCAGGAAGAGGAAATAACCAAAGGCTCAGCGTGCCGTACCGGAACCAGATTAGGGCCTGAAGCCATCCTGCGGTGTTGCGGCCAGCTCAAAAGAAAGCGAGTTGAAGAAAGGAGCTCAGGGGCACTGTAATTCACAAACCTGCAGAGTTATAAATGACAGCTATCGTCCAAAAACAGACTGAAGTAAGGCTGCCAAGAGGACTTGAAAGCGGGGCAGAATTGCAGGAAACCGATTTCAGGAGGTAGACTGGAATTGCATTGAAAGCATAGGAAAAGAGGCAGAACGTCCACAATGATGCACTTGGCCAAAAAGGGCGTATGCGTTTTTTCCTGAATGTATTCAGGAAAAAACGCATACGCCCTTTTTGGCCAACCAAGCAAGCTTGCAAAGGAAATCTGCACTACAATGAAGTCTCACTTCCCCCCGGTCAAAAGGGCCATCTGAAAAAAGTGTAAAATCCAGAAAGGCAGGACAGGCCATGGAGAACTGGGAGCCTTGTTATGCTGATGGGCGGGATGTAAATTGCCAACAGACACTCGGGAGAAGTGTATGGTGTTTCCTGAAACATCTAAAAAACAAAGCAACAGAGCCTAGGGCACTGCCACTTATGGTCCTATAGCTTAGGGAAATTAAAATCAAAAAGACACAGCCACCCCAAAGTTTGGGACGCCTCTGTTTACAAGAACCTCGTTTACAGTACAAGTTCAACATCGCAGAAAGTGAAAAATGGATAAAGAAGTTGTGGTATTTACTTACAAAGCAATATCACTCAGCAATGAAATCTATGTCATCAGGCCCTTAGCAGCACAATGAGTGGATTCAGGTATGATGATTCTAACTGAAATAAGTCACACAGAAAAAGAAACATCATAAGATATCAGTAATACACGGAATGTAAACTTGGCTACACAGGAACTGAATTACAGAACAGAACCGGGTCTCAAATTTAGAAAACCAACTTATGCTTGCTTAAGGGTAAAGGTGAGTTGGGGTGCTGCATAAAACCAGAGATTGAAATGAGCACAGATAAAGTTCCTTAAGCCAAATATGGAATAGACAAGAGCTACTCCTTGCTCAACGAAATGGACTCAACACCGCATGTTAAACGCCTAAGAATGTACCTGACTAGTAAGTATCTTAAAACCTATGGATTGCTATGTCTCCGAAAGAGAATCAAGCATGTGTACAGGGGCATAAACGCAGC
The DNA here is from genome assembly GCF_949987515.2 of Delphinus delphis. Lineage (NCBI taxonomy): Eukaryota > Metazoa > Chordata > Mammalia > Artiodactyla > Delphinidae > Delphinus > Delphinus delphis. The sequence continues at coordinate 2,960,463 of NW_027192662.1, forward strand.
AGTGATAGGATTGGAGAGGTTCGGTGAGCAAATGAAGACCCTTTGAAGTCATATTGCATGGTACCCATTCCACGGGTTTCAACTACCCAGGTTTTAGGTATTCTTCCTTCAGCTAAAACATGCATGTGGAACCCAGAGTATGATCAACCATGTGATCGGGAGAGGTGTTCAAATATGTCTCAGTTTTCCTCCCCTGGTACTCGGGTGCAACATTCCAGACGCTTTACTAACACTCTCCCCACTTGGAGAGTCAGCGCCTTTAACCTCCTGTTTGGCCCAGTTTGCAATTTCTGCGGAAGATGAACAGGAATAGCGAGAACCAATGAGAGGCTAGCTGGAGGTGTCTGGACGGGCAAATTTAACTCTCATTTCCCACCAGGAAGAGGAAATAACCAAAGGCTCAGCGTGCCGTACCGGAACCAGATTAGGGCCTGAAGCCATCCTGCGGTGTTGCGGCCAGCTCAAAAGAAAGCGAGTTGAAGAAAGGAGCTCAGGGGCACTGTAATTCACAAACCTGCAGAGTTATAAATGACAGCTATCGTCCAAAAATAGACTGAAGTAAGGCTGCCAAGAGGACTTGAAAGCGGGGCAGAATTGCAGGAAACCGATTTCAGGAGGTAGACTGGAATTGCATTGAAAGCATAGGAAAAGAGGCAGAACGTCCACAATGATGCACTTGGCCAAAAAGGGCGTATGCGTTTTTTCCTGAATATATTCAGGAAAAAACGCATACGCCCTTTTTGGCCAACCAAGCAAGCTTGCAAAGGAAATCTGCACTACAATGAAGTCTCACTTCTCCCCGGTCAAAAGGGCCATCTGAAAAAAGTGTAAAATCCAGAATGGCAGGACAGGCCATGGAGAACTGGGAGCCTTGTTATGCTGATGGGCGGGATGTAAATTGCCAACAGACACTCGGGAGAAGTGTATATTGTTTCCTGAAACATCTAAAAAACAAAGCAACAGAGCCTAGGGCACTTCCACTTATGGTCCTATAGCTTAGGGAAATTAAAATCAAAAAGACACAGCCACCCCAAAGTTTGGGATGCCTCCGTTTACAAGAACCTCGTTTACCGTACAAGTTCAATATCACAGAAAGTGAAAAATGGATAAAGAACTTGTGGTACTTACGTACAATGCACTATCACTCAGCAATGAAATCTATGTCATCAGGCCCATAGCAGCATAATGAGTGGATTCAGGTACGATGATTCTAACTGAAATAAGTCACACAGAAAAAGAAACATCATAAGATATCACTAATACACGGAATGTAAACTTGGCTACACAGGAACTGCATTCCAAAACAGAACAGGGTCTCAAATTTAGAAAACCAACTTATGCTTGCTTAAAGGGAAAGGTGAGTTGGGGTGCTGCATAAAACCAGAGATTGAAATGAGCACAGATAAAGTTCCTTAAGCCAAATATGGAATAGACAAGAGCTACTCCTTGCTCAACGAAATGGACTCAAAACCCCATATTAAACGTCTAAGAATGTACCTGACTAGTAAGTATCTTAAAACCTATGGATTGCTATGTCTCCGAAAGAGAATCAAGCACGTGTACAGGGGCATAAACGCAGCAGTGATAGGATTGGAGAGGTTTGGTGAGCAAATGAAGAACCTTTGAAGTCATATTGCATGGTACCCATTCCACGGGTCTCAACTCTCCAGGTTTAAGGTATTCATCCTTCAGCTAAAACATGCATGTGGAACCCAGAGTATGATCAACCATGTGAACGGGAGACGTGTTCAAATATGTCTCAGTTTTCCTCCCCTGGTACTCGGGTGCAACATTCCAGACACTTTACTAACACTCTCCCGACTTGGAGAGTCAGTCCCTTTAACCTCCTGTTTGGCCCAGTTTGCAATTTCTGCGGAAGATGTACAGGAATAGGGAGAACCAATGAAAGGCTAGCTGGAGGTGTCTGGACGGGCAAATTTAACTCTAATTTCCCACCAGGAAGAGGAATTAACCAAAGGCTCAGCATGCCGGGCCGGAACCAGATTAGGGCATGAAGCCATCCTGCGGTGTTGCGGCCAGCTCAAAAGAAAGCGAGTTGAAGAAAGGAGCTCAGGGGCACTGTAATTCACAAACCTGCAGAGTTATAAATGACAGCTATCGTCCAAAAATAAACTGAAGTAAGGCAGCCAAGAGGACTTGAAAGCGGGGCAGAATTGCAGGAAACCGATTTCAGGAGGTAGACTGGAATTGCATTGAAAGCATAGGAAAAGAGGCAGAACGTCCACAATGATGCACTTGGCCAAAAAGGGCGTATGCGTTTTTTCCTGAATATATTCAGGAAAAAACGCATACGCCCTTTTTGGCCAACCAAGCAAGCTTGCAAAGGAAATCTGCACTACAATGAAGTCTCACATACCCCCGGTCAAAAGGGCCATCTGAAAAAAGTGTAAAATCCAGAAAGGCAGGACAGGCCATGGAGAACTGGGAGCCTTGTTATGCTGATGGGCGGGATGTAAATTGCCAACAGACACTCAGGAGAAGTGTATGGTGTTTCCTGAAACATCTAAAAAACAAAGCAACAGAGCCTAGGGCACTGCCACTTATGGTCCTATAGCTTAGGGAAATTAAAATCAAAAAGACACAGCCACCCCAAAGTTTGGGACGGCTCTGTTTACAAGAACCTCGTTTACAGTACAAGTTCAACATCGCAGAAAGTGAAAAATGGATAAAGAAGTTGTGGTATTTACTTACAAAGCAATATCACTCAGCAATGAAATCTATGTCATCAGGCCCTTAGCAGCACAATGAGTGGATTCAGGTATGATGATTCTAACTGAAATAAGTCACACAGAAAAAGAAACATCATAAGATATCAGTAATACACGGAATGTAAACTTGGCTACACAGGAACTGAATTACAGAACAGAACAGGGTCTCAAATTTAGAAAACCAACTTATGCTTGCTTAAGGGAAAAGGTGAGTTGGGGTGCTGCATAAAACCAGAGATTGAAATGAGCACAGATAAAGTTCTTTAAGCCAAATATGGAATAGACAAGAGCTACTCCTTGCTCAACGAAATGGACTCAACACCGCATGTTAAACGCCTAAGAATGTACCTGACTAGTAAGTATCTTAAAACCTATGGATTGCTATGTCTCCGAAAGAGAATCAAGCATGTGTACAGGGGCATAAACGCAGCAGTGATAGGATTGGAGAGGTTCGGTGAGCAAATGAAGACCCTTTGAAGTCATATTGCATGGTACCCATTCCACGGGTTTCAACTACCCAGGTTTTAGGTATTCTTCCTTCAGCTAAAACATGCATGTGGAACCCAGAGTATGATCAACCATGTGATCGGGAGACGTGTTCAAATATGTCTCAGTTTTCCTCCCCTGGTACTCGGGTGCAACATTCCAGACGCTTTACTAACACTCTCCCCACTTGGAGAGTCAGCGCCTTTAACCTCCTGTTTGGCCCAGTTTGCAATTTCTGCGGAAGATGAACAGGAATAGCGAGAACCAATGAGAGGCTAGCTGGAGGTGTCTGGACGGGCAAATTTAACTCTCATTTCCCACCAGGAAGAGGAAATAACCAAAGGCTCAGCGTGCCGTACCGGAACCAGATTAGGGCCAGAAGCCATCCTGCGGTGTTGCGGCCAGCTCAAAAGAAAGCGAGTTGAAGAAAGGAGCTCAGGGGCACTGTAATTCACAAACCTGCAGAGTTATAAATGACAGCTATCGTCCAAAAATAGACTGAAGTAAGGCTGCCAAGAGGACTTGAAAGCGGGGCAGAATTGCAGGAAACCGATTTCAGGAGGTAGACTGGAATTGCATTGAAAGCATAGGAAAAGAGGCAGAACGTCCACAATGATGCACTTGGCCAAAAAGGGCGTATGCGTTTTTTCTTGAATGTATTCAGGAAAAAACGCATACGCACTTTTTGGCCAACCAAGCAAGCTTGCAAAGGAAATCTGCACTACAATGAAGTCTCACTTCCCCCCGGTCAAAAGGGCCATCTGAAAAAAGTGTAAAATCCAGAAAGGCAGGACAGGCCATGGAGAACTGGGAGCCTTGTTATGCTGATGGGCGGGATGTAAATTGCCAACAACCACTCGGGCGAAGTGTATGGTGTTTCTTGAAACATCTAAATAACAAAGCAACAGAACCTAGGGCACTTCCACTTATGGTCCTATAGCTTAGGGAAATTAAAATCAAAAAGACACAGCCACCCCAAAGTTTGGAACGGCTCTGTTGACAAGAACCTCGTTTACAGTACAAGTTCAACATCGCAGAAAGTGAAAAATGGATAAAGAAATTGTGGTATTTACTTACAAAGCAATATCACTCAGCAATGAAATCTGTGTCATCAGGCCCTTAGCAGCACAATGAGTGGATTCAGGTATGATGATTCTAACTGAAATAAGTCACACAGAAAAAGAAACATCATAAGATATCAGTAATACACGGAATGTAAACTTGGCTACACAGGAACTGAATTACAGAACAGAACAGGGTCTCAAATTTAGAAAACCAACTTATGCTTGCTTAAGGGGAAAGGTGAGTTGGGGTGCTGCATAAAACCAGAGATTGAAATGAGCACAGATAAAGTTCCTTAAGTCAAATATGGAATAGACAAGAGCTACTCCTTGCTCAACGAAATGGACTCAACACCGCATATTAAACGCCAAAGAATGTACCTGACTAGTAAGTATCTTAAAACCTATGGATTGCTATGTCTCCGAAAGAGAATCAAGCATGTGTACAGGGGCATAAACGCAGCAGTGATCGGATTGGAGAGGTTCGGTGAGCAAATGAAGACCCTTTGAAGTCATATTGCATGGTACCCATTACACGGGTCTTAACTCTCCAGGTTTAAGGTATTCTTCCTTCAGCTAAAACATGCATGTGGAACCCAAGTATGATCAACCATGTGAACGGGAGACGTGTTCAAATATGTCTCAGTTTTCCTCCCCTGGTACTCGGGTGCAACATTCCAGACGCTTTACTAACACTCTCCCCACTTGGAGAGTCAGCGCCTTTAACCTCCTGTTTGGCCCAGTTTGCAATTTCTGCGGAAGATGAACAGGAATAGCGAGAACCAATGAGAGACTACCTGGAGGTGTCTGGACGGGCAAATTTAACTCTCATTTCCCACCAGGAAGAGGAAATAACCAAAGGCTCAGCGTGCCGTGCCGGAACCAGATTAGGGCCTGAAGCCATCCTGCGGTGTTGCGGCCAGGTCACAAGAAAGCGAGTTGAAGAAAGGAGCTCAGGGGCACTGTAATTCACAAACCTGCAGAGTTATAAATGACAGCTATCGTCCAAAAATAGACTGAAGTAAGGCTGCCATGAGGACTTGAAAGCGGGGCAGAATTGCAGGAAACCGATTTCAGGAGGTAGACTGGAATTGCATTGAAAGCATAGGAAAAGAGGCAGAACGTCCACAATGATGCACTTGGCCAAAAAGGGTGTATGCGTATTTTCCTGAATATATTCAGGAAAAAACTCATACGCCCTTTTTGGCCAACCAAGCAAGCTTGCAAAGGAAATCTGCACTACAATGAAGTCTCACTTCCCCCCGGTCAAAAGGGCCATCTGAAAAAAGTGTAAAATCCAGAATGGCAGGACAGGCCATGGAGAACTGGGAGCCTTGTTATGCTGATGGGCGGGATGTAAATTGCCAACAGACACTCAGGAGAAGTGTATGGTGTTTCCTGAAACATCTAAAAAACAAAGCAACAGAGCCTAGGGCACTTCCACTTATGGTCCTATAGCTTAGGGAAATTAAAATCAAAAAGACACAGCCACCCCAAAGTTTGGGATGCCTCCGTTTACAAGAACCTCGTTTACCGTACAAGTTCAATATCACAGAAAGTGAAAAATGGATAAAGAACTTGTGGTACTTACGTACAATGCACTATCACTCAGCAATGAAATCTATGTCATCAGGCCCGTAGCAGCATAATGAGTGGATTCAGGTACGATGATTCTAACTGAAATAAGTCACACAGAAAAAAAACATCATAAGATATCACTAATACACGAAATGTAAACTTGGCTACACAGGAACTGCATTCCAAAACAGAACAGGGTCTCAAATTTAGAAAACCAACTTATGCTTGCTTAAAGGGAAAGGTGAGTTGGGGTGCTGCATAAAACCAGAGATTGAAATGAGCACAGATAAAGTTCCTTAAGCCAAATATGGAATAGACAAGAGCTACTCCTTGCTCAACGAAATGGACTCAAAACCCCATATTAAACGCCTAAGAATGTACCTGACTAGTAAGTATCTTAAAACCTATGGATTGCTATGTCTCCGAAAGAGAATCAAGCACGTGTACAGGGGCATAAACGCAGCAGTGATAGGATTGGAGAGGTTCGGTGAGCAAATGAAGAACCTTTGAAGTCATATTGCATGGTACCCATTCCACGGGTCTCAACTCTCCAGGTTTAAGGTATTCATCCTTCAGCTAAAACATGCATGTGGGACCCAGAGTATGATCAACCATGTGAACGGGAGACGTGTTCAAATATGTCTCAGTTTTCCTCCCCTGGTACTCGGGTGCAACATTCCAGACGCTTTACTAACACTCTCCCGACTTGGAGAGTCAGTCCCTTTAACCTCCTGTTTGGCCCAGTTTGCAATTTCTGCGGAAGATGTACAGGAATAGGGAGAACCAATGAGAGGCTAGCTGGAGGTGTCTGGACGGGCAAATTTAACTCTAATTTCCCACCAGGAAGAGGAATTAACCAAAGGCTCAGCATGCCGGGCCGGAACCAGATTAGGGCATGAAGCCATCCTGCGGTGTTGCGGCCAGCTCAAAAGAAAGCGAGTTGAAGAAAGGAGCTCAGGGGCACTGTAATTCACAAACCTGCAGAGTTATAAATGACAGCTATCGTCCAAAAATAGACTGAAGTAAGGCTGCCAAGAGGACTTGAAAGCGGGGCAGAATTGCAGGAAACCGATTTCAAGAGGTAGACTGGAATTGCATTGAAAGCATAGGAAAAGAGGCAGAACGTCCACAATGATGCACTTGGCCAAAAAGGGCGTATGCGTTTTTTCCTGAATATATTCAGGAAAAAACGCATACGCCCTTTTTGGCCAACCAAGCAAGCTTGCAAAGGAAATCTGCACTACAATGAAGTCTCACTTCCCCCCGGTCAAAGGGCCATCGGAAAAAAGTGTAAAATCCAGAAAGGCAGGACAGGCCATGGAGAACTGGGAGCCTTGTTATGCTGATGGGCGGGATGTAAACTGCCAACAGACACTCAGGAGAAGTGTATGGTGTTTCCTGAAACATCTAAAAAACAAAGCAACAGAGCCTAGGGCACTTCCACTTATGGTCCTATAGCTTAGGGAAATTAAAATCAAAAAGACACAGCCACCCCAAAGTTTGGGACGCCTCTGTTTACAAGAACCTCGTTTACCATACAAGTTCAATATAACAGAAAGTGAAAAATGGATAAAGAACTTGTGGTACTTACGTACAATGCAGTATCACTCAGCAATGAAATCTATGTCATCAGGCCCGTAGCAGCATAATGAGTGGATTCAGGTACGATGATTCTAACTGAAATAAGTCACACAGAAAAAGAAACATCATAAGATATCACTAATACACGGAAAGTAAACTTGGCTACACATGAACTGAATTCCAAAACAGAACAGGTTCTCAAATTTAGAAAACCAACTTATGCTTGCTTAAGGGGAAAGGTGAGTTGGGTTGCTGCATAAAACCAGAGATTGAAATGAGCACAGATAAAGTTCCTTAAGCCAAATATGGAATAGACAAGAGCTACTCCTTGCTCAATGAAATGGACTCAACACCGCATATTAAACGCCTAAGAATGTACCTGACTAGTAAGTATCTTAAAACCTATGGATTGCTATGTCTCCGAAAGAGAATCAAACATGTGAACAGGGGCATAAACGCAACAGTGATAGGATTGGACAGGATCGGTGAGCAAATGAAGACCCTTTGAAGTCATATTGCATGGTACCCATTCCACGGGTTTCAACTACCCAGGTTTAAGTTATTCTTCCTTCAGCTAAAACATGCATGTGGAACCTAGAGTATGATCAACCATGTGATCGGGAGATGTGTTCAAATATGTCTCAGTTTTCGTACCCTGGTACTCGGGTGCAACATCCCAGACGCTTTACTAACACTCTCCCGACTTGGAGAGTCAGTGTCTTTAACCTCCTGTTTGGTCCAGTTTGCAATTTCTGCGGAAGATGAACAGCAATAGCGAGAACCAATGAGAGAGTAGCTGGAGGTGTCTGAACGGGCAAATTTAACTTTCATTTCTCACCAGGAACAGGAATTAACCAAAGGCTCAGCGTGCCGTGCCGGAACCAGATTAGGGCCTGAAGCCATCCTGCGGTGTTGCGGCCAGGTCACAAGAAAGCGAGTTGAAGAAAGGAGCTCAGGGGCACTGTAATTCACAAACCTGCAGAGTTATAAATGACAGCTATCGTCCAAAAATATACTGAAGTAAGGCTGCCAAGAGGACTTGAAAGCGCGGCAGAATTGCAGGAAACCGATTTCAGGAGGTAGACTGGAATTGCATTGAAAGCATAGGAAAAGAGGCAGAACGTCCACAATGATGCACTTGGCCAAAAAGGGCGTATGCATTTTTTCCTGAATATATTCAGGAAAAAACGCATACGCCCTTTTTGGCCAACCAAGCAAACTTGCAAAGGAAATCTGCACTACAATGAAGTCTCACTTCCCCCCGGTCAAAAGGGCCATCTGAAAAAAGTGTAAAATCCAGAAAGGCAACAGGCCATTGAGAACTGGGAGCCTTGTTATGCTGATGGGCGGGAGGTAAATTGCCAACAGACACTCAGGAGAAGTGTATGGTGTTTCCTGAAACATCTAAAAAACAAAGCAACAGAGCCTAGGGCACTGCCACTTATGGTCCTATAGCTTAGGGAAATTAAAATCAAAAAGACACAGCCACCCCAAAGTTTGGGACGCCTCCGTTTACAAGAACCTCGTTTACCGTACAAGTTCAATATCACAGAAAGTGAAAAATGGATAAAGAACTTGTGGTACTTACGTACAATGCAGTATCACTCAGCAATGAAATCTATGTCATCAGGCCCGTAGCAGCATAATGAGTGGATTCAGGTACGATGATTCTAACTGAAATAAGTCACACAGAAAAAGAAACATCATAAGATATCACTAATACACGGAATGTAAACTTGGCTACACAGGAACTGCATTCCAAAACAGAACAGGGTCTCAAATTTAGAAAACCTACTTATGCTTGCTTAAGGGGAAAGGTGAGTTGGGGTGCTGCATAAAACCAGAGATTGAAATGAGCACAGATAAATTTCCTTAAGCCAAATATGGAATAGACAAGAGCTACTCCTTGCTCAACGAAATGGACTCAACACCCCATATTAAACGCCTAAGAATGTACCTGACTAGTAAGTATCTTAAAACCTATGGATTGCTATGTCTCCAAAAGAGAATGAAGCGTGTGTACAGGGTCATAAACGCAGCAGTGATAGGATTGGAGAGGTTCGGTGAGCAAATGAAGACCCTTTGAAGTCATATTGCATGGTACCCATTCCACGGGTCTCAACTCTCCAGGTTTAAGGTATTCTTCCTTCAGCTAAAACATGCATGTGGAACCCAGAGTATGATCAACCATGTGAACGGGAGACGTGTTCAAATATGTCTCAGTTTTCCTCCCCTGGTACTCGGGTGCAACATTCCAGACGCTTTACTAACAATCTCCCCACTTGGAGAGTCAGCGCCTTTAACCTCCTGTTTGGCCAAGTTTGCAATTTCTGCGGAAGATGAACAGGAATAGCGAGAACCAATGAGAGGCTAGCTGGAGGTGTCTGGACGGGCAAATTTAACTCTCATTTCCCACCAGGAAGAGGAATTAACCAAAGGCTCAGCGTGCCGTGCCGGAACCAGATTAGGCCCTGAAGCCATCCTGCGGTGTTGCGGCCAGCTCAAAAGAAAGCGAGTTGAAGAAAGGAGCTCAGGGGCACTGTAATTCACAAACCTGCAGAGTTATAAATGACAGCTATCGTCCAAAAATAGACTGAAGTAAGGCTGCCAAGAGGACTTGAAAGCGGGGCAGAATTGCAGGAAACCGAATTCAGGAGGTAGACTGGAATTGCATTGAAAGCATAGGAAAAGAGGCAGAACGTCCACAATGATGCACTTGGCCAAAAAGGGCGTATGCGTTTTTTCCTGAATATATTCAGGAAAAAACGCATACGCCCTTTTTGGCCAACCAAGCAAGCTTGCAAAGGAAATCTGCACTACAATGAAGTCTCACTTCCCCCCGGTCAAAAGGGCCATCTGAAAAAAGTGTAAAATCCAGAAAGGCAGGACAGGCCATGGAGAACTGGGAGCCTTGTTATGCTGATGGGCGGGATGTAAATTGCCAACAGACACTCGGGAGAAGTGTATGGTGTTTCCTGAAACATCTAAAAAACAAAGCAACACAGCCTAGGGCACTTCCACTTATGGTCCTATAGCTTAGGGAAATTAAAATAAAAAAGACACAGCCACCCCAAAGTTTCGAACGGCTCTGTTTACAAGAACCTCGTTTACAGTACAAGTTCAACATCGCAGAAAGTGAAAAATGGATAAAGAAGTTGTGGTATTTACTTACAAAGCAATATCACTCAGCAATGAAATCTGTGTCATCAGACCCTTAGCAGCACAATGAGTGGATTCAGGTATGATGATTCTAACTGAAATAAGTCACACAGAAAAAGAAACATCATAAGATATCAGTAATACACGGAATGGAAACTTGGCTACACAGGAACTGAATTACAGAACAGAACAGGGTCTCAAATTTAGAAAACCAACTTATGCTTGCTTAAGGGGAAAGGTGAGTTGGGGTGCTGCATAAAACCAGAGATTGAAATGAGCACAGATAAAGTTCCTTAAGTCAAATATGGAATAGACAAGAGCTACTCCTTGCTCAATGAAATGGACTCAACACCGCATATTAAACGCGTAAGAATGTACCTGACTAGTAAGTATCGTAAAACCTATGGATTGCTATGTCTCCAAAAGAGAATCAAGCGTGTGTACAGGGGCATAAACGCAGCAGTGATAGGATTGGAGAGGTTCAGTGAGCAAATGAAGACCCTTTGAAGTCATATTGCATGATACCCATTCCACGGGTCTCAACTCTCCAGGTTTAAGATATTCATCCTTCAGCTAAAACATGCATGTGGAACCCAGAGTATGATCAACCATGTGAACGGGAGACGTGTTCAAATATGTATCAGTTTTCCTCCCCTGGTACTCGGGTGTAACATTCCAGACGCTTTACTAACACTCTCCCGACTTGGAGAGTCAGTCCCTTTAACTTCCTGTTTGGCCCAGTTTGCAATTTCTCCGGAAGATGAACAGGAATAGCGAGAACCAATGAGAGGCTAGCTGGAGGTGTCTGGACGGGCAAATTTAACTCTCATTTCCCACCAGGAAGAGGAATTAACCAAAGGCTCAGTATGCCGGGCCGGAACCAGATTAGGGCCTGAAGCCATCCTGCGGTGTTGCGGCCAGGTCACAAGAAAGCGAGTTGAAGAAAGGAGCTCAGGGGCACTGTAATTCACAAACCTGCAGAGTTATAAATGACAGCTATCGTCCAAAAATAGACTGAAGTAAGGCTGCCAAGAGGACTTGAAAGTGGGGCAGAATTGCAGGAAACCGATTTCAGGAGGTAGACTGGAATTGCATTGAAAGCATAGGAAAAGAGGCAGAACGTCCACAATGATGCACTTGGCCAAAAAGGGCATATGCCTTTTTTCCTGAATATATTCAGGAAAAAACACATACGCTCTTTTTAGCCAACCAAGCAAACTTGCAAAGGAAATCTGCACTACAATGAAGTCTCACTTCTCCCCAGTCAAAAGGGCCATCTGAAAAAAGTGTAAAATCCAGAAAGGCAGGACAGGCCATGGAGAACTGGGAGCCTTGTTATGCTGATGGGCGGGATGTAAATTGCCAACAGACACTCGGGAGAAGTGTATGGTGTTTCCTGAAAAATCTAAAAAACAAAGCAACAGAGCCTAGGGCACTTCCACTTATGGTCCTATAGCTTAGGGAATTTAAAATCAAAAAGACACAGCCACTCCAATGTTTCGAAAGGCTCCGTTTATAAGAACCTCGTTTACAGTACAAGTTCAACATCGCAGAAAGTGAAAAATGGATAAAACAGTTGTTGTATTTACTTACAAAGCAATATCACTCAGCAATGAAATCTGTGTCATCAGGCCCTTAGCAGCACAATGAGTGGATTCAGGTATGATGATTCTAACTGAAATAAGTCACACAGAAAAAGAAACATCATAAGATATCAGTAATACACGGAATGTAAACTTGGCTACACAGGAACTGAATTACAGAACAGAACCGGGTCTCAAATTTAGAAAAACAACTTATGCTTGCTTAAGGGTAAAGGTGAGTTGGGGTGCTGCACAAAATCAGAGATTTAAATGAGCACAGATAAAGTTCCTTAAGCCAAATATGGAATAGAGAAGAGCTACTCCTTGCTCAATGAAATGGACTCAACACTGCATATTAAACGCCTAAGAATGTACCTGACTTGTAAGTATCTTAAAACCTATGGATTGCTATGTCTCCGAAGGTGAATCAAGCATGTGTACAGGGGCATAAACGCAGCAATGATAGGATTGGAGAGGTTCGGTGAGCAAATGAAGACCCTTTGAAGTCATATTGCATGGTACCCATTCCACGGGTTTCAACTACCCAGGTTTAAGGTATTCTTCCTTCAGCTAAAACATGCATGTGGAACCTAGAGTATGATCAACCATGTGATCGGGAGACGTGTTCAAATATGTCTCAGTTTTCGTACCCTGGTACTCGGGTGCAACATTCCAGACGCTTTACTAACACTTTCCCGACTTGGAGAGTCAGTCTCTTTAACCTCCTGTTTGGCCCAGTTTGCAATTTCTGCGGAAGATGAACAGGAATAGCGAGAACCAATGAGAGGCTAGCTGGAGGTGTCTGGACGGGCAAATTTAACTCTCATTTCCCACCAGGAAGAGGAATTAACCAAAGGCTCAGCGTGCCGTGCCGGAACCAGATTAGGGCCTGAAGCCATCCTGCGGTGTTGCGGCCAGCTCAAAAGAAAGCGAGTTGAAGAAAGGAGCTCAGGGGCACTGTAATTCACAAACCTGCAGAGTTATAAATGACAGCTATCGTCCAAAAATAGACTGAAGTAAGGCTACCAAGAGGGCTTGAAAGCGGGGCAGAATTGCAGGAAACCGATTTCAGGAAGTAGACTGGAATTGCATTGAAAGCATAGGAAAAGAGGCAGAACGTCCACAATGATGCACTTGGCCAAAAAGGGCGTATGCGTTTTTTCCTGAATATATTCAGGAAAAAACGCATACGCCCTTTTTGGCCAACCAAGCAAGCTTGCAAAGGAAATCTGCACTACAATGAAGTCTCACTTCCCACCGGTCAAAAGGGCCATCTGAAAAAAGTGTAAAATCCAGAAAGGCAGGACAGGCCATGGAGAACTGGGAGCCTTGTTATGCTGATGGGCGGGATGTAAATTGCCAACAACCACTCGGGAGAAGTGTATGGTGTTTCCTGAAACATCTAAAAAACAAAGCAACAGAACCTAGGGCACTTCCACTTATGGTCCTATAGCTTAGGGAAATTAAAATCAAAAACACACAGCCACCCCAAAGTTTCGAACGGCTCTGTTTACAAGAACCGCGCTTACAGTACAAGTTCAACATCGCAGAAAGTGAAAAATGGATAAAGAAGTTGTGGTATTTACTTACAAAGCAATATCACTCAGCAATGAAATCTGTGTCATCAGGCCCTTAGCAGCACAATGAGTGGATTCAGGTATGATGATTCTAACTGAAATAAGTCACACAGAAAAAGAAACATCATAAGATATCAGTAATACACGGAATGCAAACTTGGCTACACAGGAACTGAATTACAGAACAGAACAGGGTCTCAAATTTAGAAAACCAACTTATGCTTGCTTAAGGGTAAAGGTGAGTTGGGGTGCTGCATAAAACCAGAGATTGAAATGAGCACAGATAAAGTTCCTTAAGCCAAATATGGAATAGACAAGAGCTACTCCTTGCTCAACGAAATGGACTCAACACCGCATATTAAACTCCTAAGAATGTACCTGACTGGTAAGTATCTTAAAAGCTAGGGATTGCTATGTCTCCGAAAGAGAATCAAGCATGTGTACAGGGGCATAAACGCAGCAGTGATAGGATTGGAGAGGTTCGGTGAGCAAATGAAGACCCTTTGAAGTAATATTGCATGGTACCCATTACACGGGTCTCAACTCTCCAGGTTTAAGGTATTCTTCCTTCAGCTAAAACATGCATGTGGAACCCAAGTATGATCAACCATGTGAACGGGAGACGTGTTCAAATACGTCTCAGTTTTCCTCCCCTGGTACTCGGGTGCAACATTCCAGACGCTTTACTAACACTCTCCCCACTTAGATAGTCAGCGCCTTTAACCTCCTGTTTGGCCCAGTTTGCAATTTCTGCGGAAGATGAACAGGAATAGCAAGAACCAATAAGAGGCTAGCTGGAGGTGTCTGGACGGGCAAATTTAACTCTCATTTCCCACCAGGAAGTGGAAATAACCAAAGGCTCAGTGTGCCGGGCCGGAACCAGATTAGGGCCTGAAGACATCCTGCGGTGTTGCGGCCAGCTCAAAAGAAAGCGAGTTGAAGAAAGGAGCTCAGGGGCACTGTAATTCACAAACCTGCAGAGTTATAAATGACAGCTATCATCCAAAAATAGACTGAAGTAAGGCTGCCAAGAGGACTTGAAAGCGGGGCAGAATTGCAGGAAACCGATTTCAGGAAGTAGACTGGAATTGCATTGAAAGCATAGGAAAAGAGGCAGAACGTCCACAATGATGCACTTGGCCAAAAAGGGCGTATGCGTTTTTTCCTGAATATATTCAGGAAAAAACGCATACGCCCTTTTTGGCCAACCAAGCAGGCTTGCAAAGGAAATCTGCACTACAATGAAGTCTCACTTCCCCCCGGTCAAAAGGGCCATCTGAAAAAAGTGTAAAATCCAGAAAGGCAACAGGCCATTGAGAACTGGGAGCCTTGTTATGCTGATGGGCGGGAGGTAAATTGCCAACAGACACTCAGGAGAAGTGTATGGTGTTTCCTGAAACATCTAAAAAACAAAGCAACAGAGCCTAGGGCACTGCCACTTATGGTCCTATAGCTTAGGGAAATTAAAATCAAAAAGACACAGCCACCCCAAAGTTTGGGACGCCTCCGTTTACAAGAACCTCGTTTACCGTACAAGTTCAATATCACAGAAAGTGAAAAATGGATAAAGAACTTGTGGTACTTACGTACAATGCAGTATCACTCAGCAATGAAATCTATGTCATCAGGCCCGTAGCAGCATAATGAGTGGATTCAGGTACGATGATTCTAACTGAAATAAGTCACACAGAAAAAGAAACATCATAAGATATCACTAATACACGGAATGTAAACTTGGCTACACAGGAACTGCATTCCAAAACAGAACAGGGTCTCAAATTTAGAAAACCTACTTATGCTTGCGTAAGGGGAAAGGTGAGTTGGGGTGCTGCATAAAACCAGAGATTGAAATGAGCACAGATAAATTTCCTTAAGCCAAATATGGAATAGACAAGAGCTACTCCTTGCTCAACGAAATGGACTCAACACCCCATATTAAACGCCTAAGAATGTACCTGACTAGTAAGTATCTTAAAACCTATGGATTGCTATGTCTCCAAAAGAGAATGAAGCGTGTGTACAGGGGCATAAACGCAGCAGTGATAGGATTGGAGAGCTTCGGTGAGCAAATGAAGACCCTTTGAAGTCATATTGCATGGTACCCATTCCACGGGTCTCAACTCTCCAGGTTTAAGGTATTCTTCCTTCAGCTAAAACATGCATGTGGAACCCCGAGTACGATCAACCGTGTGAACGGGAGACGTGTTCAAATATGTCTCAGTTTTCCTCCCCTGGTACTCGGGTGAAACATTCCAGACCCTTTACTAACACTCTCCCCACTTGGAGAGTCAGCGCCTTTAACCTCCTGTTTGGCCCAGTTTGCAATTTCTGCGGAAGATGAACAGGAATAGGGAGAACCAATGAGAGACTAGCTGGAGGTGTCTGGACGGGCAAATTTAACTCTCATTTCCCACCAGGAAGAGGAAATAACCAAAGGCTCAGCGTGCCGTGGCGGAACCAGATTAGGGCCTGAAGCCATCCTGCGGTGTTGCGGCCAGCTCAAAAGAAAGCGAGTTGAAGAAAGGAGCTCAGGGTCTCTGTAATTCACAAACCTGCAGAGTTATAAATGACAGCTATCGTCCAAAAATAGACTGAAGTAAGGCTGCCAAGAGGACTTGAATGCGGGGCAGAATTGCAGGAAACCGATTTCAGGAGGTAGACTGGAATTGCATTGAAAGCATAGGAAAAGAGGCAGAAAGTCCACAATAATGCACTTGGCCAAAAAGGGCGTATGCGTTTTTTCCTGAATATATTCAGGAAAAAACGCATACGCCCTTTTTGGCCAACCAAGCAAACTTGCAAAGGAAATCTGCACTACAATGTAGTCTCACTTCCCCCGGTCAAAAGGGCCTTCTGAAAAAAAGTGTACAATCCAGAAAGGCAGGACAGGCCATGGAGAACTGGGAGCCTTGTTATGCTGATGGGCGGGATGTAAATTGCCAACAGACACTCGGGAGAAGTGTATGGTGTTTCCTGAAACATCTAAAAAACAAAGCAACAGAGCCTAGGGCACTTCCACTTATGGTCCTATAGCTTAGGGAAATTAAAATCAAAAAGACACAGCCACCCCAAAGTTTGGGACGCCTCTGTTTACAAGAACCTCGTTTACCGTACAAGTTCAATATCACAGAAAGTGAAAAATGGATAAAGAACTTGTGGTACTTACGTACAATTCAGTATCACTCAGCAATGAAATCTATGTCATCAGGCCCGTAGCAGCATAATGAGTGGATTCAGGTACGATGATTCTAACTGAAATAAGTCACACAGAAAATGAAACATCATAAGATATCAGTAATACTCGGAATGTAAACTTGGCTACACAGGAACTGAATCACAGAACAGAACAGGTTCTCAAATTTAGAAAACCAAATTATGCTTGCTTAAGGGTAAAGGTGAGTTGGGGTGCTGCATAAAACCAGAGATTGAAATGAGCACAGATAAAGTTCCTTAAGCCAAATATGGAATAGACAAGAGCTACTCCTTGCTCAACGAAATGGACTCAACACCGCATATTAAACGCCTAAGAATGTACCTGACTAGTAAGTATCTTAAAACCTATGGATTGCTATGTCTCCGAAAGAGAATCAAGCATGTGTACAGGGGCATAAACGCAGCAGTGATAGGATTGGAGATGTTCGGTGAGCAAATGAAGACCCTTTGAAGTCATATTGCATGGTACCCATTCCACGGGTTTCAACTACCCAGGTTTTAGGTATTCTTCCTTCAGCTAAAACATGCATGTGGAACCCAGAGTATGATCAACCATGTGATCGGGAGACGTGTTGAAATATGTCTCAGTTTTCGTACCTTGGTACTCGGGTGCAACATTCCAGACGCTTTACTAACACTCTCCCGACTTGGAGAGTCAGTCCCTTTAACCTCCTGTTTGGCCCAGTTTGCAATTTCTGCGGAAGATGAACAGGAATAGCGAGAACCAATGAGAGACTAGCTGGAGGTGTCTGGACGGGCAAATTTAACTCTCATTTTCCACCAGGAAGAGGAATTAACCAAAGGCTCAGCATGCCGTGCCGGAACCAGATTAGGGCCTAAAGCCATCCTGCGGTGTTGCGGCCAGGTCACAAGAAAGCGAGTTGAAGAAAGGAGCTCAGGGGCACTGTAATTCACAAACCTGCAGAGTTATAAATGACAGCTATCGTCCAAAAATAGACTGAAGTAAGGCTGCCAAGAGGACTTGAAAGCGGGGCAGAATTGCAGGAAACCGAATTCAGGAGGTAGACTGGAATTGCATTGAAAGCATAGGAAAAGAGGCAGAACGTCCACAATGATGCACTTGGCCAAAAAGGGCGTATGCGTTTTTTCCTGAATATATTCAGGAAAAAACGCATACGCCCTTTTTGGCCAACCAAGCAAGCTTGCAAAGGAAATCTGCACTACAATGAAGTCTCACTTCCGCCCGGTCAAAAGGGCCATCTGAAAAAAGTGTAAAATCCAGAAAGGCAGGACAGGCCATGGAGAACTGGGAGCCTTGTTATGCTGATGGTCAGGATGTAAATTGCCAACAACCAGTTGGGAGAAGTGTATGGTGTTTCCTGAAACATCTAAAAAACAAAGCAACAGAACCTAGGGTACTTCCACTTATGGTCCTATAGCTTAGGGAAATTAAAATCAAAAAGACACAGCCACTGCAAAGTTTGGAACGGCTCTGTTTACAAGAACCTCGTTTACAGTACAAGTTCAACATCACAGAAAGTGAAAAAAGGATAAAGAAGTTGTGGTATTTACTTACAAAGCAATATCACTCAGCAATGAAATCTGTGTCATCAGACCCTTAGCAGCACAATGAGTGGATTCAGGTATGATGATTCTAACTGAAATAAGTCACACAGAAAAAGAAACATCATAAGATATCAGTAATACACGGAATGGAAACTTGGCTACACAGGAACTGAATTACAGAACAGAACAGGGTCTCAAATTTAGAAAACCAACTTATGCTTGCTTAAGGGTAAAGGTGAGTTGGGGTGCTGCATAAAACCAGAGATTGAAATGAGCACAGATAAAGTTCCTTAAGCCAAATATGGAATAGACAAGAGCTACTCCTTGCGCAACGAAATGGACTCAACACCGCATATTAAACGCCTAAGAATGTACCTGACTAGTAAGTATCTTAAAACCTATGGATTGCTATGTCTCCGAAAGAGAATCAAGCATGTGTACAGGGGCATAAACGCAGCAGTGATAGGATTGGAGAGGTTCGGTGAACAAATGAAGACCCTTTGAAGTCATATTGCATGGTACCCATTCCACGGGTTTCAACTACCCAGGTTTAAGGTATTCTTCCTTCAGCTAAAACATGCATGTGGAACCTAGAGTATGATCAACCATTTGATCGGGAGACGTGTTCAAATATGTCTCAGTTTTCGTACCCTGGTACTCGGGTGCAACATTCCAGACGCTTTACTAACACTCTCCCGACTTGGAGAGTCAGTCCCTTTAACCTCCTGTTTGGCCCAGTTTGCAATTTCTGTGGAAGATGAACAGGAATAGTGAGAACCAATGAGAGACTAGCTGGAGGTGTCTGAACGGGCAAATTTAACTCTCATTTCCCACCAGGAAGAGGAATTAACCAAAGGCTCAGCGTGCCGTGCCGGAACCAGATTAGGGCCTGAAGCCATCCTGCGGTGTTGCGGTCAGGTCACAAGAAAGCGAGTTGAAGAAAGGAGCTCAGGGGCACTGTAATTCACAAAACTGCAGAGTTATAAATGACAGCTATCGTCCAAAAATAGAATGAAGTAAGGCTGCCAAGAGGACTTGAAAGCGGGGCAGAATTGCAGGAAACCGATTTCAGGAGGTAGACTGGAATTGCATTGAAAGCATAGGAAAAGAGGCAGAACGTCCACAATGATGCACTTGGCCAAAAAGGGCGTATGCGTTTTTTCCTGAATATATTCAGGAAAAAACGCATACGCCCTTTTTGGCCAACCAAGCAAGCTTGCAAAGGAAATCTGCACTACAATGAAGTCTCACTTCCCCCCGGTCAAAAGGGCCACCTGAAAAAAGTGTAAAATCCAGAAAGGCAGGACAGGCCATGGAGAACTGGGAGCCTTGTTATGCTGATGGGCGGGATGTATATTGCCAACAGACACTCGGGAAAAGTGTATGGTGTTTCCTGAAACATCTAAAAAACAAAGCAACAGAGCCTAGGGCACTGCCACTTATGGTCCTATAGCTTAGGGAAATTAAAATCAAAAAGACACAGCCACCCCAAAGTTTGGAACGGCTCTGTTTACAAGAACCTCGTTTACAGTACAAGTTCAACATCACAGAAAGTGAAAAATGGATAAAGAAGTTGTGGTATTCACTTACAAAGCAATATCACTCAGCAATGAAATCTATGTGATCAGGCCCTTAGCAGCACAATGAGTGGATTCAGGTATGATGATTCTAACTGAAATAAGTCACACAGAAAAAGAAACATCATAAGATATCAGTAATACACGGAATGGAAACTTGGCTACACAGGAACTGAATTACAGAACAGAACAGGGTCTCAAATTTAGAAAACCAACTTATGCTTGCTTAAGGGGAAAGGTGAGTTGGGGTGCTGCATAAAACCAGAGATTGAAATGAGCACAGATAAAGTTCCTTAAGTCAAATATGGAATAGACAAGAGCTACTCCTTGCTCAACGAAATGGACTCAACACCGCATATTAAACGCCTAAGAATGTACCTGACTAGTAATTATCTTAAAACCTATGGATTGCTATGTCTCCGAAAGAGAATCAAGCATGTGTACAGGGGCATAAACGCAGCAGTGATAGGATTGGAGAGGTTCGGTGAGTAAATGAAGACCCTTTGAAGTCATATTGCATGGTACCCATTCCACGGGTTTCAACTACCCAGGTTTAAGGTATTCTTCCTTCAGCTAAAACATGCATGTGGAACCTAGAGTATGATCAACCATGTGATCGGGAGACGTGTTAAAATATGTCTCAGTTTTTGTACCCTGGTACTCGTGTGCAACATTCCAGACGCTTTATTAACACTCTCCCCACTTGGAGAGTCAGCGCCTTTAACCTCCTTTTTGGCACAGTTTGCAATTTCTGCGGAAGATGAACAGGAATAGCGAGAACCAATGAGAGGCTAGCTAGAGGTGTCTGGACAGGCAAATTTAACTCTCATTTCCCACCAGGAAGAAGAAATAACCAAAGGCTCAGCGTGCCGTACCGGAACCAGATTAGGGCCTGAAGCCATCCTGCGGTGTTGCGGCCAGCTCAAAAGAAAGCGAGTTAAAGAAAGGAGCTCAGGGGCACTGTAATTCACAAACCTGCAGAGTTATAAATGACAGCTATCGTCCAAAAATAGACTGAAGTAAGGCTGCCAAGAGGACTTGAAAGCGGGGCAGAATTGCAGGAAACCGATTTCAGGAGGTAGACGGGAATTGCATTGAAAGCATAGGAAAAGAGGCAGAACGTCCACAATGATGCACTTGGCCAAAAAGGGCGTATGCGTTTTTTCCTGAATATATTCAGGAAAAAACGCATACGCCCTTTTTGGCCAACCAAGCAAGCTTGCAAAGGAAATCTGCACTACAATGAAGTCTCACTTCCCCCCGGTCAAAAGGGCCATCTGAAAAAAGTGTAAAATCCAGAAAGGCAGGACAGGCCATGGAGAACTGGGAGCCTTGTTATGCTGATGGGCGGGATGTAAATTGCCAACAGACACTTGGGAGAAGTGTATGGTGTTTCCTGAAACATCTAAAAAACAAAGCAACAGAGCCTAGGGCACTTCCACTTATGGTCCTATAGCTTAGGGAAATTAAAATCAAAAAGACACAGCCACCGCAAAGTTTGGAACGGCTCTGTTTACAAGAACCTCGTTTACAGTACAAGTTCAACATCACAGAAAGTGAAAAATGGGTAAAGAAGTTGTGGTATTTACTTACAAAGCAATATCACTCAGCAATGAAATCTGTGTCATCAGGCCCTTAGCAGCACAATGAGTGGATTCAGGTATGATGATTCTAACTGAAATAAGTCACACAGAAAAAGAAACATCATAAGATATCAGTAATACACGGAATGGAATCTTGGCTACACAGGAACTGAATTACAGAACAGAACAGGGTCTCAAATTTAGAAAACCAACTTATGCTTGCTTAAGGGTAAAGGTGAGTTGGGGTGCTGCATAAAACCAGAGATTGAAATGAGCACAGATAAAGTTCCTTAAGCCAAATATGGAATAGACAAGAGCTACTCCTTGCTCAACGAAATGGACTCAACACCACATATTAAACGCCTAAGAATGTACCTGACTAGTAAGTATCTTAAAACCTATGGATTGCTATGTCTCTGAAAGAGAATCAAGCATGTGTACAGGGGCATAAACGCAGCAGTGATAGGATTGGAGAGGTTCGGTGAGCAAATGAAGACCCTTTGAAGTCATACTGCATGGTACCCATTCCACGGGTCTCAACTCTCCAGGTTTAAGGTATTCTTCCTTCAGCTAAAACATGCATGTGGAACCCCGAGTATGATCAACCGTGTGAACGGGAGACGTGTTCAAATATGTCTCAGTTTTCCTCCCCTGGTACTCGGGTGAAACATTCCAGACCCTTTACTAACACTCTCCCAACTTGGAGAGTCAGCGCCTTTAACCTCCTGTTTGGCCCAGTTTGCAATTTCTGCGGAAGATGAACAGGAAAAGGGAGAACCAATGAGAGACTAGCTGGAGGTGTCTGGACGGGCAAATTTAACTCTCATTTCCCACCAGGAAGAGGAAATAACCAAAGGCTCAGCGTGCCGTGCCGGAACCAGATTAGGGCCTGAAGCCATCCTGCGGTGTTGCGGCCAGCTCAAAAGAAAGCGAGTTGAAGAAAGGAGCTCAGGGTCTCTGTAATTCACAAACCTGCAGAGTTATAAATGACAGCTATCGTCCAAAAATAGACTGAAGTAAGGCTTCCAAGAGGACTTGAAAGCGGGGCAGAATTGCAGGATACCGATTTCAGGAGGTAGACTGGAAATGCATTGAAAGCGTAGGAAAAGAGGCAGAACGTCCACAATGATGCACTTTGCCAAAAGAGCATATGCGTTTTTTCCTGAATATATTCAGGAAAAAACGCATACGCCCTTTTTGGCCAACCAAGCAAGCTTGCAAAGGAAATCTGCACTACAATGAAGTCTCACTTCCCCCCGGTCAAAAGGGCCATCAGAATAAAGTGTAAAATCCAGAAAGGCAGGACAGGCCATGGAGAACTGGGAGCCTTGTTATGCTGATGGGCGGGATGTAAATTGCCAACAGACACTCGGGAGAAGTGTATGGTGTTTCCTGAAACATCTAGAAAACAAAACAACAGAGCCTAGGGCACTTCCACTTATGGTCCTATAGCTTAGGGAAATTAATATCAAAAAGACACAGCAACCCCAAAATTTGGGACGGCTCTTTTTACAGGAATCTCTTCTACGGCACAAGTTAAATATCCCAGAGAGCAAATAATGGATAAAGAAGTTGCGGTACTTCTGTACAACAGAATACCACTCAGCAATGAAATCTATGTCACCAGGCCTGTACCAGCATAATGAGTGGATTGAGGCATGATGATTCTAAGTGAAATAAGTCACACAGAAAAAGAAACATCATAAGGTATCACTAATACACGGAATGTGAACTTGGCTACACATGAACTGAATTACAAAACAGAACAGGGTCTCAAGTTTAGAAAACCAACTTATGGCTGCTTAAGGGGGAAGGTGAGTTGGGGTGCTGCATAAAAGCAGAGTTTGAAATTAGCACAGATACCGTTCCATAAGCCAAATATGTAATAGACAAGAGCTACCCCTTGCTCAACGAAATGGATTCAACAATGAGGTATCACCTCACACCTGGTAGAATAGGCATCATTGAAAATCTACAAACAAAAAATGCTGGAAAGGGTGTGGAGAAAAGGAACCCTCTTCCACTATTGTTGGGAATATAAATTGATACAGTCATTATGGAGAACAATATGGAATTTCTTAAGAAACTAACAATAGAATTACCATATGATACAGCAATCCCAGTACTGGACATATACCCAGACAAAACCATAAATCAAAAAGAGTCATTCACCGCAATGTTCATTGCATCACTATTTACAATATCGAGGTAATGGAAGCAACCTAAATGCCCACAGACAGCGAATGCATAAAGCTGTGGTACATATATAAAATGGAATATTACTAAGCCATGAAAAGGAATGAAATTGGGTCATTTGTAGAGACGTCGATGGATCTAGAGACTGTCATACAGAGTGAAGTAAGTCAGAAAGAGAAAAACAAATCTTGTATATTCATGCATATATGTGGAACCTAGAAAAACTGTACAGATTAACCATTTTGCAAGGCATAAATAGAGCAACAGATGTAGACAACAAACGTATGGACAACAAGGGGGGAAAGCTGTTGGGGGGGTGGTAGTGGGAGGAGTTGAGAGACTGGGATTGGCATGTATAGATTTATATGTATAAAATAGATAACCAATAAGAACCTGCTGTATAAAAATATAAAATAAAATTCAAAATTAAAAAGAAGTAAAATTTAAAAAATAAAACAGAAAAAACAATTATTCCCTGCACATACATGTATTTATATGAATAAATTATTTCCATGCTTATATCTGTAAATACAAAAAAGAGGAATAAAATCTACCTTGAACCAAAAACGAAAAAGAGAAAAAAAACACAGAACCCACCAGTTACACAGAGGAAAACCGTATCAGGGCACTTGCTCCAGTTGTAAACAATTCTGAAGTTGGTCAGTGGTGGGGAATCGTCTCCCATTCAGCCAGCAGCCCCCACGCAACAAGCGTCCTCATTGCAAAGCTGGGGCACCGTGCCGAGGCATCTGTGAGTAAACGTGAGCTGAGCCCCAGGCCAGTTGCTGCTGAACTATTCCCACCCGTCCCAGGTAAAACACCTGAATATATACAAGGACTTGAAAGCCTAGAGGAAGGGCCATAGAGCCACACGAGTGACAGCATGCCGGCCGACTTGGTGCCTGCAGGCCAGCCAGGATGGTCCTGGCCCTGGGTGCTCTTCTGGAAGATTTCCATTTCCCTGCCTGAGATACCCGTCCTGTCCCTGCCCCCACTGCTTTTTTCCTTCCTCACCTCTGCCCAGGGAGAAATTCCAGCAGCAGGTATGGGTGACACATCCTCTTCTTTAGCAGGTGGCAGCCTGGCAACTGCTGCAGAAAGTCCAGCAGAGCCCCACTCACACTGGGCCACCCACAAAGCCGTGGCCTCTCACTCCCTCTCACCAGCCCAGCCCCGAGACTGCTGACAGGGCAGAGAAAATGGCGTCAGGCACGGCTGCAGGGGCTCTTGCTGCCTGGAGTGGTATTTATATTGATCTCAACCCAGGCACACCTGGGGAGGGCTGGCCGGCACGGTAAGGCTGCCCAGGTCAGCCAATCATCACCCCTCAGGGGCTCACAGTTGCAGAAAATGGAACTTGCTGAACCGGCCAGGTCCAAGGAACAGGTGTGGGCTCCTGAGAGTCAGGATAGACAAGGGGCTGCAGCTTTGGCTTGTTTTCTAATCATTTTGTCTGGCCCATGAGTGGGAGACAACTTCAAGAAAACCCTCTCCTAATGAGAGGAACCCAGGAGTCAGGGAGAGGAGGGGTGGGTGGTGGTTGGAGACAGAGGCCTGGTGCCCCGGGTGCAGTGGAAGTCTCTGGAAGACCAGGTGGAGGGAGGCCTCACGGAGTGATGCCCAGGGTCACAGACCTGTCGCAGCTGCTGTTTGTTAGTTCAAGTCCTGCTCTGAGGTGCTCTGTGTCAGCTCTGAGCGACAGGTGAGCTGGGGGTGCTCTGCAATGAGGGCTATGTGCACGGTTCCTGTGTGCCCAGCCCTGCCACGGTACCTGCAAGGGTAGCTCTGTATCCTGGGAGGGGCCTGACCACGAGAGCCCCGTGGGTTGGGGTGGGGGTGGGGTACCTGCCCAGGTGAGCTCCATATTCTGGGATTGGTCTGACCACGAGAGCCCCATGGGCTGCTGGGGACCTGGTAAAGGATGTCAGGACAGTCAGTGAAGCCACCGAGGATATACCTCCAGTTGCTCCTAATTCCTACACCCTGCTGGTCATTCTACCAACCACCAGGACATGGTATTCTGTATTAGTCTTCAATGATGCCTTCTTTTGTATTCCATTAGTCCCAGAGTCACAAGAAATTTTGGCTTGTGAGTGGCAGGACTCAACATACAACTAAAACAATACTTCCGGGCCGTCTGGCCCCAAGGGTGCAAAAATTCCCACACCATCTTTGGGGAAAGCTTAGCTAAAGACCTAAAAGTTCTACCTCTGGAAAAGGAAACCCTCCTTCAATATGCAGACGACATTCTGATCACCAGCCCTACTAAGGAGGCCTCTGAACTACCAAGCCAATAAAGGATAGAAGTTGTCCAAGAAAAAGCTCAAATATCACAGACTGCGGTGACCTGCCTGGGCTTCATTCTCACACAAGGTCAGAGAAGCCCATCCCAGGAAAGGGAAGAAACCATTTTCAGCCTTACCCCTTTCTAAAACTAGAAGACAGCTTAGGGGTTCCTGGGGAGGCCAGGGTTTGCTGCTTCTGGATCCCTAACTACAGTCTACTAGCTGGGCCTCTATATGAAACACTGAAAGGAAAAGATGATGATCCTTTTGAATAGAATCCAGAAGTGGCCTTTCAAGAATGGAAAGAGCAGTCAATTCAGACCCTTGCCCTGGAACTCCCTAATTTAGCTAAACCCTTTGACCTTTACATTCCCGGTGAAAGGTGAATCGCCATTGGAGAATTAGTGCGAAAACTGGGACCACTTGAAATGGAACAATGCAAGAATGCCATCCAGGTAGGATAAACTACGGTCACTAAGGGGCTTGGCCCACTGCCACATCTGGCCAAGATACTGGCGGTATCTAAAAACCTGGAAATCAGCAGCCCAAAAGGCCACCTCCCTCCTAAGGGAAAAGGACCCCACGTGGTGATCCTAACCACCAACCATGCCCTGAAGTTGCAGGGTTCGCTCCGTGGGCACACCGACCTCGAGTGAGGAGGCCCTCCAACTCCAACCTCCAGAGAGATAACCGGGGGCAACAGGGCACCATGACGACTCGTGTGAACATCACTTGACCTGGAGTTTCTCTCATAAAACAACAAGAGTGTGTCCCAAAAGAGTAGACTACTGCTTGCAGGACTTACTGCACCCAGAGGGGAGCTAATAATCTTGGCGGGGGAACAGTATACCACACTGTCACCATAGAAAAGCCTACAGACACCGTGATGATGGTGGCCAATAAGACCGGCTGGACTCCTGTTTACTTCAAAAGGCTGTTGAGTCAGTAGCCATCATGGTCCTTGGTCACCACTGACCCTGGACTGTCTGGGAGTTGAGCGGGCAGGGCTCTGACACCTGGTGCTGTTTGTACGTTAATTCAGGGGCCTAACTGAAGAAAGCGCAGACTACTGGTCAGAGCATCTAGGCTGGCAGAGACGGTCAGCCTAAGGTGGCCGAACAAATGTGGGGCGGGGTGAAACCGGCCCCCACAGCGTCTCTGCACATCTCTTTCCTGGACCCTTAAAGGTCATTAGAATCTATAACACTTCCAATGCTGGTGCTCAGGTGGACGAGCAGGGAGGCAGGGGTCCTGGGGACAATCAACGTCACCGGGAGGCTGCTGGGGAGAAGCTCTGACCCTCGCCCAAGGGTATGAGGGCTCCCAACTCAGCACTCAGCAGTTACAGAAGAAGGGTCTGCACCCTCAGCACTCCAAGAATGAGGAACGGGACAAAAGGCAGAGGAGGGGTTTGTCCCCAGCAAAGCCCATTAAAAATCCCTGGGAGATAAAAATAGAATCTGGGCAATAAAGTCAAGTCTAACCTTTTTTATCCTTTGTGCTTTGTCTAATTTCACGTGCTCCTAGGGTCCCGCATGCAGAGGTTCCACACCCGGCACTTCAGACCAGATTTCCTAGTGCAGAATGGCTGGGTCGACACCTCAGCTCCTGGGGCCCAGTGCAGACTCCACGATATAGAGCCTGAGCTACAGCCAACCCGGCCCTCGAGAGCTCCGCCGCCTCCCTCCCTCCCACTGACTCTGACAGGATCTCTACACAGCAGCCCAGCCCACAGCCCACGGGGTAGTGCATGCTCTCACCTCTCCATTCTCTGATCAAAATATAAAGTTTCCTTTGCTTGTGAACCAAACTCAGTCTCGATCTGTTGGCCCCAATGACACTGGGCAGGGGGACACTTGTTGGGGTCCACTCTGGAGGATCAGTAACAGAAATTGAGACTATTGTAACCTCAATGAACAGATGTGTGAGCCAAACTGTAGTTAACATAGAACAGTGTATAAGGCTCGGGTAAAATAAGATGTTTTTAACACTTCCATTTGATATTTCCATCACTTTTTATAAGCAAGTTCAGTGAAAAGGTTTGTCTTATTTGTCAGGTCAATATTAGAGAAACGAAGTGATTTCTTTCCAAGGATGTACATCTAATAATCTTGGTTAAACCTTCAATCTTGTTTTAAATGCTTTTCCATTGAAAATGATACCTCTCTTTCAGCTCCCCCATTTCTGAGAAGTATAAAATCTTATAATTTATTATTACCAAAGGGGAAAGGTGGGAGGAGGGATAAATTAACAGTTTGGAATGAACACATACACACTGCTATGTATAAAATAGATCATCAACAAGGAACTACTGTATAGCACAGGGAACTACACTCAACATTTTGCAATAACCTATAAGGGGAAATAATCTGAAAAAGAATAGATATTTTTATTGACATCATCTATCAATGACAGTTAAAGTGTAGCCTAAGGGAAGCTGGTGGTGAGTGCTTCTGACCCTGAAGACTTCAATCATCTAAAGTTTGGACTCTGCCTACTTCCCAAGGCCCTTAATGAACATATGTGTAGCCGTAGCTTAAAAAATTCCCCAGTTTGGGTTTCGGGGAGACACTGATTTTGAAAAAGCCCTGGTGTTCTCCTTACATGAATGGGACTCTTCCTACTGCTAAAACATGTCTGTCACACCCAGAGGATGGTATACCGTCTGATCGGGAAGAGTTCGGAAAAGGCATCTCATCTCCTCATCTCCTGGTGCTCGGGTTCACCCCTCCAGCGTCTTTACTAACAGTCTCCCCACTTGGAGATGTCAGCACTGTCAACATCCTGTTGCGTACAGTTTGGAATTTGTCCAGAGGATGAAGCGGAAGGATGAAGAACAATGAGAGACAAGTCCTAGGTGTTCAGACAGGCACATGTCACTCTAATTTCCAATCAGGAAGACGAATTGACCAAAGGCTAGGGTTGCCCATGGAAACAGTATAGGGCTTGAGGAAATCCCGCTGCTTTGTGGCCAGTTCCCATAAACACGAGTTGAACAATGGAACTCAGGGGCAGTAAAATTCACAAAACTGCAGAGTTGAAAATATCCATCACTGAAAAATGTCTTGAGGAAAGTCAGAGAAAAGGACTTGTAAGCAAGGGAGAATGGCAGGAAAGGGATTTGAGGAGGTAGAAAGGACTCGCCATTAAGCACAAGAAAAGGAGCTGAACATTGCCAACATTGCAGTTGGCCAAAAAGGGTGTATGCGTTCTTTTCTGTATATATTCAAGAAAAGGGCATACACTTTTTTAGCCAACCAAACAGGTGGGCACTGGAAGTCAATACTACAAAAGATATCACTTCGCATCAGTCAGAAGAGCCATCCTCATAAAGCGTAAACAACAGAAATGCAGGACAGGGCAACGAGAAGAGGGAGCCCTGTGAGACTTATAGTGGAAATGTATATTGCCAACGGCCATTCTGGAGAAGTGTATTGTGTTTACTAAAGCATCTACAAAATGAGCTACAGAGCATAGGGCACTTGCACTCATGGGCGTATATCTTGGGAAAAACAAAAATCGAGAGGACACAGGCACCCCAATGTTTACCCCCTCTCTGTTTAAAAGATCCTCGACTAGGATATAACTTAAATGTCTCTGGAGGGAAAAAATGGATAGAGATGTGGTACTTAGGTAGAGTGGAATATTATTCAGCCTGGAAATCAATGAAATATGGCCAGTTGTAACAACTCTGGAGGAGTTACGTATGATCATTCTAAGTGACAGAATTCAAAAAGAAAAAGACACATATCATAAGATATCACTTAAAGGTGGAATCCAAAATGGCTACACATGAAATAAATTACAAAACAAAAACATAGTCAAATATGTAGAAAACACGCATAAGGCTGCTAAACGGGAAAGGTGGGGAGGGGTGAGGCATCATCCAGGAGGTTGAAATTAGCAAAGATACCATTCCAAATACCAAACTGATAATCAACAAGGCCTACACGGTAGCTAAAAGAACTGCACTCAGCACACTCAAGTCACCGGAAAAGAATATATACGACTGGTAAGAATCTGAAAAATAATTTATTGATGTCTCTCTGTACGTGAATCAAGTGGATGTACAGCAGCAAGAAACAGAGCTTTGAAAATCAGCTGTGACCAATATAGCAATAAATTGAAAAAAATAAACGACAGAGAGACAGAGAAAACCTCTTACAACTTTTCCTCAGGGACGGTGATGCAACATGGATTGAACACATCTAGACCCACAGCAGGATGAGACATAAGGCTGGAAACTGTTTGCGCTAAGAGAAATGTGAGGTTGGGTGAGGAAATGCACACCCTTTAAAGTAATACTACCTGGTACCCATTCAATGGGTCCCAAATCTGCAGGTTCAAGGGATCTTCCTACAGCTAAAACATGCATGGAAAACCCAGAGGACTGTACACCATGTGATCGGGAGATGTGTCTAAAATGCACCTCATTTATCCTCTCCTGGTGCTCCTGTTCACCATTCCAGCCACGCTACTTAGAATCTCCCCACTTGGAGAATCAGCACATTTAAACTTCTGTTTCACACATTTTGCAAATTGTGAGGAGGATGAACGGGAAGAGGGGGAACCAATGAGAGAAGAGTTGTAGGGGTTTGGACGGGCACATATCACTCTAATTTCCCATTAAGAATAAGAATTAAAGAAAGGCTCAGCCTGCCTCGCTGGAGCCAAAATAGGGCCTGAAGCAATCCTGCGGGTTTGAGGCCAGCTCACAAAAGAGCAACTTAAAAAATGGAGCTCAGGGTCACTGCAATTCACAAACCTGCAGAGTTATAAATGAAAACTAACGTCCAAAAATATGTTGAGGTAAGGCAAAGAAGAGGATCTGAATGCAAGACAGAATTGCAAGAAACAGATTTCAAGAGATAGATTGGACTCGTCTTTAACGCACATGAAAAGCGGCAGAATTTCGACAATGATGCAGTTGGCCCAAAAGGGCGTATGCGTTTTTTCCTGATTATATCCAGGAAAAAACGCATACGCACTTTATGGGCAACGAAGCAAGCAAGCAATGCAAATGTGCACAACAAAGAAGTCTCACTTCCCACCGGTCAAAAGGGCCATCCTAAAAAATTGTAAAAACCAGAAATGCAGGACAGGCCATGGAGAACAGGGAGCCTTTATACGCTGATGGGCAGTGTGTGAACTGCCGAGAGCCACTCTGGAGAAGTGTATGGTGGTTCCTAAATCATCTAAAAAACAGAGCTACAGAGCATAGGACACTTCCAATCATGGGAGTATATCTAGGGAAGTCTAAAAATCAACAAGACACAAGCACACCACAGTTTAGGGCTACTCTGTTTACAAGAACCTCAACTTCAGTACACCTTAAATATCCCAGGAAAGAGAACAATGGATAAAGAAGATGTGGTACTTATGTACAATGGAATATCTCTTCACCATGAAATCAATGTAATAAGGCTAGTAGAAGGATAAAGAGTGGATTTAGGTCCGATAATACTACTTGAAATAAGTCAAACAGAAAAAGAAACATATCATAAGATATCACTTATAGAGGGAGGGTAAATATGGCTGCACAAGAAATGAATTACAGAACAGAACAGTGTCTCACATTTAGAAAACACACTTATGTCAGCTTAAGGGGAAAGGAGAGGTGGGGTGATGCATAAAACCAGAGTTTGAAATTAGCACAGATACCGTTCAATAAACCAAATAGGTATTAGACAAGATCTACACCTTGCTCAATGAACAGGCCTCAACACACCCTATACACCGCAGAGAAATATATCTGAGGAATAAGAATCTTAAAACCCATGTATTGATATATCTCCATAAGGGAATCAAGTGTGTGCAGAGCGGCACAAACACAGCAGTGAAAATGAGCTAAACCCCATTATAGAAATAAATTTTAAAAACAAAACGCTGAAACAATGAAAGAGAGAAAAATTCTTACAAAATTCGCTCAGGGGCTGTGATGCAACCTGGATTGACCACATATAAACCCACAGCTGGATAAGACATAAGGCTGGACACTTGGGGCTGACAGGATTGGTGAGCTTTGGTGAGCAACTGCCGAAAGTTTAATGCAATACTTCATGCTACTCAGTCCAAGGGTCCCAACACTCCAGGTTGAAGGGAATCTTCCTACAGCTAAACCATGCTTGGGAAACCCAGCGACTGGTATACCATATGATCGGGAAAGGTTTCTAAAACGCACCTCATTTTTCCTCTCCTGGGGCTCCGGATCGACATTCCAGCCGCTTTACTAACAACATCCCCACATGGAGTCAATGCCTTTAAGTTCTGGTATCGCACAGTCTGCAGTTAGTGCAGAGGATGAATGGGAATAGGGGGAACCAGTGAGAAACTAGCTGTAGCGGTTTCAATGGGCACATGTCACTCTAATATCACATCAGTAAGAAGAATTAACCAAAGGCACAGCAAGGTGCCCCAGAAGAAAAATAGGGCTTCAAGGAATCCTGTGGTTACGGGGCAAGACCACGAAAATAAGAGCTAAAAAATGGAGCTAAGGGCCACTGAAATTCAAAAACCTGCAGAGTTATAAAGGCCAACTATTTTTAAAAAATATATTGGGGTAAGGCTATGAAGAGGCATTGAAAGCAAGGCAGAACTGCAGGAAACCGATTTCAGGAGGTAGACTGGAATTGCATTGAAAACATATGAAGAGAGTCAGAAACTCGACAATGATGCACTTGGCCAAAAAGGGCGTATGCGTTTTTTCCTGAATATATTCAGGAAAAAACGCATACGCACTTTTTGGCCAACCAAGCAAGCTTGCAAAGGAAATCTGCACTACAATGAAGTCTCACTTCCACCTGGTCAAAAGGGCCATCTGAAAAAAGTGTAAAATCCATAAAGGCACGACAGGCCATGGAGAACTGGGAACCTTCTTATGCTGATGGGCGGGATGTAAATTGCCAACAGCCACTCTGGAGAAGTGTATGGTGTTTCCTGAAACATCTAAAAAACAAAGCAACAGAGCCTAGGGCACTTCCACTTATGGTCCTATAGCTTAGGGAAATTAAAATCAAAAAGACACAGCCACCCCAAAATTTGGGACGCCTCTGTTTACAAGAACCTCGTTTACCGTACAAGTTCAATATCGCAGAAAGTGAAAAATGGATAAAGAACTTGTGGTACTTACGTACAATGCAATATCACTCAGCAATGAAATCTATGTCATCAGGCCCGTAGCACCATAAGGAGTGGATTCAGGTACGATGATTCGAACTGAAATAAGTCACACAGAAAGAAACATCATAAGATATCACTAATACACGGAATGTAAACTTGGCTACACAGGAACTGCATTCCAAAACAGAACAGGGTCTCAAATTTAGAAAACCAACTTATGCTTGCTTAAGGGGAAAGGTGAGTTGGGGTGCTGCATAAAACCAGAGATTGAAATGAGCACAGATAAAGTTCCTTAAGCCAAATATGGAATAGACAAGAGCTACTCCTTGCTCAACGAAATGGACTCAACACCCCATATTAAACGCCTAAGAATGTACCTGACTAGTAAGTATCTTAAAACCTATGGATTGCTATGTCTCCAAAAGAGAATCAAGCGTGTGTACAGGGGCATAAACGCAGCAGTGATAGGATTGGAGAGGTTCGGTGAGCAAATGAAGACCCTTTGAAGACATATTGCATGGTACCCATTCCACGGGTCTCAACTCTCCAGGTTTAAGGTATTCTTCCTTCAGCTAAAACATGCATGTGGAACCCAGAGTATGATCAACCGTGTGATCGGGAGACGTGTTCAAATATGTCTCAGTTTTCGTACCCTGCTACTCGGGTGCAACATTCCACACGCTTTACTAACACTCTCCCCACTTGAAGAGTCAGCGCCTTTAACCTCCTGTTTGGCCCAGTTTGCAATTTCTGCGGAAGATGAACAGGAATAGCGAGAACCAATGAGAGACTAGCTGGAGGTGTCTGGACGGGCAAATTTAACTCTCATTTCCCACCAGGAAGAGGAATTAACCAAAGGCTCAGCGTGCCGTGCCGGAACCAGATTAGGGCCTGAAGCCATCCTGCGGTGTTGCGGCCAGCTCACAAGAAAGCGAGTTGAAGAAAGGAGCTCAGGGGCACTGTAATTCACAAACCTGCAGAGTTATAAATGACAGCTATCGTCCAAAAATAGACTGAAGTAAGGCTACCAAGAGGACTTGAAAACGGGGCAGAATTGCAGGAAACCCATTTCAGGAGGTAGACTGGAATTGCATTGAAAGCATAGGAAAAGAGGCAGAACGTCCACAATGATGCACTTGGCCAAAAAGGGCGTATGCGTATTTTCCTGAATATATTCAGGAAAAAACGCATACGCCCTTTTTGGCCAACCAAGCAAACTTGCAAAGGAAATCTGCAATACAATGAAGTCTCACTTCCCCCCGGTCAAAGGGGCCATCTGAAGAAAGTGTAAAATCCAGAAAGGCAGGACAGACCATGGAGAACTGGGAGCCTTGTTATGCTGATGGGCGGGATGTAAATTGCCAACAGACACTCGGGAGAAGTGTATGGTGTTTCCTGAAACATCGAAAAAACAAAGCAACAGAGCCTAGGGCACTTCAACTTATGGTCCTATAGCTTAGGGAAATTAAAATCAAAAAGACACAGCCACCCCAAAGTTTGGGACGCCTCTGTTTACAAGAACCTCGTTTACAGTACAAGTTCAACATCGCAGAAATTGAAAAATGGATAAAGAAGTTGTGGTATTTACTTACAAAGCAATATCACTCAGCAATGAAATCTATGTCATCAGGCCCTTAGCAGCACAATGAGTGGATTCAGGTATGATGATTCTAACTGAAATAAGTCACACAGAAAAGAAACATCATAAGATATCACTAATACACGGAATGTAAACTTGGCTACACAGGAACTGCATTCCAAAACAGAACAGGGTCTCAAATTTAGAAAACCAACTTATGCTTGCTTAAGGGGAAAGGTGAGTTGGGGTGCTGCATAAAACCAGAGATTGAAATGAGCACAGATAAAGTTCCTTAAGCCAAATATGGAATAGACAAGAGCTACTCCTTGCTCAACGAAATGGACTCAACACCCCATATTAAACGCCTAAGAATGTACCTGACTAGTAAGTATCTTAAAACCTATGGATTGCTATGTCTCCAAAAGAGAATCAAGCGTGTGTACAGGGGCATAAACGCAGCAGTGATAGGACTGGAGAGGTTCGGTGAACAATTGAAGACCCTTTGAAGTCATATTGCATGGTACCCATTACACGGGTCTCAACTCTCCAGGTTTAAGGTATTCTTCCTTCAGCTAACACATGCATGTGGAACCCAGAGTATGATCAACCTTGTAATCGGGAGACGTGTTCAAATATGTCTCAGTTTTCGTCCCCTGGTACTTCGGTGCAACATTCCAGACGCTTTACTAACACTCTCCCCACTTGGAGAGTCAGTGCCTTTAACCTCCTGTTTGGCCCAGTTTGCAATTTCTGCGGAAGATGTACAGGAATAGGGAGAACCAATGAGAGACAAGCGGGAGGTGTCTGGACGGGCAAATTTAACTCTAATTTCCCACCAGGATGAGGAATTAACCAAAGGCTCAGCGTGCCGTGCCGGAACCAGATTAGGGCCTGAAGCCATCCTGCGGTGTTGCGGCCAGCGCAAAAGAAAGCAAGTTGAAGAAAGGAGCTCAGGGGCACTGTAATTCACAAACCTGCAGAGTTATAAATGACAGCTATCGTCCAAAAATATACTGAAGTAAGGCTGCCAAGAGGACTTGAAAGAGGGGCAGAATTGCAGGAAACCGATTTCAGGAGGTAGACTGGAATTGCATTGAAAGCATAGGAAAAGAGGCAGAACGTCCACAATGATGCACTTGGCCAAAAAGTGTGTATGTGTTTTTTCCTGAATATATTCAGGAAAAAACGCATATGCCCTTTTTGGCCAACCAAGCAAGCTTGCAAAGGAAATCTGCACTACAATGAAGTCTCACTTCCCCCCGGTCAAAAGGGCCATCTGAAAAAAGTGTAAAATCCAGAAAGGCAGGACAGGCCATGGAGAACTGGGAGCCTTGTTATGCTGATGGGCAGGATGTAAATTGCCAACAGACACTCGGGAGAAGTGTATGGTGTTTCCTGAAACATCTAAAAAACAAAGCAACAGAGCCTAGGGCACTTCCACTTATGGTCCTATAGCTTAGGGAAATTAAAATCAAAAAGACACAGCCACCCCAAAGTTTGGGACGCCTCTGTTTACAAGAACCTCATTTACCAAAGAAGTTCAATATCACAGAAAGTGAAAAATGGATAAAGATCTTGTGGTACTTACGTACAATTCAGTATCACTCAGCAATGAAATCTATGTCATCAGGCCCGTAGCAGCACAATGAGTGGATTCAGGTACGATGATTCTAACTGAAATAAGTCACACAGAAAAAGAAACATCATAAGATATCACTAATACACGGAATGTAAACTTGGCTACACAGGAACTGAATTCCAAAACAGAACAGGGTCTCAAATTTAGAAAACCAACTTATGCTTGCTTAAGGGTAAAGGTGAGTTGGGGTGCTGCATAAAACCAGAGATTGAAATGAGCACAGATAATGTTCCTTAAGCCAAATATGGAATAGACAAGAGCTACTCCTTGATCAACGAAATGGACTCAACAACCCATATTAAACGCCTAAGAATGTACCTGACTAGTAAGTATCTTAAAACCTATGGATTGCTATGTCTCCAAAAGAGAATCAAGCGTGTGTACAGGGGCATAAACGCAGCAGTGATAGGATTGGAGAGGTTCAGTGAACAATTGAAGACCCTTTGAAGTCATATTGCATGGTACCCATTACACGGGTCTCAACTCTCCAGGTTTAAGGTATTCTTCCTTCAGCGAAAACATGCATGTGGAACCCAGAGTATGATCAACCATGTGAACGGGAGACGTGTTTAAATATGTCTCAGTTTTCCTCCCCTGGTACTCGGGTGCAACATTCCAGACGCTTTACTAACACTCTCCCCACTTGGAGAGTCAGCGCCTTTAACCTCCTGTTTGGCCCAGTTTGCAATTTCTGCGGAAGATGAACAGGAATAGCGAGAACCAATGAGAGACTAGCTGGAGGTGTCTGGACGGGCAAACTTAACTCTCATTTCCCACCAGGAAGAGGAGATAACCAAAGGCTCAGCGTGCCGTGCCGGAACCAGATTAGGGCCTGAAGCCATCCTGCGGTGTTGCGGCCAGCTCAAAAGAAAGCGAGTTGAAGAAAGGAGCTCAGGGGCACTGTAATTCACAAACCTGCAGAGTTATAAATGACAGCTATCGTCCAAAAATAGACTGAAGTAAGGCTGCCAAGAGGACTTGAAAGCGGGGCAGAATTGCAGGAAACCGATTTCAGGAGGTAGACTGGAATTGCATTGAAAGCATAGGAAAAGAGGCAGAACGTCCACAATGATGCACTTGGCCAAAAAGGGCGTATGCGTTTTTTCCTAAATATATTCAGGAAAAAACGCATACGCCCTTTTTGGCCAACCAAGCAAGCTTGCAAAGGAAATCTGCACTACAATGAAGTCTCACTTCCCCCCGGTCAAAAGGGACATCTGAAAAAAGTGTAAAATCCAGAAAGGCAGGACAGGCCATAGAGAACTGGGAGCCTTGTTATGCTGATGGGCGGGATGTAAATTGCCAACAGACACTCGGGAGAAGTGTATGGTGTTTCCTGAAACATCGAAAAAACAAAGCAACAGAGCCTAGGGCACTTCCACTTATGGTCCTATAGCTTAGGGAAATTAAAATCAAAAAGACACAGCCACCCCAAAGTTTGGGACGCCTCTGTTTACAAGAACCTCGTTTACAGTACAAGTTCAACATCACAGAAATTGAAAAATGGATAAAGAAGTTGTGGTATTTACTTACAAAGCAATATCACTCAGCAATGAAATCTATGTCATCAGGCCCTTAGCAGCACAATGAGTGGATTCAGGTATGATGATTCTAACTGAAATAAGTCACACAGAAAAAGAAACATCATAACATATCAGTAATACACGGAATGTAAACTTGGCTACACAGGAACTGAATTCCAAAACAGAACAGGGTCTCAAATTTAGAAAACCATCTTATGCTTGCTTAAGGGTAAAGGTGAGTTGGGGTGCTGCATAAAACCAGAGATTGAAATGAGCACAGATAATGTTCCTTAAGCCAAATATGGAATAGACAAGAGCTACTCCTTGATCAACGAAATGGACTCAACACCCCATATTAAACGCCTAAGAATGTACCTGACTAGTAAGTATCTTAAAACCTATGGATTTCTATGTCTCCAAAAGAGAATAAAGCGTGTGTACAGGGGCATAAATGCAGCAGTGATAGGATTGGAGAGGTTCGGTGAACAATTGAAGACCCTTTGAAGTCATATTGCATGGTACCCATTCCACGGGTCTCAACTCTCCAGGTTTAAGGTATTCTTCCTTCAGCTAAAACATGCATGTGGAACCCAGAGTATGATCAACCGTGTGAACGGGAGACGTGTTCAAATATGTCTCAGTTTTCCTCCCCTGGTACTCGGGTGCAACATTCCAGACGCTTTACTAACACTCTCCCCACTTGGAGAGTCAGCGCCTTTAACCTCCTGTTTGGCCCAGTTTGCAATTTCTGCGGAAGATGAACAGGAATAGCGAGAACCAATGAGAGACTAGCTGGAGGTGTCTGGACGGGCAAACTTAACTCTCATTTCCCACCAGGAAGAGGAGATAACCAAAGGCTCAGCGTGCCGTGCCGGAACCAGATTAGGGCCTGAAGCCATCCTGCGGTGTTGCGGCCAGCTCAAAAGAAAGCGAGTTGAAGAAAGGAGCTCAGGGGCACTGTAATTCACAAACCTGCAGAGTTATAAATGATAGCTATCGTCCAAAAATAGACTGAAGTAAGGCTGCCAAGAGGACTTGAAAGCGGGGCAGAATTGCAGGAAACCGATTTCAGGAGGTAGACTGGAATTGCATTGAAAGCATAGGAAAAGAGGCAGAACGTCCACAATGATGCACTTGGCCAAAAAGGGCGTATGCGTTTTTTCCTGAATATATTCAGGAAAAAACGCATACGCCCTTTTTGGCCAACCAAGCAAGCTTGCAAAGGAAATCTGCACTACAATGAAGTCTCACTTCCCCCCGGTCAAAAGGGCCATCTGAAAAAAGTGTAAAATCCAGAAAGGCAGGACAGGCCATGGAGAACTGGGAGCCTTGTTATGCTGATGGGCGGGATGTAAATTGCCAACAGACACTCGGGAGAAGTGTATGGTGTTTCCTGAAACATCGAAAAAACAAAGCAACAGAACCTAGGGCACTTCCACTTATGGTCCTATAGCTTAGGGAAATTAAAATCAAAAAGACACAGCCACCCCAAAGTTTGGGACGCCTCTGTTTACAAGAACCTCGTTTACCGTACAAGTTCAATATCGCAGAAAGTGACAAATGGATAAAGAAGTTGTGGTATATACTTACAAAGCAATATCACTCAGCAATGAAATCTATGTCATCAGGCCCTTAGCAGCACAATGAGTGCTTTCAGGTATGATGATTCTAACTGAAATAAGTCACACAGAAAAAGAAACATCATAAGATATCAGTAATACATGGAATGTAAACTTGGCTACACAGGAACTGAATTACAGAACAGAACAGGGTCTCAAATTTAGAAAACCAACTTATGCTTGCTTAAGGGGAAAGGTGAGTTGGGGTGCTGCATAAAACCAGAGATTGAAATGAGCACAGATAAAGTTCCTTAAGCCAAATATGGAATAGACAAGAGCTACTCCTTGCTCAACGAAATGGACTCAACACCCCATATTAAACGCCTAAGAATGTACCTGACTAGTAAGTATCTTAAAACCTATGGATTGCTATGTCTCCGAAAGAGAATCAAGCGTGTGTACAGGGGCATAAACGCAGCAGTGATAGGATTGGAGTGGTCCGGTGAACAATTGAAGACCCTTTGAAGTCATATCGCATGGTACCCTTTACACGGGTCTCAACTCTCCAGGTTTAAGGTATTCTTCCTTCAGCTAAAACATGCATGTGGAACCTAGAGTATGATCAACCATGTGATCGGGAGACGTGTTCAAATATGTCTCAGTTTTTGTACCTGCTACTCGGATGCAACATTCCAGACGCTTTACTAACACTCTCCCGACTTGGAGAGTCAGTCCCTTTAACCTCCTGTTTGGCCCAGTTTGCAATTTCTGTGGAAGATGAACAGGAATAGCGAGAACCAATGAGAGACTAGCTGGAGGTGTCTGGCCGGGCAAATTTAACTCTCATTTCCCACCAGGAAGAGGAATTAACCAAAGGCTCAGCGTGCCGTGCCGGAACCAGATTAGGGCCTGAAGCCATCCTGCGGTGTTGCGGCCAGGTCACAAGAAAGCGAGTTGAAGAAAGGAGCTCAGGGGCACTGTAATTCACAAACCTGCAGAGTTATAAATGACAGCTATCGTCCAAAAATAGACTGAAGTAAGGCTGCCAAGAGGACTTGAAAGCAGGGCAGAATTGCAGGAAACCGATTTCAGGAGGTAGACTGGAATTGCATTTCAAGCATAGGAAAAGAGGCAGAACGTCCACAATGATGCACTTGGCCTAAAACGGCGTATGCGTTTTTTCCTGAATATATTCAGGAGAAAACGCATACGCCCTTTTTGGCCCACCAAGCAAACTTGCAAACGAAATCTGCACTACAATGAAGTCTCACTTCCCCCCGGTCAAAAGGGCCATCTGAAAAAAGTGTAAAATCCAGAAAGGCAGGACAGGCCATGGAGAACTGGGCGCCTTGTTATGCTGATGGGCGGGATGTAAATTGCCAACAGACACTCGGGAGAAGTGTATGGTGTTTCCTGAAATATCTAAAAAACAAAGCAACAGAGCCTAGGGCACTTCCACTTATGGTCCTATAGCTTAGGGAAATTAAAATCAAAAAGACACAGCCACCCCAAAGTTTCGAACGGCTCTGTTTACAAGAAC
The DNA here is from genome assembly GCF_949987515.2 of Delphinus delphis. NCBI lineage: Eukaryota > Metazoa > Chordata > Mammalia > Artiodactyla > Delphinidae > Delphinus > Delphinus delphis. The sequence goes on from NW_027192662.1 coordinate 3,001,557, forward strand.
CTCGTTTACAGTACAAGTTCAACATCGCAGAAAGTGAAAAATGGATAAAGAAATTGTGGTATTTACTTACAAAGCAATATCACTCAGCAATGAAATCTTTGTCATCAGGCCCTTAGCAGCACAATGAGTGGATTCAGGTATGATGATTCTAACTGAAATAAGTCACACAGAAAAAGAAACATCATAAGATATCAGTAATACACGGAATGTAAACTTGGCTACACAGGAACTGAATTACAGAACAGAACAGGGTCTCAAATTTAGAAAACCAACTTCTGCTTGCTTAAGGGGAAAGGTGAGTTGGGGTGCTGCATAACCAGTGATCGAAATGAGCACAGATAAAGTTCCTTAAGCCAAATATGGAATAGACAAGAGCTACTCCTTGCTCAACGAAATGGACTCAACACCGCATATTAAACGCCTAAGAATGTACCTGACTAGTAAGTATCTTAAAACCTATGGATTGCTATGTCTCCGAAAGAGAATCAAGCATGTGTACAGGGGCATAAACGCAGCAGTGATAGGATTGGAGAGGTTTGGTGAGCAAATGAAGAACCTTTGAAGTCATATTGCATGGTACCCATTCCACGGGTTTCAACTACCCAGGTTTAAGGTATTCTTCCTTCAGCTAAAACATGCATGTGGAACCCAGAGTATGATCAACCATGTGATCGGGAGACGTGTTCAAATATGTCTCAGTTTTCCTCCCCTGGTACTCGGGTGCAACATTCCAGACGCTTTACTAACACTCTCCCGACTTGGAGAGTCAGTCCCTTTAACCTCCTGTTTGGCCCAGTTTGCAATTTCTGCGGAAGATGAACAGGAATAGCGAGAACAAATGAGAGACTAGCTGGAGGTGTCTGGACGGGCAAATTTAACTCTCATTTCCCACCAGGAAGAGGAAATAACCAAAGGCTCAGCGTGCCGTGCCCGAACCAGATTAGGGCCTGAAGCCATGCTGTGGTGTTGCGGCCAGGTCACAAGAAAGCGAGTTGAAGAAAGGAGCTCAGGGGCACTGTAATTCACAAACCTGCAGAGTTATAAATGACAGCTATCGTCCAAAAATATACTGAAGTAAGGCTGCCAAGAGGACTTGAAAGCAGGGCAGAATTGCAGGAAACCGATTTCAGGAGGTAGACTGGAATTGCATTGAAAGCATAGGAAAAGAGGCAGAACGTCCACAATGATGCACTTGGCCAAATAGGGCGTATGCTTTTTTTCCTAAATATATTCAGGAAAAAACGCATACGCCCTTTTTGGCCAACCAAGCAAGCTTGCAAAGGAAATCTGCACTAAAATGAAGTCTCACTTCCCCCCGGTCAAAAGGGCCATCTGAAAAAAGTGTAAAATCCAGAAAGGCAGGACAGGCCATGGAGAACTGGGAGCCTTGTTATGCTGATGGGCGGGATGTAAATTGCCAACAGACACTCGGGAGAAGTGTATGGTGTTTCCTGAAACATCAAAAAAACAAAGCAACAGAGCCTAGGGCACTTCCACTTATGGTCCTATAGCTTAGGGAAATTAAAATCAAAAAGACACAGCCACCCCAAACTTTGGGACGCCTCCGTTTACAAGAACCTCATTTACCGTACAAGTTTAATATCACAGAAAGAGAAAAATGGATAAAGAACTTGTGGTACTTACGTACAATGCAGTATCACTCAGCAATGAAATCTATGTCATCAGGCCCGTAGCAGCATAATGGGTGGATTCAGGTACGATGATTCTAACTGAAATAAGTCACACAGAAAAAGAAACATCATAAGATATCAGTAATACACGGAATATAAACTTGGCTACACAGGAACTGAATTCCAAAACAGAACAGGGACTCAAATTTAGAAAACCATCTTATGCTTGCTTAAGTGTAAAGGTGAGTTGGGGTGTTGCATAAAACCAGAGATTGAAATGAGCACAGATAATGTTCCTTAAGCCAAATATGGAATAGACAAGAGCTACTCCTTGCTCAACGAAATGGACTCAACACCCCATATTAAACGCCTAAGAATGTACCTGACTAGTAAGTATCTTAAAACCTATGGATTGCTATGTCTCCGAAAGAGAATCAAGCATGTGTACAGGGGCATAAACGCAGCAGTGATAGGATTGGAGAGGTTCGGTGAGCAAATGAAGACCCTTTGAAGTCATATTGCATGGTACCCATTCCACGGGTCTCAACTCTCCAGGTTTAAGGTATTCTTCCTTCAGCTAAAACATGCATGTGGAACCCAAGTATGATCAACCATGTGAATGGGAGAGGTGTTCAAATATGTCTCAGTTTTCCTCCCCTGGTACTCGGGTGCAACATTCCAGACGCTTTACTAACACTCTCCCCACTTGGAGAGTCAGCGCCTTTAACCTCCTGTTTGGCCCAGTTTGCAATTTCTGCGGAAGATGAACAGGAATAGCGAGAACCAATGAGAGGCTAGCTGGAGGTGTCTGGACGGGCAAATTTAACTCTCATTTCCCACCAGGAAGAGGAAATAACCAAAGGCTCAGCGTGCCGTACCGGAACCAGATTAGGGCCTGAAGCCATCCTGCGGTGTTGCGGCCAGCTCAAAAGAAAGCGAGTTGAAGAAAGGAGCTCAGGGGCACTGTAATTCACAAACCTGCAGAGTTATAAATGATAGCTATCGTCCAAAAATAGACTGAAGTAAGGCTGCCAAGAGGACTTGAAAGCGGGGCAGAATTGCAGGAAACCGATTTCAGGAGGTAGACTGGAATTGCATTGAAAGCATAGGAAAAGAGGCAGAAAGTCCACAATGATGCACTTGGCCAAAAAGGGCGTATGCGTTTTTTTCTGAATATATTCAGGAAAAAACGCATACGCCCTTTTTGGCCAACCAAGCAAGCTTGCAAAGGAAATCTGCACTACAATGAAGTCTCACTTCCCCCCGGTCAAAAGGGCCATCTGAAAAAAGTGTAAAATCCAGAAAGGCAGGACAGGCCATGGAGAACTCGGAGCCTTGTTATGCTGATGGGCGGCATGTAAATTGCCAACAACCACTCGGGAGAAGTGTATGGTGTTTCCTGAAACATCTAAAAAACAAAGCAACAGAGCCTAGGGCACTTCCACTTATGGTCCTATAGCTTAGGGAAATTAAAATCAAAAAGACACAGCCACCCCAAAGTTTGGGACGCCTCTGTTTACAAGAACCTCGTTTACCGTACAAGTTCAATATCACAGAAAGTGAAAAATGGATAAAGAACTTGTGGTACATACGTACAATGCAGTATCACTCAGCAATGAAATCTGTGTCATCAGGCCCGTAGCAGCATAATGAGTGGATTCAGATACGATGATTCTAAATGAAATAAGTCACACAGAAAAAGAAACATCATAAGATATCACTAATACACGGAATGTAAACTTGGCTACACAGGAACTGAATTCCAAAACAGAACAGGGTCTCAAATTTAGAAAACCAACTTATGCTTGCTTAAGGGGAAAGGTGAGTTGGGGTGCTGCATAAAACCAGAGATTGAAATGAGCACAGATAAAGTTCCTTAAGCCAAATATGGAATAGACAAGAGCTACTCCTTGCTCAACGAAATGGACTCAACACCCCATATTAAACGCCTAAGAATGTACCTGACTAGTAAGTATCTTAAAACCTATGGATTGCTATGTCTCCAAAAGAGAATCAAGCATGTGTACAGGGGCATAAACGCAGCAGTGATAGGATTGGAGAGGTTCGGTGAGCACATGAAGACCCTTTGAAGACATATTGCATGGTACCCATTCCACGGGTCTCAACTCTCCAGGTTTAAGGTATTCTTCCTTCAGCTAAAACATGCATGTGGAACCCAGAGTATGATCAACCGTGTGAACGGGAGACGTGTTCAAATATGTCTCAGTTTTCTTCCCCTGGTACTCGGGTGCAACATTCCAGACGCTTTACTAACACTCTCCCCACTTGGAGAGTCAGCGCCTTTAACCTCCTGTTTGGTCCACTTTGCAATTTCTGCGGTAGATGAACAGGAATAGCGAGAACCAATGAGAGACTAGCTGGAGGTGTCTGGACGGGCAAATTTAACTCTCATTTCCCACCAGGAAGAGGAAATAACCAAAGGCTCAGCGTGCCGTACCGGAACCAGATTAGGGCCTGAAGCCATCCTGCGGTGTTGCGGCCAGCTCAAAAGAAAGCGAGTTGAAGAAAGGAGCTCAGGGGCACTGTAATTCACAAACCTGCAGAGTTATAAATGACAGCTATCGTCCAAAAATAGACTGAAGTAAGGCTGCCAAGAGGACTTGAAAGCGGGGCAGAATTGCAGGAAACCAATTTCAGGAGGTAGACTGGAATTGCATTGAAAGCATAGGAAAAGAGGCAGAACGTCCACAATGATGCACTTGGCCAAAAAGGGCGTATGAGTTTTTTCCTGAATATATTCAGGAAAAAACGCATACGCCCTTTTTGGCCAACCAAGCAAGCTTGCAAAGGAAATCTGCACTACAATGAAGTCTCACTTCCCCCTGGTCAAAAGGGCCATGTGAAAAAAGTGTAAAATCCAGAAAGGCAGGACAGGCCATGGAGAACTGGGAGCCTTGTTATGCTGATGGGCGGGATGTAAATTGCCAACAGACACTCGGGAGAAGTGTATGGTGTTTCCTGAAACATCTAAAAAACAAAGCAACAGAGCCTAGGGCACTGCCACTTATGGTCCTATAGCTTAGGGAAATTAAAATCAAAAAGACACAGCCACCCCAAAAATTTGGGACGCCTCTGTTTACAAGAACCTCGTTTACAGTACAAGTTCAACATTGCAGAAAGTGAAAAATGGATAAAGAAGTTGTGGTATTTACTTACAAAGCAATATCACTCAGCAATGAAATCGGTGTCATCAGGCCCTTAGCAGCACAATGAGTGGATTCAGGTATGATGATTCTAACTAAAGTAAGTCACACAGAAAAAGAAACATCATAAGATATCAGTAATACACGGAATGTAAACTTGGCTACACAGGAACTGAATTACAGAACAGAACAGGGTCACAAATTTAGAAAACCAACATATGCTTGCTTAAGGGTAAAGGTGAGTTGGGGTGCTGCATAAAACCAGAGATTGAAATGAGCACAGATAAAGTTCCTTAAGTCAAATATGGAATAGACAAGAGCTACTCCTTGCTCAACGAAATGGACTCAACACCGCATATTAAACACCTAAGAATGTACCTGACTAGTAAGTATCTTAAAACCTATGGATTGCTATGTCTCCGAAAGAGAATCAAGCATGTGTACAGGGGCATAAACGCAGCAGTGATAGGATTGGAGAGGTTCGGTGAGCAAATGAAGACCCTTTGAAGTCATATTGCATGGTACCCATTCCACGGGTTTCAACTACCCAGGTTTAAGGTATTCTTCCTTCAGCTAAAACATGCATGTGGAACCTAGAGTATGATCAACCATGTGATCGGGAGACGTGTTCAAATATGTCTCAGTTTTCCTCCCCTGGTACTCGGGTGCAACATTCCAGACGCTTTACTAACACTCTCCCCACTTGGAGAGTCAGTCCCTTTAACCTCCTGTTTGGCCCAGTTTGCAATTTCTGCGGAAGATGAACAGGAATAGCGAGAACCAAGGAGAGGCTAGCTGGAGGTGTCTGGACGGGCAAATTTAACTCTCATTTCCCACCAGGAAGAGGAATTAACCAAAGGCTCAGCATGCCGGGCCGGAACCAGATTAGGGCCTGAAGCCATCCTGCGGTGTTGCGGCCAGGTCACAAGAAAGCGAGTTGAAGAAAGGAGCTCAGGGGCACTGTAATTCACAAACCTGCAGAGTTATAAATGACAGCTATCGTCCAAAAATAGACTGAAGTAAGGCTGCCAAGAGGACTTGAAAGCGGGGCAGAATTGCAGGAAACCGATTTCAGGAGGTAGACTGGAATTGCATTGAAAGCATAGGAAAAGAGGCAGAACGTCCACAATGATGCACTTGGCCAAAAAGGGCGTATGCGTTTTTTCCTGAATATATTCAGGAAAAAACGCATACGCCCTTTTTGGCCAACCAAGCAAGCTTGCAAAGGAAATCTGCACTACAATGAAGTCTCACTTCCCCCCGGTCAAAAGGGCCATCTGAAAAAAGTGTAAAATCCAGAAAGGCAGGACAGGCCATGGAGAACTGGGAGCCTTGTTATGCTGATGGGCGGGATGTAAATTGCCAACAGACACTCGGGAGAAGTGTATGGTGTTTCCTGAAACATCTAAAAAACAAAGCAACAGAGCCTAGGGCACTGCCACTTATGGTTCTATAGCTTAGGGAAATTAAAATCAAAAAGACACAGCCACCCCAAAGTTTGGGACGCCTCTGTTTACAAGAACCTCGTTTACAGTACAAGTTCAACATCGCAGAAAGTGAAAAATGGATAAAGAAGTTGTGGTATTTACTTACAAAGCAATATCACTCAGCAATGAAATCTATGTCATCAGGCCCTTAGCATCACAATGAGTGGATTCAGGTATGATGATTCTAACTGAAATAAGTCACACAGAAAAAGAAACATCATAAGATATCAGTAATACACGGAATGTAAACTTGGCTACATAGGAACTGAATTACAGAACAGAACAGGTTCTCAAATTTAGAAAACCAACTTATGCTTGCTTAAGGGTAAAGGTGAGTTGGGGTGCTGCATAAAACCAGAGATTGAAATGAGCACAGATAAAGTTCCTTAAGTCAAATATGGAATAGACAAGAGCTACTCCTTGCTCAACGAAATGGACTCAACACCGCATATTAAACGCCTAAGAATGTACCTGACTAGTAAGTATCTTAAAACCTATGGATTGCTATGTCTCCGAAAGAGAATCAAGCATGTGTACAGGGGCATAAACGCAGCAGTGATAGGATTGGAGAGGTTCGGTGAGCAAATGAAGACCCTTTGAAATCATATTGCATGGTACCCATTACACGGGTCTCAACTCTCCAGGTTTAAGGTATTCTTCCTTCAGCTAAAACATGCATGTGAAACCCAAGTATGATCAACCATGTGAACGGGAGACGTGTTCTAATATGTCTCAGTTTTCGTACCCTGGTACTCGGGTGCAACATTCCAGACGCTTTACTAACACTCTCCCCACATGGAGAGTCAGCGCCTTTAACCTCCTGTTTGGCCCAGTTTGCAATTTCTGCGGAAGATGAACAGGAATAGCGAGAACCAATGAGAGGCTAGCTGCAGGTGTCTGGACGGGCAAATTTAACTCTCATTTCCCACCAGGAAGAGGAAATAACCAAAGGCTCAGCGTGCCGTACCGGAACCAGATTAGGGCCTGAAGCCATCCTGCGGTGTTGCGGCCAGCTCAAAAGAAAGCGAGTTGAAGAAAGGAGCTCAGGGGCACTGTAATTCACAAATCTGCAGAGTTATAAATGACAGCTATCGTCCAAAAATAGACTGAAGTAAGGCTGCCAAGAGGACTTGAAAGCGGGGCAGAATTGCAGGAAACCGATTTCAGGAGGTAGACTGGAATTGCATTGAAAGCATAGGAAAAGAGGCAGAACGTCCACAATGATGCACTTGGCCAAAAAGGGCGTATGCGTTTTTTCCTGAATATATTCAGGAAAAAACGCATACGCCCTTTTTGGCCAACCAAGCAAGCTTGCAAAGGAAATCTGCACTACAATGAAGTCTCACTTCCCCCTGGTCAAAAGGGCCATCTGAAAAAAGTGTAAAATCCAGAAAGGCAGGACAGGCCATGGAGAACTGGGAGCCTTGTTATGCTGATGGGCGGGATGTAAATTGCCAACAGACACTCGGGAGAAGTGTATGGTGTTTCCTGAAACATCTAAAAAACAAAGCAACAGAGCCTAGGGCACTGCCACTTATGGTCCTATAGCTTAGGGAAATTAAAATCAAAAAGACACAGCCACCCCAAAGTTTGGGACGCCTCTGTTTACAAGAACCTCGTTTACAGTACAAGTTCAACATCGCAGAAAGTGAAAAATGGATAAAGAAGTTGTGGTATTTACTTACAAAGCAATATCACTCAGCAATGAAATCTATGTCATCAGGCCCTTAGCATCACAATGAGTGGATTCAGGTATGATGATTCTAACTGAAATAAGTCACACAGAAAAAGAAACATCATAAGATATCAGTAATACACGGAATGTAAACTTGGCTACACAGGAACTGAATTACAGAACAGAACAGGGTCTCAAATTTAGAAAACCAACTTATGCTTGCTTAAGGGTAAAGGGGAGTTGGGGTGCTGCATAAAACCAGAGATTAAAATGAGCACAGATAAAGTTCCTTAAGTCAAATATGGAATAGACAAGAGCTACTCCTTGCTCAACGAAATGGACTCAACACCGCATATTAAACGCCTAAGAATGTACCTGACTAGTAAGTATCTTAAAACCTATGGATTGCTATGTCTCCGAAAGAGAATCAAGCATGTGTACAGGGGCATAAACGCAGCAGTGATAGGATTGGAGAGGTTCGGTGAGCAAATGAAGACCCTTTGAAGTCATATTGCATGGTACCCATTCCACGGGTCTCAACTCTCCAGGTTTAAGGTATTCTTCCTTCAGCTAAAACATGCATGTGGAACCCAAGTATGATCAACCATGTGAATGGGAGACGTGTTCAAATATGTCTCAGTTTTCCTCCCCTGGTACTCGGGTGCAACATTCCAGACGCTTTACTAACACTCTCCCCACTTGGAGAGTCAGCGCCTTTAACCTCCTGTTTGGCCCAGTTTGCAATTTCTGCGGAAGATGAACAGGAATAGCGAGAACCAATGAGAGGCTAGCTGGAGGTGTCTGGACGGGCAAATTTAACTCTCATTTCCCACCAGGAAGAGGAAATAACCAAAGGCTCAGCGTGCCGTACCGGAACCAGATTAGGGCCTGAAGCCATCCTGCGGTGTTGCGGCCAGCTCAAAAGAAAGCGAGTTGAAGAAAGGAGCTCAGGGGCACTGTAATTCACAAACCTGCAGAGTTATAAATGATAGCTATCGTCCAAAAATAGACTGAAGTAAGGCTGCCAAGAGGACTTGAAAGCGGGGCAGAATTGCAGGAAACCGATTTCAGGAGGTAGACTGGAATTGCATTGAAAGCATAGGAAAAGAGGCAGAAAGTCCACAATGATGCACTTGGCCAAAAAGGGCGTATGCGTTTTTTTCTGAATATATTCAGGAAAAAACGCATACGCCCTTTTTGGCCAACCAAGCAAGCTTGCAAAGGAAATCTGCACTACAATGAAGTCTCACTTCCCCCCGGTCAAAAGGGCCATCTGAAAAAAGTGTAAAATCCAGAAAGGCAGGACAGGCCATGGAGAACTGGGAGCCTTGTTATGCTGATGGGCGGCATGTAAATTGCCAACAACCACTCGGGAGAAGTGTATGGTGTTTCCTGAAACATCTAAAAAACAAAGCAACAGAGCCTAGGGCACTTCCACTTATGGTCCTATAGCTTAGGGAAATTAAAATCAAAAAGACACAGCCACCCCAAAGTTTGGGACGCCTCTGTTTACAAGAACCTCGTTTACCGTACAAGTTCAATATCACAGAAAGTGAAAAATGGATAAAGAACTTGTGGTACATACGTACAATGCAGTACCACTCAGCAATGAAATCTGTGTCATCAGGCCCGTAGCAGCATAATGAGTGGATTCAGATACGATGATTCTAAATGAAATAAGTCACACAGAAAAAGAAACATCATAAGATATCACTAATACACGGAATGTAAACTTGGCTACACAGGAACTGAATTCCAAAACAGAACAGGGTCTCAAATTTAGAAAACCAACTTATGCTTGCTTAAGGGGAAAGGTGAGTTGGGGTGCTGCATAAAACCAGAGATTGAAATGAGCACAGATAAAGTTCCTTAAGCCAAATATGGAATAGACAAGAGCTACTCCTTGCTCAACGAAATGGACTCAACACCCCATATTAAACGCCTAAGAATGTACCTGACTAGTAAGTATCTTAAAACCTATGGATTGCTATGTCTCCAAAAGAGAATCAAGCATGTGTACAGGGGCATAAACGCAGCAGTGATAGGATTGGAGAGGTTCGGTGAGCACATGAAGACCCTTTGAAGACATATTGCATGGTACCCATTCCACGGGTCTCAACTCTCCAGGTTTAAGGTATTCTTCCTTCAGCTAAAACATGCATGTGGAACCCAGAGTATGATCAACCGTGTGAACGGGAGACGTGTTCAAATATGTCTCAGTTTTCTTCCCCTGGTACTCGGGTGCAACATTCCAGACGCTTTACTAACACTCTCCCCACTTGGAGAGTCAGCGCCTTTAACCTCCTGTTTGGTCCACTTTGCAATTTCTGCGGTAGATGAACAGGAATAGCGAGAACCAATGAGAGACTAGCTGGAGGTGTCTGGACGGGCAAATTTAACTCTCATTTCCCACCAGGAAGAGGAATTAACCAAAGGCTCAGCGTGCCGTGCAGGAACCAGATTAGGGCCTGAAGCCATCCTGCGGTGTTGCGGCCAGGTCACAAGAAAGCGAGTTGAAGAAAGGAGCTCAGGGGCACTGTAATTCACAAACCTGCAGAGTTATAAATGACAGCTATCGTCCAAAAATAGACTGAAGTAAGGCTGCCAAGAGGACTTGAAAGCGGGCCAGAATTGCAGGAAACCGATTTCAGGAGGTAGACAGGAATTGCATTTCAAGCATAGGAAATGAGACAGAATGTCCACAGTGATGCACTAGGCCAAAAAGGGCGTATGCGTTTTTTCCTGAATATATTCAGGAAAAAACGCATACGCCCTTTTTGGCCAACCAAGCAAGCTTGCAAAGGAAATCTGCACTACAATGAAGTCTCACTTCCCCCCGGTCAAAAGGGCCATCAGAATAAAGTGTAAAATCCAGAAAGGCAGGACAGGCCATGGAGAACTGGGAGCCTTCTTATGCTGATGGGCGGGATGTAAATTGCCAACAGACACTCGGGAGAAGTGTATGGTGTTTCCTGAAACATCTAAAAAACAAAGCAACAGAGCCTAGGGCACTTCCACTTATGGTCCTATAGCTTAGGGAAATTAATATCAAAAAGACACAGCAACCCCAAAATTTGGGACGGCTCTTTTTACAGGAATCTCTTCTACGGCACAAGTTAAATATCCCAGGGAGCAAATAATGGATAAAGAAGTTGCGGTACTTATGTACAACAGAATACCACTCAGCAATGAAATCTATGTCACCAGGCCCGTACCAGCATAATGAGTGGATTGAGGCACGATGATTCTAAGTGAAATAAGTCACACAGAAAAAGAAACATCATAAGGTATCACTAATACACGGAATGTGAACTTGGCTACACATGAACTGAATTACAAAACAGAACAGGGTCTCAAGTTTAGAAAACCAACTTATGCCTGCTTAAGGGGGAAGGTGAGTTGCGGTGCTGCATAAAAGCAGAGTTTGAAATTAGCACAGATACCGTTCCATAAGCCAAATATGTAATAGACAAGAGCTACCCCTTGCTCAATGAAATGGATTCAACAATGAGGTATCACCTCACACCTGGTAGAATAGGCATCATTGAAAATCTACAAACAAAACATGCTGGAAAGGGTGTGGAGAAAAGGAACCCTCTTCCACTATTGTTGGGAATATAAATTGATACAGTCATTATGGAGAACAATATGGAATTTCTTAAGAAACTAACAATAGAATTACCATATGATACAGCAATCCCAGTACTGGACATATACCCAGACAAAACCATAAATCAAAAAGAGTCATTCACCGCAATGTTCATTGCATCACTATTTACAATATCGAGGTAATGGAAGCAACCTAAATGCCCACAGACAGACGAATGCATAAAGCTGTGGTACATATATAAAATGGAATATTACTAAGCCATGAAAAGGAATGAAATTGGGTCATTTGTAGAGACGTCGATGGATCTAGAGACTGTCATACAGAGTGAAGTAAGTCAGAAAGAGAAAAACAAATCTTGTATATTCATGCATATATGTGGAACCTAGAAAAACTGTACAGATTAACCATTTTGCAAGGCATAAATAGAGCAACAGATGTAGACAACAAACGTATGGACAACAAGGGGGGAAAGCTGTTGGGGGGGTGGTGGTGGGAGGAGTTGAGAGACTGGGATTGGCATGTATACATTTATATGTATAAAATAGATACCCAATAAGAACCTGCTGTATAAAAATATAAAATAAAATTCAAAATTAAAAAGAAGTAAAATTTAAAAAATAAAACAGAAAAAACAATTATTCCCTGCACATACATGTATTTATATGAATAAATTATTTCCATGCTTATATCTGTAAATACAAAAAAGAGGAATAAAATCTACCTTGAACCAAAAACGAAAAAGAGAAAAAAAACACAGAACCCACCAGTTACACAGAGGAAAACCGTATCAGGGCACTTGCTCCAGTTGTAAACAATTCTGAAGTTGGTCAGTGGTGGGGAATCGTCTCCCATTCAGCCAGCAGCCCCCACGCAACAAGCGTCCTCATTGCAAAGCTGGGGCACCGTGCCGAGGCATCTGTGAGTAAACGTGAGCTGAGCCCCAGGCCAGTTGCTGCTGAACTATTCCCACCCGTCCCAGGTAAAACACCTGAATATATACAAGGACTTGAAAGCCTAGAGGAAGGGCCATAGAGCCACACGAGTGACAGCATGCCGGCCGACTTGGTGCCTGCAGGCCAGCCAGGATGGTCCTGGCCCTGGGTGCTCTTCTGGAAGATTTCCATTTCCCTGCCTGAGATACCCGTCCTGTCCCTGCCCCCACTGCTTTTTTCCTTCCTCACCTCTGCCCAGGGAGAAATTCCAGCAGCAGGTATGGGTGACACACCCTCTTCTTTAGCAGGTGGCAGCCTGGCAACTGCTGCAGAAAGTCCAGCAGAGCCCCACTCACACTGGGCCACCCACAAAGCCGTGGCCTCTCACTCCCTCCCACCAGCCCAGCCCCGAGACTGCTGACAGGGCAGAGAAAATGGCGTCAGGCACGGCTGCAGGGGCTCTTGCTGCCTGGAGTGGTATTTATATTGATCTCAACCCAGGCACACCTGGGGAGGGCTGGCCGGCACGGTAAGGCTGCCCAGGTCAGCCAATCATCACCCCTCAGGGGCTCACAGTTGCAGAAAATGGAACTTGCTGAACCGGCCAGGTCCAAGGAACAGGTGTGGGCTCCTGAGAGTCAGGATAGACAAGGGGCTGCAGCTTTGGCTTGTTTTCTAATCATTTTGTCTGGCCCATGAGTGGGAGACAACTTCAAGAAAACCCTCTCCTAATGAGAGGAACCCAGGAGTCAGGGAGAGGAGGGGTGGGTGGTGGTTGGAGACAGAGGCCTGGTGCCCCGGGTGCAGTGGAAGTCTCTGGAAGACCAGGTGGAGGGAGGCCTCACGGAGTGATGCCCAGGGTCACAGACCTGTCGCAGCTGCTGTTTGTTAGTTCAAGTCCTGCTCTGAGGTGCTCTGTGTCAGCTCTGAGCGACAGGTGAGCTGGGGGTGCTCTGCAATGAGGGCTATGTGCACGGTTCCTGTGTGCCCAGCCCTGCCACGGTACCTGCAAGGGTAGCTCTGTATCCTGGGAGGGGCCTGACCACGAGAGCCCCGTGGGCTGGGGTGGGGGTGGGGTACCTGCCCAGGTGAGCTCCATATTCTGGGATTGGTCTGACCACGAGAGCCCCATGGGCTGCTGGGGACCTGGTAAAGGATGTCAGGACAGTCAGTGAAGCCACCGAGGATATACCTCCAGTTGCTCCTAATTCCTACACCCTGCTGGTCATTCTACCAACCACCAGGACATGGTATTCTGTATTAGTCTTCAATGATGCCTTCTTTTGTATTCCATTAGTCCCAGAGTCACAAGAAATTTTGGCTTGTGAGTGGCAGGACTCAACATACAACTAAAACAATACTTCCGGGCCGTCTGGCCCCAAGGGTGCAAAAATTCCCACACCATCTTTGGGGAAAGCTTAGCTAAAGACCTAAAAGTTCTACCTCTGGAAAAGGAAACCCTCCTTCAATATGCAGACGACATTCTGATCACCAGCCCTACTAAGGAGGCCTCTGAACTACCAAGCCAATAAAGGATAGAAGTTGTCCAAGAAAAAGCTCAAATATCACAGACTGCGGTGACCTGCCTGGGCTTCATTCTCACAGAAGGTCAGAGAAGCCCATCCCAGGAAAGGGAAGAAACCATTTTCAGCCTTACCCCTTTCTAAAACTAGAAGACAGCTTAGGGGTTCCTGGGGAGGCCAGGGTTTGCTGCTTCTGGATCCCTAACTACAGTCTACTAGCTGGGCCTCTATATGAAACACTGAAAGGAAAAGATGATGATCCTTTTGAATAGAATCCAGAAGTGGCCTTTCAAGAATGGAAAGAGCAGTCAATTCAGACCCTTGCCCTGGAACTCCCTAATTTAGCTAAACCCTTTGACCTTTACATTCCCGGTGAAAGGTGAATCGCCATTGGAGAATTAGTGCAAAAACTGGGACCACTTGAAATGGAACAATGCAAGAATGCCATCCAGGTAGGATAAACTACGGTCACTAAGGGGCTTGGCCCACTGCCACATCTGGCCAAGATACTGGCGGTATCTAAAAACCTGGAAATCAGCAGCCCAAAAGGCCACCTCCCTCCTAAGGGAAAAGGACCCCACGTGGTGATCCTAACCACCAACCATGCCCTGAAGTTGCAGGGTTCGCTCCGTGGGCACACCGACCTCGAGTGAGGAGGCCCTCCAACTCCAACATCCAGAGAGATAACCGGGGGCAACAGGGCACCATGACGACTCGTGTGAACATCACTTGACCTGGAGTTTCTCTCATAAAACAACAAGAGTGTGTCCCAAAAGAGTAGACTACTGCTTGCAGGACTTACTGCACCCAGAGGGGAGCTAATAATCTTGGCGGGGGAACAGTATACCACACTGTCACCATAGAAAAGCCTACAGACACCGTGATGATGGTGGCCAATAAGACCGGCTGGACTCCTGTTTACTTCAACAGGCTGTTGAGTCAGTAGCCATCATGGTCCTTGATCACCACTGACCCTGGACTGTCTGGGAGTTGAGCGGGCAGGGCTCTGACACCTGGTGCTGTTTGTACGTTAATTCAGGGGCCTAATTGAAGAAAGCGCAGACTACTGGTCAGAGCATCTAGGCTGGCAGAGACGGTCAGCCTAAGGTGGCCGAACAAATGTGGGGCGGGGTGAAACCGGCCCCCACAGCGTCTCTGCACAT
The DNA here is from genome assembly GCF_949987515.2 of Delphinus delphis. Taxonomy (NCBI): domain Eukaryota; kingdom Metazoa; phylum Chordata; class Mammalia; order Artiodactyla; family Delphinidae; genus Delphinus; species Delphinus delphis. The sequence goes on from NW_027192662.1 coordinate 3,016,742, forward strand.
CTCTTTCCTGGACCCTTAAAGGTCATTAGAATCTATAACACTTCCAATGCTGGTGCTCAGGTGGACGAGCAGGGAGGCAGGGGTCCTGGGGACAATCAACGTCACCGGGAGGCTGCTGGGGAGAAGCTCTGACCCTCGCCCCAGGGTATGAGGGCTCCCAACTCAGCACTCAGCAGTTACAGAAGAAGGGTCTGCACCCTCAGCACTCCAAGAATGAGGAACGGGACAAAAGGCAGAGGAGGGGTTTGTCCCCAGCAAAGCCCATTAAAAATCCCTGGGAGATACAAATAGAATCTGGGCAATAAAGTCAAGTCTAACCTTTTTTATCCTTTGTGCTTTGTCTAATTTCACGTGCTCCTAGGGTCCCGCATGCAGAGGTTCCACACCCGGCACTTCAGACCAGATTTCCTAGTGCAGAATGGCTGGGTCGACACCTCAGCTCCTGGGGCCCAGTGCAGACTCCACGATATAGAGCCTGAGCTACAGTCAACCCGGCCCTCGAGAGCTCCGCCGCCTCCCTCCCTCCCACTGACTCTGACAGGATCTCTACACAGCAGCCCAGCCCACAGCCCACGGGGTAGTGCATGCTCTCACCTCTCCATTCTCTGATCAAAATATAAAGTTTCCTTTGCTTGTGAACCAAACTCAGTCTCGATCTGTTGGCCCCAATGACACTGGGCAGGGGGACACTTGTTGGGGTCCACTCTGGAGGATCAGTAACAGAAATTGAGACTATTGTAACCTCAATGAACAGATGTGTGAGCCAAACTGTAGTTAACATAGAACAGTGTATAAGGCTCGGGTAAAATAAGATGTTTTTAACACTTCCATTTGATATTTCCATCACTTTTTATAAGCAAGTTCAGTGAAAAGGTTTGTCTTATTTGTCAGGTCAATATTAGAGAAACGAAGTGATTTCTTTCCAAGGATGTACATCTAATAATCTTGGTTAAACCTTCAATCTTGTTTTAAATGCTTTTCCATTGAAAATGATACCTCTCTTTCAGCTCCCCCATTTCTGAGAAGTATAAAATCTTATAATTTATTATTACCAAAGGGGAAAGGTGGGAGGAGGGATAAATTAACAGTTTGGAATGAACACATACACACTGCTATGTATAAAATAGATCATCAACAAGGAACTACTGTATAGCACAGGGAACTACACTCAACATTTTGCAATAACCTATAAGGGGAAATAATCTGAAAAAGAATAGATATTTTTATTGACATCATCTATCAATGACAGTTAAAGTGTAGCCTAAGGGAAGCTGGTGGTGAGTGCTTCTGACCCTGAAGACTTCAATCATCTAAAGTTTGGACTCTGCCTACTTCCCAAGGCCCTTAATGAACATATGTGTAGCCGTAGCTTAAAAAATTCCCCAGTTTGGGTTTCGGGGAGACACTGATTTTGAAAAAGCCCTGGTGTTCTCCTTACATGAATGGGACTCTTCCTACTGCTAAAACATGTCTGTCACACCCAGAGGATGGTATACCGTCTGATCGGGAAGAGTTCGGAAAAGGCATCTCATCTCCTCATCTCCTGGTGCTCGGGTTCACCCCTCCAGCGTCTTTACTAACAGTCTCCCCACTTGGAGATGTCAGCACTGTCAACATCCTGTTGCGTACAGTTTGGAATTTGTCCAGAGGATGAAGCGGAAGGATGAAGAACAATGAGAGACAAGTCCTAGGTGTTCAGACAGGCACATGTCACTCTAATTTCCAATCAGGAAGACGAATTGACCAAAGGCTAGGGTTGCCCATGGAAACAGTATAGGGCTTGAGGAAATCCCGCTGCTTTGTGGCCAGTTCCCATAAACACGAGTTGAACAATGGAACTCAGGGGCAGTAAAATTCACAAAACTGCAGAGTTGAAAATATCCATCACTGAAAAATGTCTTGAGGAAAGTCAGAGAAAAGGACTTGTAAGCAAGGGAGAATGGCAGGAAAGGGATTTGAGGAGGTAGAAAGGACTCGCCATTAAGCACAAGAAAAGGAGCTGAACATTGCCAACATTGCAGTTGGCCAAAAAGGGTGTATGCGTTCTTTTCTGTATATATTCAAGAAAAGGGCATACACTTTTTTAGCCAACCAAACAGGTGGGCACTGGAAGTCAATACTACAAAAGATATCACTTCGCATCAGTCAGAAGAGCCATCCTCATAAAGCGTAAACAACAGAAATGCAGGACAGGGCAACGAGAAGAGGGAGCCCTGTGAGACTTATAGTGGAAATGTATATTGCCAACGGCCATTCTGGAGAAGTGTATTGTGTTTACTAAAGCATCTACAAAATGAGCTACAGAGCATAGGGCACTTGCACTCATGGGCGTATATCTTGGGAAAAACAAAAATCGAGAGGACACAGGCACCCCAATGTTTACCCCCTCTCTGTTTAAAAGATCCTCGACTAGGATATAACTTAAATGTCTCTGGAGGGAAAAAATGGATAGAGATGTGGTACTTAGGTAGAGTGGAATATTATTCAGCCTGGAAATCAATGAAATATGGCCAGTTGTAACAACTCTGGAGGAGTTACGTATGATCATTCTAAGTGACAGAATTCAAAAAGAAAAAGACACATATCATAAGATATCACTTAAAGGTGGAATCCAAAATGGCTACACATGAAATAAATTACAAAACAAAAACATAGTCAAATATGTAGAAAACACGCATAAGGCTGCTAAACGGGAAAGGTGGGGAGGGGTGAGGCATCATCCAGGAGGTTGAAATTAGCAAAGATACCATTCCAAATACCAAACTGATAATCAACAAGGCCTACACGGTAGCTAAAAGAACTGCACTCAGCACACTCAAGTCACCGGAAAAGAATATATACGACTGGTAAGAATCTGAAAAAGAATTTATTGATGTCTCTCTGTACGTGAATCAAGTGGATGTACAGCAGCAAGAAACAGAGCTTTGAAAATCAGCTGTAACCAATATAGCAATAAATTGAAAAAAATAAACGACAGAGAGACAGAGAAAACCTCTTACAACTTTTCCTCAGGGACGGTGATGCAACATGGATTGAACACATCTAGACCCACAGCAGGATGAGACATAAGGCTGGAAACTGTTTGCGCTAAGAGAAATGTGAGGTTGGGTGAGGAAATGCACACCCTTTAAAGTAATACTACCTGGTACCCATTCAATGGGTCCCAAATCTGCAGGTTCAAGGGATCTTCCTACAGCTAAAACATGCATGGAAAACCCAGAGGACTGTACACCATGTGATCGGGAGATGTGTCTAAAATGCACCTCATTTATCCTCTCCTGGTGCTCCTGTTCACCATTCCAGCCACGCTACTTAGAATCTCCCCACTTGGAGAATCAGCACATTTAAACTTCTGTTTCACACATTTTGCAAATTGTGAGGAGGATGAACGGGAAGAGGGGGAACCAATGAGAGAAGAGTTGTAGGGGTTTGGACGGGCACATATCACTCTAATTTCCCATTAAGAATAAGAATTAAAGAAAGGCTCAGCCTGCCTCGCCGGAGCCAAAATAGGGCCTGAAGCAATCCTGCGGGTTTGAGGCCAGCTCACAAAAGAGCAACTTAAAAAATGGAGCTCAGGGTCACTGCAATTCACAAACCTGCAGAGTTATAAATGAAAACTAACGTCCAAAAATATGTTGAGGTAAGGCAAAGAAGAGGATCTGAATGCAAGACAGAATTGCAAGAAACAGATTTCAAGAGATAGATTGGACTCGTCTTTAACGCACATGAAAAGCGGCAGAATTTCGACAATGATGCAGTTGGCCCAAAAGGGCGTATGCGTTTTTTCCTGATTATATCCAGGAAAAAACGCATACGCACTTTATGGGCAATGAAGCAAGCAAGCAATGCAAATGTGCACAACAAAGAAGTCTCACTTCCCACCGGTCAAAAGGGCCATCCTAAAAAATTGTAAAAACCAGAAATGCAGGACAGGCCATGGAGAACAGGGAGCCTTTATACGCTGATGGGCAGTGTGTGAACTGCCGAGAGCCACTCTGGAGAAGTGTATGGTGGTTCCTAAATCATCTAAAAAACAGAGCTACAGAGCATAGGACACTTCCAATCATGGGAGTATATCTAGGGAAGTCTAAAAATCAACAAGACACAAGCACACCACAGTTTAGGGCTACTCTGTTTACAAGAACCTCAACTTCAGTACACCTTAAATATCCCAGGAAAGAGAACAATGGATGAAGAAGATGTGGTACTTATGTACAATGGAATATCTCTTCACCATGAAATCAATGTAATAAGGCTAGTAGAAGGATAAAGAGTGGATTTAGGTCCGATAATACTACTTGAAATAAGTCAAACAGAAAAAGAAACATATCATAAGATATCACTTATAGAGGGAGGGTAAATATGGCTGCACAAGAAATGAATTACAGAACAGAACAGTGTCTCACATTTAGAAAACACACTTATGTCAGCTTAAGGGGAAAGGAGAGGTGGGGTGATGCATAAAACCAGAGTTTGAAATTAGCACAGATACCGTTCAATAAACCAAATAGGTATTAGACAAGATCTACACCTTGCTCAATGAACAGGCCTCAACACACCCTATACACCGCAGAGAAATATATCTGAGGAATAAGAATCTTAAAACCCATGTATTGATATATCTCCATAAGGGAATCAAGTGTGTGCAGAGCGGCACAAACACAGCAGTGAAAAGGAGCTAAACCCCATTATAGAAATAAATTTTAAAAACAAAACGCTGAAACAATGAAAGAGAGAAAAATTCTTACAAAATTCGCTCAGGGGCTGTGATGCAACCTGGATTGACCACATATAAACCCACAGCTGGATAAGACATAAGGCTGGACACTTGGGGCTGACAGGATTGGTGAGCTTTGGTGAGCAACTGCCGAAAGTTTAATGCAATACTTCATGCTACTCAGTCCAAGGGTCCCAACACTCCAGGTTGAAGGGAATCTTCCTACAGCTAAACCATGCTTGGGAAACCCAGCGACTGGTATACCATATGATCGGGAAAGGTTTCTAAAACGCACCTCATTTTTCCTCTCCTGGGGCTCCGGATCGACATTCCAGCCGCTTTACTAACAACATCCCCACATGGAGTCAATGCCTTTAAGTTCTGGTATCGCACAGTCTGCAGTTAGTGCAGAGGATGAATGGGAATAGGGGGAACCAGTGAGAAACTAGCTGTAGCGGTTTCAATGGGCACATGTCACTCTAATGTCACATCAGTAAGAAGAATTAACCAAAGGCACACGAAAGTGCCCCAGAAGAAAAATAGGGCTTCAAGGAATCCTGTGGTTATGGGGCAAGACCACAAAAATAAGAGCTGAAAAATGGAGCTAAGGGCCACTGCAATGCAAAAACCTGCAGAGTTATAAAGGCCAACTATTTTCAAAAAATATATTGAGGTAAGGCTATGAAGAGGCATTGAAAGCATGGCAGAATTGCAGGAAACCGATTTCAGGAGGTAGACTGGAATTGCATTGAAAGCATAGGAAAAGAGGCAGAACGTCCACAATGATGCACTTGGCCAAAAAGGGCGTATGCGTTTTTTCCTGAATATATTCAGGAAAAAACGCATACGCCCTTTTTGGCCAACCAAGCAAGCTTGCAAAGGAAATCTGCACTACAATGAAGTCTCACTTCCCCCCGGTCAAAAGGGCCATCTGAAAAAAGTGTAAAATCCAGAAAGGCACGACAGGCCATGGAGAACTGGGAGCCTTCTTATGCTGATGGGCGGGATGTAAATTGCCAACAGCGACTCTGGAGAAGTGTATGGTGTTTCCTGATACATCTAAAAAACAAAGCAACAGAGCCTAGGGCACATCCACTTATGGTCCTATAGCTTAGGGAAATTAAAATCAAAAAGACACAGCCACCCCAAAGTTTGGGACGCCTCTGTTTACAAGAACCTCGTTTACCGTACAAGTTCAATATCGCAGAAAATGAAAAATGGATAAAGAAGTTGTGGTACTTACGTACAATGCAATATCACTCAGCAATGAAATCTATGTCATCAGGCCCATAGCACCATAAGGAGTGGATTCTGGTATGATGATTCCAACTGAAATAAGTCACACAGAAAAGAAACATCATAAGGAATCAGTATTACACAGAATGTGAACTTGGCTACACATGAACAGAATTACAAAACAGAACAGGGTCTCACGTTTAGAAAACCAACTTATGCTTGCTTAAGGGGGAAGGTGAGTTGGGGTGCTGCATAAAACCAGAGATGGAAATGAGCACAGATAAAGTTCCTTAAGCCAAATATGGAATAGACAAGAGCTACTCATGCTCAACGAAATGGACTCAACACCCCATATTAAACGCCTAAGAATGTACCTGACTAGTAAGTATCTTAAAACCTATGGATTGCTATGTCTCCGAAAGAGAATCAAGCATGTGTACAGGGGCATAAACGCAGCAGTGATAGGATTGGAGAGTTTCGGTGAGCAAATGAAGACCCTTTGAAGTCATATTGCATGGTACCCATTCCACGGGTTTCAACTCTCCAGGTTTAAGGTATTCTTCCTTCAGCTAAAACATGCGTGTGGAACCTAGAGTATGATCAACCATGTAATCGGGAGACGTGTTCAAATATGTCTCAGTTTTCATAACCTGGTACTCGGGTGCAACATTCCAGACGCTTTACTAACACTCTCCCGACTTGGAGAGTCAGTCCCTTTAACCTCCTGTTTGGCCCAGTTTGCAATTTCTGCGGAAGATGAACAGGAATAGCGAGAACCAATGAGAGACTACCTGGACGTGTCTGGACGGGCAAATTTAACTCTCATTTCCCACCAGGAAGAGGAAATAACCAAAGGCTCAGCGTGCCATGCCAGAACAAGATTAGTGCCTGAAGCCATCCTGCGGTGTTGTGGGCAGATCAAAAGAAAGCGAGTTGAAGAAAGGAGCTCAGGGGCACTGTAATTCACAAACCTGCAGAGTTATAAATGACAGCTATCGTCCAAAAACATACTGAGGTAAGGCTGTCAAGAGGACTTGAAAGTGGGGCAGAATTGCAGGAAACCGATTTCAGGAGGTAGACTGGAATTGCATTGAAAGCATAGGAAAAGAAGCAGAACATCCACAATGATGCACTTGGCCAAAAAGGGCGTATGCGTTCTTTCCTGAATATATTCAGAAAGAACGCATACGCCCTTTTTAGCCAACCAAGCAAGCTTGCAAAGGAAATCTGCACTACAATGAAGTCTCACTTCCCCCCGGTCAAAAGGGCCATGTGAAAAAAGTGTAAAATCCAGAAAGGCAGGACAGGCCATGGAGAACTAGGAGCCTTGTTATGCTGATGGGCGGGATGTAAATTGCCAACAGACACTCGGGAGAAGTGTATGGTGTTTCCTGAAACATCTAAAAAACAAAGCAACAGAGCCTAGGGCACTTCCACTTATGGTCCTATAGCTTAGGGAAATTAAAATCAAAAAGACACAGCCACACCAAAGTTTGGGACGCCTGTGTTTACAAGACCTCGTTTACAGTACAAGTTCAATATCACAGAAAGTGAAAAATGGAGAAAGAAGTTGTGGTATTTACTTACAAAGCAATATCCCTCAGCAATGAAATCTATGTCATCAGGCCCTTAGCAGCACAATGAGTGGATTCAGGTACGATGATTCTAACTGAAATAAGTCACACAGAAAAAGAAACATCATAAGGTATCACTAATACACAGAATGTAAACTTGGCTACACAGGAACTGAATTACAGAACAGAACAGGGTCTCAAATTTAGAAAACCAACTTATGCTTGCTTAAGGGTAAAGGTGAGTTGGGGTGCTGCATAAAACCAGAGATTGAAATGAGCACAGATAAAGTTCCTTAAGCCAAATATGGAATAGACAAGAGCTACTCCTTGCTCAACGAAATGGACACAACACCGCATATTAAACGCCTAAGAATGTACCTGACTAGTAAGTATATTAAAACCTATGGATTGCTATGTCTCCGAAAGAGAATCAAGCATGTGTACAGGGGCATAAACGCAGCAGTGATAGGATTGGAGAGGTTCGGTGAGCAAATGAAGACCCTTTGAAGTCATATTGCATGGTACCCATTCCACGGGTTTCAACTACCCAGGTTTAAGGTATTCTTCCTTCAGCTAAAACATGCATGTGGAACCCAGAGTATGATCAACCATGTGAACGGGAGACGTGTTTAAATATGTCTCAGTTTTCCTCCCCTGGTACTCGGGTGCAACATTCCAGACGCTTTACTAACACTCTCCCCACTTGGAGAGTCAGCGCCTTTAACCTCCTGTTTGGCCCAGTTTGCAATTTCTGCGGAAGATGAACAGGAATAGCGAGAACCAATGAGAGACTAGCTGGAGGTGTCTGGACTGGCAAATTTAACTCTCATTTCCCACCAGGAAGAGGAAATAACCAAAGGCTCAGCGTGCCGTGCCGGCACCAGATTAGGGCCTGAAGCTATCCTGCGGTGTTGCGGCCAGGTCACAAGAAAGCGAGTTGAAGAAAGGAGCTCAGGGGCACTGTAATTCACAAACCTGCAGAGTTATAAATGACAGCTATCATCCAAAAATATACTGAAGTAAGGCTGCCAAGAGGACTTGAAAGCGGGGCAGAATTGCAGGAAACCAATTTCAGGAGGTAGACTGGAATTGCATTGAAAGCATAGGAAAAGAGGCAGAACGTCCTCAATGATGCACTTGGCCAAAAAGGGCGTATGCGTTTTTTCCTGAATATATTCAGGAAAAAACGCATACGCCCTTTTTGGCCAACCAAGCAAACTTGCAAAGGAAATCTGCACTACAATGAAGTCTCACTTCCCCATGGTCAAAAGGGCCATCTGAAAAAAGTGTAAAATCCAGAAAGGCAGGACAGGCCATGGAGAAATGGGAGCCTTGTTATGCTGATGGGCGGAATGTAAATTGCCAACAGACACTCGGGAGAAGTGTATGGTGTTTCCTGAAACATCTAAACAACAAAGCAACAGAGCCTAGGGCACTTCCACTTATGGTCCTATAGCTTAGGGAAATTAAAATCAAAAAGACACAGCCACCCCAAAGTTTGGGACGCCTCTGTTTACAAGAACCTCGTTTACCGTACAAGTTCAATATCACAGAAAGTGAAAAATGGATAAAGAACTTGTGGTACTTACGTACAATGCAGTATCACTCAGCAATGAAATCTATGTCATCAGGCCCGTAGCAGCATAATGAGTCGATTCAGGTACGATGATTCTAACTGAAATAAGTCACACAGAAAAAGAAACATCATAAGATATCAGTAATACACGGAATGTAAACTTGGCTACACAGGAACTGAATTACAGAACAGAACAGGGTCTCAAATTTAGAAAACCATCTTATGCTTGCTTAAGGGGAAAGGTGAGTTGGGGTGCTGCATAAAACCAGAGATTGAAATGAGCACAGATAAAGTTCCTTAAGCCAAATATGGAATAGACAAGAGCTACTCCTTGCTCAACGAAATGGACTCAACACCCCATATTAAACGCCTAAGAATGTACCTGACTAGTAAGTATCTTAACACCTATGGATTGCTATGTCTCCGAAAGAGAATCAAGCATGTGTACAGGGGCATAAACGCAGCAGTGATAGGATTGGAGAGGTTCGGTGAGCAAATGAAGACCCTTTGAAGTCATATTGCATGGTACCCATTACACGGGTCTCAACTCTCCAGGTTTAAGGTATTCCTCCTTCAGCTAAAACATGCACGTGGAACCCAGAGTATGATCAACCGTGTGAACGGGAGACGTGTTCAAATATGTCTCAGTTTTCGTACCCTGCTACTCGGGTGCAACATTCAACACGCTTTACTAACACTCTCCCCACTTGGAGAGTCAGCGCCTTTAACCTCCTGTTTGGCCCAGTTTGCAATTTCTGCGGAAGATGAACAGGAATAGGGAGAACCAATGAGAGACTAGCTGGAGGTGTCTGGAAGGGCAAATTTAACTCTCATTTCCCACCAGGAAGAGGAATTAACCAAAGGCTCAGCGTGCCGTGCCGGAACCAGATTAGGGCCTGAAGCCATCCTGCGGTGTTGCGGCCAGCTCACAAGAAAGCGAGTTGAAGAAAGGAGCGCAGGGGCACTGTAATTCACAAACCTGCAGAGTTATAAATGACAGCTATCGTCCAAAAATAGACTGAAGTAAGGCTGCCAAGAGGAATTGAAAGTGGGTCAGAATTGCAGGAAACCGATTTCAGGAGGTAGCCTGGAATTGCATTGAAAGCATAGGAAAAGAGGCAGAACGTCCACAATGATGCACTTGGCCAAAAAGGGCGTATGCGTTTTTTCCTGAATATATTCAGGAAAAAACGCATACGCCCTTTTTGGCCAACCAAGCAAGCTTGCAAAGGAAATCTGCACTACAATGAAGTCTCACTTCCCCCCGGTCAAAAGGGCCATCTGAAAAAAGTGTAAAATCCAGAAAGGCAGGACAGGCCATGGAGAACTGGGAGCCTTGTTATGCTGATGGGCGGGATGTAAATTGCCAACAGACACTCGGGAGAAGTGTATGGTGTTTCCTGAAACATCTAAAAAACAAAGCAACAGAGCCTAGGGCACTTCCACTTATGGTCCTATAGCTTAGGGAAAGTAAAATGAAAAAGACACAGCCACCCCAAATTTTGGAACGGCTCTGTTTACAAGAACCTCGTTTACAGTACAAGTTCAACATCGCAAAAAGTGAAAAATGGATAAAGAAGTTGTGGTATTTACTTACAAAGCAATATCACTCAGCAATGAAATTTATGTCACCAGGCCCTTAGCAGCACAATGAGTGGATTCAGGTATGACGATTCTATCTGAAATCAGTCACACAGAAAAAGAAACATCGTAAGATATCACTAATACATGGAATGTAAACTTCGCTACACAGGAACTGAATTCCAAAACAGAACAGGGTCTCAAATTTAGAAAACCAACTTATGCTTGCTTAAGGGGAAAGGTGAGTTGGGGTGCTGCATAAAACCAGAGATTGAAATGAGCACAGATAAAGTTCCTTAAGCCAAATATGGAATAGACAAGAGCTACTCCTTGCTCAACGAAATGGACTCAACACCGCATATTAAACGCCTAAGAATGTACCTGACTAGTAAGTATCTTAAAACCTATGGATTGCTATGTCTCCGAAAGAGAATCAAGCATGTGTACAGGGGCATAAACGCAGCAGTGATAGGATTGGAGAGGTTTGGTGAGCAAATGAAGACCCTTTGAAGTCATATTGCATGGTACCCATTCCACGGGTTTCAACTACCCAGGTTTCAGGTATTCTTCCTTCAGCTAAAACATGCATGTGGAACCTAGAGTATGATCAACCATTTTATTGGGAGACGTGTTCAAATATGTCTCAGTTTTTGTACCCTAGTACTCGGGTGCAACATTGCAGATGCTTTACTAACACTCTCCCCACTTGGAGAGTCAGTCCCTTTAACCTCCTGTTTGGCACAGTTTGCAATTTCTGCGGAAGATGAACAGGAATAGCGAGAACCAATGAGAGACTAGCTGGAGGTGCCTGGACGGGCAAATTTAACTCTCATTTCCCACCAGGAAGAGGAATTAACCAAAGGCTCAGCGTGCCATGCCGGAAACAGATTAGGGCCTGAAGCCATCCTGCGGTGTTGTAGCCAGGTCACAAGAAAGCGAGTTGAAGAAAGGAGCTCAGGGGCACTGTAATTCACAAACCTGCAGAGTTATAAATGACAGCTATCGTCCAAAAATATACTGATGTAACACTGCCAAGAGGACTTGCATGTGGGGCAGAATTGCAGGAAACAGATTTCAGGAGGTAGACTGGAATTGCATTGAAAGCATAGGAAAAGAGGCAGAACGTCCACAATGATGCACTTGGCCAAAAAGGGCGTATGCGTTTTTTCCTGAATATATTCAGGAAAAAACGCTTACGCCCTTTTTGCTCAACCAAGCAAGCTTGCAAAGGAAATCTGCACTACAATGAAGTCTCACTTCCCCCCAGTCAAAAGGGCCATCTGAAAAAAGTGTAAAATCCAGAAAGGCAGGACAGGCCATGGAGAACTGGGAGCCTTGTTATGCTGATGGGCGGGATGTAAATTGCCAACAGACACTCGGGAGAAGTGTATGGTGTTTCCTGAAACATCTAAAAAACAAAGCAACAGAGCCTAGGGCACTTCCACTTATGGTCCTATAGCTTAGGGAAATTAAAATCAAAAAGACACAGCCACCCCAAAGTTTGGGACGCCTCTGTTTACAAGAACCTCGTTTACAGTACAAGTTCAACATCGCAGAAAGTGAAAAATGGTTAAAGTACTTGTGGTACTTACGTTCAATGCAGTATCACTCAGCAATGAAATCTATGTCATCAGGCCCATAGCAGCATAATGAGTGGTTTCAGGTACGATGATTCTAACTGAAATAAGTCACACAGAAAAAGAAACATCATAAGATATCACTAATACACGGAATGTAAACTTGGCTACAAAGGAACTGAATTCCAAAACAGAACAGGGTCTCAAATTTAGAAAACCAACTTATGCTTGCTTAAGGGGAAAGGTGAGTTGGGGTGCTGCATAGACCCAGAGATTGAAATGAGCACAGATAAAGTTCCTTAAGCCAAATATGCAATAGACAAGAGCTACTCCTTGCTCAACGAAATGGACTCAACACCCCATATTAAATGCCTAAGAATGTACCTGACTAGTAAGTAACTTAAAACCTATGGATTGCTATGTCTCCAAAAGAGAATCAAGCATGTGTACAGGGGCATAAACGCAGCAGTGATAGGATTGGAGAGGTTCGGTGAGCAAATGAAGACCCTTTGAAGTCATATTGCATGGTACCCATTACACGGGTCTCAACTCTCCAGGTTTAAGGTATTCTTCCTTCAGCTAAAACATGCATGTGGAACCCAGAGTATGATCAACCGTGTGAACGGGAGATGTGTTCAAATATGTCTCAGTTTTCCTCCCCTGGTACTCGGGTGCAACATTCCAGACGCTTTACTAACACTCTCCCCACTTGGAGAGTCAGCGCCTTTAACCTCCTGTTTGGCCCAGTTTGCAATTTCTGCGGAAGATGAACAGGAATAGGGAGAACCAATGAGAGACTAGCTGGAGGTGTCTGGACGGGCAAATTTAACTCTCATTTCCCACCAGGAAGAGGAAATAACCAAAGGCTCAGCGTGCCGTGCCGGAACCAGATTAGGGCCTGAAGCCATCCTGCGGTGTTGCGGCCAGCTCAAAAGAAAGCGAGTTGAAGAAAGGAGCTCAGGGGCACTGTAATTCACAAACCTGCAGAGTTATAAATGACAGCTATCGTCCAAAAATATACTGAAGTAAGGCTGCCAAGAGGACTTGAAAGCGGGGCAGAATTGCAGGAAACCGATTTCAGGAGGTAGACTGGAAATGCACTGAAAGCATAGGAAAAGAGGCAGAACGTCCACTTGATGCACTTGGCCAAAAAGGGCGTATGCGTTCTTTCCTGAATATATTCAGAAAGAACGCATACGCCCTTTTTAGCCAACCAAGCAAGCTTGCAAAGGAAATCTGCACTACAATGAAGTCTCACTTCCCCCCGGTCAAAAGGGCCATGTGAAAAAAGTGTAAAATCCAGAAAGGCAGGACAGGCCATGGAGAACTAGGAGCCTTGTTATGCTGATGGGCGGGATGTAAATTGCCAACAGACACTCGGGAGAAGTGTATGGTGTTTCCTGAAACATCTAAAAAACAAAGCAACAGAGCCTAGGGCACTTCCACTTATGGTCCTATAGCTTAGGGAAATTAAAATCAAAAAGACACAGCCACACCAAAGTTTGGGACGCCTGTGTTTACAAGACCTCGTTTACAGTACAAGTTCAATATCACAGAAAGTGAAAAATGGAGAAAGAAGTTGTGGTATTTACTTACAAAGCAATATCCCTCAGCAATGAAATCTATGTCATCAGGCCCTTAGCAGCACAATGAGTGGATTCAGGTACGATGATTCTAACTGAAATAAGTCACACAGAAAAAGAAACATCATAAGGTATCACTAATACACAGAATGTAAACTTGGCTACACAGGAACTGAATTACAGAACAGAACAGGGTCTCAAATTTAGAAAACCAACTTATGCTTGCTTAAGGGTAAAGGTGAGTTGGGGTGCTGCATAAAACCAGAGATTGAAATGAGCACAGATAAAGTTCCTTAAGCCAAATATGGAATAGACAAGAGCTACTCCTTGCTCAACGAAATGGACACAACACCGCATATTAAACGCCTAAGAATGTACCTGACTAGTAAGTATATTAAAACCTATGGATTGCTATGTCTCCGAAAGAGAATCAAGCATGTGTACAGGGGCATAAACGCAGCAGTGATAGGATTGGAGAGGTTCGGTGAGCAAATGAAGACCCTTTGAAGTCATATTGCATGGTACCCATTCCACGGGTTTCAACTACCCAGGTTTAAGGTATTCTTCCTTCAGCTAAAACATGCATGTGGAACCCAGAGTATGATCAACCATGTGAACGGGAGACGTGTTTAAATATGTCTCAGTTTTCCTCCCCTGGTACTCGGGTGCAACATTCCAGACGCTTTACTAACACTCTCCCCACTTGGAGAGTCAGCGCCTTTAACCTCCTGTTTGGCCCAGTTTGCAATTTCTGCGGAAGATGAACAGGAATAGCGAGAACCAATGAGAGACTAGCTGGAGGTGTCTGGACTGGCAAATTTAACTCTCATTTCCCACCAGGAAGAGGAAATAACCAAAGGCTCAGCGTGCCGTGCCGGCACCAGATTAGGGCCTGAAGCTATCCTGCGGTGTTGCGGCCAGGTCACAAGAAAGCGAGTTGAAGAAAGGAGCTCAGGGGCACTGTAATTCACAAACCTGCAGAGTTATAAATGACAGCTATCATCCAAAAATATACTGAAGTAAGGCTGCCAAGAGGACTTGAAAGCGGGGCAGAATTGCAGGAAACCAATTTCAGGAGGTAGACTGGAATTGCATTGAAAGCATAGGAAAAGAGGCAGAACGTCCTCAATGATGCACTTGGCCAAAAAGGGCGTATGCGTTTTTTCCTGAATATATTCAGGAAAAAACGCATACGCCCTTTTTGGCCAACCAAGCAAACTTGCAAAGGAAATCTGCACTACAATGAAGTCTCACTTCCCCATGGTCAAAAGGGCCATCTGAAAAAAGTGTAAAATCCAGAAAGGCAGGACAGGCCATGGAGAAATGGGAGCCTTGTTATGCTGATGGGCGGAATGTAAATTGCCAACAGACACTCGGGAGAAGTGTATGGTGTTTCCTGAAACATCTAAACAACAAAGCAACAGAGCCTAGGGCACTTCCACTTATGGTCCTATAGCTTAGGGAAATTAAAATCAAAAAGACACAGCCACCCCAAAGTTTGGGACGCCTCTGTTTACAAGAACCTCGTTTACCGTACAAGTTCAATATCACAGAAAGTGAAAAATGGATAAAGAACTTGTGGTACTTACGTACAATGCAGTATCACTCAGCAATGAAATCTATGTCATCAGGCCCGTAGCAGCATAATGAGTCGATTCAGGTACGATGATTCTAACTGAAATAAGTCACACAGAAAAAGAAACATCATAAGATATCA